>NC_138350.1:65289928-65889928 GCF_046562875.1 Panthera onca
AGAAGAGAACCAGAAAGGTCAGACCTACCCTACCTGAGTTTCTTTCTAGGCTCACATGTGTTGCACTCTATTATTTTAAAATAAATGTCCAAGGTATCATTAGATTCACCAACAATCATAGTGATAAATTATAGAAAATAGAACACATCCCCAAATGGGCTATATGTTTTCTTAAAGGGGACGAGTAGTGTTTTGAAAGACCCACTGGAAAATTCCCAACAAAGAGCCTGAGTCCCCATGACACTTCCCTGCAAAGCTCTTCTCCTTCTCCAGGGAAGCAAATTTGGATTAATGGTTGCCATTGTCTATTGTTCTCAAGTGAAGTCCACCAAGGCCATGGTGCCCCTTCCAAGAAATCGGCTGCACATGCGCAGTGAAGGAGGAGAGCACGAAGCACCTGCAGGTCCACACTCAATGTCCCTTTTGTTTAGAAGTCCTGCTGGCTTTATATCTGCAAGTAAGTTGATGGAAAACTTGTCTATCAGTGTTCCAAATAAAAGTAAAAGAAGGTTGTGTTTGGATGTCATCTTGGGCCCTTAATTTCTGCCCTGAGGGACATAATAAAAGAATCCAAAACATTCTCAGTTATGGTTAGTCAAGGGACAATGCTGGCCTCAGGTCAGACCCTGGACAAGCCACTGCCCACCACCTCACTGTGGAGCGTAAGCTTTTTTTATACCTGAGAACGTTCCGATTGTTGGCAACCTCCCCAGAGGTGAGAAGGGACAGGGAGGCAATATGAGGCATTATAACTTACAGGGAGAAGCTAAGTGAAACTCCTTGACCAGCCTCAGACTCTTGGGTTCTCAAAATTCCCATTCACTGCAACAAAAGAATTAAAAAAGGACTTGCCTGGGAGGGCAGCCCTGATTCTGCCTGACAGAAAAATTCTAGAAACGAAATACCTTCTAGTTTCATGTGATTGCCTATGAAACTATAGAATGGTGTGTGGCCGGAGATACGTGATCTAACACATCTTTACCAGAACGCCACATTCGGGGAGAAGGCGTAGTTGGTATAGGACACAGGTCGAGGTAATGATGAGATGTATCGATTCGTGTTTGCAAGCATCCCTTGTGAGCACACGTCTCTCGGGAACCTTGTGGAAGGAGGACAGATTGGCAGAGTGGGCATTAGGCCATCTGGATGCTGCTCGATACCTAGCATCCAACAAGCCATTCATTCGTACCACAGCATGGCAGGCACTGTACTTGGCTTGGGGAGTCCAAAGATGAGGGACAGCCCAGTATTCAAAGTTATTTCACAGATGGAATGATGGACCAAAACAAACAAGAGAAAATTGAATGTAAAGTCTTGCATTCCAGTTGCAAAACTTCAAATCATACGATTACGTAGAAGGAAGGGCACCTGTGTGCCCCTCTGCCCAGCTGCCTCCTCAGGCTTCCCCCAAGAACAAGGAATAGCTATCCTATCGGTGACATTTCAGGATGTAGAGTCGACCATGTCACTGTGGTACCCATATCAAGGTCACTGAGAGCCCCCAGTGCTCAGTCTAAACACCATGCTTGTAGGGACACCACCTAAACAGTAAAAGATCTAGAAATTGACTGCTGGGTTTAGAAGAGAGAAGACTTGCGGGTGGTAAGGAGGATGTGGGGAGTGAGACAGCTTTTGTACCCACCATGGTTCTTGTCAATGATAGAAATCCTCTTTGGCTGAGCTACACAGGAGTGGAACCCGTCAGTAGATAACAGCAAGGACAGGAAGGCTGGAGAATCAGGTGTGGGAAACACACTGAGACAAGGAGACGAGGCAGCATAATGCGGCCGAGATAGCCCCAAGGACAGTCGTGTTGGGACACACTCTTGGCACTGCTGATACCACCGAAGTCTTGGTGCCGTCTTCACCGGCACCTCCACCACAACTGTACAAAGCACGGACGCAAGACAGAGACATGAGATCCCACAAACAGCCAAAGGGAATCCACTGGTAACTGTGAGGGGCGCTGACAGCATGGCAGCCACAGAAAGTGGAGCAGGCAGCCAGTCCCAAGTGGGGTGCGACAGAGGACACCGGAAAGACATGACGATGTGGTTGAACGCATAAGATCAGACACCCACAAAGGAGGCAGGGAGGGGATTGGTTCCAATCAGGGACAAGTCCATAAAAAAATGAAGCATATTCTTAAAAATTCTTAAGTACACATAGCACAAAAAAATACAAGAAAAAGTAAACAATTGTGAAAGCACTTCTGTCATCATAATATTCATCCAGAAATGATGACAACATACTCATAACATCAGGATGAGAGAATGGGAAGATGGCATATGTATTGAGGCGAGAAGGTTCATAAGAAAAAGAACTAAGTCCTCAAAAAATCAAGTAGCATTATAAGCATGTTATATAGAGATATGGACAGAAAGACAAAATGATCAGTTAAAAGTCAGAAGTGGTTGGCTCTGCAGAGTAGAAAAATAGATGCGATGGACTAGACAGGAGGGGACTGTATTTTTTTAATGTTTAATTATTTATTTGGAGTGAGAAAGAGCAGGGGAGAGGCAGAGAGGGAGAGGGAGAGGGAGAGGGAGAGAGAGAGAGAGAGAGAGAGAGAGAGAGAGAGAGAGAGAATATCAAGCAGGCTCCACCCCCAATGTAGGGCTTGATCTCACGACCATGAGCTGAAATCAAGAGCTGGATGCTTAATTGACTGAGCCACCCAGGTGCTCCAAGGGACTGCTGTATTTTTTTTTTTTAAGCCTTGTATATCTAGATACCCCTGAAAACTAGATGTACACATTTAAAAATTGATAAAATTAAATTTGGGGCACCTAGGTGGCTCTGTCAGTTAAGGATCTAACTCTTGATTTCAGCTCAGGTAATGATCCCAGTGTCCCTGGATTGAGCCCCATGTCGGCCTCTGCATGGAGCCCACTTAAGATTCTCTCTCTCCCCCTCTGCCCCGTTCCCACTTGCATTCATGCTCTCTCTCAAATAAAAAAATAAAAATAAAAATTGATAGAATTTGTCAATTTTTTTACCATGATAAAAATTTCAGCCAAATAAAAAACATTTTTGAAAAATAATTTAAAATGCATATTCATAACATAGGAACAAAATACTGGAACGACCCAAATATTATCAATAATGGAGTGCAGTACAGCATGGAAAATGAATGAACTACCACTAATTCAATGTAGATAAATCTTAAAAAGAAAATATTAAGCAAAAACTTATATATATAAATATATATTTAGCTTCATATACTGTATGATTCCATTTATGCAATTGTCAAAGTATTGTTTTAGAATATGTACATAGACGGTAAAATTAAAAGTGCAAAGATAATTAACAGGAAATTCTGGATAGTAGTTATCTCTGTCAGGGGAGAAGGAAGATGTGAGCAAGGAGCTTCTAAGTAACTAGTAATTTTTATTCCTAAACTAGGTGGTGGTATCCCAGTGTTTATGCTGGTGTGTGTGTGTTTATTTATTTTTATTTATTTTTATTATTTTTTTTTAACGTTTATTTATTTTTGAGACAGAGAGAGACAGAGCATGAATGGGGGAGGGGCAGAGAGAGAGAGACACAGAATCTGAAACAGGCTCCAGGCTCTGAGCTGTCAGCACAGAGCCCGACGCGGGGCTCGAACTCACGGACCGTGAGATCATGACCTAAGCCGAAGTCAGCCGCTTAACCGACTGAGCCACCCAGGCGCCCCCGGTGTGTGTGTTTAACTGTCATATATTTTTATAGTCTTTTGTATGTGTTTTGGTTATTTATTGCTTCATAACAAGCCACCCCAAAATTAGTGGCTTAAAACAAAGACTTATTGTTTTTTAGGATTGTGTTTCCAGCTGGGCTCAGTTGGGAGTTTCTCCAACTCTTTGTGGTGTTGGCTGGAGTTGTTCAGGGGGCTGCGCTCAGCAAGAAACGTAGGGGGCTGGAACACCTAAAATGGTTTCACTCACATGTCTGGTACCTCAACTGGAAATAGCTGCAAAGGCTAGGGGCTGATGAGGCCTCCCTCTATCTACATGGCTTCTGTCCATTCTATGGTCTAGCCCAGGATCCTTTAAATGGCAGCTGGCTTCCAAGAGAGCAAAAGCAGAAGTTGAAAGGTGTCTTAAGGTCTAGGGCTAGAAGCCACAATGTGTCACTTCCACCACTTTCTGTGGGTAAAAGCAAGTCATAAGACCAGCCCAGAGTCAAGGGAAGGAGGAATCAATACCACTCCTCCATTCCTTCTAATAAGAATCAATACCACTCCTCCACTCCTAGTGGAGTAGAGGAGTGGGCATATGGTGCAGGGATGGGGGATGGTGCTGGAAGCCATCTTTGAAGACAAGAGGCCACAGGAGTCTACCAGAGGATCTCGTGATCACCAGGACTTTAAAAGTAAATTTAACAAGAAAGGCACAAGACGTATGAAGGAAACTATAAAATAAATTGTTGATTTCATAAAAATACCGATTCTCCAAAAGTCAATATATATAATTCATGCAATTCCATTTTGAATAGTTATTTTTCAATCGGGTAATAAAAAATTAATTGGATAATAAAGTTTACAAACCAGGAAGAGAGCCCTACCCAGAAACTAAATTTTCTGGCTCCTTGATCTTGGACTTCCTGGCCTCTATAACTATGAGAAATAACTTTCTGTTGTTTAAGGCCTCCACTCTGTTATGGCAGCCCCAGCAAACCAAAAGGCAATATATATGAGATAAGGGCAGAAAACACCTTCTTAATCAAGATTGAGAACCTGAAAGCTATAAAAGAAAAGATAGGCATATTTGGCTGTGAAAAGTTACAAAGAAAACAAAAGTCCTTTGAACAGTAAAATATCCCCTAAACAAATAATGGTAAAGCAATAGCTCAGGAAAAATATTTATAATGCAGATCATATAAAGTTAACATTTAAAACATGCAAACAGCATTTACAATTGTAGTAAGACGATCATTGCAAAGAAACACAGACAAATCAAACTAGAAAAAAATCCGGAGTTGCAAGTTCATTTCTCTCCCAAACATAAGATGCTTAAATTCACTAGCAGGCATGGAAGTGTTACATAGCAACAAAATATCACTTTATGCCCTTCTGACTTGCAAAAAAAAAATGAAAAGCTGTAACTCCTGCTCCTGGTGTGGATGTAGAGAAACTGTCCTACATTGTTGGTGGAAATGTAAAGTATCACAATCATTTCAGCAGCCATCTGATGCTATCACTAAAATTACAAATGCATATGATTTTGACCTAGAAATTCCCCTGCTGGGGATCCATCCTATAGAAATAAAATCACTAGCACATATGCGTGAGAGCATTCGTTGTAGCAGAGCTTATCGTGAGAGAAAAATGGAAACAGGTGGAATTATCATCATCAATAGGGGAGTAGCTAAATCAATTTGGGTACAACCACACCATAAATATTATGCCACTACTTAAAAGAATAAATTAGACATATAATAGGTGGCTTACAGGGGCCTCAAGGAAGCATGGTTGGATAAAAAAGCAGGTATAGTCAGGTGGTCATAACTTGATTCATTGTAATAAATTAATCACCATGTAAATATTTGTGTTCACATGTATATATACATGGATATGTGTACATGCACATATATTGCATACATGCACACCTATGTCTGGCATTCAATAATATTAAGAACTATGGCAGGGGGAACAGTAGTTGTGAACTCGGGTTACCTGGCTGCAGGGGCAGGACACTGGTGTGGAAGAGAAAAAGAGGAAAGGGAGAATGAAGAGTAAACCAAAAAAGAAAAAGGGGGGTGGGCACGGGGAACTATGCACAGATGGGCATATAAATAATTGTATTTTTGCAGCTATAAATTTGTGTTTGCAGGAGGTTGCATGTCCAAGAATATTAAATTAAGAGTGTTTTTTTTGTGTTTTGTTTTGTTTTGTTTTGTTTTGTTTTGTTTTGTTTTTTTCCCAAGGCAGTAGAGCAGAGGCACTGCCTCCATTTAGGCAAATCCAGTCCCTGGTCCCCTGCAGCCTGGATCTTGGAATTGGCACAGAAACAGCAGTTTTGGAAAGTCTCCATCCACCTGCATGAAAACTATGACAAGATCTGGCGAATCAAAACCACCATGAGATATCATTTCACACCTGTTAGAGTGGCTACTGTCCAAAACGCAAGAGCTATCCAGTGTTGGTGAGGGTGCGGAGGAAGGGGAATCCCTGTGCACTGTTGGTGGGAATGTAGACTGGTGAGGCCACTATAAAAAAACAATATGGAGTTTTCTCAAAAAAATTACGAATAAAACTAGCATACGATCCAGCAATTCCACTTCTGGGTATATGTCCAAAGGAAATAAAATCTCTATCTCAAAGAGATACCCTCCCCCATATTCACCATGGCATTATTCCCAATGACCCAACACATGGGAACAACCCAATTGTCCATCAACAGATGAAGGGATGAAGAAAATGTGATTTATAAATAATGGAAAATGTGGTATAGATATAATAGAACATATCTATGATATATTTATACGGCCATAAAAAAGAAGGGAAAACCCTGCCGTTTGCCACAACTTGGATGAATATTGAGGACATTATGCTAAGTGAAATGAGTCAGACACAGGAAGACAAATACCATGCAATCTCATTTATACGGGGAAGCTAAAAAAAACAAACAAACTCAGAAACTGAGAGAAGATGGGTGGCCGTCGGCGCTGAGGGTGCTGATGGGTGAAAGTGGTCAAAGGGTAACAAAGCTGCGGTTCCAAGATGAGTCAGTTCCAAGGATGTAATGTACAGCATGGTGACTTTAGTTAACAACATACTGTACTGTACAACTAAAAGTTGCTAAGAGAGTAGATCTGAAAAATTCTCAGCACCAAACGAAACAAAACAATTGTAATGAAGTAAGATGTTGGATGTGTTCACTAAGCTTATTGGGATCATCATTTTGCAATATATACATATATCAAATCACTTCGTTGTATACCTTAAACTTACACACTATGTCAATATGTCAATTATATCTCAAAGCTGGAGAATAAAAAAGAGTGATAAGGTCTGTCCTTCCAGGGACACGGCCTTGAGCAGACACTCCCGAGACACTGATTGGCCTTGATCTCAGTGACAAATGACTCAGATGGTGAGGCCAAAACCACAACGAAAACCAAAATCGGAGCAACCCTACACCATACCCACCCACAACTCCCAAGCCCTCAGAAAGCCCAGCTTACACTTAGCCACGGTGCTCTCCCCACTTCCCTTGACACTCTGTAGTATGTGGCAGGAGCCTGGTATCAGGGGGCAGACAACCCGGGTCTACACCTGTCTCTGCCTCTCACTTGTGCACCATGGTGGAGATCCGGGTGCATAACTTTCCCAGTGATCAAAGCAACAGAAAGGTTTTTTTCTAGCTTGCAAATGACCTTTCCAAATAACCCGGATGTCCATCCAGTGCTGGTGGGAATGTGAACAGACTTTGAGAAAGTCATGAGGTGGAATAGAGTGACTGACTCAAGAATAGGGCTGAAGCTCGTAAAGGGGCGGGAGGAGTGGGGGCTGGGAAGGATTAAGGGAAACCGGTCCTTCTGGTCGTCCCACTCCTGGAATCTGTCCTAAAGGCTTGCGCCCCAGCATGTTCATTTCAGATTCATTTATAATAACTTAAAAGTGGAAACACCTTGCATATCCAAAAAAATTGGCCCCTTGTTAACTAAAATAGGCATATACTTTTGACAGGACATTATGCAGCCATTGAAAATGATGCTTACAGGAAACCAATTTGACAATAAATTTCATAATAAAAAAAAAGAAAGAAAATGATGCTTACAGAATTTTAATGTCATAGGAAAATCCTATTAATAAAGGGCCTAAGTTTTAAAAGTAGCATGGAAGGGGCGTCTGGGTGGCTCAGTCGGTTAAGCCACTGATTCTTGGTCTCAGCTCAGGTCATGATCTCGTGGTTCGTGAGTGCGAACCCCACACTGGGCTCCGAAGCTGGCATTGCGGAACCTGCTTGGGATTCTCTCTCTCCCCCTCCCTCTGCCCCTCCCCTGCTCACACTGCCTCTCCCTCTCAAAATTAAAAATATAAACTTAAAAAAAAGAAATACTTTAGGGGCGCCTGGGTGGCTCAGTCAGTTGGGTGTCCGACTTCAGGTCATGGTCTCGCGGTTCATGAGTTCAAGCCCCATGTACTGACCTCTCAGAGACTGGAGCCTGTTTCCAATTCTGTCTCCCTCTCTCTTTGCCCCTCCCCCACTCACACTCTATCTCTGTCTCTCAAAAAAAAAACTAAATAAACATTAAAAAAAATACTTAAAATAGAAAATAAAAACAGTATGGAAAAGAGTATATACTATTTGATCTCATATATACAGAAAGAATAGATGTAAAAGGAAAGGACCAGAAAGGAATGTGCCAATGTTACCAGTGGGTAGCAAATCTATGGACAATTTCTTCTAATCTCTTTATCATTTTCTCTATTATTCAAAATTTCTACAGTGGGCACGCAGTCCCATGATGCCTGGGGAGGCATAGCTTAAAAAGTACAAATAAAAACAAAAACTGGTAAGATGTGTCACTGAGCAGTAGTTCAATGACAGATGTGACAAATGACACATTTGCCATTGGAGGTCCTGTCTCTTGACAATCGTCACCCTCTGATCTTGGAGCTTCATCCTCTTCCACTGCATTTTTGGCCTGGAAGAAAGATGTGCTCTTCAGGCCGGGCTGCCCAGGAACCAGGACCTCTGACACCCCAGAGCAGGGAGACCCCCTGGGTGTGGACAGACAGGCATGCAAGCTGAGACCAAACACCTTCAGAGCCGCTGGAGCCCCTGCTCAGATTAGGGAAAGCCTCCACGAGGGGCAGGGCTGATAGCTATTTGGAAGGAGGGGCAATTACTTATGGGGAAATCGGATTGGTGAAAAATTTGTAAAGAGGAAGTGAATAGATTCCAAAGCATCATCCTCCTACTTTTTTAAGTTTGATAGAGGGTGTTGGTGAGCACAAACTTGATAGCTAATAAACTGGTGTCCCAAATGTGGGGGGCAAAGGGGACAGGGAAAAGGACGGTGAGCAGAGTAGAATCTGCAGCCCTGAGCAAATGACATTTGCCTCCACGCCCTCCACCATCCCCTTCTGTTTTCTCCCTTCCTTCAGCCCCTCCTCCTCCCCTTCTCCCACTGTCTTAAACCACCTGGGGTCCCACACCCCTGGAAGGATGAGACTGGGAGAAGAATGCATGTTGCCTTCCCGAAATAGTAGTCGCTCTGTGGAAGCAGCTCAGCCCAGGGAGAGGAAGCCCAGTGGGTGGTTTTTCAGGTCTGACCCCTTGGGAGGACTTGGCACTCACTGACCTCTAAGCTCTCCTGGGAGGTGAAGGCAGTGCCCTCTGCAGAGAAAGCTGCACTTTCTGACCCACACCATGGGGTTCTCTGGGTCTACAGTGGACTTGGAGGAAAGGTTAACAGGGAGAGTGATGATGCCTTCTGCCTCTGGCATATCGCCCGCCAGTGTCCACACTCTCCTGACCCTAACCACTCCAGTCTTGGCTCCTATTCCCATAATCCCCCCTCTGGTGAGTGCTGATAAGGCGGAGAGGCCCCTCCCTGGAGACTCAAGCACATCTAATCCACAGCCAGTTTTACAGAGGAGAAAAGGGAAATTACAGAGCCCTTCCAACAGCCCGAAAGCTCCTAAGCTACAGAGGACTAAAGCGGTGACAAAGGCTGGCACCAATCTGTGAGACCCAGGTCCGTCCTAACTACCCCCAAACATCCAATCCCCACTTGGGTGCTCACAGAAAGGAGGACTAAGCGGGGCCCAGTTGTGTCAAAGGTCTCTGACCTTGGCGTCTCCCCAGGGGCCTAGCACCTCCCTCACCTTCCCCTCCCCCCTTCCCAACAGTGCTCTGCGTGACTGAATGACTTAATACAAACTGCATTTATTTGCTTGTTTCTAATCACATCCTAGGATCTCATGCCCTCTTGATGGTAAATAAAAAGGAACAGAAGATGCCTCCTAATGACCTGGAAAATCAAGTTCATACCTTTCCCAAATCAGAATCAATTTGTTCTAAGTCTAGCCAAGTCAGAAGCAAGCATTAGCAGAAGGCCCACCCACTTGGCCATTTCCCCCAGTCTCTTAAGGTCTAGTGAGTCACCCTGAAGGGCTGGCTTCACCCTAGATGAGTCAGTATCTCCTGTTTGCATATGGTCATTACTTTCTTTACAGAAAAAAAAGAGAAAAAAAAAAAGGTCCTTGTCTGTAGATGGACAAGCATTAACAAAAATTAAATTAACAAAAATTAACAAAAATTAAAAAATTAAAAAACCATCATCAAGTTCACATAGTGTTAAAAACCCACTGTTTCATACACTTCTCAGAGAAATGACTTCTTTCAAGAATATTTGATGAGGCCAGATCAGCATTTTACTAAGTGATAGTCAGTATATCTTAGTGGTTAAGAATCCAGTTTCTAGGGGAGCCTGGGTGGCTCAGTCGGTTAAACTTCTGACTTCCGCTCAGGATATGATCACATGGACCGCGAACAGTTCATGAGTTCAAGCCCCACATCAGGCTCACTGCTGCCATCCCAGAGCCTTCTGCACATCCTCTGTCCTCCCCCTATTCGCGGCCCCTCCCCCCCACTCATGCAGGAGAGCACTCGCGCATGCCTCCTATCTCTATCTCTCTCGAAAATAATTAAACATTTTATTTAAAAAACTTAAAAGAAATCCAGTTTCTGGACTGAATTCCACTTCTGATATGGATGAGTAAGTCTGTACTGTACCAACCTTCCTGCAGATAACAACTATTAGCTCCAGACTCAAAAACAAAACATACAAAACAAAAAATCAAAATAAAAACCTACCTGAAGGCTGGAGGCCCTGAAGAGTGTACAAAAGCTACAGATTCCAGAGGAAAGTTGATTCTTGGAAGAAGGGAACAGCATGAGGTGAGTGCCCTGGTTTTAGGACTTTTCGCCTGAGGGCGGCATCAGTCAGTATCCTCAGAGGGAACTAACACTGAGAGAGAACCCACAGCCTTTCTGGTCTGAAAAACCACGGGATAGAATTTGGAGCAACCACAACTTCTGGGAAATGAGTGGAATCTGGAAAAGGAGAGGGACAGAGAGAAAAAGCCTCAACGTTCATGTGTAAATGCTGCTCAAATTTCTGCCTGACCCCCAAACCCCCTTAGGCAGGACAGACTTTAGGCAGTCCCGATAAGGATAAGACAGCTGAGCTGAGATTTGAGATGTCACCCTAAAAACAAAGTTTGCAGCTTGAGCTCAACCAAGTTAATAATTTACTAAAGCAAAATTTCAAACCTTTCTGAAGGAACACAACAGATCCAGTCTCCACAACGTCACAATCACACTGTCTGGAATACAATCTAAAATCTCTTGACATACAAAGAAAATGTGAGCCCTGCTGAGGATGAAAGACAATCAACAAAAAGCCAAGCTCAAGACAATGCAGATGTTGATATGAGCAGAAAATGATTTTAAAGCCCCAATTTTGACTATGCTAAATGATGTAAGGGAACGTGTTAAAATAATGACGAAAATAAAGTGTCTGCAGATAAATAAAAAAACAACCATAAAAAAGAATCAAATGGAAATATCAATATCTGAAAAACACAATATCTAAAGTTGTAAAGATCAATTGGATGGGCTTAACAACGGAATGGAGAAAACAGAGGAAAGAGTCAGCGACTCCAAAGAGAGATCAACACAAAACATCCAACTGAAGAATAGAGAGAATAATAATAGAGACTGTAGGGTAATATCAAAAGGTCTAACATACATTCAATTGGAGCCCTAGAAGGAAACGAAAGATGAATGGGATAGAAATACTATTTGAAAAAATAATGACCAGAAAAATCTCCAAACTTGGGGAAAGACATACATTTTTTTAAGTTGATTTATTTAGTTTGAGAGAGAGAGAGCAAGCAGAGGGAGGGACAGGGTGGGGAGGGGCAGAGAGAGGGGGACAGAGGATCTGAAGCAGGCTCTGTGCTGATAGCAGGAGCCTGATGCAGGGCTTGAACTCATGAGCCATGAGATCACGACCTGAGCCAAAATCCAGAGTCGGATGCTTAACTGAGCCACCCAGGTGCCACAGAAAAAGACACAAATTTACATACCTAAGAAGTTCAGCAATCCTCAAACAGGTTAAATAAAAGAAAAATGCCCAGGCACATTAGAGTCAAACCTCTGAAAATCAATGACAGAGAGAATATCTTGAAAATGTTACAAAGCAGGCAACAGTGATTCAAATGACTCGTCTCTCATGTCAGAAACAATGGAGCCCAGAAGACAGTGGATTAACGTCTTGGAGGGCTGAAAGAAAGAAAGAAAGAAAGAAAGAAAGAAAGAAAGAAACCTAGCCCAGAATTCTATCTCCAGCAAAAAAAAAAAAAAAAACACTTATCAAGTATGAAGGCAACATAAAGATTTTTCAGATAAAAGAAAACTAAAAGAATTTGTCACTCTCAGATCTGCACTAAAGAAATGTTAAAGGAAATTCTTCAGGCTAAAGAGAAATGAGACCAAATGAAAATATGAATCTTTAGGAAAGAATTAAGGGCATCCAAAATGATAAATATCTGGTAAATATAAGACTGACTTTTCCATCTTAATTTGTTTCAAACATATATGCCTATTCAAAACAAAAATTGTAACACTGTCTTGTATTTATAATATATGTACATGTCAGGTGCCATAAAGGAAATGTTATATGTCAGACCGATATTCCACTGGGGGTAACAAGTGGACCTATATAGTTGCAAGGTTGCTAGATTTATGTGAAGTAGGACAATATGTACTCTAACTCTACTGTGAAAATTAAGACTGTATGTCATGAGTGTTACAGAGCCCCCAGGGGAGGAAGAATGCACTGGGATATGGCAAAACTACCAGCATGGTAATGAAAATGGAATTCTAAAAAATGTTCAAAGTATAATTTTTAAGAGGGAGTCTGTTTCCCCCAGAGTGTGTGGCCCAAAAGAGAGAGCAGGAAAGAATCCACAATGACTTTTAAGATACAGTTGTCACATTCTACTCATTAGATACAAGTCAGTAAGTCTGGCCCCAGAGGAATTAAGGCTTTGCCCTTTGAGGGGAGGAGTATATTTGTGGACATATATTCAAATCATCTCAATTCCCCAGATGCTATTGCCTTTAACTTTCTTCTGAGTCTTTCCAGAAATTATCTACACATTCAAAAGCTGATAGCCCTTTCTCCTCAACATAGCTAAGACCTCACTCTCTATATATTATTCTATACCTTGCTCTTTCCATTTGATAATATATCTTGAGAATCTTCTTAATTCAGGACAGAGATCTATCTTGCTCTGTGAAATAGATTCAAAGCATCCGATCGCAGGATGTCTACAGTACTTAATCAGCCCCTGTTGATGGTCATCTAGGTTGTTTGCTACAACAAAATAATGCTTCCAGGAAGATTCTAGTGTGTATATTGTTGCCAGTTTATGTAAGAATATCTAGGAAATAAAGTTCTTGGAGTAGAATTGCTGGGTGAGAGTTTGTACACATTTGCAATCCTGATTATGTCAATTTGTCTTCCAAAAAGATGACTGGGTGATACATCCATCTGTGTTACTGACAGCCCATTTCCCTATCCTTGGTAATGCAAGGTTTTAATGCAGCCTTTAAATGCTGCCCACCTGAGAGGCCCATATAGTATTTCATTGCTGAGTTGATTTGTTGTTTTAAAATTAGCATTAAATTTATTAGCCGCTTTTATCTCTTTTCTATGAGCTATCCTATACCTTATTAATGTGTGAAACAAAGGAAATGTGTCTTTATCTATCACATATGCTGCAAACGTTTTCCCTCGCTTTGTCACTTGCCTTGTGCCTTTCTTTTTCCCCCATACAAAATGTTTAAGTTTTGAACTAGTCAAGTTTAAAGTGAATTTCTCACAAGGATGTCAAATGTATCAAAATTTCATTTTATGGGGCGCCTGGGTGGCTCAGTCGGTTAAGCATCCGACTCTCGATTTCAGCTCAGGTCATGACCTCACACTTCATGAGTTCAAGCCCCACATCAGGCTCTGTGCTGACCTCGTGGAGCCTGCTTGGGATTCTCTCTCCCTCTCTCTCTGCCCCTCCCTGACATTCTCTCTCTCTCAAAAATAAATAATAAAACATTAAAAGTTTTTCATTTTAGGGGCTCGGTTAAGCATCCGACTTCGGCTCAGGTCATGATCTCACAGTTCGTGAGTTTGAGACCTGTGTCGGGCTCTGTGCTGACAGCCCAGAGCCCGGAGCCTACTTCAGATTCTGTGTCTCCCTCTCTCTCTGTCCCATCCCCATTCATGCTCTGTCTCTCTCTGTCTTAAAAATAAATAAAACATTAAAAAATTTTTTTCAGGGGCGCCTGGGTGGCTCAGTCGGTTGAGCGTCCGATTTCAGCTCAGGTCATGGTCTCACAGCTCGTGAGTTCGAGCCCCACGTCGGGCTCTGTGCTGGCAGCTCAGAGCCTGGAGCCTGCTTCTGCTTCTGTGTCTCCTCTCTCTGCCCTAAGCCACTCGCAGTCTGTCTCTGTCAAAAATAAACATTAAAAAAAAAAAATTTTTTTTTAATTTTTTTCAAATAAAAATAAAAAAGTTTTTCATTTTATGATTTCTGGTTTTTTTCCCCAAAGTTAGAAAGATCTCCACTTCATGGTTCATTCATGCCTTCTACTAGCTTTTTTACAGTTTTAACGTTTACCTTCAAGTAACTGTGGCATCTGGAATATAGATTAAAAAGTAAGGATGTTATCTATCTTTATTTTTTTATCCAAATGACAAACTGGCTTTCCCAGCATCAATCATTAAAGAATCCACTTCTCTCCAGTGATTCGAAACGCCGTTTTATGAGATGTGCTATGTTTCCTCTGTTTTGCAGACTGTTTATGAACTCTGCTTTGTCTCATCAACCAACAACTCCTCTCTGAAGAAGGGCAGCTTTGAAGCACAAAAAAGAGAAAGGTCTGGATCTTTGGAGTTCAAGGCCAGGGAAGAAACACAGATGTGGGGACCAGGGGGTGCTGTCTGACCAGCTTGGGAGGGAGAGCAGGAGGAGAGTGAGGATTTGGGGAGCACCAGGCGTACAGAAAAGAGACTGATGGCTAATTTTTAAAATTTTTTAGTTTATTTATTTTGAGAGATAGAGAGCATGGGAATGGCAGAGAGAGAGAGAAAGAGAGACAGAGAGACAGAGAGAATCCCAAGCTGGCTCTATGCTGTCAGCATAGAGCCCGATGCAGGGTTCAAACTCACGAACCATGGGATCATGACCTAAGCCGATATCAAGAGTCAGATGCTTAGCTGACTGAGCCACCCAGGTGTCCCATAATGGTATTTTTTAAAAGCAACTGTGCTGTTGCCCAAAACAACTAAAACTAATAATGAGCACTTATCCTGGGTCTCAGAGGACCTGCTTTTGTGAGCAAAAGATGAATTTGCTAATTAGCTAACCAAACATTTCTAAAGTTCTTGAAATCATTTTGACCTCTGATAGGCGTCTAGTTTCTTCTATCATCTTCCTTCCGACTCTTGAAATCATGCTGGCTTGTATCAGAATCTGAATCTGTGTGTATTCCAAACAAGTGGGATTCCAAAATAAAAAGATGATCCTGTCCTTGATTGAAGATTAGGGGTGTTCTTACTCTGTGCCAGGCACCCCGAGTGGTCCCTCGTAAACCTCGCCCTGTGGTCCTTGTAGCAGCATGAGAGGCCATCGTTATCTGTGCTTTACAGAGAAAATAAGTGCTCGCCCAAAGTGACAGTAGAGTCACCAACAAAGCTGGAACTCAGCACAGCACCGTCTGTTGCGGGAGCGATGGCCTCGCCAGGATGCAACACGGCCTTTCCCGTGTCATCTATAGTGTAGATCAGGGGAAATGACAAAGATTTTTAAAGCTGAGTTTCCCAGAGAAGAGGAAACGGAAAGAAGACTAGGAAAGGAACAACCCGTCCCATCTTCATCCAGAACTAGCAAGAGGACGTGGCCTCATTTACCCCAATCAAGAATGACTTAGGAAACCATAAGCCTCCTCTCCTTTCCCAGCCTAAGTGGTTTGAGCTGCTGTCCCACTGGCCTGCATCCATACTCAGACTCCTGTCATGTCACAGGGGATACCCTTCTCTCTGGAAGCCTCTCAGCAGAGACCTGATTTGACCTCCGTGTCTTCCTGGCCACCTGAGCCTAGCAAATGGCCCTAGCCCTGAATCGGGGCGTTATCTTACCTAGGCCTGGAATCAGCAGGTGCAAAGGAATGAGAAAATCATATCAGCCTGTAACCCTGTGGCCTCCCACTGGAAATCCCTGTAGGTTCCGTCTGCCATTCCTCCTTGCTGCTACATTTCCACCCACTGCCACTCCTGGGGTTTACACTCTGGTTCCAATGACCTAGGCCAGCTGGCGGTTCACTTTCACTAGATGAAATCTGATTAAGAGTGTCAGGTAGCAGAAAGGGCCCTAAAGCACCCCAGAAACAATATTGGTTTCATGTTCCAACCCTTCCTTCTCCCAAGTATTCACATGGGGTGACCACATACAGTTGTGCAGGTTGTATACTATACAACATTACTGAAGATATAACTTGCAATGACCCCTGACTCACATACTCTCAGTGTTTCCTCAACTATGAGGACCCTGGTGTCAATTTACAGCTCACCCTCAGAGATCTGTACACATACATCATCCCAATCCTCTCAGTTGGTGACTCCCAGGAAAACCGAAGCAAAGGAACTCAAAAGGCAAGGGCAATATTCTGCCTTTGATAGCTGGGAATACCAGCGCCTTCTCCCGCCCCCCACTCTTCCCCCACCCCTATATTCATATGTGGATCCATAAAGCCTTTGAGACACTCTGCCAAGAAATTCATAGCGCAGGATGTTTCCAGAAGAGTGACCACATGTCTGATTTTCCCAGGACAGTCACAGGTTATGACTATTGTAATGGTGGTCCCAACAGTTTAGCACTTGTTCCAGACAAAAGTGTCCTGGTTTGGATAGTTCATTATAGTCACCCTACTGAAAAGCCACAAGTGGGCCAGCCCCGGGAGACTGGGAAAAGGCAGCACCAGCTTATTGACCAACAACACAAACACACACTAAGGATCATTTAACTGAGTCACAAATATATATACGTATATGTATATATGTCTGTGTTATGTGCATGCACGTATGTATGTTTTTATATGAATGCATATATAACATATATATAACATGTATAATATATATAACAATGGTAGCTACATATGTGTATGTACCATTCATATACATATGTAGCTACCATTTAAGTGTTAGACACTCCTCAACCTTCCAGCCTCTGCACTAAGAGCTTTAATGGTTCTCCATCTATCTGTATATACATTGTAAAACCAAGACTATTCTGACACCTCCAGTTCCAATCCATTTATTACAAGGGTCATCCTAGCTCTTCCCCTTTTCTCAACTGTAGCTTTTTTCTACAGCAGAAAGAAATCTGCCTCTCATGATCTACATCATACCTACTTATCTGTTCAACCCTCATGTACACATACATAGTTTCAGAGTCTCTGGCTCTATCCTTATGAGAAACCAGTTTGCTAACTACAGATCGGTGTCTACACCCAGTGTTTTGTCTTTAGCCAGAGCATTCAGTCAAAACACTGTTTTCCAAAGTCACTTCAGCTAGTGCTATATTCTTTCTCATGGGCTAAGTTATTCTTCTGTAATACATGTAGATGCTTTGCAACCTTTTGTAGTCCATTTTGGGTTTTCCCCACAACCTGGTTAAGTTTTTTAAATTACATATGTCAAAGTCATTCTTTGCGGTGCTAATTCTACGCATATGTGTTTGCAATTTGACCAACGCATAGAATCACGTGTTCACCACCTCAGTCATGACACGAGACAGTCCCATCACCCCCAAATCCTCCATGCTGCTCCCTTGCAGTCAACCACCCCGCGAGCCCCTTCCATGGTAGTTTCTGCCTCGTCCCTGAACGGAATGTAAGGTGTACCCGTTAGAGCCTATCTTCCTTCACTAAGCAAAATGCATTTAACTCATCCGTGCTATTGTGTAAGTCAGTGGTTTCTTCCTTGTTGACACTGAGTAGCGCTCTGTTGCACGCTGTGTGATAGGTTGTCATTCACTGGTGAGGGACAGCTAGCTCTTTCTTCTTTAGGGTGAGTATGAAGACACGTGCTATAAACGTTCTCACACGGACTTTTTGTAAGCATAGATTTTTATTTCACTGGGTGAATACCCAGGAGTGGGATTGCAGGGCTATATGCTAAGAACGTCTTAACTTTTGTAACTTTTTAAGAAACTGACAGCCTGTTTGCCAAAGGGCACAGCACCATCTTGCATTCCCACCAGCAATATATACATGACGGTTTCCGTTGTTCTGAGGCTCTTCAGCATCTGGTATTGTCAGTATTATTTATTTTAGCCATTCTAACATTCTAATGGGTGTATAGCAGTATCTCATGATAAATTTAATTTGCATTTTCCTAATGACTAATGATGTTGGGCATGTTTTCATGAGCTTATTGGCCATCTGTACATCTTCTTTGGTGAAGCGTCTTTTCAAATTTACTGATTTGTTTAAGTCATTATCTTCTTATTGTTGGTCTTTGAGAGTTCTTTATATATTCTGGATACAGATCCTCTGTCAGAGATATGATTTGCAAATATTTTCTCCCAGTCTTCGTCTTTTCACTCTCTCTTTTTTAAAATGTTTATTTATTCTTGAAAGAGAGACAGCGCCAGCTGAGGAGGGGCAGAGAGAGAGGGAAACAGGATCCTCAGAGGGCTCCGTGCTGACAGTAGAGAGCCCCATGCGGGGCTCAAACTCACGAACCGAACCTTGAGATCATGACCTGAGCCGAAGTCGGATACTCAACTGACTGAGCCAGAAGGGTGCCCCTTGTCTTTTCATTCTCTTAACAGTGTCTTTTGGAGATAAAATGTTTTCAATTTTGACAAAATCCAATTTATCAAATTTTTAAATTAGTATTCTTTGCCTAACCTAAGCTTACACAGATTTTTTTTTCCTGTTTTCCCCTGGAAATTTTATAGTTTTACGTTTTACATTTTGGCTTATGATGCATTTTTAGTTAATTTTTGTATAAATTGTGAGTTATGGGTCAAGGTCCTGTATATGTGTATATATATATATGACATCCAACTGTTCCAAAACCATTTGTTGGAAAGACTATCCTCTCTCCATTGAATTGCCTTTGGACTTTTGTCAAAAATCAGTTGGCTACACTGGTATTCCTGGACTCTCAATTCTGTTTCATTGATCTTTGTGGCTATCATTCCACCAATATCACATTTTCTTGCTTTGCATCTTTATAGTGGTTCTTGAAATCAGTAATGACAGTCCCCCCAGTGCATTCTTCTTTTTCGAATAAACAATTCTGGCTCTTCCAGGTCCTTTGTCTTTCCAAATAAATTTTAGAATCTGCTTTTAGGAAAAAAAAAAAAAAAAAAAGCCTGTTGATATTTTGATTGAGACTGTGTTGAATTTAGAGATGAACTTGGGGAGAGTTGACCTCTTAAACTGAGATATGCTGAGTTCCTGTATCAAACACAGTGTAAGCCACTGGTTACACAGATAACTAACTGAAGGATAAGAGAGAAAATCAGGGATTCGGAGATAGCCCAAGTATTAGTAACTACAGGAAGAAGCTACCACCCCTGGGGCTGGCAGGGAGGGAGGCGTGGAGGTAAGGTTATGGAGGCCCAGGAGTTTAGAGGAAGCATAGCTGGTGGTCAGCTCTGCGAAGGGGGACACTGTGTGGCTAATGTTCAGAGGATAGGGTGGGAGGGGGACAGACGTGCCGGGCTGGGGCCGCACCTCTGAGGGGAGGCGGCAGGCTTGGATTGTCAACAGAGCCGGAGGCTGGACCTAGATGGCTCCTAAGGTGCTGGAGCACCGCTAACAGGAACTGGAAGCCCTGCTTCCACCTCCCAGCCTCTCTCTAGCGCCTTCCACTGGCCAAGTGTGGTCTGAGAAATGTGGTTTGCAGAGTGCCAGCCTCAGCACTGACAGCAGAGTATAGAAACGTAGGTTTGGGGCTGAGAGCTGAGTTGTCAATGTGTAGCACACTCGATTAGACTGTCAACCTCTACTGGAAGCTGATCTTCCATATATCTGGGCGGTGTCCAGCATAGACCTGGGGCATGATACAGGTTCAAAAGTATTTGAATCTGAGATTTTAAAGTACCGTTGAGGCGCCTGCGTGGCTCAGTTGGTTGAGTATCTTACTCTTGGTTTCGGCTCAAGTCATGATTCCAGGGTCGAGGGATCAAGCCCCATGCTCAGCATGGAGCCTGCTTAAGATTCTCTCTATCTCCCCCTCCACACCCCTCCCCTGCTCACTGCTCTCTCTCTCTCTCAAATAAAAATAATAATAATAAAAATAAAGTACTGTTAATTCAGGAATGAAAGAGGTGGTATTACTACAGACCTCACAGACATTAAAAAGACAATAAAAGAACATTATGGACAATTCTGTGTCCCTAAATTTAACAACTTGGATGAAATGGACCAATTCCTTGAAATACATGATCTACCAAAACTTACTTCTAGAAGAAATAATCTGAATAGCATTCTATCAAACAGATTAAACTGGTATTTTTTCCTCTTTTTTAAATGTTTATTTTTGAGAGAGAGTGAGAGAGAGAGACAGAGCACAAGCGGGGGAGGGTAAGAGAGCGGGGTAAGAGGATCTGAAGCAGGCTCTGTGCTGACAGCAGACAGCCCGATGTGGGACTCAAATTCATGAACCACAAGATTATGACTTGAGCCAAAGTCAGATACTCAACTGACTGAGCCACCCAGGTGCCCTTAAACTCATAGGTTTCAACTTTCCGACAATAACAACAAAAAACCTCTAGGCACAGATGATTGGGGAATCCACCAAATGTTTAATGAAGATATAATGTCAATTCATAATCTCTTTCAGAAAACAGAAGAGGAGGATACATTTCCTGAATCATTTTATGAGGTCAGCATTACTCTAAAGCCAAAACCAGACAAAGACACTACAAGAAACAGAAACTACAGATCGATATCCCTCATGGACACAATTAAACAATCCTCAATAAAATGTTAGCAAACTGAACCCAGAAATATGTAGAAGGGATAATACTTCATGATCAAGTGTGGTTTATCTCAGGAACACAAGGCTGGTTCAACTTGGAAAAATCAATGTAATTCACTAAAGAGACAAAATCTTAGAATTATCTCAGAAAAACTTTTTGAGAAAATTCAACACTAGATTCACGTTAACAACTCTCAGCAAACCAGGAACAGAACAAAAAACCTCCTTGATCTGAGAAAGAGTATCTGTAAAACCCTGGTCTAGACACAGACATACATCTCTTCTCTGTGGCTCCTCCTAGCATAGGGAGGACAGGCTGACCCCTCTGAAAAGTCCTTTCTTCTTTTTCTGTTTTTGTAATGCTTATTTATTTACTGTTGAGAGAGAAAGATGTGAGTGGTGAGTGCCCTGCGGGGGGGGGGGGGGGGGGGGGGGGGGGGGGGAGGGGAGCATCGAGGGAGGGACAGAGATAAAGGGAGACAGAATCCCAGTCAGGCTCTCTGCTGTCCACACAGAGCACCATGCAGGGCTTGAACCCATGAATGGTGAGATCATGACCTGAGCCAAAATCAAGGGTCGGTTGCTTAACCAACTGAGCCACCCAGGTGCCCCTGAAAAGGCTCTTGTTGTTGAGAATATGTTACCAAAAAGCCAAAAAGGAACTATATTTCATCAATTCTAAGATGCTCATTTTTTTCACATTTTTAACATTTCTGAATTCTGATACATGTTACAGCCAATGGCATCTTACGATTATAAAAAGGTACAAAGTTTTTTTCTCTCTCAGTTGTATATAAAATAAGGGTGCATCCTTCAAGGACATTTTAGAGTTTATGGAATTGATTGTTTTCCAAAGTTTAGTTTTCTAGAGTTATAGCAAACACTTGGGGCAGAGACAAGTAACCACCCATCAACATCTGTTTCCTTCTTCCATGGTAATAAATTTTAGCTTGACCATAGCATCACCTCATTAGAGACCACACTTCCAGGGCTCCCTTGCCATGGGTGTGGCCAATGGAGGTGAGTGGATGTGATGTCTACAGCTTTTGGATCATGGATAACCAAAAAGACAAGCCAAGTAGAGTTTCTATCTTTCCTCTTGAACAAGCCTGATTGCCACCTTCAGCCTTAAGGGCATTAACAATGGAGAAGGGGGTGAGGAAGTAACAGTAGGACTGAACCTGGATCCCTGAATGACCTGGAGAAGCAAGGCCACCTGCCTACGTAAATCGCTCACCTTGGGACTGATATATGGGACAGAAATCAACTTCCATTTTTTAAAAAATCTATTGTATTTGAGAACTTCTCTCTCTCTCTCTCAACAGATTAGCATTTATCCTAACTAAAACATTTCCCTCTCCCCAAGCGTTGACTCACCTTGGCCAGCCTCCTACCTGGCCGTTTTTTCTGTTCAGCTTTCTGATTATCTCCTTGGCACAGATGCCGAGATTCTGCCCCTGTGGTAGGATATTTCTATCTGACATTTTGATGTTCTGAGCATTTTGACAAGTTTGTCTGGATTGATTTGCTTATAAGTGTACTATTTTCCTTTTATGCTGCTTGGTAATGTAACCATTGTCAATGATGACTACATTTTGGAGAGGACTTTTCTTCTGTGAATAATCACCACTTCAGAATCAGCATGGCCACAGGAAGATAGCTTCATCAAAATGAAAACCCATGCTGGCACACTAAAAATGTAGAGAAGAAAAGGAGGGAAAGAAAGGAGGAGGGAGGGAAGAGGGTGGTAGGAGGAGGGAGGAGGGGTGGGGGAGGGAGAAAGGAAGGTAGAATGAGAGAGGGAGGAGGGGGGAGGAAAGGAAGGGAGGTAAGATGGAAGGGAGGGGAGGGTAGAAAGAGGGAGGAAGAGGGAAGGAAGGGAGAAGGGGAAGGGGGAAGGGAGGCGGGTAGAGGGAGAGAGAGGACGAAGGGAAGAAGGGAGGAAGAGAGGGCAGGCAGCAAAAGAGCAGCACTTTTTTCAAAGGGACCAGTGGCCCCAGGAAAGGGTCCTTCCTCTTCCTCAAGTGCTTCTCTGTTTCCTGTCCTGGAAAATCATCTGAGTGGTTCCCCTGTTGGTTTTCCACATGACTAAACCCCACGGGCTTCATCTGATCATATCCAGACTGCCCAACTGCCTCTCCCCAGTTCCCCTGGAGCCTGGAGCCCAGTAGGGGCACAGGCCTGGGCACGCAGCCCACCCCCTCACCTGCCTTCTCCTCATCAGGGAGGCTTCTCGCTGGTGGCCCAGGCGAGTGTGCGGCTGGTCTGGGGTCTCCAGACACTCACAGCATGGAATGGTCCCTCCGGCTCCTGGCCTGCTTGGTGGGCATCCTCCCTATAGGTAAGTTTCCCACTTTTCTCTGTGGCCCCTGCTCAGAACAGAATAGATGCTCACAGAATCTTAGGTACACTCTTCTCTCCTTGAACTTGGGACAACCGGGTTGCACTTAGGGAAGCTGCTTTGACAGAAACCACAAGTTCAAGCCCGGGTGTCATCTTGGGTTCCGGTGACTTTAGGCAATCCTCTGACTTCTCTGAGCCCCACCTGTAGAAAGGCCACCGGCTCAGCCACCGCTGTGAGGATCCAAGGAGATAGTGGGCAAGCTTTGGCGCGGACAGTCCAGGCTCTGAAGGGACTTCGGGTGTTGCGGTCATCCAAGTGCTTTGTGTCACGATGGGCACAGCTCAGAGGGAAAACGGGTTTGGGGGAAGAGTGGGGATGATTTCACATGGGGAACAGGGCAACCGATAGAGGGCATCCTGACCGCCCAGGGGGAACCCCAAGGCGTGAATGGGAACCCTTTGCCGCAGGCTTAGGTAACGACGTCATTGGCACTGAGCTCAGTGAGTTCGTGTCCCTGGGAACGGTGTTGCTGTTACCGACTGACCATCAGTAGCAGCATTTCAGTGGGAAGAGAGTATTTGTTTAAATGCAGATCCTTGGGCTCCACCCCAGTCCTGCAGAATGAGAATATCAGGCAACAGGGCCCAGAAGTCTGAATCTTCAACCATCTTCTCAGGTCATTCTGATGTTCAACATAGTTGAGGGTAATCGGGATAAATGACAAAGGCCATCCTCCGAGCCCCTTGGCCCAAACCTCAGTCCTTTCCCGGACCCCCGCCTGCGACATCCCTCCTGTGGATATGTCCCTGGACTCAGCGTCAGTGCCTCCATGTGCATGGCCACTGGCCGTCATGTGCCACATTAGTGATCTCTGATATCATGGTGTTCTAAGCTGTTAGGCAACATTCCTTGTTTGGAGTCCTGTCTCCATGACTGGATTATACACTCCCACACCTTAGGTTCCTTTTCCTTCCTCTTGAGCATTCAACAGAGGCAGAGTCCAGTTCAGGTCGGGTTTGGATAAGAGCACCTGCCTACAGAGCTCTTAGAAGTGCTGGCCACTTTAATTGGTAAGTGTGGTGTAGGGTGGGGCTGGGATGTGTGGCTCTAGACTGGACCGACCCCAGTCCCCACCCTGCACTGCCCGTTGTCCCCTGACAGAGCCCTCCAGTGGGGGCTGATAGGGGAGAGGCTTTCTTTTCCCAGAGTGCCCTAACTCGGCTGCCTCCCTGGGATGATTTAGGGTGCCACTTAGAGGGTGGGGGCTGGAGAAGGTGACCCTGCCCGGATTTTGGGCTGATAAGAGAGCAGTTCAGGCATAAGTGTTGACATCATACACAGCTTTAAATCCTGGCTCTGCTATTTACTACCTATGTGGCCCTGGGAAGGTTGCCTAACTTCTCTGAGCATCAGCAAAGTGGGGTCCCCGGTGCCTCTTGGGGTGCTGTGAAGGATAATTAGATCATGTATATAAAAGCCCCCAGCACAGTCCTGGTGCTCAGTGATTGTGCAAGGAAATGGCAAGGAAATCTTGTTGAAGTCACATACCCTTGAGAGAGGCTAGCTTTGGCGGGGTGGGGGTGGGGGGTGCTTGTTTTGGTTTATTTCTTTTCTCCTGTTGAGGGTCAGGGGCTATGAATCAGTCAAAGACAAAAACACTTAGAGGAAGTATGAGCGGTCACGTGTCCAAGAACAAAACTTAAACCACGCAAGTGTTCCTGCCATGTACTGAGATTTACCCAGGGAGGCTGAGGCGTCTTGGGGAGGGGATCCCTTTTTCTCATACTGGCAGCTGCTTCACGGAACTAGGGTGAGCAGGGTCGCACTTTCTGAGACCCCTCTGGTACCGTTCACCTATGAGCCTCTCCGTGTGGCACCAGGCCTGGGCAAGAGGCCGGACGACCGGGCTGGGTTAGACTGCAATGTGGAAGCCTGAGGTGTTGCGTGAGCAGGGTCCCCGCGTGTCACATTCTGCCCCCCAGCTGCATCTCTGAGCATAGGGCCAGGGCAGGCCGTGGGCAAAAACAAAGTGGGAGGAATTTGTCCAGGAAACCCCCCCCCCTTTCTGTGCCCTTCTTCTTACCGATGCCACCCATCCTCAGCACCCAGTGCCCTGGGGCAGCCCCTAATCTCCCAGGGGCTCACACACACACTCTCCCTTGTCTTCTTGTCTTTCCCGTCTGGCTCCCCACGGATCTGCTTTCAGAAAGCTGGAGATGCCAGGGAACATACAGGTGGAAAGAACAATGGTCTGGGAGCTCTGACCATTTGGGTGACTTTGGACAACTCTGCAGTTGGTCCACAAGCCTCTGATAAGTAGGTAGAGCGATCATAGTCGCTGTCACCCTCAAGGGCTTCCTTGTCAGGCCCTGACAAGCAGCTCATCTACTCTTCACCCCAGCTCTGCAGTGCAAGGACCCCTGTGCCTGTTTAGGGAGGCCAGTGGAAGTCGAGTAACTTTTCTGGGCTGTCACAGCCTGGGTTGAACCAGAGGGTTCTGAGTGCAAGCCCCAACCTTTACACCATCCACATGCAGCGGTGGGGAGTCCAGAGCAAAGCTTGTGCTCAAAGGAATTTATTAGCTCTGAACCACTGCTGCAAAACAAACCAAAAGGCAAGACAAATCTCAGTAGTGAGCAAGGACATGGGGTGCGGGGAGAGGCCAAGGAGGAGATGGGCTGCTGTCATGGGTCCGGGGGGAAATGGGAGAGTTCCCCAAGCCAGGATGATGCTTCTGCTCCTGGCGGCTACTGTGGCCAGTAGCTTGGGCTGAGAAGTCCCACCTGGGGTGGAGAAGGACTGACAGGGAGCACGACCCCCTGAGAAGGCCAGGGGAGCACGGGCAGAGACAGGCTGAGTGGGAACTTGGGAGAGCAGCGCCCTGGGGCAGACACTGGCCACGGGGCACGGTCAGCTGAGGCTCTCCATCTGTAGCTCAGGCAAGCGGGGCCACGTCCACAACCGTGTGGCCAAGAGGCAAGGCTACGGGAGAAGCCTGGATAACCCCGAGGTCAGGAGAACAGCCAGGCCTTTCCCTCATGCATCCCTGCTCCTCATCCCTTCCCTAGAAACTTCTTGGCCCAGCTCACACTGAAAGATGGGTTTCCTGTTTTCTCTGTCACTCCACCCCCCTCCCCAGTCCGCAGCCCTTTCTTCCCTTTTCTCCACTGACAACCTATCTGCACAACACACAGGCCCCAAAAAGAATTGCTGGGAGCAAACGCAGGCAGGAGAGAAGTGGACGGAAGGCAGTGTGCCCCAGTTGAACCCACACACCTCCCTGGTGAGGTTTGCTGGCCAAGAGGAACATCTCCCCTTGCCCTCAAATGCCCTCTCCTGACACTCCAGGTGCCACCATGCCCAAGAGGCTACCGCCGGAGTCACTCCCTGAGAACACCCCTGCTAGCATGCCAAATGTCCCCAAGGAGGGTGGCCCCCTTACAGATCACTAGCCTCATGAGAGTGGCTGCCCGTCTGCTGGTGATGTCAGCCATCATGGGGCCGAGGGGGCGGCAGCACTGGGGAGGTCTGAAGGACTCCAGCTCTGAGCACCACGTGGCCATCCCCTGGGAGGCACGGTCCGCCCTGACTGCCCACACGGTCCCTAAGATGCTAAATTGAGCTGCCAAAGGTGCGATGTCAGCGTTCCCTATCTTCACCCCTGCTGCATCGGCTTGAGGTGTGTGCCCAGAGCACTTCCCGCCACTGCTCAGCACCCCCACTCCCCCACCCTCCCTTGGCAGGGCTGGTGAGAGAAGGGGGCTGACGTGCACTGAGCATTTGCTGGGCGAGCTACACGTGTGACTTCATTCAACCTTCAAGCCCATGAGGAAGGTTATTAGGTGCCCCATTTTGCAGCAGAGGAGTCTGAGACCTGGGACAGTAAGTAACCTGCCCAAAGATCACCCATAAGTGAGTGAGCCTAGAACAGTGCCAGGCTCAGACTGGGTGCTCATAAGAGCCCAGGAAAGAATGACCACAAGTGAGACTGTCACCCAGGTCCAGCTGTGCCAAAGCAGGAAAGCTTGCCAGCATGCCCTGTGGCCCACCACTGAGTGGTGAAGGTGGACAGTGAGAAGAATGTGGGTCTCTTGCTGTCCCCAGAGGCTAATAGTCCTGAGGCAAGGAGATTAGAAACTCCACAATAAGGGGGCATGGTTTTAGTTCAGGAGTCATCCCTCCCTTGTCCTAAAGACGGGCATGAGCTGCCAGAGGGAATGACAAATGTCACAGGATGCTGGGGAGCTTGGATTCCTGCCAAAGCAAATGCATGTGCTCCCTGGGCAGTTCCTGCCAGGACCTCCCACCCTCCCCTTGAGTCCCTGAGTGGATGTGTCCAAAGTCTCCATGTAACAGGGAGTCCAGGTGCTTTCCTCTTGAAACACCATCCAGCAGGTAAACAGGAAACACAAATCTCCCCCTAACTGGAGCCAAGATCCTCACACTGGCTGAAAGGGCCTCTGTGTGCCCTCTCTGCTCCTAGAGCAAAGCCCCCAGGGAGGGAGAGGCCGTGGCAGACCATCTGTATCCCACTTCAGGATGTTCCAAACTAGACTGTCATCCCCAAGCGACACAGCACACAGGACAGAGTAGAAACGTGAGCCACCAACGGGGAAGCCTTGGCTCTGCTTCTGGTGAGTCAAGTGAACTTGGGCAGTCACGTGGCCTCTCTGAGCCTCAGTTCTCTCTTCCCCAAAAGAGGCTATCGCGAGTCTCTCATTGGGTCGTTGTACATATGAAATGAAATGAGGAATATCTCCCAGTGAGCACCCAAAGCACTGTGTCCTCTGGCTCCCTTATCTCGTCATGCCCGCAATCTCTATGCTCATGTCCTTACCTCCCTTTGCCTAGAGCACCTTCCATCTACACCAAATCTTAGAAAATCCCACTTCTTTCTCGAGGATCTGCTGGTCCTCCAAGCATTCGCTGCCTAATACTTGCACACCTCTTCCTCTTCCCCCAGCCACACCACCCTCCCCTGCCAGCCTGATTACCCTCCCTTCCGCCCTTCTACAGCAATCCAATTCAACATCAGTTGGTTTGTGGCAAGTGCCATGCTAGGCAGTGATGACCCAAATACGACCACACATACGTGGTCCCTGTCCTCCCAGAGCTTCTGGATGCCTGGAGGATGTACCTCTGCCAGGCCAGAGGCTGAAGGCAAGGGTGCCAGACCCAGCCTTGGGGTTCGAGGAAGCCCTCCCTCTGTAGGAAGGAAGACTCAGCAGAGACCTGGGGATGACTGGGAGGAAGTTGGTGAATGATATGAGCCAGGAAACTTGTTCAGACAGAGGGAACATTGTTCGTGTCCCTCATTAGAGCACCTGGCAGGCTGTAGTGTAATTATGTGTTCACAGATCTGTCTCCCTTTCTGAGTGGTGAGCTCCAGCAGGCTGATAAGGTAACCTATTGATCTTTGTAACCCTGGCTTGTATCCAAGTGCCTGGCTTAGGGTGGGACATGTCTGATAAACACCTCCTAATTGATGAATGCACAATAGCAAAAAAAAATACCTCTGGGGAATCAGTACCTGGCTCCAGGATGCCTGCAAGATGCAGAAGCTCAAAAGACGCTGAGGTTACAGAGGGTGAGAAGTGTAGGGAAACTGAGGCAGGGACTGAGCCTCAAGAGTGGGGAAACCGTTTCTGTAGCTGGAGGTACTGAGTAAACCAGCAAAACCTTCAGGAAGGGTTTCTCAGATTTGAAACTAGGCCCTTTGATTATTAACAACTGAGCAAACAAGCTCTTAGTAGAGGTAAATGTCAAGTCCTCCACTTGGGTTCAAAAGCATAATTCCACTTGTTTAGAGGAAACGAAATTTGGCTTATAAGCAGATCGCGTGAAAAAAGAACTTGTGGTTTTACTGGATTGCAAGCTCGGCACAAGCCCAAAGTGTCATTTTATACGAGGCAAAGCTCGCACAACCCAATTCGTACCCCACTCTGCTGGCCCAGCACCCCCACAGCGCACATCCGCGGCACACTCCTGCAGGAACACGTGCAACATACACCCCTGCAGCACATACCTGGAGTCCCCGGCTCAGGACACTACGTTGCATGGAGAGCACCAAGCGGGCAGTGAGGAAGGGGAGGAGCAGGGGAGGCCCCGGGACTTCCACCAGAGAAGGGAAGACTTGATGGGTCCAGGATAGCCATGCTGGGGTCCCAGAAGGGCCATCACCGTGAGAGGATGTGCACGCTCCAAAGAGGGTCATGTAGGTAGTGGCAGATGTTGGTTCTATGCAGAAGAAATGTCCTGACCTGTAGATAATTCATAGATGGGATGGGCTTCTTGGAGGACGGATGGTAACTGGCTGTGGGCCGGGGGGATTCCAAACCAGGACATGAGCTACCCCCAAAGAGTAAAGAGCACTGGACATGGAGTCAGCAAAGCTGGGTTTCTCCCATCATCTGTCTGTGTGACTCTGGGACTCCATTTTCGCATCTATAACAATAGTTCCCCGAGTCATTCTCCCCTAGGGTGTTTTGGGGGTCATGTGACATGATGTATACAAAAGAATTGTGTAAATTACAAAGCTCTTGGGAAATACCAGAGTGGGTATATTATTCCCTCTAAGGATCCCTTTTGTGAACTGCATTCAGGGTTGTAGCTGGGTAGAACTAGCAGCCTGTCCTCCCTCCTCAGGGAGACACCACCCCTATCCTGATCCTCCAAGGCCCAGGTCCAACACCCACCCACCCACCTGCTCACCCCTTCCCCAAAGCAGCACACATATGCAACAACAGGGGCAGAGGCTCTCCCGTCATCTTCAAGCTGAAGGCAGAGCACAGCTTCCAGACCCTAGCTCAACCATACTTCAGAGGCTCACAACACAGGAGGTGAGGAAACAGCCCAAAGGCGCTTGCGCAGAGCAAGAAGGCAGCGCAATGGTCTACCACTCTTGGTCTCTCAGCTCATCCGGCCTTTTGGGAAGCCCATTTCGGTTGACCTGGATTCTCAAAGAATCTCACCGCGTTCAACACGTTAAGTTCAAAACATACCATCCCTTGCCAAGGCCCGTTTCCCCTCTGTAAATGGGAGTGTTGGTCTCCTTGGATGAGCCCCAAGGTTCCATGCGTTTGTGGAATCAGGCAGTCCTGAGTCTGAATTCCGGCTTTGCTTCCTAGCTGTGTGACCTTATGTAATCACTCAACTTCTCTTTGCCTCAGTTTATTACATACAACCCAGGAATAACTGTGCTTACATCTAGGATCATTTGTGAGAACTAAAAGAGATACTACCAGGAACTTGCTCGACACGGAGGTGCACAGTAAGTGCTTTTGTTATCACTACCGCGGGGGTCTTGGGACTGTAATGTAACCATGGAATCCAGGGCTTTTCTCCAGCAGGGCAGGGGTTAGGGAAGAGTATGGGGTCAAGGGGCCTGTCGGTGAAGTGGGACCGCCCGAATGAGGCAAATAGTCCCAGGCACCTCAAGAGTCCGGGGAGACAAGGTCCCGGGAGATGCCTCTCGGGTCACGGTCACGGGGTGGGCTTCTGGGCCCCCAGGTGGGAGACGCTCCCAGAGTCCTAAGGTTTCCAAACCTCCCGGTGGGGACTCCCCTCCCCCCGCCCCCCAGAGTCCGAGGGATGGCGGCCGGCGCGGCCCCAGGGCAGGGCTGACGCTCCCGGCCGCCTGCCCGCAGGTGCGCCGACGCAGCGCTGGTCCATGCATGTGCCGGCCGAGGTGAGCGCGGCGGCGGGCGAGGCGGCCGTGCTGCCCTGCACCTTCACGCACCCGCACCGCCACTACGACGGGCCGCTCACGGCCATCTGGCGCGCGGGCGAGGCGTACGCGGGCCCGCAGGTGTTCCGGTGCGCGGCGGCGCGGGGCAGCGAGCTCTGCCAGACGGCGCTGAGCCTGCACGGCCGCTTCCGGCTGCTGGGCAACCCGCGCCGCAACGACCTGTCGCTGCGCGTCGAGCGCCTCGCCCTGGCCGACGACGGCCGCTACTTCTGCCGCGTCGAGTTCGCCGGCGACGTCCACGACCGCTACGAGAGCCGCCACGGCATCCGGCTCCGCGTGACCGGTGAGCGCCGTGCCCTTGTCCCGGCCCCCTTCCCCGCCCCGTCCAGAGGGCTTTCCGGGTGCCGGCACTGCGCCCGCCGGGGCATAGAAAGGGGAGCAATACACAGCCCATCTCTCTAGGGCAGGCGGGGGGGGGGGGGGGGGGGGTGCTCACTGGCGATGGCTACGAGCCACGTGGGAACTAGTTAAAAATGCAGACCGCTTGCTCGGAGAAGGGCTGAATGGGGCCCGGGAATGGACACTGTAATGAAGCGCGCAGAGAGTGAATGTTCCCAGGAGCTCGCAGTCTAGGGGGCGAGAAGCACGAGTCGAACAGTCATCCTGAATACGGCAAAGGCTGCAATGGGATGTGTGCTCTGTGCACTGAAGGGCACCCACAGCCCCCTGGGGGGGGGGGGGGATGCCCAGGGAGCCCACAGTGCCCAGTATTTTGCTAGACCCTGGCATAAAGAAGTGGGCACCAGGATCCCCGGTCCCTAGAACAGTGGTTCTCAACCCTGGCTGTGCACTGGAATTAGCTGGGGAGCTTTTAAATATCCTAGCCCCACCCCGCTGCCGTGGGGATCCGGTTCTGGGCTCCAGTCTGGCTCTGCCACGAACTTCCCATGTGCCCTTGGGCTGGCCGGGCTGCCTCTCCGAGTGCATTTCAGTTTCTCCCCAGGGCCCTCGCCACCCTGCCACTGACAGTTTGTCTGGGAGTGGGAAGTGCCCTTGAACCCCTACCAGCAGACAGTCCCCAGCCCTGAGCTACCGCAACAATAACGACCGTTGAGTGCGCATTTGCTAATGGGCCACGCCCTAATCCAAGCACCCCACATGTATTAACTTGCCAAATCCCAACGACCCCATAAAGAAAACGATCCCCATTTTACGCATGAAGAAACTGAGGCACGGAGCTTCGGAATAACTTGCCCAAGGCCACATCTCTATTGGGACCCAGGCACCGTGGCGCTAGAGCGCCTACTCCCTCTTCTCTGAGCCAACCACCCCCAAATCTCTTGGTGACTAAACGGGACTGGGAGGGGTCCCCCTTGCCCTTGCCCTTTCCCCCCTCTGCTCTGACCAGGATTCGCTTTCTCCCTCGACCCCTTGGCCGCTGCCCGCAGCCGCCCCGCGGATCATCAACCTCTCGGTGCTGCCGGGGCCGGCGCACTCCTTCCGCGCGCTCTGCACGGCCGAGGGGGAGCCGCCGCCCGTCCTAGATTGGTCCGGCCCGGCCCTGGGCAACGGCTCGGCCGCCGTGCGGGGCCCGGGTCAGAGACAGGATCCCGGCCACCAGGTGACCGCCGAGCTGCCCGCGCTGGTCCACGACGGCCGCTACACGTGCACGGCGTCCAACAGCCTGGGCCGCGCGGAGGCCAGCGTCTACTTGTTCCGATTCCACGGCGCCTCCGGGGCCTCGGCGCTCGCCCTCCCGCTCGGGGCGCTCGGCCTCAAGGCGCTGCTGCTGCTCGGCGTTCTGGCCGCGCGCGCCGTCGCTCGCCGCCGCCCAGGTGGGTGCACCCCCGGGCCAGGGTGGGTGTGAGGGGCAGGGGCTCTCCTTCTAAGTAAGGCCGCCCGGCTGACCACCTGGCGTAACCCAGCCCAAACAGACTTTCTGCACCCGTGCTCCAACTCACTCTCCTCTCCCTGCGTAAAGCTCAGGAGGTGGGAACTAGCAGGACCTTGTTTTACACCAAGGAAGCGGAGCCCAGAGAGGTTACGGAACTTGCCTCTAGCCAGAGGCACAGAGATAGAGACCCAGAAAGTATAGCGCCGCCCTTTTGGCGGCACCCCATAAATGACTCCACCACACGTGAGGCTTTCCCAGATAGCACCATTCCCTTATGTTACAGTAAGCATCTTGAGGACCTACTGTGTGCTGTGTAGGTGCTAGGAATACAGAGCTGAGTAAGAGGTGCCCAGTCTGCAGGGGGAAGGGCTGTCCTGGAGCCCAGGTACCACCCAAGCACAGACTGGCAGGCCTCACTCTGGTGGGACATCTGGATGGGGGCCAGGAGGGAAGGTGAGAGCTAACTCAGAAAAGCAAACAAGGAGCTGGTGGTGTTCCCAGCAGAGGGAACAGCAAACACAGAGGTGAGGAAGTGTGAGCTAACAGGGTGTCCTCAGGAGCTGCTGCTCACCCCACGCTTCTCTTGCTGAGCTGGCTGGGAAATTTGCTCGTGCCCCAGAGAGGGGCTTCCCAGAGCCTCTCAGGCCCAGGTCAGCAGCACCGGCCTCAGTCTCTCCTGGGATGAAATCCAAAATTTGTCACAGTTGCCCTGGCTGCTGCCTCCTTTCCTGTGGCTGTGCCGTCCGTCTTGCTGGCTCTTCACACCCACCAAGCATTCTGTGCTGCACGGTCCTCAGAAAGGCGGGTCTTTCTGCCGGGCCGCTCCTCACTCCACGCTCCTCCTCATTAACTCCTGGTCATCTGCCAGGCCACTTCACCCCCTGCCAGCTAATGTTTGTTACACGTCCCTTCAGACCACTTTCCACAGTGGGGTAGGGTGGGCAGCCAGCGCCTGTAGCCTGCGACGACCATGGAGATTCATGCCTCTCCTCTCTCTTTCTCTGTCTCTCTGTCCCTACACAGAGCACCCAGTTGCCCAGGACACCCCACCACGGTGAGTACCCTGCCCTCACCCACCCGGCTCTAGTCCCCACTGGCCAAGCAAGGCATGCAGGCTTCTCAAGGCTCGTGCCGTAAGGATAAAGAACGGCAAAGGGCAGGACTGGGGGCTGGACCTTGACCAGGGTTTAGACCCTCCCTGTGGCCTTCCAAAGCCTTCCTCTTCGGTCTCCCAAGTCCTTCCTGGCCTGACCAGGCCACGGTGACCTGCTCTCCCCACCCCACCCCCAGCATTTACAGTCTGAGCCTCGCCCTGGCATCTCTCCCAGACGCGCCTGGTTTCCTGGTGCTGCAGGGCCATTTTTCTGTTTTATGTCCACACCTAGATGTGATTCCTCAAGGCTGTGTCTCCTCTTGTTCTCCTAAGCATTGTAGAACAGGCAGACTCACACAAAAGCCACCTGGGGGCACTGATTCTCCCCCAAAGCTGAAGGTTTCACAAACAAAATGCCATTAGAGGTTCAGAGGGTTTAATCTAGGAAGTGCTGACCCTCGTGTCCAGGCTCCCCTTCTCTCCCAGTGTCTGCTCATGTGGAAGTCTGTGTTGAAGAAGAAAGAATCCAATTCACTGACCCTGGGCAGTGTGCCTGGGATGCTGGGGAGCGGGGAGGCGGAACACAGCCTTTCAGGCCCATTGGACAAGCCCTGGCATTCCTATAACTCCATCCCTGCCTGTGCCCTGAGGGCTGGAAAAACCATAATGCCAGCCCAGTCCCCTCTCTCCAGCTGCCTGGCCAACTATCCCCCACATTCTTGGAAACCTGTGCAATGTCCCTTTTCTTTGCTAAAGGCACCTAAATCAGAAAGCTGAGTGTTCAAATATTTATTGAGTACCTACCACGTACCAGACGCTGTTTTGGATGCTAACGCTACAGCAAAACTCCCTGACCTCAGAAAACTCACATGATGTGGAGAATTTAATAAACACCTAAACAAGATCATCTTAGATTCTAAAATAAGAGCTGCGAAGGAAATGGACAGGGCCATGCAGCAGAGCCCCAGGGGAGGGAGGCAGTCACTGGGCAAGTCAAAGGCTCAGGGGCGACCTGGAAAGGGGCCGATGAGAAATCACTGAAGCAGACAGGTGGCCCCATCCGAACAAGAGTGGGGGCCAGGAGATCTTTGGGGTGGCTGCTGACCAAAGCTGAGGCCAGCTTGACACAAGGAAGGAGGTCGAGTGGTGGAGGTGGGGAGGTGGGACTGGTGGAAGGCAGGGCTGACCATAGGGCCAGGTGGGCAGCACAAGCGAGGGAGGCAGCCAGGGTGCCCCGTTTGGAGCTGTCACCCTGGGTGCCACTAAGATGAAGACGAGAGAGAGAGAAGGGGGTGGTGGTGAGGATCATGGGAGCACTCACATGTAGGTGCGAGATGCCTGTAAAGATGTCCCTGGGGAGAAGTCAAAGTCAGGAGAGCAGCTGGAGCTCAGGAGGCCAAGCCCGGGAGATCAGTCTGGAGGGCATGTGACACAAGACAGCTGAAGCCACCAATGAGATCCCTTCGAGAAGATAGCACCTCTGTGGTCTGGGCTGCCTTCCCCTGTGTTAGCCTCCTCCCCGCTCCACAGCTGCTGCCCCTACCCTTCCTCCACCCTTTAGTTGGTCCGCAAGCCCTGCTGGATATAGGCCCCAATCCCCTTTCGTCTCTCCTTCCTGCCCGTCGCTGGGGCATGGTTTGGGCAATTGGTGATGACCCCACTTCTGTATCGGGTGGTCAACCGACTCTCTCCTGTCCACAGGCCCCAGGCTCAGGAGTCCAACTATGAGAATTTGAGCCAGATGAGCCCTCGGGACCCACCAGCAGCCACATGTTTACCGTGAGGAGCCCCTTGGCCACTGGCATCCTCTTGTACAGCATGAGGAGCGAAGGCCAATGCCAGGCTTGGCTGGGACAGCCCTTCCTGGCTGCCAGCCACCTTGGCAGCCCCTTGCCAGGCAACCCCCCACAAAGGGAGTCCAGACCCCATTCACAGAGGCTCAGTGGTTTCTTACGTGGATGTCTGTCCCAGAGCCCCCATCACTGGGACCAGCATTTTGAAAGAATCTGTATGTGTGTGTACGTGTCTGTGCGTGTGTGCGTGAGCTCAGCGTGAAGCTCACAGACAAGTTCTGGCCCTTTCTTACATAGAACGCCATCATAAAACGGGCAAGACACTGGTCAGAGGGGCTCCCAGGCTCTGACTTGCTGTGTCGACTAGGGCATGTTTTTACCTCTCTGAGTCTCAGTTTGTCCATTCTGGAACATGGACAATAATCTTTCCTCCTGGCTGCTAGGACTATCAAGATCTGAAGAAATAATGGATGTGAAGGGACTTCGCGAAGTACAGAACCATGTACAAATGTGGCGGCGGTGGGGGGAGGGGGGAGGCCACGGGCTCCTCCTTGCAGGCACCCTTGGGACGTGCAGAGACTTCTTGGACAAGTGGGGGCCCCACACCAGCCTGGCCAAGAACAAGGATTCCAGAGAGCAAACCTTTGAGTCTGGGGCTGTGCAAACCTGTGGTCCCAGGAACATCAACTCAGCGGTGAGAAGCCCAGTACCCCTGCCCCCTGGGGTCTCATCTGTGACTGCCTCACACACTGTGCCTACCTCTTACCCCATTGGCTGCTCTGCACTTCCTTGAGCTGGGTCCCCTGGGAAAAGAAACACCCATCATCTCACAGCATCTGGGACTCACTGTCCTTAAGGACCGAAAGCTGAGAGGTCAGAGGGGAAGTCTGGGCTGCAGGTTCGTGTGGATAAAGCAGTTGTGGCTGTGACTTCCACCTATGACCTGCATCCACCTTGCATGTGCGAGGTCCAAAAACACCAGCGATTTCACGGCATTTGTCTGAGGCCTCGCAGACTGACTGCAGGGTGCTGCCTTCTGTGTTCACACCTCTGTGTGAGCCTGTGCATTTTAGCTTCTGCAGTTCTTGGGCTCAGGGGACAGGGAGGAGGTGTGCTTGAGCCCAGGGCAAGCTGGCAAGAGCAAAGGGCCACCGGGCCAGGCACTGAAGAAGCAATGGGGACAGTCTTTCCCTCAGAACTTTTCCCAAAGCTAGGGTGGTCACCTAGAATAAGGAAGGGTCCTCGCTGATGCTTTGCTGGGGAGGTGGCCTGAGGTGAGAGGGATCTTCACAAGTTAATAAGCAGGGCAGTGGGTGACAAGTTTCCCTTGCTCAGCAGAGCCTTTGCCAGGGAAAGTGGGTGACAGCAGCTCATGATTAACTTGGGATCCATCCAGGAACCTGTCTGAACTGTCAGAAGGTCAGAGGAGTTGGAATTTGTACCTCCTCGTATGAGGATACTTTGGGCACCTCCATGGAGAGTCCCATATCACCAGGGACACGGGGTGGTGTGGTTTGAAACATCTGCCTGGTCTTTGAGGCCCGTTTCACAGTCAAGAAAAAGCCATGATAGCAATTATTTTCTGTGTATCTGTTTTGTGCTAGGAATTGGGCCAGGTGTTTGGGCATACAGAAATGAATGAGGTATGCGTCTCGGTCAGTCTGGGTTAGGTTGTGCTGTGTTAACAAAGCCAAAATCACAGTGGCTGAAAGCAACTAGGGTTTATTTGCACCAGAGTTACATGCCCACCACAGATTGGTATTAGAGCTTTGCTTGCTGTACTTACTCAGGAACACAGGCTCCCAAGGACCCGCCATCTCTTGTTGTGGGTCATTGGGTTGGAGATAAAAAGAGAGCTCTCAAGGGTCTCCTGAGATCATAACTCATTGGCCAGAACTACCAACATGCCACACTCACCCTCAGGGGGCTGGGCAGTGCGCCCTACACGATGCCTGGAAGGAGGGAAGCCAGAAGCATGGGCAACAGCCCCGAGGGCTCCACAGTAAAATTTCTCAGGTTAGGGAGCGACAGACCAGTTAGCGGGGAATCCTGTAAGGGCAACAGAATGCTGAAGGTGCTATGGGAGCACACAGGAAGGAAGAGTGACCCAGTCTTGGGAAGGCTTCCTAGAGGAGGGGACATGGAGGAGGCACGTGCCGGCCACGTAAATGGGGGAAAATGGAAGTCGGAAGATGAGAACAAAGGTGATTCTAAGCGGAAAGGGCAGTCTGGGAAAAGGCCAGGTGGTCAGACACAGCATGATATTGAAGCCACCCAAAGTTGCTGGAGCATGAGGGCTGGAGCTGGGGCTGCAGCTAGAGGGGGCTCCCACATGGTAGTAAGTGCTGCCCCCGACAGGGCTGAGAAGCAGGGCGGGGGGGGGGGGGGGTGGGGGGTGGGGGGGGGGGGGTGGGGATGGGGCGGGTGGTGTGGGGGGTGGAACCAAGGGGCCAAGCAGGACACTGACTCCCTCTACTGCTCAGCACGCTGCTTTCACCCGTCCAACTGCTGCACCTGCTCCGGAGCCACCATGCTTTGGGGCTGGGGTTTCCACCTCGAGACCCCAGGCTCTCAGAGCCGTGTTTCTGCAGTGGTTTCTGAAGGTCAAGTGGTTTGCATCAGAAGGACCTGGGGAGCTTGCTCAAATCCCCATCCTGAGTGCTACCTGGGCCTCCTAAAAGTGAGCTCTGAGGCTGGGTGCTGGAATTTTAAACAGATGCTCATGTGATTTTTGCCCCTAACTTTGTATTATGATCATTTTCAATCACACACACACACACACACACACACACACACACACACATACAGCTGAAAAAGGAAGATGACCACCCAGGTACCCACCACCTACATCCAACAGTTACTACCATTTGCCATATTTGCTAATGTGCACACGTGTGTGTGTGTGTGTGTGTGTGTGTGTGAACCATTCAGGGCCAACTACAGACACCACAGTGCTTTGCCTCTAAATACCTCAGCTGCATCTCCAGAGAACAAGAGCATTCTCCTCCATAACTCCAATGCCATTTTCACGTTTGAGAAAATGTTAACAATAATTGAATAATATCATCGTATAGCCCACATTCGTATTTCCCCAGTTCTCAAAATGTCTTTCTTAGCTTGTCGTCTCTAGCCAGGGCCCAGGTGACTCCAGGCGATTCTTAAACAAGCTAAAGTTTGAGGCTGCCTCCAGGTGGGCTGACTTCCAAGGGTGCGAGCTCACCACCCAGTGCTCCTTCTTATGGTATGTGCAGTTTGAAGGAGGGCGTCCCAGAAACCGCCAAAGTGGCATTCCTAAAAGGAACACGCAGCTGGTGGAGTGCTTTCACACCCCATGCTGGGCCGTGGGGAGCACACACAGAGAAGGGACAGCAGAGGGTCCCTCCGGCACTCCCTCTACCGATTTGCTTACTGCGCACAGGCAGCCTTCTGCTTAGTCTCCAGATAAAGCGGCTGCTCCAGGGGCAAAAGGGGAGAGTGGTGAAGCGGCTGTATTTGGCCATCACCAGACCCCAGGACCTTGGAGCTCTCACTGGGAGGTCTGCGTGGAGCAGAGCTGCCGTCCTCCCCAACCCGACCATCTCGGAGCACTCAGGCTTTGTCAGTGGCAAGGACCAGAGCCACAGGCGACAGGCTCAGTCGGCACATTGTCAGGGAGAGAAGGGACCCAGGAGACTTGGCGTTTTCAAGACAGGACTCCGCAGTGTGGCCCAGGACGTACAGCTAGAGCCGTCCCTTCAGTGCTCTGGGAATGTGAGCCCGTTTGTCCCCAGAAGGGCTGCTGACAGCCCAGAGACTGCCCTCCACTGCCAGCCCTCCACCTGTTGCCCCTGGAGATGGGCAGTGGGAGGAAGAGGTGCACCCAGATGTGCCAAGAGCCCGACACACTTCCCCTGGCTTGAGGAGCTAGTGACCTTTTACATCGAGATGCATCTACAGGAGAAGACAGTGTCCATGAGATCATCTACACTGAAGGTAGGCCCTGCCTGGGTACGAAATGACACACAGTGGGCTGAGTGTTCACATACAGCCCCTTAGCCAGCCTGGACGGGAACGCCAGGCCCACTGGTCACAGGGCCTTCAGGCCAGTGGGACCTTAGAGACCAAGAGCCGGGGGTCCTGGGCTTTGTCCGGCCTCCAGCCCTGGCTGCTTAAGTCAATGCTACCAGCCCTCTCTCCCCCAATAACATCCCCTCAACATTTCCTCAGTGCCTCCACCTCTGTGGCCTCAGGGACTTCTTGCTGTAAACCCAGGGAACAGGAAAAGCTGCAATTATCCCCATTTAAAATAGGGAAAGTCTCAGGAGGAAAGCGGCCTGGCCAGCTTCCCACATGTTTTGTGACAAAACAGCTGTGGTCCCAGCTCCTTCCACACCCACATGCTGCCTCCTCTTTCCCAGGCTTTCTCTCCCATGTCTCTCCTCTCCTGTGCCCCTTCCTCTGTGTCACATTTTATGTACTAAAGGGAGAAAAACATGATCTGCCAACATAAGGATACAGAAATACTTGGCACTCTGGGTTTCCCGGGGTTTGGGCCCCCAGACCTTTGTCTTCCACAGTCACCCCCAAGTCCTGTGTGCAAGTGACCTCAAAGGGTCCCCAGAGCTGAAGATAGCCCAGGCACTCACCTCCATACTGCCACCAGAAGAGGAGGGGGAGGAGGATGGGATGAAGGAGGAGAAGAGTGGGACAGGAAAAGGAAAGTGGACAAAGGGCCTTAAGGAAGGTTGATTAAGGACAAGGCAGGGGGCACTTGGGTGGCTCAGCCGGTTAAGTGTCCAACTCTTGATTTTGGCTCAGGTCATGATCTCATGGACCGTGAGATCAAGCCCCCTTCGGGCTCTGTACTGACAGCATGGAACCTGCTTGGGACTCTCTCTCCCTCTCTCTGTGCCCCTCCAATGCTCACACCCTTTCTACCTCAAAATATTAAAAAAAAAAAAAAAAAAAAAAAAAAAAAGACAAGGCAGGGAGCAGGGCAGCCCAGGAAGACTGAAGGTCCACAGTAAATCTGGTGTCAGCCACAAATTTAGGCTATATTACAATACAGTGTCCAGGAGAGGGGCCATGTTGGTCACTCTGACAGACCAGGAAAGTGTGGCTGTTTCCTAAAAAGGTTTGGCTAGAAAGGAAGACCAAGAAGGAAGAGGGCTGTCTTCAGAAGAGCAGTTTCCAGAGGAAGATCCTGGCTCCTTCACCCTTAGATGAAGACCATCTCTATTTCTCAGCTGCCCCAGGGTGACAGGAACCATTTCCCGCTGCATTTCTGTGGGTGTGTCCCAGCAAGAAAGCCCACTGGTCCAGAGACAGGAAACCGATTCCTACACTAGGAGGTGGCACAGCTTGCCTCTAATCCACTTCCCAATCCCTAAATCCTGTGGCTCCGTCTGGAAAAAGGAAGCCAAACCCAGACAAGGGAGGAAGGGGCCCTGTCCCACAGAAATTCCAAACTGATGTCAATCCCAAATCAAATGTGCAGGCCCTCCCACCATACTTTGGCCCGTTCAAGATGTGTCTCATGAATGCTAAGGAAAGCGAGAGAAAGAGCTCCCTGAGCTTCAATGCTCAGGTTATACTGCCCTCCCCTGGCAGCTCGACCTCCAAGGTGCCCCAGCCCCGCCCAGGAAGTCTGGTGGTGGAGCCTCCATGCAGCTTCGTGTCCCTCCTCCTCCTAAGGTCACAGCCACACCGTAGACCCTCAGGGCTCTCCTGAATTCACCTGGGGTCACCAGGTGACCTCCTGTTCTTAAACCCCCAAGACTTAAATTCTCTTTGAATTTAACTTTGTGTCATGTGGTGGCATGTCACAAAATACAGATTCTACCCCTTACAAGTTCTCTGATTCCAAATTTTTCTTAGTGTGACTTCTGGATGAAAAGACCTGCCAACCAATCTGCCAAAAACGAGACGTGTCCACCACATGTAAATTCAATTTTAATTCTGGTTTATTTGCAGGATTTTACTTAAACCCATTCGCATTTCTCTGTTTCTCATCATTATATAAAAACTCAATCTTTGTACAAGCGTGTAAAATGCTCAACAATGAACAAGAAGTTGAATATTGCACATTTAATGACCGGGTAAGATGTGGTTGTTAAAGGCCACACTATACATGTGGGAAGGAAAGAGTTAAACACACTTAGGAAGTACTTGTTGCCACGTAAGTGATTTTAAGCCACTGAAGGAAAACTAAATTCTAACCTTCAGCGCTCAGTGAGAGATACTACATCTGTACATTAAAAAATAAAAGTTTTAATAAACAACATTCATTCCTTAGTGATTTCATTATCCCCAAACAGGGTCAGTAGTTCGGTTTTATTTTTTTCAAGTTATTGTCACCAAAAATCAGGAACCTATCCAGACTGGAAGAAGTGTCAGCTGTAGCTTCTGCAGGACACTTGATGGCTCTATAATGTGTGGGGATCACCAAGGACCAGGACAAGGTCTGTAAGAGCGCCTGGCTGTGAGCCAAGAACTTTATCCAGCTCAACCCAGATTCAAACGGAAGATCAGTATGAGGATACTCTTGGGAAAAAAAAAAAAAAGCAACATGTTTGTTTCCAACATTAGACTCCTCGTTTTGTTTAGTAAGACAAAGTTAACTGAGCAGAAAAAAATTCAGCTACTACTTCAAAATAAGCCGTGAAGTTGGTCCAGACTGAAGAGCAGACAGTGTTAAAGGATACGTTCAAAGCGCCTTATTTGTTAGCTTATCATGCAGGCAGGCGATGAGACTGATCTTGGGCAGCAACTAATGTTAAACCAAGGTGTGGAGTTTGAATTCGCCACTAACTGAATGTGCGAACCACAGGGCACAGCCGCCAAGAGCCGATGCCATCCACATGTCCCAGGGGGTCAACGTCACTGCTTGGCCCACACTGGTGTGACAAAGCCCGGGACAGAGATCAGGCCAAGGGCACAAAACAGAAGGAAGCATACTCTCTTGGTGTCTGCGGGTGACTGCCACCTCAAGTTTGTGTCCCTGAGCCCCGGCCCTGGTATTCACGGACACGGCCCTTTTGGAGTAACATGGGCTAACTTGGGCACTTTCCCCAAAGAGCAGCCCTGTCAGACATCGTGGGGGAAGAGGACCAACTAAAGGCACTGAGCATTTAGCATGAAGACTAAGAGGTGGACCGGTGGGGTCAGGGGGGTGATGAGGTCTGAAAATGTTAGAAGACCGGTTAGAGTAGCAGAGGAGCCCCGGCCTGGCCAGCTGCAGCCGAACCATGACCAATGTCATCAGGCCAGTTCTGGCACAACATAAAGCCAATGCCCACCTGGGCTTGTCCACAAGGGGCAGGACTCCTGGCCACAGGACAGGGCGGAGGAGAGGCTGGGGGTTGGCTGGAAGAGCAGGGCTGGGGGTCCCTGCTGAGTGAGAAGTGGGACCAGGTGAACTTTAAAAGTCATGATTCTACAGCATTTGCTTCCTGCTCCAGAGGAAATCATTAATCTTAGTATTAAAAACCCAATAGAAAACTGTGTATCACCTTCATTCAAAAGAAAGGGCATGAACTGAACACCCTACCTTGTGCCCCCTGGATGCGCTGATTTTAGTAACTGAGCGGGAGGAATGGGGCTGGTTACGGTGAAGTGAGGCCACTCGGGGGGTTTTCATTTTCTGGAGAGGCTCGCCCGGCCTCAGAATGAGGGACTCAGGCCACCCCAGGGGGCAGATGTGACTGAGCCCCAAACTGATCATGATGTTCTCTACGCGCCCAGGAGCTCTGGGATCACGCCGGGTGGGTCCTGGCTCCTCCATCAAGCTGAGCGGACATATCAGCACAACCTCCCCATCGGCCTGTGCCTTCCAGCTTTCTGCCCTGTCCCCTTGTTCCAGTCGGGCGCAGGAGCCAGGACACGGGGGAGGTCGAGCGTGCCTCTCGGACCCGAGCTCTGTGAGCTGTGGGGAGATGAGTGCAGATGCAGGGGAGGCACCTGTCACGACGTCCCTGTCCAAGCCAGGTGCCACCAACGGGCACAGGCAGGGAAGGTCGGTGCTAGCTCGCCTCCAACACCGCTCGGCACGGGGCGGCCTTGGTCTGGCTTGATCCAGGCATCACATGTGGCACCGCAGGCAAGGGTGTCTGAACCTGGCCCTGCGCTCTCCGGAGGCCGACTGTTTTGGGCAGCAAAGGCTCATCATTCCTGAAAGCCAAGGGCTGGCTGTTCTGTTCTGCCCCCAAAAGGCTACAGCAGTGTTGCCCCCTTCTGAACTATCTCAGCATCTTTAAAGCACTTCCTCAGCCTCGAGACGCTCCAAGGAGGCTATGGGGTGAGTGAGGCCTCCACCGTTAAGCACAAAGTAGTCAGAGAGGAAGTATTTCACCAACCATCTCTGATAATCAAGTTCCAGTATCAAAACAGAGGACATTGGGCATAACATTCTGCATTAACTTTAACTGAAATACCCCTAAAATTCATATTCTTGCCAGCTACAACCAAAGACTGATTTTATTTTTTATAATTTTTACAGACCAAATACATTATAAATATTACAAACCTTTGAAAATTAATAGATGAATCATAATTGTCTTTAAAATGTAGACTGTCACTCAAAATTTTCACATTCTAGGATATCAATAATTACAGCCTCCTCACAGAAAACAGCACACAAAACACTTCTGTCATGAAATCTTTGTTGCCAAATCAGCCACTGAACTGCCCACAGCTTATGACATTTTCTTAACACAGCACAGGGAGGCTGACTGATTTTGAAAATGGAGAAAAGCAAAACCAAGGAGAGCCCTGTGTCGTGCCCTCTGAGAGGGATGCTTTGTGGCCTACAACCTTGGAGGCTCACAGGGATAATCTTGATCTGTGGAGCAGATGTGTTCTGTGCAACTAAACAAGTTCAAAATGGGAGAACAGGCTCCCGCACACTTCCAAATGTTGGGGTGAGCACTCCAAGAGGAGATCTGAAGAGAGGTTATCACTCCATTAACCTTTATCCTGCTCCCCCTGCTGAGGGCTCTCAGTTCAGACACCGTTAGATAAATATCCTTGGGTTATAATTAATCCATGAACAGAAGACATATTCTGCAAGCTGAATGAACAAAATCAATTTCGAGCCAAGAGAATTAGGAAGGCAGAAGTCAAACTGCTCATGCCGGGGGTGGAAATGACAAGAGCAAGAAGCTGGCTACAGAGCAAGGCAGCAGACAGGCTCTGGTAGCGAGTGAATGGTGAACAACAACACAAGGCACATGGCTACTGGAAAAGTCAAGTTTCCACGGACAAGTGTCTAACTTCATTTGAGCTTAAATGTGGAATGAAGAAACAAGCAGAATACAGAGCATTAAGTTCTCAGACTCCCTCTCTAGACAGCAAGGCCTTCAGATTTCAAACCTGCTGTCTATCAAGAGGTGCAAACTCTGATGTCCACGGGGGCTGAGGGAGCGGTGTGAATGCAGGAATGGGCTGGGGTAGGCCTGACACTATGTCCACATATGTCCACAGTGACCACACTCTCCACCACGGGGATCAAACGAAACATGTCTGTACACAGTCTGCTCATCACATGCTACCTGTGTGCCCCCTCGGTTTACACGGACATCTCCTTCTTCATGAGGACCACAGCTGGATGGAAACGGACTTGTCACCATCTCTGCCATCCGCTACAATCAAGGATCAAGTGGCCACATTTCAGACAATGCCTCACTTTAATTCAGCATTCTTATCTCCATTTTGAGGGAAATAATACTTTGAAGCTGGTGTATTTCCCCACATTTGAGAAATGCAGAAGTTTTCAAAGCTTGTTTTACTTTGAAAGAACACAAATGAGGTTCAAAACTGAGGGTTCTACATGATTCCCAAAGCAGTTAGATCTGACACAGCAGTCTTGAGATTTAAATAAAACAGGGAAGACAGAAATGGCGACATACAACAGAGCCCCGTGGGGGGGTCCTGTGAGGTGACTGGGGATCCAGCAGCTGAATGGCTCTGTGCCCAAGTGGGACTCATTTTCTCCAGTGGGGTGAACATAAAAACTACAAAGGCCCTGGGAAGTTTCAAGAACTAAGAAAACACACATACACACACACACACACACACACACACACACACACACACACACACACAAAGACATACACACATGCGCATGCACAACAGAATTATCTAGTGCCTCCCGACTTGCCTCTCAGTCAACGAACTCACTGGCCCAACTGAGCTCTGCAGTGAGACTGAGCAAAGTTACTTGTGCAACAGCAAAGTTAAATGTAAACATAAACAGCAACAGGTTTTTTTGAGAGACTCGGTGTTACTATCGTATGTTGTCCAAATAATGCACTTCTGGATAGAGACAGTTAACAAGAAGAGCCAGGAAGCTTTTCCCATCTTGGAGGCAATGGCCAGGATGCTTTATAAATTGTGCAGCTTGTGATACCTGATCCTGGTATTCAACATACTGCTTACTTGATGTCAAGGATTCAAGAGCATTCAGAGCCTGAAAGACACAGAAGATGGGAGTGTTAACCACACAGATGTACAGTTCGTGATCCCCGCAGGTGCAGCACACCTGCCATCATCTGGTGCAACTGGGAAGCCTAGGGAACCGGAAGTAGAAGTCCCAAAGGCAGGCACTGATGAACCACAGCAGAAGGAAGCCAGCACCCAAGCTTCTCTGGCTTCAGCAGCCTCCACACCCAGCCTTCCCTCCTCCTGGCTGTGCTGTTTCTCCAACCTTCCCCGCAGAAAGCCACTGTGGCAGCCAGGCCAGGCTGGCCCACTGCCTTATCCTCCTTCCCGCCAGTGCCGGCACAGAGCCCTCCCCACCGATCTCCTGCTGCCTCTCCTCCTAGAACCCAAGCCGAAGTCCCAGGCACCAGCTACTGTGAGATTTTGATTTGTTATTGGGTTTGTTCTTAGATTACAAAATCACGTCATATTAAACTATCTATTTATATGCATTCAAAAGAAACCAGTGCCTAAGTGCTGCTGAGGGTGAGATCATTCTATCGGTCAACAAGCATAAAGTACAGATCAAGCTCCTCGGCTTTGCCCGTCAGAAACAATGAAGGTGTTCCCATGCCTCTCTTCGGGAATAAAGAAAAACATTCTTCAATTCCACAATTTTAACACTTCTTTCCTTCATAGTAGGAAAGGAGAAGAAGACTGTATGTGGAGAAAACAAAATCAGAACAGTGGTTCTTGGTGTGGGAGAGCTTTGTTCTCCAGCTACACTGGTCATCCACCCCCAGGATTCTGAACGTGACCACAGACTACCCCACACCTTCCCCTCTCAGATATGGGGGCCACCGCACGAGAGAATGCAGATCAAATGCAGATCAATGCTCAGGTCAGTAAACACGGATGGAGAAGTCGTTGAGGATGGTAAATAATTTGGCAGCTTAGAAATAAACTGCCAGGAGATTGAAGACAGAAGTCTCAGAGCCAAAAATGAACAACTGAAGGGATGTAGCTCCCAACCTGACTGCTGGGTGGAGGAAGTTCAATCTGAGAACAGGCATCAATGGGGGGCAGGCAGGAGTCATCACATAAGGGAATGAAGGTGGAGAGGCAAGGCCCGGGAGACCTGGTAGCCACAGGAGAGCATCAGACTTCTCGAATATACGTGGGTGTCGCGCCCACTTCACAATCGGCCCTCAGGAGAATTTCCTGCCCACGTGTGGCAGTTTCTACACGGCTCATATATGACATTAGGGACTCAAACGGCAGTTGTCAGGTCAATTGGCGACAAGTATCGGGTACTGTATAAACCAAGAAGCCTGTGAAGAACCTGCTGCCTGGATCGCTGGATGCTTGCTCTTAATAACCCAGAGATCGCCCTGCACGTGGCCGGCTTGGACATCACAAGGCCACAAAGGACGAAGAGCAAGGGGTGCGACCGCCCACCCGACACAGAACTGCAGAGCGCAGAGGGGGCGAGGCCCCAGCCGGCACTTACAAGTCACTGAGCCCCGCCCCTCTCGGCCCCACTTCCTCAGCACACAACCAGGATAACAGCAGCTCCTACAGCACAGGGTTCTTGTGAGGATTAAATGAGCTAAAACGTTAACTCATTAATATCAAGTGAGTTAAAACTCACAACAGTGCCTCCGGTGAGCACTCGGGAATGCTGGCCACTGTTTTACAGGAGACCCCTCTGTACACGGCCAGCCTGTTTACAGGTGAAAATACCTATGAGGACAGGACCACTGCCATGTGGCCTCCCACGTTTTTAGAACAAACTATAATTTCTCACAGCTGCCACTGTGTCCATGTTTTTTGGTTATTCCCACATCAGCCAACAGGGGTCAGCCCCCAGACTCACAAAATCAGAACGACTTCCTTGGTTCCAAGTTAAAGCTCAACTAACCTAGTCAGTCTCCTGTGGCCCCATCTTCTGTGCCAGTCCCCGGCCCCCAGCACGTGGTCACAATCATATTCAGCAGAACCAATTCGACCCTGGACCGGCTGGCTTGCCCATGGCCTTGCTTTTTCTACAACGGCACTTCCAGTGCTCTAGGCACGCACCTACAAAAACTGGTTTAAAATCTGAGGCAGGCACGTGCAGTATGCAGAGCACAGCACAGAGCTACGACAGCGAACCACGCCGCCGTGTGTGAGGACAACGGCTGCCGCCCCTCGCCTCCCGGGAAGGCCCGCCGAAAAGACTCCGACCCTTAACTGTAAAGCTGTTTTTACTGACCTGCTGAGCTTTTGGGGTCAGATGTAATTCAGAGCCAGGCTTCAAACGGATCTGATCCTCGGAAGGAACCTGAACCGAAAGGAAGGCGGCCATGCCTCGAGCAACCACTCGGAACCTTCGGCGTCAGGGAGAGGTCAGAAGTAAATGACGATTCAAGTAAATATTTTAAAATAAATACCACATTTTCTCTTTAAAAACAAGATAAACACATTTCAGACCTAACGTTGTTGCTAGCCTCTGCAGGAAAATCTTAAGTATGACCAAGAAGGAGCCTTAACCTTCCTTTCCATCATCACTGCCCAAAAAACGTAAGCAACATTCAGACTGTTGCAAACATGTAGAATAACTGGAACCTCAGGCACTGCTGGTGTGAATGTAAAAACTGGTGCAGGAAAATGGATTTGGGCAGTTACTCAGTAACTTAAGCACAGAGAAACCATATGACCCAGCAATTCTACTCCTGGGCACATACTCAAAAGAACGGAAAACATGTGCAACAAAAATTTGTTAACAAACTTCACAGCAGCCAAAAAGTGTAAAAACCCAAATGTCTATCCACCGATGAATGGATAAACAAAATGTGATACATCCATACCACATCCACATGGCTGAATATTACTCAGCCATAAAAAGGAGTTAGGTACTGATTCATGACTAAACATGGGTGAGTCTTGCAACTTCAGGTGAAGTCACAGAAGCCAGACACAAGAGGCCACACAGTATATGATTCCATTTCTATGAGATGTCCAGAAAAGATATAATAAAGTCAGAAGGTCACTTAGTGGCTGCCAGAGACTCAGGGGAGAGGGACATAGGGAGTTAACTGTCTAACGAGTATGGGATTTCCTGTTGGGAAGACAGAAACATGTCTGAACTAGACAGTGGCAATGAGTACAACAACACTGTCAATGTATTAAACGCCGCTGAATTGTATAGTTTAAAAGAGTTACCGTAATAAATTTTACGTTATGTGTAGTCTTCCACAATTTAGGTAAATCAAAGTCACATACTCCTGCTAAATTCTACCACAAACAAAGACACATGATGTGACCTGGTCTGGACTGATTCCTGAAGTTGCAATGGGCTATTCTACAAGAATGCTGACATCACAATGGCAGAACTCTTTTCAACCCTGATAAAGGCTAGGGAAGAAAACCACTATGCCAATAAGGGAGATAAAAATTGGAGGCCAGTGGCAAATTCTTCCATGCCTTGCAATTTTCAGCAACAAAAACTTAGACTTGTTTCTCGTTACTTATCCCTCTCATCAGTTGACTTGAACTCATCGCGATTCACAGTTCCAGGAGACTGAGTCCCTCATGGGCCTGCGCTGCCCTGACAAAGTACAGGCAGTGAAGCAACTAACTGGGGTATTATAACCTAACTTTACACACCATCGCTGGCTCAAAGCCAGAAAGAAATCAGTAGTGTGGTCAGGTTACACAGTCAAAATACAACGAGAGATATTACTAAGAAAACATTCTTTAAATGTGAAAACAAAGTTGTTTACAAAAAATAAACATGTTTTGTAATATATAAAGATGTAATCAAGCTGATTTTCTCCCCCCTTAATCTATGAGGGGACCTAGCCCTGAAGTCAAAAAGCCTACTCAAGTATCCCAGTCCCCAAGCAGGGGCAGATGCTGAGGCCCAGTGGGAAGAGCAGTGGCAGGCGCCTGCTTACCTGTTAGACAGGGGTGACTTCCGGCCCAGCCCGATTGCCCCCAGAATCCCGGAGCTGAGCCTCTCCTCGGCCAGCTGGCTCTGTCTGCTCTGAAGCATGAGCAGAATTCGAACGACAGACTCTATCAGGACCGAGTCACTCTGTTCCGTCTGAATCAGGGACAGCTGCAGGACTTGGTGCCACCACAAAAACAGCTTGGCCTCTTCCTGCACGGAGCTGGGGGGAGGCCCAGGAGGAAAACACAATTAGAGGTGGCTTCTTTCCGCTCCTGTTTAATTGAAATTCCACATTTGAATTTTAAGTATGGGGGACACTTGGTACTTTCAAAGCTTTGGCTGACAGCCCAGCGTGTTAACACAGTGACAGGGACAGAGCAGCCACAGGGCCAACATACCCGGGGTACACCTGCTCCAACCACCTGCTCAGGGTGAGAAGCACTTTCATTTCGTTCCTTAAAGTCTGTTCGCTGTTTAAACACTGTAGCAAGTAGACATAGAGAGTCAGGTAGCTGCCAAGGGACAGGCACTCCTGCAGAAATTCTTCTATGGTGAGCTCCGGAACTTGGAGGGACACCAGAATGGGGCCCCATCCTAAATTCTGACTGAGGGAGCCTGAAAAAAAAAAAAAAAAACAAGGAAAGATAGCAAGATGAAAACAAGAATGAAATTATTTACCTGCTGGAAGGGGCCTCTTCACTTTAGGCTTCATGTCAAGCCCGCGTGGGCCCTGGAGGCCACACAAGTGAAACGTGCCTCATGGCAGAGACTGGGAAGTCCTCACGCTAAGTGCCCATTCACGGCTAGAGGGCAAGAGGTCAGAATCACCCTTCTCTCCCTTTTAATACCTTAAAATCACAGGTAGGTACTGCCTGTCCAAGTCACCTAAGGGTTTTAACTTCATCTAATACCTTTTAAGTGGGTTGTGAATATGCTTTTCTCAAGGAAATTATTATTACTCTATTTGACAGAAGTATTTCTACTTTTCAGGGCTTGGTTTGACTCATACCTCAACAGAAATCCTTAAAACTGTTTCACAAACTGAAAAAAAATTTTTTGATTTTAGCAACCCAAATGAATTTGAAGCAGGAGTGTTATCCTAGTGGTTCTCAATTCTTTGGGGGAATGACAGCGGGGAGATGGTGACATGTGCAGCACCTTCCATGGGGGGACACAGGGACATGCATTGTTCATGGGTTGTCAAGGAAGGGCAGCAGCAGGTGACGGGCACTTCCCGGCCTTCTTGCTCTAACACCCTTCCTTCTCTCCTACTGTGTGCACAATGATGTGTATCTGGGTATCACAGCTGAGAATGTTCATCCGAGCAATTCTTCTTAACCAGACCACAATGTTTCCAGAATCGAGTTTAGAGGGAGGTTAGGGAATAAGAATGATTTTTAAAATTTGTTGGGGGTGGGGGGGTGGGCTTTGATCTCTTTGTAATAGTGTAAAAGATGTGACAAGAAGCAATAAAAGACACACATGAAAACTCATTTTAAAAAGTGACAAAAATAAAGAATATTAACACAGTGGGTCTTATAAAGATTCTGGTTTATAGCATTTCTTTGGAAGATCATGGCTAGGCCTGTGACTTTACATGACCTGCCTCCCATAAAAGAGCCGGTCTGACCTCCAAAACCACTGTAAAATGAATTGGAGGTTCCCTCCACTGAAACAGGACTGTACTAACAGCACGGGCCATAGGTTCTCACACTAACTGCAGATCTTTGTGGACAATACAAAATACATTGTGAAACATCAGCTACATTAACAAACAAATCGCTCACTGGAAGGGTCCAGAAAGGTACATCTTTCTGAGAAAGCTTTACTCTCCCCTGGAAAAGACCATCCTAAAGAGAGCCTCGTACCTTCGTTGAAGTAGGCAGTGATGCAGGCTTCCGTCGTCTCAGCCATGTGGCGGACAGAAGCCAGGCTCTGACAGGCTGCTGTTAAGAGAGGCAGGACCACCAGCCCGTGCACTTTCTGCCCAATCCAGGCGCGGACACTGCCCCGGAGGAACTCTGCCGTTGGAATAGTTGCGTTGTTCATCATCATCAGGACTTCCATAAAGAGGCTGCTGAGCGCCATGTGGCGGGTCTGGCTGTCCATGTCTGCAGGGGAGCACAGACACATCGTGAGTGGCTGCAGGAATGGAGATGTCAATGTGCCCGATCTTGGCCACACTCCAGGGCACACTTTACAGTTCTGGTCGCTGATCTTGAAGGACCAGAAGGAACACTCTGCATGGGGTGTAGCTTTTAAGGACAGGATGCAGCACATCAGTACTTCGTAAAGGCAAAGGAGGAACCACTGAGAGATCCCTGGTCACGGGAGGCAGCTGAGCTATACTTCAATAAATAGACATCAAGTTGGTAAAAGACTAAATTATTTACCAGAACATGCTTACTTAGACTTTATCGTCCAGACTTTGCTCACAGATCTCAAAAGCCACCTGGTAAACTGTCTAGAAACAGTACCTCCACTCACCAGTGCCAAAGCTGTAGATATTCTGGAGTGATTTACAAGGAACAGAGGTTATTCCTTAAAACTAAATATAAAAGTAAGGAAAAGAAAAACCTTTTTAAACCTTTTCAAAAGAACTCCTCACTTAAGCAGTTTTTATTTCTTTCTTTGTTTTTTCAGTAAGAAAAGTGGACAGACGGGCAATATAATGGGTCTTTCCAAAAAATTGAGATGAAAAGAGAACAGAGGACGAGAAAAAGCAAATTCATTCCACAAGAGAACTGCAAAACGTTATTGAGGTGGATTCCTTCTCCACATCCCCAAATAGAAAACATTTCACCGGGAGTTCATGGAAAAGACAATCCAACAGGCCACGGTTGTTGCCAGCTCCTTCTAGCTCTCCTCGAGTTAGGTAAAAATTCTTACTGAACTAGAACTGGGGCTTTCTTATCACAAGGCTTTGGTACTCACATCAATGAAAGTAGGGGAGTCTTGGTCTTACTCATCACACCTATCAAACCAAACTCACCCACTCACAAGTGTTGAATAAACCCTAACTTAATGTTACCATAAGACCTACTTCTTATCGGGGCACCTGGGTGGCAAGTCAGGTTGGGCGTCTGACTTTTGATTTCGGCTCAGGTCACAATCTCATAGTTCATGAGTTCAAGCCCTGCATCGGGCTCTGTGCTGATAGTGTGGAGACGGCTTGGATTCTTTCTCCCTCTCTCTCTCCTCCCCCCTGCTCACTCCCTCTCTCTCAAAAATAAATAAACATTAAAAAAACAACAACACTCCTACTTATTATCAAGCAAGGACTTCAAAAAGAAAGGTTTTAGAAACACACTATATATGAATACCTATTTTTTCATGTATTTCTATGGGTAGAGATATTCTTTTTTTTAAGGTTATTTATTTTGAGAGTGAGTGAGCAAGCACGAGCGGGGGAGGGGCAGAGAGAGAAGGAAACAGAATCCCTAGCTGTCAGAATCTGACAGCGTGGAGCCTGACGCAGGGCTCTCGTGAACCATGAGATCGTGACCTGAGCTGAAATCAAGAGTTGGACGCTTGGGGCGCCTGGGTGGCTCAGTCGGTTAAGCGGCCGACTTCGGTTCAGGTCACGATCTCGCAGTCCGTGAGTTCGAGCCCCGCGTCGGGCTCTGTGCTGACAGCTCAGAGCCTGGAGCCTGTTTCAGATTCTGTGTCTCCCTCTCTCTCTGCCCCTCCCCTGTTCATGCTCTGTCTCTCTCTGTCTCAAAAATAAATAAACGTTAAAAAAAAAAAAAAAAAAAAAAAGAGTTGGACGCTTAACTGAGCCACCCAGGCACCCCACAGATATTCTTTATTAAGGCATTATCTATGAATTTCAGTCCAATAGCAATTTTAATTTGAATCTGCCTTTTAATTATGACTCACAGGAACAAAAAACTACTACAATAAACTTCGTAGTAGATCCCACCCTTGCCTCTCCCTATGCATCATCAACACAGCCAACAAATGTTTTCTGAAAAACCAGATCTGATCCCATCACTCTTCTGATTAAGATCTTTCTAGAAAGCCCTCCTCTCCTGTGCTTGGCCAGCTATTAGCTAATCTTCAGGGCCTAAGCCCATTTGATCAATTCTAAAACAGCCTCTCCAGTACTGTCTGGTAATTTTCTTTTCTTTCCTTTTTTAACATTCACTGAGTTACTGACTTGCCAGGCTGATGCTACAGCTCCAGGCATACACTCATTCCGTGCTTACACTATCCACATGAGACAGGTACGATTATTATGCCCAGTCTGCAGATGAAGTTACACAACTTCTACAAGATCACATAGTTAGCAAGTGGATAAAGCAGGCAGTTTGGTTCCAGAATCTCTGTTTTTGACTACCATATTACATGACCTATATGGTAAATCTATATTGCAGATATGTTCAAGAAATTTCAACTGATTTCTTATTCACCAATTCCAATCTATGCAGTGACATCAGCTTTAAATGACTATGCTTCCCAGCATAGTATACTACAATCACCTATTCTCAAACAGTATTTAAGTAAATATTAAAAAGTTTGTGAGATTCACCCATGGTGTGGCAGATTTTCACTGCAACAATTTGTCCTTTCTACTGAACAAATGGGCTCTTTTCGGTTTTGGACCCCCTTAGATGCATAGCTACAGACACTGTTGTTCATATTTCCCAGGGCACAGGTGCATTTCTTTTAGAACATTCTAGGAGCAGAATTCTGAGTCGTAAGATATGCAAACCAGTAGATCATAGCAAACTTCTAAAAAAGGTTGTACCAATATACTCTGTGATCAGCAGTACACGAGTACTCTGATCAGTACACGAGTGCTCATGCATGTGTGAATAAACGGGAGAGGGGCAGAGAGAGTGGGAGAGTGAGAGAATCCCAAGCAGGCCCCGTGCTGTGAGATCATGACCTGAGCTGAAACCAAGAGTCGGATGCTTACCCGACTGAGCCACCCAGGCACCCCGGTATTTTCCCTGATTATTAACAAGGTTTAGCACCTTTTTGTAGATACACTGGTCATTTAGATATTCTCTTTTGTGGAGTGTCAATTCAAGGGTCTTTGTTCATTTTTTTCCAGTGGGTCATCTTTTTCTTCCTTCCTTTATTCGGTGTGACAATTTTAGTCATTCATATTTAATGTAATCACTGACATAATGGGGTCTAAATCTACTATCTTTTGATATATCTTCTCTTTATTCCTCCCATTCCAAATTCCTTTTTCTCTCTTTTACTTCTTTTCATTATTTCTTATTGTACTTTTTCTCTTTTCGTCTGTAAGTTAAACACTCAACATTCTTATGGTGGTTATCTTACAAATGACACGTGCATTCTTGAGTTTTCAAAGTCTGATGTTAACTGACTCTCAGACCATGCAAGGGCATTAACCTACTAGTGCCATGACCCAGGGAGGCATTACTGTTATTCTTGTTTTAGACACTCACATTTCATTTAGATTCACCTATGCCTGTATTGGCCACTTTCATTGTTCTTCATCCTCAGTCTCTTCCTACTTATCTTCTCTGGATTATTACTTCTTCCCTTCCACAGTCTTTAGTTGTATTTTGCTGTTCTTTTTATAACCTCTTAAGCTGGATCCTTACCTTACTAATCTTCACCTTTTTAAAATTTTAATATAAGCATTTAAGGCCAAGCAATTAAGTGCCACTGTAGCTGCATCCTACAAGTTTTGATGCATTCTGGTTTTGTATCCAGTTCTAAATATTTTTAATTTCTATTATGATTGCTTCTTTGGTCATCAGTTATTTAAAAGTTTGCTTCTTAATTCCAGCACGCGATTATATTTTGCTACTGATTCCTAGGTTCACTGCACTGTGGTTAAAATGTGTGTGGTCTGGGGCGCCTGGGTGGCGCAGTCGGTTAAGCGTCCGACTTCAGCCAGGTCACGATCTCGCGGTCCGTGAGTTCGAGCCCCGCGTCAGGCTCTGGGCTGATGGCTCGGAGCCTGGAGCCTGTTTCCGATTCTGTGTCTCCCTCTCTCTCTGCCCCTCCCCCGTTCATGCTCTGTCTCTCTCTGTCCCAAAAATAAATAAAAAATGTTAAAAAAAAAAAAAAAAAAAAAAAATGTGTGTGGTCTGTTCCACACCAGTCCTTTGGGATTGGTGGAAACTGACTTTCTACTGAACAAGTGGTGAGGTTCCTTACCCGTGCCAGGCAAGATTGACACCACGTGAGTTCTGCATTTACAGGGCACATCTCCTCCACATGGGCACTACAGCCAGCTGGGCCATCAGACTTCCTAGAGCCTTACTGATTTTCCTTCCTTAATTAATTACTGTCAGAAGTGTGGCCACATCTCTTACTGTGAATGACTTTCACATTTCTCTTCCTAATTCTGTCAATTTTCACTTCAGGTATTTGTAGTCACTACTGTGTTATTAGGTACAAATACATTTATCATTATTGTATCTTCCTGGTATATGAAAACTTTTATCAATTTCCAATGACTCTATCTCTATTAACGCTTTTTATTTATTTATTTTTCTCTCATGCAACTTCAAGGCAGGAAAACACCCTAGAGATCATCTGGGTGCTCTGTAACGCTCTGGCTCTGTAATGCTTTCTGCCATATAGTCCTATCTATCTGTCTAATATGAAAGCTATGCCAGCTTTCTATTTTAGTAACTGCCCGCTATGACTGCCTTCTAGAAGGCTTTGTATAGCCTATGCTTTGTATATACTTTTTATAAACAGCTTAGAGCTGGATGTTGTGCATTATTAATCCAGTCTGACAAACTCTGTCTTTTAAACAGTCCATTAACATTTACGGACGTAAACTCTACTACCTTGTTTTGGTTATTTTTCTCACCTTCTCCAAGCTTCTTTTCTTGCCTTCTTTGGACTAAATGCATTTTGGCCATTCCTTTTTATCTCCTTCCACTAACTTGGCAATTATACATTTTATTTCTATTCTTTTAGCGAACATCTGAGAAATGTCAACATTCACATTCCATCAAGGTATAAATTTAATCAATTTGTTGACCATTTCGAACAATACTAAAACTTTAGAATGCTTTTAACTCAACCTCCTTCCTCACTTCTATATACTCGTGGTCATATAGTTTAATTTTAGCTTTTGCTTTTTAAGCCCCTAAATGCATGCTGACTGTAGCTTTACACAGGCAGTTTATGTTCATATTAACCACATTTTACCACTTTGTCTGCTTACTTTTCCTTCTTGCAATCCAATCCTTTTTATTCGTGATGACTCTTCTACCTAAAGAACATGCTTCAAGACTGCCTTTAGTGATGTCTTTGGGACACTCTCCATTGTCAGTGAAAATATCTTTATTTTATCCTTACCCTTGAAGACTGTATCTCTAAGGTGACAGTTCCAGGTCACGGTCATTTTCTCGGAGCACACTTGAGTTGCTCCACTGTCTTAGCTTCCTTTGTTGCTACTGAGAAATCGGCGGTCAGTGCAAATGTTGTTCCTTTGAACGTGTCCGCCCATCTGTCCTTCCTTCCTTCATGTGAAAGTTGTTTCCTTTGTCCCTGGTACCTCTGCAGTGTCACCACAGTGTGTACAGATGTCAATTTCTCTCCAACCTTCTTGAGATTTGATGCGTTTACTGAATCCGAGGAGTGTTCCGTTCATCAGCCCTGGAAAATTCTCAGCCCTGCTATCTCTCCAGCTCCTTACTGCCTCCCCCCAGTTCTGTCCTCTTCTCTTGGAATTCTGACTGGGTGACTGGATATGTGGTAAATCTTCTCGGCCTATCCTCCATGCCCTCTAACCTCACTTCCACATTCTTTCTCTGTCTGTTCTGCATTCTGGACATTGTCTTCATATTCGTTTTCCGGCTTACTAATTTTCTCTTCAGATGAGTTGACCCTACCAAGTTTTTATCACAATTTTTACATTTTCATTTCTAGAATATCTGATTCTCTCTCAAAGCTGTATATTTCTATAATTTCTTGCTCCTTACTGACATTTTCAAATCTTTTATTTCATCAAATAGATTAAAAATACTAGTTTACTGTGCTAATTAATTATTCCAGTGTCTTAAGTCTTTATATGTGTGAGTCTACTGTCATTTTCTGCTGACTTGCTTGTGGGGCCTTGTTTCCTTATGTGTTTTATGACTTTTTTTTCCACTAGGATTTCATATTCCTTGGAACTCTGAGGCCAGAGTTGAAGACAGGTTTCTGCAAAGTGGCTCTCTGGTAGCTTTGTACCAGGCATCTAACGACACTGCCAACCCAGAACAACTTGAACTCAATTTCCACATACAGGAATTTTTCTCTTGACAGTCTAGGTAGCGGGAATTTGTGCTTCAAATTCAAAGATGTGCTTCAACTTATACTTACTAATTTTCAAAAAGACGTAGCTCTTTGCCCACCACACAGACATGTGCCCCAACACCCAGGTCAGACATACCACTGTCTTTGCCCTCCTCTCCCAGGGGCAGGTTAAGCTCTAGCTACCCTTGTCCTGAAGATGCCATCCTGTGGGTGATGCACAGGAGCTCCTTTTAGGATCCCATTACTAGCAGGCCCCAGGCTTTAGTGTCTCCACCCAGTCTAAGAAGGTTCCACAAAAGCCTTCATGGGGGAAGCCAGCCTCGGCACTCCAATTACCTTTGCAGGTTCCTCCTCCACTTAGGTCCTGACTTCTAAGATTTTCCATGATAAGTTTCATTTTTGGTTTCATAAAAACATTTTCTCCAGCATTCTTAGTTGTTTTCAGCAGAAGCAGTCAGGATACCCAGTCCACCAAACTGCTGGGAGCACAAGTTCTCTGCACACGATTTCTTTACGTGTCTATAGGTGATTCTGGAGTGCCCACCAGGGAAGAGCCAAAGCATCTTGGAATGCTGCTCATGGGCCGTCTCTGGCTCCCCCCACTCATTAAATCCAGTCGTCTAGCTTAGCCCTCAGTCCAGTTAACCTCACACCAGCATCCGACAGTGTGAACCCCTCCTCAAGTTCTTAGCACTCGTGCCTCCCCAGTGCTGAAATGACAGTGTCCCTGGGAGCCAGTCCTCTCTCTGCGCATCACTTCTCCGGGAACACGACTGAAAGCGTCCTGCCTGCCTCCCGGACCTCACGAGGCCTCACACGCCGCAGGGATTCACCGACTGAATACATGACTGCCCGTGGCCACTTACCAGGTGGGTTAAAGGCGATGATATCATCTAAGAGCTTAGACATCTCCTTTTCTAGGGCTGCTAAGGTGATTTTTCCATTTTGTTCCAGGGAGCTGAGGAATTGAACCATCTGATGAGTGAAGGCTCGGCATTTTGGAACCGCATCCTGACAGAAAAAGGAGCGTTCATATGAATCCATGCAAGCAGTGTTAAGTGCCGGGGAGCATGCCGCGGCTCTGACTGCTTTGGTAGCGGGTAGAGAGAACAGAGCAGGAGACCACACAAAGACAGGCGTGTGTCGGAGGACCAACCCTGTGTCTAGGGATACGTGCACATCTGTCACTAGAACACACATCCTCCCAAATTCCAGAACACTCTTCCTTTTTCACTACGTTAATAAAAACATTAACGCTATACTAATTACTTGCCAGAAACTTTTCCAAACACTTTTATGTTCATTACCTAATTTAATTCTCACAACAACACTTTACGGGCAAGTATTACTAGTTCCAATTCAGATGAGAACACCAACGTCACAATGGCAGGGGGCTGGGGACCGGAGTTGGTCAGACCTCAAACTCGTGCTCATAACTTTCCTGCCATTCTGCTGCCAAGGACCTCCAGATCCCTAAACCAACGGCTGCCACCCCCAACCTTTTTCATCTCTCGTTAGCCCATGATACTGCCGTAAGTGAAGGTTGACCAAGAGAGATAATTAAAACTAAAAACTCTAGGAGTACAAAATAAGTGCACCATGACATACATCCTCTACCTTTTTTAACTGAGCCATCACGAGGCTTGAGCCTGTCCTCAGTAGCACTTACACTACTATAACCCCGAAGAACACTCTGCCTTTTAAAGCACCCACACGACTTACGAGATGTTTCTGGCCGTCAGTAGGAACTGAAAGGCCTGCAGACACTCTCAGGAGCTTCATGATTAATTCAGCAGAAGGTTCCTTTGCCAGGATGACGGATGGCTGGTAATGGCTGCTGAAATAACCTAGCACACTCTGGTATGACACGACGTCTACAAGATGCCATGAAAGTGAGCTTGTTTGTCCAAGGAGATTCAGCAGAGGTGAATCCTGAAAATAAAACACACACTCCTTTAGTTTTGGAGTTCCCCATTTCCCAGAAATATGTCTCCAGTCTATGGAGTGACCACTAAGAGGGCCCATGACCAGCATGGAACAGGTAAGATGTCAAAGAAGTATCTACTCAAGTAGAAGTGCTAGTGAAAGTAATAACCGAAGTTTTGGCAAAAACACTTTAAGATTTGTAAGTATTCAGAACCCAATTTTTCAAAGGAACTCTTGGATCTAGTCATAGAACTAGCAATTAATGAGATGTAAGATAAAATTGATTTTTATATTCTAACTCCATGTGCCTCCCTTCATGATCCAGAATTCGATTAGGAACGATCCCAGAAAATCAGGCACTAGTTGAAGGCACATCCCAAATGCCAAGCAGATATCACACCGACAGAGGTGTTAGGGAAACCAGTGAAAAACTCCAACTTCGTAGAAAGGGAGGATCTCGGAAGCCTTGCCAAGTCTTCATCTCAGGCTCTCCAAACTTACTGCTTGGTCTACCAGCTGATCTTCCTTTGCCAATAAAATCATCATGAAAAGGAGGCAGACAATCATGCTCCGCGTCTCTGGGTGAGGACTGGGGCTCCAGGCGTCAGAGAGCACACTGACCCAGTTGACTTCACACAGGACAGACCCCAAAAATAAGAAGCAGCTCTTAGGGCTTCCTCGTTCCACCTAAAGGGAAATGAATTCAAATCAATGTTTTGCTTTAAGCTATCTTGAAGATGTGTATAAATCAGTGTTTACTAAATTGTATTTTAGAAAATAACTTTTTTCCCAGATTATAAAAATCATCTATAAATCCTTCCCCCAGAGATTTAGACTTAACATTTGTCATATTTTTTTTCCATGCTCAGTGAATGTGTACATTTTTCACCTTATTTAGAGTTCATTATTTATTCCACGAATTCTTTTTTTCTTTGTTATTTTTTTTAGAGAGAGGGAGGGAGGGAGGGAGAGGGAGAGAGTGCATGAGCAGGGGACAAAAGGAGAGGGAGACAGAGAGAGAGAGAGAGAGAGAGAGAGAGAGAGAGAGAGAGAGAGAGAGAGAATCTTAAGCAGGTTACTCACTCAGCACAGAGCCTCACACAGGGCTCAATCCCATGACCCTGGGATCATGACCTGAGCCAAAATCAAGAGTCAGATGCTCAACCTACTGAACCACCCAGGTGCCTCTATTCCACTAATTCTTAATAGGAGAGGAGTGACCTTCCCTAGCTCTAACCAGACTGCCACGGTCAGTCACCAAAGCTCAGGGGAGTCTGTTACAGCCCTCAGATGTGCTAGGACAGGTCAAAGACTGAGATCTACTAGCCAGTGGTTCCTAAAGAAAGCTGATCATACATCAGAACCCCCCCCCCCCACTAAAGACCCACTAAAACACAGACTGTGGGACCCTGCTGCCAAATTTTATATTTCCTAAATCTAGGGTGGCAGTAGGAATTTGGATTTTTAGTAAGTTTCCCGGTGGTACAGACACTACTGGTCCTAGGACTCTACTTTGAGACCTACTATAACAGTGTACATAATTTTTATACTGCCTTTTTAGTGTAATGTTATGTTATAAAAATATCTCCACAACATTAGTCTTTGTGATTTTTGATGACTTCATAATGTTAAATCCTATTTAAAATACATTAGGGATTGGTAGGAGGGGTGGTAGATATATTTTAAAGTATATAATCAATGTCAGAGTTCTATCTTATTAGCCCATTTCAACAGTCTGTTTACATTTTTTTTTAATGTTTATTTATTTTTGAGAGAGAGAGAGACAGAGCACGAGCAGGGGAGAGGCAGAGAGAGAGGGAGACACAGAATCTGAAGTAGGCTTCACGCTCTGAGCTATTAGCACAGAGCCCGACGCGGGGCCTGAACTCATGAACCGCGAGGTCATGACCTGAGTCGAAGTCAGACGCTCAATGGACTGAGCAACCAGGCGCCCCTCAACAGTCTGTTTAAAATAAAATGTGGCTGGCTATAAATTTTTCTGTTTAAAATGAAGGTTAAAAAGCTCTACTCCATTTATAAAATCACAATCAATGGACCTTGGTAATGATTCATGCCCTCCCATGACTACCATCATTGTATCATACTAACTACTTACTCTTTTCCCTTTTAGAAAATGATTCTTCATCCTCCTGATAACCTCTAACCTCACTCTAAACCCTTCAAAAACATCCCTTCTAAGGCCAGCAAGACACATAGAACTGAAAAGCTTCCAGCTTCTGGGCAGGTCAGGGTCATCTATCATTAGACTAAAATTCCTAGAGGCACAGAGTCTAGAGCATCCCTCCAGAGACTGTTCTAGTTTAATCTGTCACACAGCTGAGGCTGCCCTCTTACTTAAAGCTGTATTACAGCTCTTTAAACAAACATTTTCTTCCATGTTCATAACAGTGACAAATACATACTTAGGACCTGTCTCATATACTAAACCTAGCTACAAAATCATTCCTAACCTTTTATCTCTGAGACAACTGTCCTCAGCTTTCCCTGGAGCTCAGCCACAGACAAGTGGCTGACAAGAACATCCTGGGTGAGTCTCCGTGTGCAGCACAGAAGGACTGCAGTACATTTCGCTACTGCCGCAAACCACTGTGGCCCCGCAGTAATTAAAGCACTTAGGGTGTCCCAGTAATCAATTGACATTAAGTTAAGAGTGAACACAAATGAGCTAATGACTATGAATAAATAAATGGAAATGACTGTAAAAAGCTAAGAAGACCAGATTATAACAGGTTTTTAAAAATAGCAACATAAGAGGGGTGCCTGGGTGGCTCAGTCAGTTAAGCGTCCGACTCTCGATTTCGGCTCAGGTCGTGATCTCATGGTCATGAATGAGATTGAGCCCCACATCAGGCTCCTCGCTGGGCGTGGAGTCCACTGAAGATTCTCTCTCCCTCTCCCCTTCCCTGCGCTCTCTCTCTCTCTCTCTCTCTCAAACAAAAAAAGAAAACTATAAACTTAAGAACAACAACACTGCCTGGCTGGTAAGTAACACCACTGTGGTGTTTTTCACAACTACTGCTTCTACTGCTAAAACTCACACACACAGATTAGCATTTTTTCCAGGTCATTTCAGGTCTTTATACGATTACGATGCATCATTGGCCGTTACAACGCACTTCTATCTCCTACAACATTATTCCCTTATGTAACTGCTTAAAGAAACTAATGGTTTGAGTACCAATTACATTTTGCTTTAATAGAACATTTAACAGTATGAAAGTCTGGTGATGCTATCCTAGAAAAATATGCAAACCCAGAAACAGCAAGATTGAGCATGACGAAGTCATTAAACTATGTACTCATCGAACAATATTACTAAAATCTAGGGGGTGACAGCCATGTGACAGACAAAATCTTTCTCTGGGTTTAAAAATGGTCCTAGAAGTGTTTTCCAATCACCCGCTCACACAGTGAAACGATTTCCATGGGAAGTCACATGCTCCACACAAGCACCACACAGGCACACAGAAAGCCCACACCGCAACTGTGGCTAAAAACCATTGAACAGGCTGCTGCCCAGAAGCCGGGCTGTGCCACAGGGAGTGAGGTTTACTTTGAAGAAGGCCTCCATGAGCATCTGGTCAGGGTGCAGGTCCCTCCACGGGAGCTTCTGGTAGGCACTATGGAAAGCGTACAGAATGAACTCCGGCATTCTGGGTGCTGTGCATGCTTCACAGTAATGCAGCAGGTGCAACCTGAGGGCTCCATCATCACCTGGTGACAGCTTATCTGAAATTGAAATGGAAAACACAGCTGAAGACATTCGGGGTTATCTTTAAAAATAAACAAATTAATACAAAACAGAAATTTGAACTGAAAGTCTAAGACCTAAGGTTCTCTATATTTACTCACTTTCAAAGATTTTCTTGTGCCAGGAAAAAAAAAAACTGATGGCAAATTACTAACAAAGATTGGTATGTAATTACTCACTTGGGTAACTGGAATAAGTAGCTGGGATGTGGGAGAAAGCAGGGGCGATCAGTGTTTCTTTAAAACTTCTAACTATTTGGCTTTTTAACACAAATATACTTGCATAACCCCAACCACTTCCAGGTACCCCTTTAGTCTGCTGCCCTCGGCATATACGCGGCCACTAGCCTTAGCACTTACTCTTTTGGCACCCTGGAGGAATCTAATACCCCTCAAGAAGAAATGTGCCACATGACTAAAACTTAACCCTTGGTGCGGTAAAACTAGATTATTGCTGTCACTCAGCCAAGTTAGTCTAAAATGACACTCCTGTGTTATCACTCAGTATTATCATCACCAGTATCAATTACTACAGTGCCCTCAAGAGTTCATGGCAATGTAACCGGCGTTTCGTCTAAAACAAAACTTTTCAGACTTTCTGGTTTTACGAAAAGGAATGAATGGAGTCAAAGAAGAGGGAGCCACGCACAACAAGAACAGAAACCTGACGATGTTTCTTAATAGCGGCTTTTGAAAAATGACAAATAAGCATCAGCCCACGGTACCAATCAATTTATCATTTCTAACATGCCTGTGCCCTTGGTTCGCATCCTTACTTTATTCTGCATCATGAAACACTAACATGTTTTTAACCTTTTAAGACAAGGTTAGAGTAGCATTTGTTCAAATGTGAATAAAAATAGTTTTGTTTAAATAAGTACGGATATGTAGGTACAAGATGTCTAAAAGGTAATCTCTTAGGACAAGACTGAGTTTCTAGTTCCAGCCCAGATACACCTAAGTTCTGTGAGCTCAGATAAATTCATTTTGCTTTTTGAGTCTTCATTTTCTCACAAATAAAAGGAGAGAGCTGGATCAGAAGACCTCACTAAAAGGCTATAACAAAATACTTCTTCCTGCTTTGCATAGTGCTGTTTCCTCTCCTTGAACTCAGCTACCAATTCCTGATGTTAGCTGTGTACCCTCCTGTACCCAAGCTACTTTCTTACTTTATATACACAGGCAAGAGCCTAAGAGAGTACTTGTCCCTTATACTAAGAAACCAAATATATACAGCCTTTGTGATTATAATTTAATGCTCAAATCTTTTTGATGATGGTAAGAAGAAGCCAGAAGTCTATCTTTCCAAAGAAACAAAAACAAAAAAGTGAGTACTATTAGGATTTCATGCGTTACTCATTGAACCCATACTTATCAAATAGACACTGAACCTACGGCACTGCCTGAGTCTTGTGGGGATAAAAAGAACGTTTCTGTGCCTAGAGCTTACATCTTACAGTTGAGTCAGAAAAAAAAATTTTTTAAGAGATCAGGCATATATATAAAAGATCAATAAAAAATACTGGATGGATACATCTAGGCAACGGAATGTTGTTCAGCATTGAAAGGAAATGAGCCATCAGGCCATGAAAAGACTTGGAGAAATCTTAAATGCATAATAGTAAGTGAAAGAAGCCAATATGAAATGCTATATAATGTATGATTCCAATTATTTGGCATTATAGAAAAACTAAAACTACGGAGAAAGAAAAAAAAAATTCTCCCCAAGAATTAGTGGGGGGGGGGGGGGGGCGTAGGCAGAACTGTAATGGTGGGTATGTGTCATCATACATTTCTCAAAATCAACAACGTACAACATCAAGAGCGAACCCTAACATACACCATGACTTTGGGTGATAATGATGTGTCAGTGTAGGCTCATCAACTGTAACAAATGTACCACTCTGGTGGGGGGTGTTGATAGTGGGGGAGGCTATCCAGGGCGGAGGGGGGGGATATGGGAACTTGCTGTACTTTCTGCTCAATTTTGCTGTGAACCTAAATCTTTCTATACATGTGCACATTTTTTTAAGGACTGGATGACATATTAAGTCTGCGACTAAGTGCCACACAGACACATGGCGGCCACAGAGGCCACGGCAGCCACAGAGGTACACTAGTCAGAAACGGCACGTGCCAATCGGGCCGTAGCACCTTCAGGACTCACTGCAGTGCCTGAGTGGAGCCAACAGCTGAGCACAGAGCTGGCCACTTCTGCCCACCGGGGGAACACTCCGTGAGGAATCCTGGCCCGGCACTCGCTGCTGGGCTGGCCAGCCCTTTCTCGGAGCTGTGCCTGGGCAGAGGCACTGCTCTTCCTTCCCACCGCCTTTCACAGGTGTTACACCTGCACGGGCCCTGAAGGCGTTCTTCGCCCACTGCCGCTCCTCTCCCTCCTATCTTCCCAGGGACCACCCCAAAAAGATTCCAAGTAGCATTCTACCCCACCACGGTGTCTGCTCCTGAAGGACTGAAACTATGAAGATGTACTATGAAGATTCAAAGGCAGAAGAGAAACACGTGTGTACAAAAACATGTGCAGAAGAATATAAAGGACCCGAGGCTTCGTCCAGTAGCGGAGTCAGCATGAGCAAGTACAGTGAGGGGAGGGCCAAGGACATCGGCGGAACAGTGTGTCAAGCAGTATGGCTGGAGTGGAAGGTTTCCATAAGGAAGCCATTGCACAATGCTGAAGCGCACTGGGCCAGATACATCTGAATGTTGGGCTAAAACATGACACTTAAAAGTTTGTTAATATGAATATGATAGGACATAAATACTGTTTTCAGGAAATAATTAATCTATTCAATAGGCAGGAACAGAAACTAGAATGAGAAAAAAAGGAGGCAACCGCAAGAATCTGGGTGGAGTGGAACAAATGTCCTTATAAACCTCCCAATATAAAACATTTGGATACAGTAGGTAAAATAAAACATCTTTGTTTTTTTTTTGTTTTTTTGTTTTTTTTAATTTTTTTTTAACGTTTATTTATTTTTGAGACAGAGAGACAGAGCATGAACAGGGGAGGAGCAGACAGAGAGGGAGACACAGAATCTGAAACAGGCTCCAGGCTCTGAGCTGTCAGCACAGAGCCCGACGCGGGGCTCGAACTCACGGACCGTGAGATCATGACCTGAGCCGAAGTCAGACGCTTAACCGACCAAGCCACCCAGGCGCCCCAAATAAAACATCTTTGAAAATGCATAGCTAGGTACACTCAGCGGAAGACAACTAGGCCAAATGTGGGTGGCCAGAAGCAAAGAGAGCCCAGGAAACGCAAGCCCTGAACAGACACCAAAGCCTCAGCTGCATGCCGAGGGGTCTGCTTCTGCAGGGCTCTAATAGCATGAGGGGTCTCCCAAGGCCTGTGCCCTCACTGAGAGGGCAGATCCGGGGAAGAAAGGAACCTTTTCTCTACCTTCACCTGGACTTGGAGCGGAAGAAGCGGGGGGAGCTGTTCGTGGTAACTGGGCACACCTACAAGCGAGTCTGGGGTCTGACTGCTTATACCTGTGTAGTGAGAGAAACCGCAGGCTGAGGAATCATAGTTCCAGATGGAACAAATGAGGATCTTTTCTGGAAGACACACCCTCATCCTGGTCTTCATGGAATTTCTACAGAGAAAATGTCTCTAAATATGGGCTCACAATACGAAATTTAAAAATATACACAGAGAGGTGCCTGGGTGGCTCAGTTGGTTAAGCATCTGACTCTTGATTTTGGCTCAGGTTGTGATCTCACAGTTTGTGAGTTCAAGCCCCGTGTCACCCTCCACACTGACAACACAGAGCCTGCTTGGGATTCTCTCTCTCTCTCTGCCCTTCCTGCGCACTCTCTCAAAATAAACAAACAAACAAACAAAAAGATACAAAAGGAGGGGCACCTGGGTGGCTCAGTCGGTTAAGCATCCAACCCTTGATATCTACTGGCTCAGGTCATGATCTCACAGTTCTGAGATCGAGCCCTAAGTGAGGCTTTGATCTAAGCATGGAGCCTCTTGGGATTCTCTCTCGCCTCCTTTCTCTCTCTTTGCTTCTCTGCCCTTCCCCCACTTGTGTGTGCACACGCACACTTCCTCTCTCTCAAAATAAGTGAACATTTTTTTAAAATACACAAGGAAACAAGCCTCTAAGTATGAGAATCTAAAGGAACATCCAACTGTAGCATAAGCCAGGTGTCCCCAGCAGGGACTTCAGATAATTACTACCGCACACAGGTCATAAAGCAAAGTATGTTTAAACATTTCAAAGAAATAACAATTAGAATTTTAAACAAAAAAAGAAATCAGATGCTATCAAAAAGAAACAGGGTAGATTTGAAAAACAAATACAACTTCTAGATACTGAAATAAGAAACTCAAAGCTTTTTGTTGTTGTTGTTAAGCAGGTTAGACAGGACTGGGGAGACTGAGTAAACTGGAAGAGAGACCTCAAGCCTTTGCCCAAAATGAAGCACAGAAAGAAAACATGAAAAAGGAGTTAGAGGCACAGAAGATAGAACGAGGTTCAACATGAGGGCCAGAGAGTATCTGAAGAGAACGGCTGCCTATTTGCCATGGCTGGCGAAGCTCGGAGCTGCCTTACAAACAACGTATGATGTTACAAACTTCATGCTAACCAGTTGTATCAGTGACCGTCTTTGGTCAAAGATGACTGCCCCCCGACTAAAATAAAATTAAATAAAGTAGGGAGAGCAGAGGCCAAAGATTAACCGAATGACTTAGGGAAAAAGTGACAGCCAACCAGAGACATAACGTAACCTCTTCCTACCTTTAAAACTCTCATGCAATGAATCAACACAGTCAGTGAACAGCTGCACGATGCTCGAGGCCACCACAGCATCACTCTCCAGCCAGGGGTAATGTCGTTGGCTGCTTCAAATAAAAGAAGCACACACTTAGAAATGAAAGCACCATGACTAAATTATTCTAGGCCCCAGAGTCTAGGGACCGCCTATGTCCTAGAGAACACTGTATTACGTAGCCCAAATACACACTTAGACCATTCTAACAGCTGGAAATTCCGGGAGGCTCATAATATCCGCCATACAATTTAGTTTTTCTTCTCAACGTTTATTCCAATGCAATTAAGTCAGAGATGTGTTACCTACATAAATTAACACCTTTTTATACCTAATTTACACCCTGTGTATCTTGGTTACATTTCAAATGTCTTAGGTATATGCTGCTAAGTGGCTTCAACAGTTTTCTCTACCCAAAACATGAAAAAAAGAAAAAAAAAATCCACATAACAAAAAAGATGACCAAAAAGGGACAGGAAATAACCAAAGAAAAAAACTCTTTACATGATCATTTTAGTTTCTGAACTGGGTTCAGAAAGTTCAGTATCAAAATAAATCCCATTAATTCTTCCCAGAAATAAACAGCAGTCTGCGTTACTGCCAGCAGTCTTAGAATCTGTGCAAAATCCTGAAGCTTGTAGATTAAGGACAGTTCCCTAGCAAAAGAAAAGATCCAGAACCTTTTCTATTTTCCTCAATGAGCCCCTGGAGCAGCACAGGTTAATACAAAGATCTAACATGGAAGTCAGAGCCTTGAGCTCTGTTCTCAGTTCTGCCCTCACTGGCTGTGGAACTGGAGTAAGCCATTCCTGTTCTCTGAGTCTTGGGAACAGATCAATATTTGTGAAGGTACCTTAAATACTGAGATATCTAGCACTGGCGTAATGTTAACAAGCTCCCGACAAGTTCATGTAGCTTTGTCTGTATGCCTTTCAGGGAAAAGACTCATAAGGCAGCTACCTGCATGTGAGCAGTTCTACACCTCTCGTTTGAATGCTCACAACACCATGTTTTCACTTAATTGCAGCTCACGTTAATTCCCACCCAGTAATTCGAAAGCCAACTTACTTCCAAAAAATAACTGAGGTACTGGATAAAATCAAGTTACTCTCATATTTTATAGTATCATATTATCAAATTCAAATTCAAGAGAACAATTTTTCCAAAATTAAGGACCAAAATTTATTCAATGTCTTTATTGTGGAAAAAAAGGAAATGAGTGTCCAGTTTTGCTTTGAAGTTAGTATTAAGATAATAGCTCTGATCGACCAGACTAGCAATTCCACTAACAGAAAATGTCTTAAGTTCCCTTCATAAGGAAGCATTTTCTATGGGGAGAATGCAAACTGGTGCAGCCACTCTGGAAAACAGTATGGAGGTTCCTCAAAAAATAAAAAATAGGACTACCTTACAACCCAGCAATTGCACTACTCTGTATTTATCCAAGGGATACAGGTGTGCTGTTTCAAAGGGGCACATTCACCTCAATGTTTATAGCAGCACTATCAACAATAGCCAAAGTATGGAAAGAGCCCAAATGTCCATCCATGGATGAATGGATAAAGAAGAGGTAGTATATAAGTACAATGGAGTATTCCTCGGCCATTTGCAACTACATGGGTGGACCTGGAGGGTATTATGCTAAGTGAAATTAAAGACAAAAATCATATGACTTCACTCATATGAGGACGTTAAGACACAGAACAGATGAACATAAGGAAAGGGAAGCAAAAATAATTAAAAAAAAAAAACAGGGAGGGGGACAAAGCATAAGAAACTCATAAACATGGAGAACAAACAGAGGGTTACTGGAGGGGGTGTGGGAGGGGGGATGGGCTAAATGGGTAAGGGGCATTAAGGAATCTACTCCTGAAATCACTGTTGCACTATATGCTAACTTGGATGTAAATTAAAAAAAAATAAATAAAAATTTAAAAAACAATAAGGAAGCATTTTCTAAATTTAAATACGGCCCTACATAAAAATTCAAATCCATGAATGCATCCCTTATACCAAAATCCCCTCAGAACTTTAAGTCTATAAATTTCAAAGGAATTTGAATATCTGAAAAACAATTTACCTTTCATTGTCCTCTAAAACCAAGATCCATGGCTTAAAGAGCTGGATGATTACTGAATGTAGGGATCTCAGCACTAAAACAAAGCAAAATTTTTAGAGACAAGAAACAAGCTCATCCTTTGTCAATTATCATTGGTAACACTAAAAATCTACTTCTTCTCATCTATATACTCACAAACCTATGTTGATATGCAAACAACATGTTTCTTATAACTAAGTGTGTCTGTTTGTGTTTTCATTTGCTGCAATGGAATTTCTTGAAGAATTATTACAACACAGGATCATGGATAATTTTTTACTGCGTATTTTTTAACGATAAAAGCTTAAATATTCAGAACCCTTTCCTGAGCAAGATAAAGAACAGGAAGAAAGAGTTAGAGATTGAAACCCATCTCCTTGCACCCTGCTCTATGAAGGAGGGGCAGAGACAAGCTGAAGCAGGCACCCCTGTGCGGGGGAACAGAGGTATGACACATAGATGGGTTCACACCTACACTGCATATTTCCTGTTTCTTCTTCTTGACACTCAGATATTTAATTTTATTGCTAAGATTTAAATCTCTCCATGTGTCTATTCAAGTCTCCTCTGATGGAAGGTCAGAACACCCCACTCTTTGTTGCACTAAAGGCATGTTACCTGCTTTGCTGCTGGCAGATGGGTCTTGAGCCAAGCAGGCCATTTCTGAGTCAAGCAGCCTTTTAACAAGATAGCCCAAGAGTGTCTTCATATCAGCCATGTAAGGACTCCATTTTGAGAATAAACCAAAGCTTTTAAAGTCCAATGTGGATAAGCGAAGCTTGTAAAAAAAATTTGAGAGCCACTGTATCGTCTCCATTACCTGGAAGAGAATGACTGGTCAAAGAATCCTCACCCAATGTCTACTTTCAGCAGCTACTACAGAGGACTGTGACAGAGGGCTCAGACTTTGTAACACAGTTGCAAAGGTGTTTGCATATGAAAAGTAAATCAGCAGATTTCAAACTCTTTTTCTAAAGCAGAGGAACCATTCTGTCCAGTACATTCTCACATGGACCCATAGCACATAAAATTGACGAAATGAGGAGCCCAGCCCCATGAGACACTGCATGAAAATCTGACCAAAGGTGCCAGGGGTGTAAGCTTAAGAATCGGATGAGTTAAGGTGGTGAGGGGAGGTTTAACGGGGTGGCCTGGGCTGCTCCTAAATGGATGGGCAAGAATCAGACTCTGAGGTGTGAGAGAAAGGCATAGGGGGCATGGGAGGAAGCAAGAGACAAAGGAAAACACAGGGCTCTTAAAGATAATCCATAAGAGTGCAGCTTTTTAGATATAAATTTTGAATGTGTCCCAACTGTTTAAAAAATAGGGAAGGAAACAGAAAAGAAATGCAGAGACATAAACTTCAGACACCAAAAGCTACACACCTGCTTATCGGACAAGAGAACATCTGGAGAGCTTTGAAGCACTGAGCTCTCGGCAGAAGCTGCCCCCTGCTGGCAGTTTGGGGCACAGCAGCCCAGGGCTCTCAGAGTGGCTTTCCAACACTCCGGGCTCAGCAGCTGCTCCGCGGAGCCTTGTGGGGCGGGAAGAGGACAGCAAGTTAGCATCTTTCACAAACTAACTTTTTCAACTTGAATCAAAGAACACGTGTACTTTACAAAGGAACGAAATTTTGGGGCGCCTGGGGTGGCTCAGTTGGTTAAGCATCTCACGGCTGATGAGTTCAAGCCCCGCGTCAGGCTCTATGCTGACAGCTCAGAGCCTGGAGCCTGCTTCGGGTTCTGTGTGTCCCTCTCTCTCTGCCTTCCCCTGCTCACACTCTGTCTGTCTCTCTCAAAAATAAAATAAAAACATTAATGGGGCGCCTGGGTGGCTCAGTCAGTTGAGCGTCCGACTTCAGCTAGGTCATGATCTCGCGGTTTGTAAGTTCGAGCCCCACGTCGGGCTCTGCGCTGACAGCTCGGAGCCTGGAGCCTGCTTCAGATTCTGTGTCTCCTCCTCTCTCTGCCCCTCCCATGCTCGTGCTCTATCTCTCTCTGTCTCTCAATAATAAATAAACGTTAAGAAAAAAAAATTTTTAATAAATAATATAAAATAAAATAAAAACATTAAAAAAATTAAAATTAAAAACAAACCCAAAGGAATGAAAATTAAATAAAAATCCAAAACAAATTCATACAGGTCTATGGTGAAGACGCCGCAGTAATGAGAACCTATTAAAAGAACTGTCCACCCGGACACTTGACTTTCCCTCTTGACTTTCCTGGTTCCTAGTGACTCTCCTGGGAGTGAGCACAGCCGGAGTCATCAGGGCTGGAATCCAGTGTTGGGAGTGGGGAATCCTGCCTACCAGCCCCTACCTGGGGAATGGTAAAAGTGCCACTCTCCTGGATGAAGCTGTGAGAGAAACAGCAGTAACAGGACAAGGGAGACTGGACTGCAGAATGGAACCTCAGAGTCTAGGCTCTCTCCTCGTACTTACTCCTGAAACTCCACTCCCTCAACAGGCAAAACCTAAAGCAACACAGACACAGCATGCAAAATAGATACTACGGACAGCACTGTGCTCCTGGTAAGTCTCACACCCAGAGGCCAGGACTCAGACCTCCTCAGGCCCTTCCCACCCAGAGATGGCATGAGGATCACGAGGGACAACCGAGGCTGGTATATCTGAGGGGAGAGATGATGAGGCAGCTGCAATATGGTGAGCAAGAGATGTCTAGGGAACAGTGAAGGGTCTGTGGTGAATGGCTACTGTGGTCCGGCTCCTGGGGCAGAGCTTTGGAATCAAGTTACAGGTGTGGGAGTGAGGCACACCTAGAAGAGGGTAGTGAAGCCAGGGAAAACAACGGGCATGCCCACGAAGAAGGAAAATCATAGAAAAGCAAAGGATAGAGCCCCGAGAACAGCAACACCCTCCCCAGGGAGGAAAGGGAAACCAGGAGGCTAGAAGTCATAGAATCTGACAGGGGTGGTACTGTAATTCCTAGGCTTTTAACTGAATTACTCTTCCTGGGAAGTATAAATTTCCTGTTAAATGCAAGTCAATGGTTGCCTGAACACACCGTTTACAATTCCTTAAAAAGGTTTCGGGGAAAAAACCCACAATGTATACTTGATCAAATTTTGAAAATTTAGAACAAAAATTAGTTATGCATAATGGATCAAAATCATACAAATACCTCTCCTGCAACCATTCTCCACCCACCCTGCAACTGGCCTCCACAGGAAACAATGAAAGCTTGAAAACGAGACCACACATTTCAGTATTTCTTCAGATAGTCCAATATATAAAATCATTAACCTATTCATTAAATGGTTTCTATGAAGTAACACAAAGATTTGGCATGAAGCAAATCTTAGTTTTCCATTACACCTATAAACTATCTGAAGTTTGCACAAAAAAAGTAAATACTATCTCATTTAATAAACTTCAGTAAAATTCCTGCCTAATGAAATTCCCAAAATAAAAACGCTAACAACCTTTACTCCTCTTGTAATCTCCAATACTCCAGTGAAAAATGCAGGGCGGTGGGGAGATGGGAGAGTGGGGCTGTGGAAAACTGAACACATCTCAGTCCCTTGGCGAATATAAACACAGTCTGCCATTATATATAGGTAAAATTTACTCGCAAACAAACATGAGTCAAAGAATTAAGGGGGAGGGGAACCAAAATGTATCCACTATTTGGACCTACAGAGAAACCGACTGGCACCTTAAACATATTGCAAAGAAGCAACTTCCTTCTCTCACCAAATCTGCAGTCAACAGAGGAAGCAGGCGCATGTCTACCCCAGCCCAGTTCAGGACGGTTGCAAAGTCAAGGGAAAGAGGTGGGTGCACGACTGTGGACCCCAACACCACATACTAAGTGCTGCCTTATTGAATCAGGACCCATCCAAACGTTTAGGACAATCACTAAGACAATCACTGCCCTCTTCTACAAACAGCTCTCGGTTTGTCAAGCACTTTAGGTAAAAATTAGCAATTCTAAACTCCTGCGTACTTGTCTTATTTTTACATTTTTAGATGACATCCATAGAATGGTAAATGTCACATCAAATATTCGCTGCAATCTAATCAGTCACAATTAAAAGCCACTTACTTTGCATCAGCAGCCTGAGAATGTCACTGTACTGGTCAGGAAACTGGTAGAGAAGAAGGTAAGTCCAGTGCTTACAGAAAAGATTAAAAGGCATCAAAATATCTTCATCTGGTTCAAGGCCCCAGGCAGTAAGTGCCAAGTGAATGGACTCCAGAAGCCTGGTACGATCAGACAGAGGAGGTTTAGTGGCGTTTAACCATTGCTTAAGATCGAACTAAAAAGAAAAAAGAAACAAGAAGCAGTTTTACTGACACGGGGAAATTAGCTGAAGTACAGAAAATGATGTGCAAATTTAAAGTCAAAGACCACTGAGCATTTGGCTTTTTACAAAAACTGAAACTAGAATTTATAATCAAGTACTGAGAGGAGGTCAATAATTAACAGGCACCCAGAAGCCTCCATCTCTGCGCTCTGGGCCACAGGGACAAAGCTTTCTCGGTTCCGTGTGCTTTTTTGTATAGTAAACTTTTGGTTAAGTTTTCCCTCCTAGGCAAGAATCCACACTCTGCCAAAAAAAAGAGCAGCCACTTAGGCGACTGTCTCCATCTAAAAGAGCCATGTTTCTGTGTCTATGGCAGTTACCTATCTCAGTTAATAAAAATTCAGGGTGTTGTTATCTATCACCTTCCAGAATTCCCAACTATAAAGCCTGTTCTCCCCCGTTACAGACTGAAAGCAGTCTCTAGGCCCTAAAGAAAAATGCCTAGGTTTTATGATTTATGGATGTCAGAGAAATACAATTGAAGGCAAAATCACTAAGGCTCTGTAATTCTCAAGTGGCAAAGTAAATTCATTGCCTAGGTCTCAGTTAATATTCTACTCAGAATGAGGACAAAGGCAATTTGTTTATATCTGGCTTATTCCAAATATGAGAGACTTTGATATATTACAACTCATTTATCAAACACATTTTCGGCATAAATTCAGGATATAGTCAAAAGAAGGATGCACTAAATTACTATTATGAATATTTCAAAGCTGTACTGTTTCTAAAGAGGGCTCGGGAGCAAAGTCCTTTCTCTACTATGAGGAATAAGACTGCCCTACACGACACAACCACTGCCCCCACACGGAAAGGCTGCTTGAAGACGATACAAAATGCGGAAAGGGTCTACCTGGAAACAGAACTCCAGGGGGCCTTTCATTTCTACAGAGCAGAAACGACACTAGATCCCACGTTTCAGTGATGGCATCAGCACGGAATCACATCTCACCTTGGTCAGCAGCATGAAAATCATATCACTGTTGTCCTCACTTAGAAACTTCACCACTTTCCCATAGAGCTGAATGAACTCCGCAGGTGCAGCATTGGGAGTGAAGAAAGGGGACAGGAGAGAGCACAGCCTTCTATTCTTCAGAATAGTCTCAAGTACTTTTCTGCATTCTGACTTAGTGCCACTGATAAACACCTTGAGAGAATCAGAAAGGGAAAATGTCACCAAATTCTCCCCTCCCCAACTTTTATTTATACAACCAAGTTTTAAGGGCTAGTGTGTAAGGCAAACAGAACGTTTTCTAAATGAAAATGTGGAACAATAAAAAAAAAATCTAAAATCATCACAGATAAACCTAACACTTCTAATGGAAGCGATATTAAAAATTCTGGATGATCCATTAATTTGATTTGGACAAGTCATAGAGAATTTTTAAAAGATTAAAATATTGGGATAATCTGAATCCAGAAATTTGCAAGGTGCCTACCATGATTACTGAGTATCAGCATTTTTTTTTTTTAATGTTTATTTTTGACAGAGAGATACAAAGCACGAGCAGGGGAGGGCAGAGAAAGACGAAGACACAGAATCTAAAGCAGGCTCCAGGCTCTGAGCTGTCAGCACAAAGCCTGACATGGGGCTTGAACTCTTGAACCATGAGATCATGACCTGAGCCAAAGTCAGATGATCAACCTACTGAGCCACCCAGGCGCCCCCACTAAGTATCAACATTTTGTCAAGAAAACAAAACCTCTAGGTTATAGGTATTATTGAGATGTGCTTTCAATACTTTTAAAAAGCTAACTTTAACAACTGATATATAATCAAGATCACTAATGTTTCAAGTACTGGATGTAAGTGAGTATTTAAATAATCTCAGGGCCAGGAAAGCTCTGATAAGCTGGACCACAGGCAGAAAGAAATACTAAGAGGACTGAGAGATTTGAATATACAAAAATTGTACCTTCTATAAGGCAAGAAATATGGTAAAATAAAAGGAAAATGACAAAGTAGAAAAATCAATTTAGAACATATTCCAGATACCAGGTTAATAGTCTGAGGAGCTCTTTCAAAGCAATCAAAAAATAAGAAATTCTGCAACAGAAAATGTGCAAAGGTCAATAACTAGCAAATCACAAAAAATAATTAAATGGCCAATAAACATATGAAAAAGTCATGCAAGTTAACAAATACTTGAAGAAATCCAACTTAAAATAATAACAAGGTACACTTCCCCTTTTAGATTAGCAAGACTTTAAAAGAATCATCATTCTTAACACTGGTTATGGTATGGAGAGCAATAAATTCAAACCCTGCTATGGTAGTGGGAACAGGGCACTGTGACAATATACATCAAATGTTAGTCCCTTTGACATAGCAACCATACTTCTAGGAAATTATCCTGGAAAAAATAGTCCAAGTTCACAGAGATGTGGAAGAACATTTATCTCAGGCTTATTGTAGCAAAACAAACAAACTACCTAAATATCCATCCAGGGCCCTGGGCTCCATACATTACAATATATCTGTACCATGGAACAGTATGTATTAAAGACCATGATATCAGTCTATATTTATAAACACAGAATAATGTCTAGAAGTTGTGTTTGAATGAAAAACACGAGGTTACAAAATAGCACTTGCCCATTTCTGAGGAAGTTTATCTATTTAGCTGTATATAGGAATGATACATCATTTCTACATACACACACACACACATAACACACTAATAAACATACATACACAAGATAAACTATAATAAAATGTTTAGCTCTGTAACCAGTGTCTATCTCCAGGAGGTTAGAATTGAGAAATGTTTCTTCTTTACACTTTTTATATTGTCTGCATTGCTTATCATAAGCATACATCAATTTTAAAATCAAGGGAAAAAAACTACTTAAAAATCTATTTTATTTTCTGCTCTATATTGTCCCCTTATAAGTATCTAATAACTAAGGACTCATTCCATTGAATTTGGGTAAGAGTATATGGTTAGTGTTTACATATTTTCTATCAAGTGGCTTTCCTTTCCTTTATGACATATTTCACAAATGTGCATGGATACATTGCTCTTGCCTTGTTAAATATCTGTATTTTTAATAGTAAGTCAAATCAAGAAATGGGGACTGAGAATAGCAACTGGGAGACAGCAGTGGAGAGGTGGAGCGAACATGGACTGAGACAGACGACGTGGGATACAGGCTCAGCTCCAGCACTGACCAGCTATATTCTTTAGGCAAGTTATTTCATTTTTTAGAGACCTGTTTTCTTATCTTTAAACTGTTTTTAATGTTTATTTTTGAGAGAAAGAGACAGCGTGAGTGGAAGAGGGGCAGAGAGAGAGAGGGACACACAGAATCTGAAGCAGGGTCCAGGCTCTGAGCTGTCAACACAGAGCCCAACGCGGGGCTCGAACCCATGAACTGTGAGATCGTGATCTGGGCGGAAGTCGGACACCTAACCGACTGAGTCACCCAGGCGCCCCTGTGTTTTCATCTTTAAAATGAAAAGGATATCAATCATTCAGAGTCACTGTGAGGATGAAGTGGAGAGCATTTTATAAATAATAAAGAGCTTGTTATTGTTAATAACACAAAAAGCATATGAAAAAGTTTGATGTCTCCCAGACTTTCAAATATGAGTAACTTACTATCTCTTGTATGGGAAGCAAAACTCTATACCAACAATTTTAATCGCATCTTGAGAAGTCAACAATTCAAAGGGGCTTCTGACTTATGTAAGACTCTGAACGTGTAACAGAAGTCTGAAGTCAACCCTCACTATAACTAATGAGGATGCTACAGAGATTCAATATATGTGAGTGAGGCTAAAAACACAGAATTACCTTACCTGTCCCAAGATCTCAATGCATGAAGTAAAGAATTGCCTTGTGGGAGGATGGCGCTGAGTCTCATCACTGACATAATCCACAACAGTAAAGAAGAGGCTAATGCCAACCTTCTGAACCCCAGGGGTAGGCTGCAACTTGTAGGCATTCACTAGGGCCCTGTGGGAAAATACAGGTGAGGCTACTGGTCTACAATAAGAGAATACAGACTCACAAGTACTTCCGGGGTACTCTACACTTCTCACACAGGCAATATTCTTAAGAGTCCTTCAGAGCCCCCAAATAAATGTCACTTTAAAAATATTTCATGGGGAAAAAAAATCCATGGGGTAGATAAGTATCTTCTACCTTGACCCCACAACTTATTTTGAATACACGGAAATGATTTTATGTCCTCCGGGGGGGGAGGGATGGAATCATATATATTATTAATATTCTTACCCTTATTAGGGGCCCCTGGGTGGCTCAGTCAGTTAAGCGGCTGACTTCGGCTCAGGTCATGATCTCCTAGTCCTTGAGTTCGAGCCCTGCGTCAGGCTCTGTGCTGACAGCTCAGAGAGTCTGGAGCCTGCTTCAGATTCTGTGTCTCCCTCTCTCTCTGCCCCTCCCCAGCTCATGCTGTCTCTCTTTCTCTCTCTCTCTCAAAGAATAAACATTACAAAAAATTTTTTTAAATATTCTTAAATGTTTCATATTTTATATGTAATTCATAATTCTTTAACTTTGTGTATTCCTTATATAATATGCATTTTTAATTAATTTAATTACTTATTTCTCTAAATTTTTTAATATTTCTTTTTACATGCTTTTATTTCTTGTTGAGAGAGAGCGAGATACAGAGCATGAGCCCGGGAGGGGCAGAGAGAGGGGGAGACACTGAATCTGAAGCAGGCTCCAGGCTCTGAGCTTTCAGCAAAGAGCCTGACGCGGGGTTCAAACCTGTGAACCGCGAGATCATGATCTGAGTAAAAGTTGGATGCTTAATTGAGTACTCAGGTGCCCCTCTCTAAATTTTAAAACCCGTGTCACAGAAAGAGATTTCTATATAGAATAAGATCCCAGAATAAAGATATCTCTTCTAAGTCTCAGGCTGTTTTGAGTTCCTTTGCTAGTAAAAGACACATCAACTTCTTATTCACCTCATCTCCTTCTTCCCTGGACCCCCAGTCCAATCCACAAAAGAACTCAATGCCCCACCCCACACACCACGACGCCGATCTGCTGGGGGATTAGTTGCTGGTACTGGAATGTGGAACCACCTTAAAGTAAAAGGCAGGGTCAACCACTCTCCCAAGTCATGCCCTGGTGGCTTTAGGAAGAAAGAAGACATTGAGGGTAAGCCAGGAGCTCCAAGGGAAAAGCCATGATGGCCAAATGCAAGCTGGCAACTATACTTGAGAACCTAATTCCCCTGAGCAATTCCCCTTCAAACTCTGCTCTATAATCTGAGCTGACAATGCTGACTTCCTGGGTAAATGCAACTTTGATATAAAACTTAAGCACTCAATCTCTCCATGATTGAACTTCAATGTGCTGTATCATCTCATAATTCAGGGGTCAGCAAACTTATTCTATAAAGGACCAACCAGTAAATATTTTATGTTTTATGGGCCATAAATTGTCACAACTATTCAATTCTGCCATTGTGGTATAAAGCCATGCACATTAAGTAAATAAATGGACATGGCTATGTTCCAATAAAACTTTATTTATAAAAATAGGTGGCAGGCCAGACTTGGTCCAAAGGCCATTGTTTGCTGATCCTGTACTAATTTAATTAGTGGGTGTCTGGGGGTATAGTAGCATGTATGATTACTATCAATAATAACAACATTGCATTTTAAATTATAATGCCCTCAAAACTTACGTAATCAAGTTTTCCGCGTGAACAGCAGCTTCCACAACATTAAGTGATGGTGGTTTAGCAGCTTCTGCTTGCAACTGCTTCACTTCTTTTCGCAAAACATGAAGCTGTTGGCTTACTGCTTCATTTTTATGCATACCTTCAAACTAAAAAAGATTAAAGTGGTCAAGACCTTTTTTGTCCTTGCTATGTTCCTAAAGCAAATATTATAAATATACTGAGCATCTGATGAAGAACTATTACTATAATTAATATTATAACTCAAAATTCTCAGTTGAATAGGAGAGGGGTGGGGAAAAAAATGTCAAAAAACTATTCAAGAATCTCAGGTTTTTCATGAAGCATCAAACTGGAGCGAGTTTATCACTGGTTCAGTCTTTTGTAGGATATGCTCTCTGTCACTTATGTTTTGATTCCCCGATTCTCATCAAAAACAGACTCGGGGCACCTGGCTGGCTCAGTCGGTTGAGCGTCTGACTATGGCTCAGGTCATGATCTCACGGTTTGTGAGTTCGAGCCCCGCGTCGGGCTCTGTGCTGACAGCGTGGAGCCTGGAGCCTGCGTCGGATTCTGTGTCTCCCTCTCTCTCTGCCCCTCCCCTGCTCATATTCTGTCTCTCTCTCTCTCTCTCAAAAATAAATAAAGATTTTAAAAAACAATTAAAAAAAAAAAAACAACCAGACTCAATGTCTTCTACCACTGAGGTTTTCCGGAAGCACACCAAGCGTCTCCCCCACTGAGCCCCCTCCCCTGAGCCCTGACCACTCTCCATTCTCCCCACCCAAAAAGCACATACACGTCAACCTAAACCACTAGGGTGCACATCTCATGTGTGCCAAGCATACAAAGAGCATGACACAGATGCTATTAATAAAACACTTGTCCTTTTGAAATGAAGAAAACATATCCAATTATAAAACAACAAAATATGAAAAAATACAAGAAGTGCGCCAATCAGTTGCATGCCTATGAAAGAGCAAGTGACTGATTCAGTGGTTCCCGAAAGCTCGTCACTGATGAAATATTTACTCATTCTCAGTAAAGATGTGACAATGGAGAATGTATTGAGTTTAAGAAAAAAAAAACTAAATCTATTTCAATTTAAACAATTAGCCTTTCTTTAAGATTATGTATTTCCTATTTGAGGGGATTATTAATATCCCTTTTCTCTAACTAGTTGACGGTGACCTATGTGATAGCTGCTTTGTTTGTACATTTCGATGTTCCCTTTTGGATATGAATGATGCAAAACATATCCTAGGCCCAGGCTGCAACACAAAGACATAACCCATGTGGCAGTTGTGGGGGACAAGAGGACAGAGGGACAGCAAAGAGAAGCCCAGCCAGGCAGGGAGGTCAGGGCTGGAGAGCACAGAGCAGTCAGGCTAGGGACCGGGGTTCCTGTCCTGGGGAGTCCTTTGGAGCAGGCTAGGGAATGTGGACTTATCTTGCAGGCATAGCAGAGAATGCTGAAGAGATGAGAACATTCAGAAGGTGGGAATGTTAAATCCTACACTCTCCTCCAACGGTCTCCTCCAATCACTGAGTCAGCAAAGGGTCTACATTTTCCTTTATACACACATGCCCAAACCCAGTCTTTAGCCACCTCTGCAGTGATTACAGATATCCTTTGTTTGTAAATAATGTAAATACTTAATTCACAAACGTATATAACTGAGGTCCTGATGTCCCTGCCAGAGTTATTATCGTAAATTCCAGATGAAAGGCTACTGGAGGGCAATGGTGCTATTTGTTTTGTTCTACCCAGCACCCCAGTATAGCACAACTCTGACGGTACACGGAGCGCCTGCTTTCATGATCATGATAACTTTCTTCCATCAAACTCACCAATGTCATATTAAAAAGCTTTACAAAGCTTCTTACTTAAAGACGAAATAAGCTGTTAGTCTGAATCAAAAGGCATGAAGGTGAAGATCCAAGAACATATGATGTTAACAATTATTTTAATTTCTACTATTGGAGAAATGAAAGATAAGATGATTAAATGACTTCCATTAGACCACATAATGAATCAACACAAATATTAAATTTCCAACCTCTCAAATCAAAGACCAATGCTGAACAGCCTAAAACGTGGTCAGGAGTCTGCACAGTTTCGATGCCTAACGTGTCACCGAGTGCAATGAGGCGGGGTCTCTGAGGGCCACGGCCCTTGGCTGGCCTGGAGAGAAAGCAGGCAAACAGGGAGGAAAAGAAAGAACGTGAGGGGAGGGAGGAAGACAGTGAGGATGGAGGGAAGCACAAGAGAGAAAGGACAGAGGTGCCCTCGCTTGGGAAATGCCATCAAGACCAAGGGACTGGCGCTGCAGAACTGCCACCCCACGCCGGACAAACCACAGATGCCCAGGAATAAGGCAAAGCACCGAGGTGGGAAAGTTCAGACATCCTCACACACAAAAGCAACTCAAAGTTCTCATTATTTCCCAGTCTACTTATTTTTGCTCATTGTCCCCAGCTCTACAGAGAATTTTCTCTGCTCGCTAGGGCGGGAGAGGGGCTGAGTGCCTGGCAGCTCACAATCGCCAGAAGTTGGAGACGATGGCACAAAGCGGCGAGGGCGGGGGGCGGGGGGCGCGCCGGAGTCACTGTAAGCAGACAAAGCCATGTGCAAGCCGGACGAAGCGAGTCAGATCTTACAGTACTGTGAGGCCCTCAGTGGGTCTTTTCCATCTTTCATTTCTAGGATGGAGCAAAATTTTCACATGATAATAAATCAATCCTGGGTCTGGCACACATGCCCCACAATACCGAAGTCCAACAAAAGGAACCCTATTATAAATCACCCCATTTCCTCAGGGAATATCACTGAATTATTAGAGCCCTCTATTGGGAGAGACGACCACAGAAGAAGCACGTCTCACTTCCCATAAAACATATTTGGCTTTTGTATACCCCAAACAAGCTATACATAGTTCAAACATTTGCAGATGGCTGGAAATTTCCAGGGCTTTTCCCTCACGAAAAATTCTATTAAGCAATGAAATATGTTCATGATACAATTTGAAATCTTTACAAATGAGCCATTTAAAATTATATTTAAAACATACTCTTGCATTTTAATCTCAAAATTTATATTTAAAATATAAAGTCATTCCCCATGAAGTTGATTTTAAAAAATTGATCTGGTCCATGAATTCTCTAATCACTGAAAAAGAAGATGATCCTGTCACACCAACTCAGAGAGAGAAAATGGTACACGTGTCAATTTAGAGAGATGATGGCCATGACCAGCTTACTCAGAATTGTACAGCTAACCTAGTCTTCAGAAGCTGGAGCAGAAACAGTTAAAAGCAAATGGCTTCATTTCCCAATACTGCCTGGGAAAGCCTGGGTCTTGAGTTCAAATAGACGTGGGCTTGAATTTCAGCTGAGCCACTTACTAGCTGTGTGGTTTTGGCAAGTCTCTGAGACTCTCTGAACCTATTTTCTCATCTCCACTTTGTGAAGATTAACAGTCACTGGCATGTTACCTGGGATATGAGAGTGCCCAAGCATGTGATAAGAAGTGCTCCGAACAGAGCTGGGAAATAATCTCGTGTACGGAAGGAAGACAATCCTTATCGCTTCCAAGACTGACCGCCTAGGAGACATTTGTAGTAGAGCGAAAAGTGCAGCAGTGTGTGAGGCCGGAGATTCTGTATGGAAAGCATTAAGTTGGCCTACGGTAAACACACAGAATGACAGCTAATTTCCAGTAGGAAAAGGTTCCACCTTCCAGCCAAATAATATCTACAAAATCCCTAAAGCTAGTTAAAATCAGGGGGTTTACTTGTGAAGAATATAAATCTACTGTTCGTTCCTTCAAACACACTGGTTCTATGGCACTGACTGTGTGAGGCATTAACAACAGAAACCCGAATAAGACAAGGTCCTGACCCTCACGCAACTCAAAATCTAGTAACAGTGTGACAAGGTAATGATAATACAAAACAAGTTGTAACATAACCTCATGATTGACGTGCTGGTGGTTTTCACTGACTCATTGGGGGCGAGAAAGGGCACCTATTATGTGCCAGGAGCCATGCTAGATGGTACAGAAATACAGATGACTAAGGGCAGGAACTCTATTCCTCAGCAGTTCACAGACCGGTAGGAAAAATAGCAGGTGAATACAACAGCATTTATGCAAAAGCTGCTATGAAAGGAGGGACTATCTCAGTCTGACTAGAGGGGCTGAGAAAGACCTCAAGAGATGCTGCCTGAACCGAGCATGGAAGGATGAGAGGAAGGAGCTCACGAATGGGTGTGGGAGAACAAGTAACAGCACATGCCTGAGAGAGCAGGTAGGAACATGCATGTCATGTTTGGAGAATGGAAAAAGCCTATGTGGCTAGAAAAAAAATGTTCAGGGATTAGGAAAGGGTAAATGATGCCACTAGAAACTCATCAAGAATAGACTATGGGGGGATCCGAAGGGTCCTATTCCTTTTAGATACCGGATAGTCAATGTTAGGTTTTCGCCTGGACATGTGATTAGATTTGTGTTTAAAAAGATGAATGTGGCAGGGGCGCCTGGGTGGCTCAGTCGGTTAAGCTTCTGACCTCACCTCAGGTCATGGTCTCACTGCTCGTGAATTCGAGCCCCACGTCGGGCTCGGTGCTCACAGCTCAGAGCCTGGAGCCTGCTTCCAGTTCTGTGTCTCCCTCTCTCTGCCCCTCCCCTACTCACGCTCTCTTTCTCTCAAAAATAAATAAAGTTAAAAAAAATTAAAAAAAAAAAAAGATGAATGTGGCAGAATGGAAAACGGACTGGACAGGGAGAGAGTCTATAGACAGGAAGCCTTATGTAGTGGTTCAGGGGAAAAGTAATGTGGGCCTACCAGGGGACAATGGCAATGGGAACAAAGAGAAAGAAACAAATGTAAAGTCATTTCAGAAGCAGAACCAGTATGACTTGGAAAGTAACTAGATGGGGAGTATGAGGGTGGGGAGATGACAATGATGCCCAGGTCCCCACTTCCTATTACAGGAAAAACAGGTTTGGAGGGTAAAAATTGGATTAGGCTGGGACCTGTGGAGTTTGAAGTATTTATGGGACATTCACAGAAAATCACATAGGCAGGTGGAAATCTAGATCTGGAACTCAGAGAATTCTGCACTAGAAAAGCAGAGTAGGAGTCAGCAACATATGGGTTAATCCTTCCAGTGGTCATAGACTACCAAGGATCTACTGAAGTTATGAACTATCCAGAACAAAAAAATTCCATATACTTTCAGGGACTTCACTGACTCACTAAAGACCATTCACACACCCACTCTAGATTAAGAACTCCAACACAAACAGTAGGCAAAAGCAGCCAATGTCACAAATGACTAAGGGGATCAGGGGTAGACGCAAGCACAACCAGCAATCTAAGGGTTGCATTGATGAAAAGGAATTCTGGAGGGAAACTACAAAGTGGCTAGTGATTTGGAGGGACTAGAAGAGACCTCATGACGTTCAACATCTCCAGATAATAAAATGACGTTAAACAGGATCAAAACTACTAGATATAGCCATGAAGTGGTCCCTAGACACACGCATACAGAGAGGATATAATTCTATGTATAAAAGCAACACAACCTACCCTCTGCATGACATATGCTCTCCCAGAGACAATTTCTTGATGAGTAATAAACAATCAGAACTCACCTTCCCTCCCCGACATCCATAACCAAAGTCATCCATTTGTGTAATGAGACAGCTTTAACCTCAAGTACAATCTCTGGCCAAAACTCAGAGCAAACCTAACTGACTTGCATAGATTAGATAATGTCCTAACTTCATGGCAGCTAGAGTTTCAACTTTCCTCTACCTTGCTCTTAGCTATTGATGAGTAGCCAAAAAAAGTTTTTATCTTCAATTCCTAGAAGTATCAACCAGCAAGTACCGCCTGGACAACCTCAGTTAGCAACTACCATGTAACGTTCCAAAGAAATCCTATTTAAATCAGACTACAAGGCACCTGGGTGGCTCAGCTGGTTGAGCGTCTGACTCTTGACTTCAGCTCAGGTCAAGATCCGAGTTGTGGGATTAAACCCCTAGTCTGGCTCTGTGCTGAGCCTGAAGCCTGCCTAAGATTCTCTCTTCTCCCCCTCTGCCCCTCTTGCCCACTTGCGTGCACAATCTCTCTCTCTCTCTCTCTCTCTCTAAAATAAGAAAAATATGGGGTGCCTGGGTGGCTCAGTCAGTTAAGCATCCGACTCTTGATCTCAGTGCAGGTCATGATCTTGCAGTTAGTGGGTTTGAGCCCCACATCTGGCTCTGCACTGATCGCATGGAGCCTGCTTGGGATTCTGTTTCTCTTTCTCTCTGCCCCTTACCTGCTCTCTATCTCAAAATAAATACATAAACTTTTTAAAAAATAAATAAGAAAAATAAAATAATAAAAAATAAATCAGACTACAAAAGCTGCCATCTTCACATTTTCAATTCCTCTGTCATATCTGCATCATCAGGCAAAATTAACGGCTGAAGTAAATACCGTTGTCAATATTGATAGGAGCCATCAGTGGGAGTTTCCCAGTTTCTAGATCTTCCCAAACAGAACTGAAAGTCAGGGTGCTGGGCAAACTAGTAAGGCCAGCAGAAAATTAGAATGTGCTTTTTAAGAAAACTTAGATATTTCTAAAGAGATTATGGCCATAAAACACAGCTATTTTTTCAAATTCTTTAGGTCTCTATAAAATCTCCTTTTCTTCTCTGTCCTTTCTTTTTTTTTCTTTTTTCTTCAAGCAATCTTTGCATTTACCAATTTTTCTTTTGAGAAGATAAAGCATAAATATTTTTTGTGTTGTCTGTAAAAATAAAATCTAAGCCACATTCATTTGAGTCCTTATCCTAAGTCATCTGCTTTCCAATCTCTGTCTTATCAGAATTACTTAGAAGGTATTTCAGAAAAAGTATACCTTTCTATTTCAGAATTAACAAAGCAAAAGCTTATAAAAGAAATTTCAATTCAAGAGTTCAGACAAATCAAGATTATGATGACTTTTTCTGAAAAGGAAAAAGCCAGGTCACTGACAGGCTGGGAGCTGAAGCTCCCAAGTCAGCCCGGTGGTATTGCCCACCACAACAAGACCCTGAGAGTTAACAGGCGGTCAGGCAAAGAGAACTGGTTTTTGGCTGGGCAGTAAGTATTCATGACTCTTCACAGAGCAAGCTATTAGCCAGAACTGAAAAAACATTTTTGTACTTATCTTACCAAGTCACTTAATAAGATGCATCTTAGGAGAATTCCCTTCTCTGTACAGTATTAACAGCCTGGCAAAGATGTGTAATTCCAAAATATGGAAAAATACCGTATTTCTGAAGGCACAGATTGGTAGTAAGACACCCTTTTTAATTAGAACTTGATACATTTCTTTTTTTTTTTTTTTTTTTTTTTTTTTTGCACCAAATCAAATTCGGTCCTAAATCAGCAGACTTATCTCCAAGCTCCATTATTTTTGCAAGCGATCCTTCTTAAATGCTCCCACCTAGTGTTACTAAAACATTAGTAACTGGGGGAAAAGTACACTGAAAGAAAATTAACTTTATAAAACACCTGGCCAAAGATGTTCTCTCAGTGTTTGGGAGTCTCACATCCCATGTCAAATTTCTTAACTTTAGATGCATACAAATATGTTATTTTATCAAAAACAAATTATGAAGGTAACAAAAAAGACAAGTGTATAAGTTATTTCAGAGAAGACATTTTAGAGGAAACAGGCTCCCAAGGAGACTGATGAAGAATACATCAGAACTGCTCAAATGAGGAAGCACAAAAAGAAATTTATGAAAGACAACCAAGAGTCAGTAAAATAAGTTTTCCCTGATTTCTAAAAGCTAACAAAAAAAGAGGAGCTATGTTTGTGCAAATGCGGTAGCCAACCTCTGAGCATTTCCTCCCCAGCTCTGGGGACCCGAAATCCCTCGCAGAAGGACTAGGGTGCAGTGAGTAAGGAGCTTGTGTTCTGCAGCCAGCCTGCCCGGGTCTCCCTGGTTCTGTCACTCGGTGGCTGTGTCACTCTGGGTATGAAACTTAACCTTTCTATGCCTTTACTTCCCCGTCTGGAAACAAGATAACCCGAATTCCCACCTCACAGAGATGCCGTGAGGATAAGTTCTGTAGAGTGTTTACACAGAGTCAGGCATAAAGCAAGTGCTACGATGTGCTGGCTAAAGTTAAGCTCCATTCTGAAGTCCTTTCAATGTCACAGACCCAACTTAATTAAGCCTGTTTTTCCAGTGCAAGAAGATGACACTAAGAGGCAGCTGAATTCCTAATCTCAGAGTTGCACGCCTCTCCTTTGCCTGTTGGCAGGCTCTGTCCAACTGACCTGCTTTCCACACGTCCCCCCCACGTTTGTCTTCAGTGGCTCCCCACCGACCACAGCACACAGTTGGAGCTCCCAAGTGATCATCCTTTCCAATGTGAATTCCCACCACCACACCCAAAAACAATCTGAAGTAGGCTGACCTAGCCACTGACCCCTAAATGGTTGTCCAGAGGACTCCATTCCCACATTCCCTCTAACAGAATCCAAACCATCATCATCAAAGTCTTTTGAAGATCAATTTAAAACCCTCTAAGATCTTCTCAGTGATTATGCTTTTCTTTGAATTTCTGTCCTTGTCGGACACACGAGCACTTACGGAAATACATGATCAGCTCTGTGTGGGTCTTCACCCCCCCAAATGTATTAAGTGTTTCAGGATGTGAATCATGTGCTACAAACTTCTTTCAGTCTCTCTCAACAATATGCCACGTATATTACGGACTCAATTAAAAATTCTCTGAATTAAGAAGAAGCTTAAACAATCTTACCTGAACTGTTACAACTGCTGCTCCTTGGCATTTCTTACCACTACTGCCTCTACACTCCAAATGTAGTGTGGTCTGTTCTTCTCTATTAACATACTGCTTGGGCATTGTGTCCAACAGCTCACTATCCAGGGCAACCTGCTGAGATTCTCGAAGAGCTGCAGTTCTGAAAAACATCATCAGGAAGTAGAAGAAAGGCTTCGGAAAGGTTTCACGGTAGGTGATAAAGGCTTCCAGTTCCCCCCAGCCTGCATCAGAGAGCATCAAGACCAAGTATCCTATAGTAACAAAAGACCAAAGGTGTGTGCCCAGCCTTACCCAAATCCTCTCTTTTTCTTAACAAAAAATTTTAGGGGCGCCTGGGTGGCTCAATCAATCGGTTGGGCGTCCCACTTCGGCCCAGGTTACGATCTCACGGTTCATGGGTTAGAGCCCTGAGTCGGGCTCTGTGCTGACAGCTCAGAGCCTGAAGCCTGCTTCGGATTCTGTGATTCCCTCTCTGTCTCCCCCTTCCCTACTCACCCTCTGTCTGTCTGTCTCTCTCTCAAAAATAAACATTGAAAAAAAAAAATTTTTTTTAAAGAAATTTTAAAAAGGAAGGAAAAGTGGGACAACTTTTTAGCCAGGAACGAAGCTTCATTTAGAATCTGTATTACACTAACGATGTTTTTTACATGGACCCTTAAATATACAAGAGCAAATGAGAATCCCATCCTAATTAAAGCATTCTAAAGGGTACCTTGCTTGTAAGCACCAGTGATTTCTTCGGTATTAGCAACTCAAACTGAACTGTCAAAGATGGACAAAGCTGTTTACAAGGGTGTTGATACGGTTATGTTACTGTGTAGGCATGTGTGTGCGCACACTGGCAGGGGTGCACATTTGTATGCACGTGCACACAATCAATGCCTGGACCAAGAGCAGCCAAGGAAAAAAAAAGCCAGTAAGAGATCGATTCCCAGTGTCTTCGCAAAGATTAGATTCTTCTACTTCATAAAACAGATTCACTCCACACCCGCTCCTTCTCGCCAGACCGCAAGCTGGAACCAAAACCTTAAAGAGTTGATTGCTCTGGGGGTGCCTGGATGGTTCAGTGGGGTGAGTGTCAGACTTCAACTCAGGCCATGATCTCGCGGTTCATGAGTTTGAGCCCCACATGGGGCGGTCAGCGCGGAGCCTGTTTGGGATCCTCTGTCCCCCTCTCCCTCAGCCCCTCCCACGCTCTCTCTCCCTCTCAAAAATAAACACTTAAAAAAAACAAAGAGCTAATCGTTCCGTATCTACTTTAACTCAGAGCACTAAATGATTTTCCCACATTTCAATCAAATGCCCGAGGCAATTTATTAAAGAATATGGAAAGTTAGGGAGCAAAGCAGTGACAAAAGAAAGTAAATCTCATTGCCTACCCTTTTAATACCATCTTTTCAGTGTCAGAAAGTCTCCTCAGGAGAAGCTTAAGAAACACTTGGCTGGCACTGCTGGCCCACAGAAATGCCACCACAGGAAATGTAAAATTCCTAGTCCGTGAAAGCACCACGCATTTTCAACATGAAACCGAAGGACTTGTCACAATTTGGCTAACTGAGGTACCTGACTGGGCCAGCCTGGTCAAATCATCCTCATGGAGAGAACGCTGAGGAGGAAACCCTTCAAGGTACTAAAGCATCCAAGCTGTCCCAGCAGCAAGCACAGGGGCATGACCCTGGAGGTCACACGGTCTCACCTGGCCTGCTGCTGCAACAGATTCAGGTCTGTGCGCACCAGCTGGGTGGTGTCCTTCTGACTCAGGAGCACAGCCGAGGAAATGACTGGCACAGGAGGCCTCACTGGGTGCAGATCAAGGGGAGGCTGGGGAGCCTCGTGCTTCCGCAAGTTGCTTAAAACCCTTTCTTTAGCTGAAAGAAAATTAAGTCGCGTTTACTGAGTAAAGGCTACTACTAGGTAGTAACATACTAATTGAGTGCAAAGCTTTGGCTGGTTACCTTCGAGAAGAATGTTGAAGATGTACAGAGTAGTTACATAAACCATCAGTGGCCTAAATGGATAAAATCATTATCTTTCGTTACCTGCTAGTTTTGAGGGAGCCCCCACCGGGGTACTAATATTCTACCAGGAGTCGGGAGCTCACGAGCATGTGGTATGATTAAACACAACTCCTAGCCTCAAACAGCCTTCCTTACTGAGAGTTAAAGAGTCAAAGCTCACGATCTTAAACTATTACCCCAGACAGTCTCGCATGACATGCTCAAGTGTGTGGACTTGAAACTAGCGTAAAGGGGATCTAGCGAACTCTCTAAGCAAGTCTGACGAAGATGGCAGCTATCACCAGTCAATGGACTGGGGACGGGGAGGGTGGTCCTGTTAAGAGTTTAATGCAATCATCCAGATAAACTTCAGAGAACAGGAGAAAAAGAAATGGGCGTTACGGAATATGGCTGAGTGGAAAAATCTTAAATTAGGCCAAGGTTTGACCAGGAGGGCTGAGACCAGTCGTGTTAAAATGAACAAAGGCATGGACACAAACTCCTACAGAACTTACATTACACAGTCATATTGTCGTTCTTTCACTCATCCACTTATTCATTCACTCAATAAATGGAATCCAAATAAGAAACCAGGTGCCATATGAGAAAAGTGATGGCAAATCTGTCCATCCAACTTTGCACTAGATTGCACATGGGGTCATAGTGGTGAATCCAATCTAAATGTTTGTATTTCTACACCTAGTACAGAGATGACCACACAGGTATCCAATAAATCAATAAATTCCTATCTTCCCACCCTCTCTCTTCACTGCACTATACACATACCATACAGCAGGTGGGGACTGAGCACAGGAAGAAAAATGCTGCCACATACCTGCCTCTTTTCAACAGTAAGGTAATAGGGAACAGGAGAGGTCAAGGAAATTTCAAGTCAATAAATCAAGTCAACAAATACCTAAGGAACTACTGTGAATTTCCGACTTCATTCCAGATGTAGCATTCCATTTTCTGTTCTTAAGAAAAATAAAAGAAAACTTAATAGCCATGATTTTAGTTGGCATAAAAAGACCTGTATTGTTTGCACCCCAAACAGATGGAATTTAACATTCCAAACAGGTCAAGTACGGGATCGTCCCATATGGCTGGGGTTTTTCCACTAGAACAACTACTCTCTGCACAGAAAGTAACAAAGTCGGATGTTAATCACTGGAAAAGACTCCTGACTTTGTTCAAATTTCTCTCAAGCAACATTTTAGGCCACGACTCTAAAGCTACTGCCTGAACTGCCTGCCTCCAGACTTCTTTTATGGGAGAAAAAGCACCTTATGTAAATCATTACTGTTTTGAAGTTTTCTCTCACTCATTGCTGAACCTAACCCTAAGGTGCAGACAAGGTAACAATGAACTTCTAAAAAAACAATTCTCACTGGAGGGATACACTGTGTAAACCTTAACCCGCAATTCATTCATTCATTCATTCATTCACTCAAGGGGGATGATGGTGGTACAGCTCACCCAACAAAGGATCAGTGAAGTCCAGCTGCACTGACAAACTGCAGGGCGGCGAATGGGACTCAAGTGTGGCCTGTGTCCACAGACCAACAGTCTCCTGGAACTCATAACGTATGCGCTCCATGTTCAAATACTCCATCCACAGATCCTAGAATTGAAGCATAGGACTTTAACTTTCACAGATGAATCATATATTCACATAGGACTTTAACTTTCACAGATGAATCATATATTCACATATAAAATTATATATTTAACTAAAAGGTAGACCAGAACGTTTCAGCACGAGGTGGTCCATACCAAGTTCTCCAGTGTTAAGAAGGATCATGTTCTAAAATGGATACTAGCAATCTTTGCAGGAGTTTGATTATGCACCAAGAACAGAAAAAATAATTTTAATGGCCCCACCAACTGTGTATTTATACACCGTATACAAATACTACTGAGCTAGTAAGTTAAAACCCAGAAATTTAAAGAGATAGGTAACAAATATATTGAAAATAACAATCTGGATTAGAAAGAATCTGGGCCCTTCGTCCCAATAACAATTTACAGGAATACAGGGGACAGAGAAACATATTAAACCATACTACGACGATCTGCAAAATCCAGACTCTGGGGAAACTCTATGGACAAACTATCCAGTTTCTTCAACAAACTACAGGGGGAAAAAGGAATAAGGGAGGAGCGACAGATCAAACAGACTTATAAGAGCTGTCAACCAATTGCAAAATGAGGATCCTGATTCAACTATAAAAATAAAAACAAAAATTTTATGACATGTATGAGGTAACTGGAAATTTGAACACAACTTCGATATTTGATACTAAGAAACTGCTCTTAATATTTTTCAGATATAAATGCTATTGGGTTATAATAGTTTTTTAATCCTCATCTTTTGAAATCTTCATGTATCAAATGCTTTCTAGAATTAGTTCCAAAATAATATGGTGAAGGGAGTGAACGGGCTATAGATAAAATTAGACACCCGGTACACAGTGGGCAGGGGGAGAAGGGCATGTGTGCTACGCTATTCTATTTTTCTGTATGATTGAATTTATTATAAAAGGTAAAATAAATAAATAAAATGGGAAAACACAGAAGTTTTAGTATTCTCTTCCTACACTCCAATAAACCGTCTTGCATATTTTGAACTACATACTTCACTTTGATGATCAATACCTATTATTAGAATGGGAGACTGTCTTTAATGAAAAGAAACGTCAGGTCTTCATGATCACTAAAAACTGTACCAAATAGTAGGAAGGTGATCACCTATGGACTATGGTTTTGTGGATGATTATTTTTTTTCTTTCTGATCTTAAGTGTTTAAAGGATTCCTCTAAACCTACAAATCTCTGGCTTGTAATGGGCACACTGCCATGAAGTCCTAAATCATTACTTCCAAACCAACCATGGCACGAGGCATTCCAGACTCAGGAGAGGAACTCCAAAGTCATCTTGACCACAAGTCTGAAACCTAGAAGCACCAGACAACTGCTGGAGGTGCTGTACCAGTCCCTCCTACTGTGCACACCCATCTCTCCTTTCAGTGGGGTCACTATCACCTTGTCTGCCTCTGTGCTAAGTAACTGTTGACAGAGGCTAATGATTAAGAATACTGAGAATTAACGATAGGTAGGCAGAGATGTCTCAGAAAACCACAAAAAGAACAACACTAAACATGAACTACAGATAAAAATTGGAGCTATAAAATCAAATGGCAAAGACTTAAAAAAAAGAGAATGGTATTAATTCTGTAGATGATGGGGAGCCAAGATAATTATCAGAGAACCAAGACACTATGACTAATATTTTTAAAAACACTGACCAGTCATCCGCTACACGCAGATTCTTAGATAAGGCCGTGGCGTGTAGAGGACAAAGAGGGATGAACACAGAACTGCGCTCAAAGGATCTCAGTCCATGACTGCCTATTTATTTTTCCTGCTGCTCTGGCTCCGTATTCTCAGCCTTATTTCTCTATGCCTTGGGGCCCTAGCTCCATTCAGTCCTCCTCTCAATCTAGATGCTCTACTACCATTAAACTCGTATTTCCTTGGGAGAAGATATTTGCAAATGACATATCAGATAAAGGGTTAGTATCCAAATCTATGAAGAACTTATCAAACTCAACACCCAGAAAGCAAACAATCAGTGAAGAAATGGGCAAAAGACACTTTTCCAAAGAAGACATCCAGATGGAAAACAGACACATGAAAAAATGCTCAACATTAGTCATCATCAGAGAAATACAAATCAAAACCACAATGAGGTACCACCTCACAACTATCAGAATGGCTAACAGTAACAGCTCAGGTAACAACAGATGTTGGCGGGGATGTGAGAAAGAGGAACCCTTTTACACTGCTGGTGGGAATGCAGACTGGTGCAGCCATTCTGGAAAACAGTATAGAAGTTCCTCAAAAAATTAAAAATAGAACTACCCTACAACCCAGCAATTGCACTACTGGTATTTATCCAAAAGATACAGGAGTGCTGATTCGAAGGGGTACATGTTTATAGCAACACTATCAACAATAGCCAAAGTATGGAAAGAGCCCAAATGTTCATCGACTGATGAATGGATAAAGAAGATGTGGGGTGTGTGTGTATACATATACACACACATACACGTACATACAATGGACTATTACTCAGCGATCAAAAAGAATGAAATCTTGTCATTTACAACAACATGGATGGAACTGGAGTGTATTAGGCTAAGCAAAATAAGTCAGTCAGAGAAAGACAAATATCGTATGATTTCACTCATGTAGAATTTAAGAAACAAAACAGATTGGCATAGGGGAAATGAAACAAAAATAAGAGAAAAACAGAGATGGACAAACCGTAAGAGACTCTTAAATACAAAGAACAAACTAAGGTTGCAGGAGGGAAGGTGAGTGGGGGATGGGCTAAACGGGGGATGGGCATTAAGGAGGGCCCTTGCTGGGATGAGCACTGGGTGTTATATGTAAGTGATGAATCACTAAATTCTACTCCTGAAATCAGTATTGCACCATATGCTACCTAACGTGGACTTAAGTTAAAAAAAACAAGCAAAAAAAACATATTTCCTACACTGCCCCACTCCTAAGTTCTAGACCTATGCGTTCCCTCCCTACCAAATGCCCGGCACACCGTTCTCCTTGAAGCCCCTGTGGCACCTCCTCTTCCAGTATCCTCTATCTTTGTAAACAGTATCTCTAGTTGCCCACTCTAGAAGTCTGGCTGTCCTTTATACCAAAACAATCCTATGACAGTATCAATCCCACCTGTGTCTCTAATCTAAAATTCCTCCTGATCCTACTGATTCTTCTTCGACACATTTTAAATTCACCCATTTATCTAATGACTCACACTATTTTAACGGCTCTCCAAACAAATACTTTGGCACAAATCCAAATTCTTTAGGAAGGCATACATGGCCTTTAACAATGTAACCCCCCTTCACCTATCTGGCATCCTCTGCCCTCCACAGTGGCTGTACCCCAACTGCACCTCCTGAACATGCCAGTGACCCCATTTCCATATCAGTAAGTGGATTTAACATTAGATTATGACTGTGACATGTTCGATCACAGATATGCTAAGAGAGACAGGACTGCAGTATCACCTGCTGGTTCTGCATCACTTTTGCTAGCCTGTGAACATCATAATGCTTTGGTAGAGAAGGGATATAGGTATCTCCTTTTTGAAAATTCTCATCTTCTAGCCATAATATATATACATTGAAGAGCCTAAAAGAAAAAAAAAAAAACATAATTATATAAAATACAAAAAGACATGCAGGCAAATGACGTTTCTTACATGTCTAGGAACACTGTCACTACTACATAAAAGTAAAAAGCACAGAATACAGAAAATGCTTCCAACCACCACCACAGCCCCCAAGAAGCTCACGGGCCAGCAGGGGAGGAGGTCACAAATCCTTACAATCTCATGCGGTAATTGCTACAACAAGGCTGTAAAGAAAGGGCTCTGTGAACTCTATTATTAAATCAGGGGTAAATACAACATACAGGAAAAAATAACCAGAGAAGGTGATTTTAACACAGACCTAGGATCTGAATTTGGAGTTTTTCTTTCCTGGGCAATCCAGTCGGTGAGCCTCAGTGGTTGGAAAAGGTTAACTAACATTCAAATAAACGCATTTTCTATCTTTTAGAGAAGACATTAAAAGCCATCTTAAACTACTACAACGGAAGAACCTGCCAGCTTCAGGCTCAATGACGCTCTCCCGCTTCAAGGAAGCACAAAGAGGACTCAGAGCATGTGTACACCTTGCTCCTATTAAGAAGGAACAGAACAAAGCCCGGCTAAAAAAAGAAAGGAAAAAAAAAAAAAATCTCCATTTTCCAGTAGAAACTTTAAAAAAAATTTAATGATGTTTCCTTTGTTTTTACAAGGAACACAGTCCATTGAGCTAAGATCACCGGTATTTTAAGCAGTTGTTTACAGCAACAGGTACTAGAGGAATCTGTGGCACCCAAATTGCTGGGTGGGGTCTGGGAGGCGGCATGGCTTGGCTTTGCTCGGTAACATGGAAAACTACCTCCTTCACCTCTGAGGCAGTCTGCATAGGAACAGAGGCAGGGACAGGACTTTGAGGCTCTCACACGCAAGAGGCCGGTACAGAGCTCTCTCCCAGCTTCTGATGCAGCTAGATGGCTACTTTACCAACATGCCAAAGGAAGGGGGATTTAAGAGAGGCGGAAGGGCACATCAAGCTTTCTTGGCTGATTTAAATGTTCAAAGATTAAGCCTCCCCATGGCGTAAGGCTGGCTAAAAGTAAGTTTTCCTTCAAGAAGCAAGCAAGATGAGGGCAGAAATCATTCCAAAGGCTGAAAGACAGCCCGAAGGGCTTTTAGGTCAAGCAAGCCTGAAGCCTCAGTGCTGGATCAAAACCCTGGGCTTCCTCACCAAGACATTTTGCATTCAGGGCTAATTATTAGAAGCCATTTTTATTAAGTCTTATTTAGTAAAACTAATACCTGGTTTACAGAAAGCTTATAAATGAAAGGTAAAGGAACAGCGTGAAAGGGACCAACCTTACTCCAGAGTTCTTAACGTCTGGGGGGGACACACATACTGTACCTGATTTTAGAAGCAATTTTGGGTGATTACTAGATCCTACCTTACCCCAGGCAGATTCCTAGAGGTGTTTGGACTTCACTTAAAGAACCCTGCCTTGCTCATGAATTTCCTTTAAAGAAGTGTCCTAGCAGGCTTTGCTAGGTGTTTACCTGCTATGATCAATTGTTTTGGTTTGTTTCTAGTATTACATAGAGAAACAGAGAGGATGGATATCAGCCCTCTGGTTTAAGGCCTTCCATTCGGACTCCGGGCACTTGATAGAGCTAGATCCACACTGCTGACTTTCTTCTCATGAAGAACTTAAAAAGGAAGCATGACGAGATGCAAACCTGGTCACTGCCACCCTCCACATCCTATCGGGGCCAAGAGAACAGCACCTGGCAGTCTGTAACACAGATAACTGTTCCGGCACAGTACCTGTGCTGCAAACCACAGCATCAATAGCTAAATAACCATGTCCCACCTCACGAGCTCCGTGTGCAGCTCTGGGGAAGTCAGGTAACCAGGGGTGCCAGGCTGGCCAGCAGGCGGCCCTTCACTGCCCTCTGCTGGAACGCGGAGGGCCTTGCTCGCAGCATGGTGGAAGTCGGCCACCTCAGTCAGGCGCCTCTTCATTTCTCTCAACAAACTGGTATGAGCAGGGCTTTGAAAAAACCTTTTTCCAATACAACCATCTATGGGTAACCTTAAAAAATATAAGCATAGATTACAAGATCAACACAACATGATCTATGTGGCACAAAATCACAATCAACAAGTCAATGGTTATAAATATCCCACACTGAATTAATACCTATTATTCTACCTCAATGGTTAGTATGCAGCTCCAACAACAACAGTATATATGAAAGCAGTTTTAAAAAGAATGAAATAACTACACAAATTTAAGGTATTACCACCACTTAGCGGTTACTGAATAAAGACAGTCTCTGCTCTAGAAGAACTTACAATCTGGTAGAAAACAGAAGTGCCCAATAACCAACATCCGTATGTTCCGATGGACGGAGTTAAGGGAGTGAGGGTGAGCTAGGAATTGGGCTGGAGTCCGAGAATATGGTCGGGAACAGTGGACAGTTCCAGCCAACCAGAGTCCCTTCAGACCCAGTGGAAATGGCAGACACCTCCCAGCCCAAGGGCTGCCGGGCACAGCCAGGCCTTTGTTCACACCCGTCATGCCCATCAGCAGTCCGCCTGGACGGGCTCCCAAGAGTCACACGAGCAGCCTGTGTGGAGCAGTTTCCCTCCCTTTGCAGCTCTAGAGGCTCTACGCTACACCTTGCCTGGTTCCAGGTATCTGGAACTGTCTTCACCCCATTGGGTACAGGGGATGGCAAAGGAAGAGCTGCCATAAGATACCCTAAACTCAAAAATGGTCTAGTCTAATAAGTGTGAAACAGGGGAGACAGGGACACTGCTAGTCGTAGGTCAAAGAACGGTTCTAACTTACAGGCCACGGCGGAGGACACAGAGCATCAGAGCAGTGCCAAGTCAAGAACAGGTTCACAGACACTTACAACAACACGGGGTACCATACCCATACTGCGGTCCTGGGCGGTGAAGATACAGGAGGAAGAACTTCTGCCAGATGAGAGGCAGGAGAGGGTGATCAGAAGGCGTGACAAGGGCCTGGTGGGCCCAGCGATAAATCAGCAGCCTCTGGAGGGACGGGACGATGGGGAGCTTCAGCTGGGCCTGGGCTTTCTACAAAAGAGGAGGGCCCTTGAGCAACCATGACATGATCACAGTTCCAAACAGTCTGCTCTTTCTAAGTGATCCAAATGAAAACACTGAACGTTTTGTTTTCAATTCAGTAAGTAAAACAAGTCATAGAACCTTGACCTTTCCGACCCACTAACTAATACCTTAACCTCCTTGGTAGCAAAACATATGGGGCAGGGGGTTTTTTTCCATCAAAACATTTCCCAGACCCTCAGATTGGAATGTGTCTTACACATCACCTAGTCTTATCTCATTTCTGTGCCTCTCCAGGCCTTTGCACATAAAACGCCACAGTGGAAAGGAGCAGAATGATAGGAAAACCAAAAGCCAGTTTTACTGCCAAACATTATCAATCTCTTAAAAACTTAGATCTGAAAAGGACTTTCCAGAATGATAAACTCCATGACAGGCTCTGAAACCCAAAAGCAAAATCTGTACTATAAGACCCTGAAATAGGTCTTACATTCTAAAGCCTTATCCCAGTGTTCTTTCGCTTCAGTGAGCCTACGGATCAGCTATGGAGTTTTTAAAACAAATTCCTGGTCCCACTCCACACTTAGAAACTCAGATTCTCAAAAGTTGGGATCCAGGAATCTGATTTTTAAAACAAGCTCTCCAGGGGACTAAGGCACATGAGACACACTGGAAATTGCTATAAAACAATGGCAATCCCCTCCACACACGCAAAAACACAGCCTTCAATCATTACGATGTGGCTCTTCATGCTAAATAAACCTTGAAAAGAAGGATGCACTTCAGTTATACAGTTTTAAGCGCTGGTTTGGACACTGTGCTTTCTAAACATTTACAACGAAAGAAAACGGAGAAGTTTAAAAGCTATAGATAAATCTATCAGAGAACCACCTTCTCCCACTCAAATGCAGAACTGCTATTTGCACCTTCAGAGCTTGGTCAGGGGTAAAAGCAGTGTTTATAACCAATTCCCCTTCAACGACCCTTCGGAGCTGGGAGTCTTCTTCAAAGATGGATTCCATGTTCAGTACTGTCCAGGCAAACCAGACCTACAATGACAACAGGTTAAGAGCGAGGGGAATGAGCAGCTCACTCAGACCAAAAACATCCCGATAGTCTACAAATTAACATCTTTTCTACCAGATATCTCAATCAACAAGTATTTATAATTTCCAAAATTAACAGAGTTTTATACCTACCTCTGTTCTTGTCACAGATATAAACTTAGATAAAAAAGATCACTGAAAAATGCTGAATTCCTTTGGAAAAGCTACTTCAGTAAAAGAAAATGTTTGTTCATGCAACATGCAGGTTCTGTATGCACAAGGACAGGAAAGACGGCCAGACATGAGCTCTGCCCTTAAGAAGTTTTCCATCTCAGGGGCACCTGGGTGGCTCAGTCTCTTGAGCGTCTGACTTCAACTGAGGTCATGATCTCACGGTTCGTGGGTTCAAGCCCTGCATCGGGCTCTGTGTTTACATCTCAGAGCCTGGAGCCTGCTTTGGATTCTATGTCTCCCCCTCTCTCTGCTCTTCCCACACTCGTGCTCCGTCTCTCTCTCTCTCTCTCTCTCTCTCTCTCTCTCTCAAAAATATAAAAATAAATGTTAAAAAAAAATTTTTTTTTTAATTTTCCATCTCGTATACAGGAGACAAAACTAATATATAAGTAATCACAATGTGAAGTGAGAGGTGGTGAGTACTGAATCAGGAGTCCAGCGCTCCGGGAAGCCAGCAGAGGGAGGGCGGGATCACACAGGTGGACATATCAGAGACGGCTCTGTGTGGAGAATGGAGGCGAAGGATGCCTGGCAAGAGGACCAGTGAGGAAAAGGCAAAGAGGTGGAAACACATGGGACACGGTAGGTAACAGCGAGGAGTGTGTTTCGGCTGGATCACGAGAGTTAAGAGGAAGAGCGGGAGGGAAGACTGTGATGGGAGGCTGAAGGATGTCGCTGCTGGTTTAAGTGATGGATCAGGGCCATAATTCGACACTCACAGTCAGAGAGGTGGTAGTCATGAAGAAAGCGCTGCTGCGGCCGCTATCGCTGACAAGAGCGGCCAACGCCTCGTGTGCACCGTGTGACGTACTAAGCCCGGCTCTAAGTACATCCCGTGCAGGTGCACTCAGTACTCCCAGCAGCCAGCTGAGGAAGCTGAGGACGGTGAGGTAAGCCCTGCCCAAGGTACAGGGCTAACAAGCATCAGAACCGAGTGTGTACCCCAGGCGGCCTGGCTCCAGCATCCACCCTCAACCGTGCTGCCGGGCAGACCAGGACTGACCACCAGCGGTCTGATCCTGAGCCAGCTGCTCGGCTCCATTCAACCTCAGTTAAGCCCTCGGTGAAACGGAACAGCGACAGCGCAACCTCAGGAGAGGGCCGCTGCGAGGATTAAACGAACGAGGGTTCTTACACGTGCCAAGGGCTAGATGAGCATTATTTAAAGCTGCTAGCAATACATTAGTAAAGATGAGAACATTAAAAGTTCGCAAAGATTACCAACGGTCCGCAAGGGCTTTCCTACCTGAGTAGGCGTGGCCAAGCCCTCCACGAAGGAAGGAGTGATGTTGCCAGCCACGATCCAGCTCACCAAAGAAGAGAGCAGACTCCGGTCACAGTGGTAACCCAAAGCATTCTATACAGGGGACAGGATGTGGAACAGAGAGAGAAGGCTTTAAAAAAACCTTATCAATGACCTTTTCAAGCATATCAGCAATTATCTTACTGTGATGGTAGACTCTGGTAAGACACAGATTTCATAATTAGTCCACCAGCAGTGAGAGCCACAGGCAGCGTATTACAGCCAAATGTCATGAGCAAGGCTTGTCCTGGGGGGTCCTTTCCTTTGGCTTCCCTGGAATCTGCATTAGCAGACTGTGGTTACTGAGATCAGGTACCAAGAAGACCAAGCTTAAAAAGGCAGTGGCCCCAGAGTAGTACTGAGAACTGTGCATTTGGGGGAGCATCCTGGGAAGGCTACTATCTAGACAATGACCGAAAGACAAATTCTCTAGGAGGTTTACCTTATGTTGCTGGTAGAGCAACTTCTGCACACAGTCTTCCTGCATCAGCTGAAACGCTGTTTTACACAAGTGGTCCATGAGAAAGAGGATGGGTTGTTCTCGGTACCAAAGATGCTGGCTTATTAGAGCCTGAACCCAGAACTCCAACACGGCAACGGGGCCCACTTCATTGGGCTGGGTGCTTACGGATACATGGGCCTACGGAGAAAGCGCTCAAGTGATGTGGAAGTAAGAGTCAGGCTCCCACTTTTAAAACACCAGCAAAATGACTACCTCCACTACAAAGCCCAAATCTGCGATGTTCTTGGCCAAAAGCACTGTGCCAAGTGCTTTGAAATGACCAACACTCAGATGTGCTAACCCTAGGGTGCTTGATTGGGAAGGTGGGCAAGGGTGTATTTAGGGGCTTCCTGGGGGCCTGACCTGGATCATGCTGTTGAGAAGCTTCACGTTGTCCCCATGGCTGGCTCCTGTCAGGTGCTGTGCCACCTTGTGGGTAACCTGCTGTGTGACACCCTGAGGGACGCCACTGTCCAAGTGTAGGAACAGAAGGAGGTGTGACAGAAACCTGCCAAGAACACAAGACAATGCATTTGACCTTCCAATCAGAAGTCAACAAAATTTCCAGTGGCTAATTACTTAGGAGGAAACAGAAAAACATGAAATTGGTCCCATTTTTAGGCCAAAGCTCTATTTAGGATTTTCAATAAATCTTTAAGAACTTCAGAAAAATGAAGTTTTCAAATTTAAGGTGGGTTAAAAGGAAATCTATCCACCTGCAGAAGTATAGAGAACAGAGATCCCAAGACACACAAACACGTACAAGTTCAAGAGCATTAGAGGAACACCACCCCAAGTGCCCCTTTACCCCCTCCCCACTCACTAACAAATGCCAAGATGTTTGTAAAATCATCCCACAATCTTGTACTGGAAGTCAACTTCCTACAAGGTGGCAGAAGGGGCACAAAGGGGCACAAGGGGGATCCCACCACCATCAGTCAGGAAGTGCCCTCAGTTCCTGGGTTCCCAGCTCCCTCCTCTCTCTGCTTCTGCTGGATTTTCCGCCTGAAACATTCCCCCACACCTAACCTGCCAAACTCCTACTCACTCCCCACACCTCATCTACAACGTTCTCTCCTCAGAGGATACTTTCCGAGCCTTCCTGCCATCTAAAACACAGCTAACCCATTAACCTCTCTCGTGGCACCCTGTTCTTTTCCTCCATGGGCCTTAAAATTGGCAACTGCATCCTGAGGACGTGATCACTTCCTACGTGTCTGAGGGCAACAGCCGGCCTGCTTCCCTCCCCGCTGTACAGGCAACAGCAGCACACAGTGCAAATCGATAAGCAGTTGTTATTGGTGAATGAACACCCCTCCCATTTCACAGGAGACACAGTGCAGGCCCAATTGAGGCCCAAATCCTAGTCAAGAGGAAAAGTGAGGGCGGGAAAGGTACCAATGAAGTGCTGTACAAGTTCAGAGGACAGAGCCAGTGCAGGCATTAGAGGGGCCTGGGAGAGATACAGAGAGGAAGTATTTGAAACACAGCCTAGAAAGAGTCATCGTTACTCAAAATTTAATGATTAGAGAAAAAAATATAGAAGCCATTCAATCTAATTTTAAAATATCTTTTAAAAATCTAAAAACAATTTACTAAAATGTGCCAGCCATTGTACTTTGTATCACTTAACCCTTACACCCAGCCTGTATGCGAGGTGTAACAGCCCATTATGCAAATGAAGAAACTGAGGCCCTGCAAAGTCAAGGAATTCACCTGTGCTCACACTTCTCGAGGCCCCAGCCAGGTGCTCTCTACCCTGCTCCCCAACTGGCAGTTCTCTTTCCTTCTCTATGCCTTCACTGTTTCCCAGCCTGGCCTCTCCAGACCCTCTTTTTACCCCCTACCCATAGTGAAAAAGCCCCACCCTGCCCACCCTGTCCTCCCCACTGGCCCAACACCTACATGCACTTCAAAACTCAACTAGAAACCCACCTCTTCCATAAAGTCATATGCTTCGGCCATCTGTTGCTTTTGTTCACTGAGCATCTTCTCTCTCTCTCTCTCTCCCTTCTGCTAACTGCACATCCTTTCATTAAGGGAGCTGTCCACCCTCCCCCCCCCCCCCCCCCCCCCCCCGGGCAACTGCCAATTCTGGGAGGGAGGGGCCCTCAAAACAGAATCCCTATACCCTCCTCTTAGGACTAGTCAATACCACCCAGCACAGTGACAGGCTGAGAGAGAACACATGACTAGGTCAGACCAATCAGGGATCATTACAAGGAACAATGATACAGAAAACATTGGCCCTTCCCACAGGGTAGTACTTAGTTCTCTTTACAGCCACACACTTTCATTCCCCTGCAGAAAAGTGCACCTGCAGTGGAAAAACTGAAAAAGAGAGGCGGGGCCAAGGGACCTGGGAAGGAGGATAAGAGAAAAACAGAGACAGGGTCTCTCAACTTTGGCACTACTGACATTTTAGGCTGGCTAATTCTTTACTGTGAGGGGCTCTCTTATGTACTGCAGGACGTTCAGCACTACCCCTGGCCTCTATCCACCGGATACCAGTAGCAGACTCCCCCAGTCGCCCCCTCAACCACCCCCTTGCCCAACCATCTACTGCCTCCCGCTCCCCACCAGGATGTGACCACCAAAATCATTTGGAGACATTGCCAAATGTCCCAAGGGTCAAAATCACCCCTGAGAACTACCACTTTAGAATGACCTGATGTTATCATGAGCCCTTTTCCCAATTACATGAGCCAAAACATTCTCTTCTTGATGAAACCAGCATGCACCGGGTTTTTATCATGTGCAATTAAGAGTCTTGATTAACACCCCATCCTTAATTCTTTTTTTTTTTCTTTTTTTTTTTTAACGTTTATTTAGCTTTGAGACAGAGAGAGAGAGAGCATGAACGGGGGAGGGTCAGAGAGAGAGGGAGACACAGAATCTGAAACAGGTTCCAGGCTCTGAGCAGTCAGCACAGAGCCCGACGCGGGGCTCAAACTCACGGACCGCGAGATCGTGACCTGAGCCGAAGTCGGACGCTTAACTGACTGAGCCACCCAGGCGCCCCGCTATTCTTAATTCCCTCCCTCCCAAGCAGCTATTTCTTTTACCCTAAATTCCATATACTTTTACCACACAACACGAATGCAACCTATACACCACAGCATGCATGGCCTTGCCAATAATACTTTGCTTCATAAGTTTTGTAATTACCTCAAAAGTCTTGTTTTCTCAACAAGATTATGTATGTCTCATGTGATGAGCACCCTCCTATGCATCTTATCTGTTTGTAATACTACAGACAATTAACAGCAATGTGTTCTGCTACTGTTACAATGGCAAAGCCATTTGCTGCTCAGTGTCAGAAGCACTATTCCCAGGTTTCATGGAAACTTCCCTTTCAACGGCTAATAAGCTATGAGCAATCTAAAATCAAATGAGAAATGGAAATATCTTTCATGATAATAAAACAAGAATCATTATAAGAGTCACTGTTTATCAAACTGCATTCTAAACTAGGCAGGAAGTTTTCTGCCTCATAAAAAAATACACCAGTGAATTATATCATTCCCTCTTTTACTTGCAAGCAGTCATCTGTACTCCCCAGGCTGTTTTCTACTTACTGCTCATTCTTCAGAAGGTAATACTGGCAAGGGTAGAACAAAGGCAGGATCTTATCCAGGACATGAACCACTGTTCGCAAATGCCTCGACTGGACCAGAATTCCCAACAGTGGGATGCCTTCTGCACAGAACTTCTCAATGCTATGGAAAGAGACAAAGGCAATGAGCATGCAAGGCAGCCGGCTCAGAAAATGACGTTCTTCCAGTGAGCCATCAGCCTACTTGCTACCCAGTTGATCTCAGGTCTCCAGCACATTTCTGCACCACCAAACTTAGCCCAGGAATACTAGCATCAGAGCTCTGGAGCACAAAGGAACTTAAGTTTCATCCATATGCTCATTTTACACATGAGAAAGGTGAAGTATCATGCCCAAATTCACATAATTTCCTAAAGGAGGGCCAAAATGAGAACCCAGGTTTGCAAATTTCCAGTCCACAGCACTTTGCCACTACCCTACTTTGCTTCCCAAATGGTGCTTCTTCTAAGAGCTGTGGGGCTCTCACTGTCTGCATATTCCCACAAGGTAGCAGAGCAAAGAGACGATTCAAAAGTGAGTTCATTCTGTTAGTATAAAATGGCAAAGTTCTTCTGAAACCAATTTGCATAAAAAATTATTTACTCTTTGACGCACTTCAGAAAATCTATCTTTAAGAAATAATCTCAAATGCGGAGGAACATATGACAGATGATCCATGTAAAAGATGGACTTTTCAAAATTATTTAAAATCACAAACTCAGAAGCACACATGATTTATGTAAATTTTGGAAAAATGCATTCAATGCGAATATTATTACATTATTTAAAAATAATGTATACCAGGGGTGCCTGGGTGGCTCAGTCAGTTGAGCATCTGATGTCAGCTTACTCAGCTCATAATCTCATGGTTCATGAGCTGAGCCCCACATCAGGCTCGCTGCTGTAGGCACAGAGACCGCTTTGGATCCTCTGCCTTCCCCCCCCCCCCGCCCCTCCCCCACTTGTGCACATGCACTCTCTCTCTCAAAAATAAATATTAAAAAACAAAACAAAACAATGTTTCATTAGGGTGAGAAAGATTCTGGGTGATTTCTTTGACTATTGTTCTCTGTATTCTGTGATGTTATATTCGTATACAACTTATACTGCTGCATACTCTGCACCCAACCCTAAGCACATTCAAAAGATTGTTAAGTTAATTCTAGTATGCATACATCCCAGACGACCGTGGTGGATGGAATTCAGCCCCAAAGAGAAACTCTTTATTCCCACCTTCACTCCATTCAGGATTTGGTAATCAGCACCAAACAAATACTTATGTTTGGAGAAGACACACAGTCTTATCAGTGAGTAAAGGAACTACAGTCCCAGAATGAATAGAAGAAAACAAGAAGAATCATGAAACGATGGAGTTCAGAACACTACACTCTGAATCCACACGCCAGACATATGCTAAACGTGTACAGTGAATTAGAACTCACTTAAGGCTCATAAAGTTAAGTCCAGTACTATTATTATTACCATTTTATAGATGAGGTGCCTGAGGTACAGGACCCTGAGAATGATACGAGGGCTATTGGAAAAGATGTAGAGTGCCTCCCAAAGTGCTTAATTAAGATCTCTCCTCATCCCAGTGGGTCACTTCTACCCTCTTTTACCTGACTTTCAAATCTGTCCATCACTAGTCCTACTGACCTACTTGATCACCTCAGTTCACTACCATGAAGCGTGGGCTTCGGTCAGGAGTGTTTCCTCATCACTCCTCACTCTTCCCCCTCCCCACTCAGACACCTGGTGCTCCTTCCCACGTTCATGCTTGAATCAAATATATACTAGTTCAAGTTCTGGAGATACACTGATGAAAGGACGATGCCCCTGCCTTCAAGGAGCACACAGTGCATGGGAAGAGCGAGAGAGACGATTACACTACAATACAGTAAGGGCTCTGCTCAGAGCACACAGGTGCTATGGGCGGGGGAGTGGATGGTCCGAGGCTGAATCTTCAACACCGTCACCTGGCAAGGGTGAGCATCACCACTCTGCCCCCTAGCCTCGGACGTCTTCTCTACTTAAGACTCCTCTCCAAAGCTTAGCTCCTCCACGCAGGCATCCTGCCCTAATGATCTCTCCTTCCTTTAAATTCCTCCTGCTCATACTCTTGAGTGGTTCCCAATCCAGGCTGTACATCAGAAAAATCTGGAGAACGGCCCCAGACTAATTAGATCAGGACTCTCACACTCTTCTCTGCACAGGGAGCTTTAGAATCACTCCAAACGTGACTCTGAAGAGCAGCCAGAACGGAGAAGCACTGCTCTACACCTCTCATCCAGCCCACGGTCATGCCTTTAGTGCTGCCAATTGATTCCATCTACCATCTCCACTAAACTGTCAACAGCCTGAAGGCCACTAACAATCCTGTCTCTCTCCCACTTCTTGGCACAAGGCTGAACATAAACAGCTAATAGCACAACTGGCATCCTACTGAAAATATATGTAATGTGGAACAAGATGTTAAAATTGGGATGCTAAAAAGTGAGTCTCAATGAAAGAACCAGAAAGCATGTAGGTGAAAGAAATTTTAGAAAAAAAGAGGCTAAAAAAAATTAATACACTGTAGGAAAATGATCTCTGGGGGGGAAAAAAGGATTTTTAACCAACTAAGAATTCATTCATTTACTTACTGCACCAGTTACTTATTGCACCAGCTATAGCCTTCAGCACTGGGATAAAATGGTAACACAAGACAACCACGGCTCCTGAGGTTAGGACCTCACACATGATCCCTGAGAAGACTGAACAGAAAACTACCACTCAGTGTAGAAGAGACAGAGATCGCTCTAGGCTCATACCAGAGAAGCACGTGACCTGAGCAGGCATTTCATTCCCCTGGGCAGGTTTAGCCCTCTAACTGAGAAGCCAAAGTTGGGCTGCCATCACTTTAAACAAAATTCAGTAGAGACGACTAATTATTTTTATATTGTCACTATTCCAAGGAAGACAAAACATCTAGCGCTAACGTGAACATTCTCCTCTGGGTGACAGGTATACTCTCTCCGTAATGTATGAGATGATTTTCTGGTACAAATCTGTCTTATATGAATTTGGGCAGCATTTCCCCTACATAAGCCATTAATAAGGCTTATAATTTGGTCCTGATTGCCCTTAGATAGGTTTGATGGAGGCCTCAGACCTTGGGATGTGAAAAATGAAATCCAGAATCACTGACTACAAGGTTCAGCAACCCTAGGGGTTCAGCCCAAACACTGTACCTGTGGCCCAGAGCCGTCATAGCTAAGGCCAGATAACAGCCGATGGGCATGCCCGCCTTAACAGCCTTCAAGAGAGGATGAAACGTGGGTGACTCTGTCATGTCAGGCACAGTGCTGGAGAAGGGAACAGTTGGACAATTCTGCTGTATTCCATAATCATTTTTGTGCAGTTTTAACCTCAAGATCAAGTTCCAGGCCCACTGGTTAAATGAGGTCTCAGGTGTCTCTCCATATCGAACAATACTGGCCAAATATGAAACCTAAAACAATTATTTATTTTAAACCACATTAGTCACATACAAATTAAATCAGTAAGCTCACCCGCCCATTTGCTTTTGTGATCACCAACGTCCTCAAAAGAGAGGACACACTACTTACCAGTACTCAGTTTGCAGCAATTACAGCAATTTCTCACAACTGACCACTTCTGCTTACTCACTAGTCTCTTTGTGCGTCTGATATGAGTCAGCACAAGCAAAGGAGTAATAATACAAAAGTTGGTGCACAACTAATGGGGTGATGATAAACAAGTTTTAACAACCAGTTGGAGTGTGGGAGATCCTTTACAGGGTTTGTCAATTTTGTCAGTGTGAAAACTCCCACCGTGGTCAGTTTCAAGCTACCAACAGGTCAACAATCTAGTTTGCAAAGTTCCTGAAAATTTAACATTCAGCTCTCCAGAGCCAGGACACGCCAGCTCCAGGTCAAGTCAAATGCCACAGTATTAAAATGGTCACATGTAGGCCACTTCTCAAAGAAAAAAATCTTCATCCAACCACAGAATTCAATTTCAGTATCTTAAGTTGCCAGAAATGTTCTTAGGCAACCTAAGGGTAAATACTGTAGCTGTATCCACCCAAATCATTTATAATAAAGATATTCTCAATATACAGGAGAAGGAAATACCTGCTTCATACTTTCAGAAAGAAGCCCAGCATACGGCTTCTGTGCAAGGTATTTCTGGTACGCTTCAAGAATCATTAAAGCCACTTCAGCATGGACTGCTTGATCCAGATGAAGGGTACCCTTTTAAAGAGAAAAATCATCATAAACATGCCATCTTGATTTTTTTAACATACCTTTGAACAAAAGGACTAGGAAGGATAGTAAAAAAAGGATCTTGGATCCTCAACTTTCCAAAAATTACATCACCTAACAATGAAGTTCTAAAATGACAACAGGAAAAAACATGGAAATCTTAAAGAACCATTACGTTGTACTTAAATAGTCTGAGTCATCCTGGACCCTCATATAAAAGGTATCTTTGAATGTAACTCCCCCACTCCTACCCTAGAAGCTCCATGAAGACTTTAGGTCATAAGTTTAAGGGCACTGCCACAAACTGGGAAGATGTTTGTTTATTATTAAACAAAAAGATACTTAATAAATTAAGTCTATATCCCCTTTCCTCATTTTCTCATCAGTGAAAATATAGAAGATACTCAACAACACAAATAGAATATTCCTTTAGGAGCCTGAAGTTGCCTATAGAATTTCCCATCCAATCTTCCTCTGCAACCTGAAGAAACACATTCCTGGGGCACCTGAGTGGCTCAGCTGGTTAAGCATCCAACTCTTGATTTTGGCTCAGGTCATGACCTCACAGTCTGTGAGATGGAGCCCCGTGTCGGGATCCACAGTGACAGCAAGGAGCCTGCTTGGGATTCTCTCTCTCCCGCTCTCTGCCCCTCCCCGGCTTGTGCACTCTCTCTCAAAAATAAATAACAAATAAACAATAAAAAAAAAAAGAAATAAAGAAATATATCCCTAATCCTCTCACGAATCCTCTAACGAAGGATCATGGAGACTCTCATAGGGAAGTTCATGCAGCCTGCTAGGAGAGGGAGGACTAGGGGCTTCTATTCACAAGTCAGAGAACACAAGGATGGAAAAGAGGGGTCTACAGCTCTCACTTGGAGGGTGGGAAGCCCCGGATGTACCCATGGGCAGACCCAGCTGGTCAGGGACACTCTGGAAGAAAAGCTCCCTGGCTCCAGTTTTCTCATCTGTACAACGGGGTCAAGTTCGTGCAAAACACACAAGATGGCTATGACAACCAAATGATTTGTTCAGAAAAAAAGCTGGCAGACTGTTAGAGAGGGCTGAGTTCTCTCCCATTTTCCCTTTAAAATGCTGAAACATTTTGACCTAGGAACTAACACGTAAGGCCTAGAGTAAAAAGGAAGGAAAGTTTTAATGGTCAAAATCATGGACGTGGCATCTTTAGAGACATGATACATAGCAAACTCTTAATAATAAAAACTATTAATAATAACATTAATAAACTATGATTAATAAAAACTATCATCACTGAGTACTGAGAAATGTTTATGTTTTGAGGAAATGTTTCTCTAAAATTGATGTGTAGAACCTCCAGTATCTAGAGAGTGGTTTTGATACACATACCTGTTCACCAAATCCCCAATTCAGTCCTTCTAGAATAACACAGGCCAACTTATTCTTCACCATTGTCAGGTTATAATTCAATAACCAGTCCCGAATCACGGCTATCTCAGAGGCAGAAGGTCGCCAGAGATACAGAGGCAGTTCTTTAAACAAGTATAAAGAAACCTTATTTAAAAGAAAATGATGGTAATTAAGATCAAAACTTAAGGAACAATCCTGAATTACTACAATATATTATTAAACTGCTTGCAAAATTTTTTTTCCAAAAGGAAGTGGGGTCTTGTTTGATTTTTAGACAAATGAAATGGACATCATGGACAACCAAATGAAATAAATATTAAAACCAATAATACACCAAAAGCACATTTTGCTACCCTGTGTAAAGGTCAATCTTTTATTACGTATAATTTGGTATACTTCCATTTAATAAAACCACCATACCAAGACCCAAATTGAAAGCCATAATAAACGAGGAACAGTCATTCATTTTACAAAAAGATTTAGCGCTTTAAATAATTATTTAAATAAACAAAAAACTGGTAGTTGTCAGAGCAGAAGAGGGGAGGATAGTAGGGGGATGGGTGAAAAAGGTAAAGGAGATTAAAAGTGTAAAACTGGTACAAACTTCCAGTTATAAAATAAATAAATCACAGCGATGAGAAGTACAGTATAGTAATTACAGTCAATGACACTGTAGTAACTTTGTACAGTGACAGATGGTAACTACACTTATTGTGGTAAGCATTTCGTAAAGTATATCATCGCCAAATCACTATGTTGTACACTTGAAATGAATATGATATTGCATGTCAACTACACTTCAGTGAAAAAATTATTATTTCTTTCCTGGCATCTAAAAAGGTATTTCTGTTAGCTCCCAAGCAATCTGGGGAGGAGGGACAAGGAGTGAACAGAGGTAGAAATGAAATAAGATTAACCAAGAGTTGGTAACTGTTGAAAGTAGATGATGGGTACACAGGGATTCATTTCCTATTCTCCCTTTTATATATATTTGACAGATTCTATAATAAAAAGTTTTTAAAATCCTGTTTACAAGAAGTCTATAGCATCACTTTTTGAATAACCTATCGATGTGTGCAAATTAAGATAAATCTGGGGTCACTCAATAGTTTGCTTTAAGGGAGACTGATCAGAAGAGCAATTCATTTTATATTGTCTAGAACAGTGCTATCCAATGGAAATACAATGTAAGCCACATACATAATTTTAATTTTTCTACTAGCCACATATTTTAAAAGTAAAACAAGTGAAATTAATATATTTCATTTAATCTAATATGTCCAATACATTATCAACATGTGATCATTATACAAAACTATTGAGATATGCTACATACTTTTTGTTCACACTAAATCTTTGAAACCCAGTGAGTACTTTACACTTACAATACATCTCAATTTGGACTAGCCACCTTTCAAGGACTCTACAGTTGCATGTACCGAGCGGCTACTGTATCGGACAACACAGATCTAGAACATGCATACTAGTACTTTTCAGGTTCCTGCACTGCCCCCAATGAGAGGCAAAACAAAATGGGAAAGAACAGTAGAAGGAATGAATTTTAAAGAAGCCTTTCCTGGGGTGCCGGGGTGGCTCAGTCGGCTAAGTGTCCGACTTTGGCTCAGGTCATGATCTCGCAGTCTGTGAGTTCAAGCCCCGCATCAGGCTCTGTGCTGACAGCTCAGAGCCTTGGAGCCTGCTTCTGATTCTGTGTCTTCCTCTCTCTCTGCCCCTCCCCCACTCATGTTCTATCTCTCTCCTTTAAGAGTAAATAAACGTCAAAAAAAAATTTTTTTTAATTAAAAACAAATTACCAAAATAAATCTATCGATACATACAAAGAATAACACACGATGATCAAGTGGCTTTTATTCCAGAAAGCAGTAACAGTTCAACGTTTGAAAACTAGGACAGTTTAGAGCCCACAGATCATTCCTAGGCTCTGGGGCTAGTTCTAATTCCTGATTATCCCAAGGTAACAGCAAAAATATTCAAAGCCATCATATTCATCTGAAGGCACAGAAGGTTTGAACAAGTTCCTCCAAAAACGTCAGCAAGTTCACAAAGCATTAAGGAACTACAGGTATAAACAGAGAATGGAGGCACCTTTTAGAAGATATGCTCTAAAAAACATTATGCTTCCAATTTTTATACTTAAAGTCAAGCATACCCCTGGGCCAGTTTACTAGAAGTATTATGAGCAAATTTAAAATGTAAGTGGGTGTATGTTAGCCAACTTGACAATAAATTATATTAAAAATAAATAAATGAAATAAAATTCATCCATATGGGAAATTAAATTAAATTAAATGTAAAATGTAAGTGTGGCCAAAACCAGACAGCCACTTAAGAGAAAATGGTGATGAGCTCAACCAAAGCGAAAGAATCTTGCGACCCACTGTGTATTTCTTTAGAACTCATTCCATTAGATAATCACCCAAAAAGGAGTAACCAAAAACATGCTCCCGTATATTGAATATAAAAGCCCTTTCGTCTCAATAAAATCATATCATTTCGTGGTGGGATACAATGCTTTTATTAAAAAGAAAAAGTACTACTGCCACTATGAAAACACTATGGTGCTGCCTCAAAAATGAAAAATGGAATTACCCTATGTTCCAACAACTCTACTTCTGGGTATATACCCAAAAGAATGGAGAGCAGGGCCTCAAAGAGACAGCTATACACTCACATTCACAGCAGCATTATTCACAACAGCCAGAAGGGAGAAGCAATCTGAGTGTCCAGCAACAGATGAACAGATAAACAAAATGTGGTCTACACATGCACTAGAATATTATGCCGGCTTAAAAAAGAAGGAAATTCTGACACATGCTACGACATGCATGAACACCGACGACAATATGTCAAATGAAATAGGCTAATCACAAAAGGACAAATACTGTGTGGATTCATTTACACGAGGTACATAGAGTAGCCAAACTCTAGACAGAGAGAAGGTAGAATGTTGTTACCAGGGACTGGAGAGTGGAGAGTGGAGAGTGGAGAGTGGAGGGTGGAGGGTGGAGGGTGGAGGGTGGAGGGTGGAGGGTGGAGGGAATGCAGACTTACTGATTAAGAGGTATAGAGCTCCAGTTCTGCAAGATGGAAAGAGTTCTGTAGCTGGATGACAGCAATGGTAACAAGCAAAACAATGGGGATGTACTTATGTCACTGAACCGTACATTTAAAAAGGGTTAAGATGGTATATTTTATGTCATGTATAATTTACCACGATTAAATTTTTTAATGTAAAAAAAAGTACGATGTACTTTTCCAAAGAGAGCGTATCATTTATTCTTCATTTAGAAAAAATGTGTCTCATAAACCAATCTTTCCCCGGAATCTGCCCACTTATGAATGTAATGAAGCAATGACAGTTATCAGTGATACATCCTACAGGGACAATGCAGTGACTACAAGATGAAGGGCCTCTGCAAATACCATACAGAAAAATACTATCACTTTAAATGCTCTTCTTCAAGTTACAATGCGGGACTATCTGCCATTAGCAAAGCTCACACAATATAACAGTTATTACAGATGATGAAGAAAATCTTCAATAAGTGTGTGTTTTTTTAAAATGGTACATCCGGGGGGGGCGCCTGGGTGGCTCAGTCGGTTGAGCGTCCGACTTTGGCTCAGGTCACGATCTCGCGGTCCGTGAGTTCAAGCCCCGCATCGGGCTCTGTGCTGACTGCTCAGAGCCTGGAGCCTGTTTCAGATTCTGTGTCTCCCTCTCTCTCTCTGACCCTCCCCCCATGCTCTGTCTCTCTCTGTCTCAAAAATAAATAAACGTTAAAAAAAAAATTTAAAAAAAAAAAATGGTACATCCAGGGGTGCCTGGATGGCTCAGTCAGTTGAGCATCCGACTTCGGCTCAGGTCATGATCTCACAGTTTGTGAGCTCGAGCCCCATGTTGGGCTCTGTGCTGACAGCTCAGAGCCTGGAGCCTGCTTCGGATTCTGTATCTGCCTCTCTCTCTGCCCCTCCCCCACTCATGCTCTGTCTCTCTCTCCTTCAAAAATAAATAAATATTTTTTAAAAATTTTTTAAATGGTACATCCATACAATGGAATATTTGGCCATTAAAAGTCGTGAAGTGCTGACTCATGCTACAATGTGGATGAACCCGAAAACTATGCTAAGTAAAAGAAGCCGCTCACAGACCACATATTGTATGATTCCATTAATACAAAACGTCCAGAACAGTCAAATTTATAGAGACAGAAAGTAGATTAGTGGTGGCTTATGGCTGGAGGGGATGGAGGGACAGAGTGTGATAGCTAAAGGGTATGTGGTTTCTTTTTGAGGTGATCAAACTGTTCTAAAATTGAGAGTGGTGATGGCTACACAACTCTGTGAAAAAACAAAACACACCAACTTTCATGCTTTAAATAGGGTAACTGTATGGTATGTGAGTTATGTCACAATCCAGCTGTTTTTAACATCAACGGACTACAAAAGGGATTGTGACAAATGACAGAAATAAACTGTATGTATCTTGTTTGACTTAAATTACCACTTTTATTTTCGCTTTTGGCCTATGTAAACAGGGCCTTCTTAATCATAGTTGTTTCTTCCAAGTATAAACTATAAAAATTACGAAAGCCAAACAAACTGTGAAATACAAACTGTTATTAACTATATAGACTGTACTTAAAAGAAAAGCCTGTTATTGAGGGATGTCTGGGTGGCTCAGTCGACCGATTAAACATCCCAACTCTTGATTTCAGTTCGGGTCATGATCTCAGGGTCATGAGATCGAGCCCTGCGTTGGGCTCCACGCTGAGTGTGCAGCCCGCTTTAAGATTTTCACTCTCCCTCTCCCTCTGCCCCTCTCCCATGCGTGCATGTGTGCATGCGAGCCCTCTCTCAAAACAAGAAAAAAGAAAAAAGAAAAGATAACAAAAACCTGTTATTGAGGGAGGTACAAAGTCACTTTGAGGAGATTAAAGAGAATCACAGCTTTTTGTAAGAAGCCGCTAACCCCAAGCAGGCACAGTGAATGGCAGGGCCCAGGACACAGTACACGTTGTCTTCATCCTGCTGCGCCTGTCACTCAGTCATTCCCCAACAACCTGATTATTTTTCTCATTGCTCCATTACTCCAGGATAACAGAACAAAAAAAGCAAAACATACAAACAAATTAAGTGCTCTTACCATTCCAACCTGGTCAATGGTGTCTTGAACTCTATCCAAAAGGACAGAAATTATCTCAGGGTGAACAGCTGTGATGGCCCCTAAGAGCTCTCGACCAACCTTTGAAAAAGTCTCTCTGGTGGACAGGGTGACATAAGATACCTAAAAGTGGGAGGAGGTGGAGATGGCACTTTCAATACCCATCAATTATCAGTCAAAACACAGTTCCTTAATGCAGGATGTTTTCAAGTAAAAGAGAAAGAGCCTCACACTGAGCCTTGGGTCACGCCATGTTCAAAAAGATGTTAGAACTACAGAGAGCTACCTGTCTACCTGAGGCTGAGTCAGGAGAGGGAAAGGCACCTATGTAATGACTTCAAGCACTGGGTTCAGGAAGTATATCCCAAAGCCTGTCTGTAGCTATACCCCTTTGGTGTAAAAACTTTCTAAATTTGAGAAAATTTCCAAAATGATGAAAACCAGAATGCATTTCATAGAAATACCTATTGTCTGCTATAAAATAAAATCCCTAACTACACGAGCTTCTAAAATATCAATGTTTATCAACTCCTCTTAACATATTCCAAAGTACAGGTTATAATCCACTGATGCCAATGGCAAGCACATTTCTTTTTTTAAAAAATACAATGGAATAGAACAGAAAAATAACAGAATAGAATAGAAAATTGTGAGGGTGCATCTCAGTAAGATTAAGTATTGCTTCAGTTTCACACATACACACACACACACACACACACAGGAACACAAAAGCAAAATGTAATACACAGTGTAATTTTTACTGTGAGTACTGGCCAAACCCTTGAAACATTCAAGAGCATAAGTGTTACTTTCACAACAGACCCTAAGAATGTCACTTACTGTATGTGAGAACAGACCTTCCCTCCACACCCACGATATTCTCATACCATGAAAATAGTCTGGAATTCCAGACCCATTTAGGCCTTAACCTCACAAGTAAGTATAGGAATAGCCTAGTGCTGGACCCTGGAAAAGAACTTTGGATCATCCAGTTCATTCATTCTTAAACCAGGGTACTGGGGAGAAGGTGTTAAATTCAGAGAATCTTCTTCAAACATGATTTTACTTAAGTGTACTTGAATAGTTTAGAAGAGATATTTTTTAATGAAGATAAACAGATACATGACAACCTAAAATGAAAATATACATCTTTTAAAATACACAAAACTCTAATAAAAATCTTGATAACCACTTTGGGTTCTGTCTCTAGATACTCAGGGGTCCAAAGTCCACTCTCTTCCTCCATTAGGGATGACTCAGTGAAGGATGTCATCCCAGCCTGTCATCTTACAGATGAAGCAGCTGAACCCAGAGTGATGAGGTGTCTTTCCTGCTGTGAGATGAGCAATTATTAACAGAGTTCAAACAAACCCAGGTCTTCTGGCTGTAGCATCAGTATCCTTTCCACCATCTCATTTAAATTGGCTTGGAAGCCAGGCTTCTGCGTAATTGGCAGTGACACAGGGCAGAGGGACAACAGACTATTAAAACCACAAGTGTCAGGCTGTGCCAGAATGCCTATTCCTCACCGAAACTCATGCATCAAATGTCAAGAGACAGTAGGGGGAAATAGAATGAGTATGATTCATATTTTCAACATTCCTTAGAGCAAAACGATAATCCTTTAATTCTCTATCTCTTTCCATACGTACAGACAATACAAGTTAGTCACTTTTTTTAAAGCAATCCCCAAAGAGGGGGTGCCTGGGTGGCTCAGTCGGTTAGGCATCCAACTTAGGCTCAGGTCATGATCTCCTGGTTGGTGAGTTCGAGCCCCACGTCAGGCTCTGTGCAGACAGCTCGGAGCCTGGAGCCTGCTTCAGATTCTGTGTCTCCCTCTCTCTCTGCCCCTCCCATGTTCATGCCATGTTTCTGTCTCTCAATAATAAATAGGTGTTAAAAAAAAATTTTTTTTAAAGCAATCCCCAAAGAATCAACGCATGGACAATCCAAAAAAAAGCATTTTTTAGCTGATTTCTAAAACTTAATATTCTAACCTCATATATCTCCAGAACAATAATTTTTATGAAGTCTTCATCCACATTGGTTCTTCTGGCCTGAGCCATCTGAGCAAATGTCGTTAGAAGGCAAATCTCTTCTGAGCTATTCATGGAAGAAAGACACTTCTCAAAGTTCACAAAATGTTCTGGGTCTGCAAGTTCATGGCAAGAAAATTAAAATGGGTGAAGAATGAACATAGACCACATTTAATTACTCTTCCAGAGAGAAAGAAGATATAAAATTAAAAGATATATAGAAATATTTAAAAGTCTCTGTTCCAGCATAGATATCTACAGGCATCGGGAAAAAGCCGGAGACCAGATGAAATTCCAACTCTATGTATAATGTAGCCTCAGAGGTGACATTAACATCTCCAATTCTCAGTCTCTTCATCTGCTTTAAACAGCTGTTAAAGATTAAATGACACTAGTGACCAGTCACTAGTGAAGGGGTCTGTCAACTGCAAAGCACGACTACCGTCACTAGGTGTGACATTTTCAAAGGCACACGTGAAACTACTCAGTAACTGTCAGCCAATGAACCATGTGACTAATGAAAACGGCTAAGACTAGCAAAGCGCCCTGCACAAACACAGCACGCATCCCAAACAAAAGAGATTTCCTTATAAATGAAAATCTTGGGCAAGAAGTGAGTCATAACCATGACTGCAATACTGGTAAATGTGATAAACAGTATACGATCTGTTTTACCAACTCCTCAGAGGATGCAGTGGAAGCAATATTACATTTTGTCACTAGGGAGCACTATTGACAAACAGCTCTGTGATCCATGACAGAAGACTGAATGCCACAAAGAAAAGGTATAGAGGAAAGATTTTAAAGAGAGAGAGAGAGAGAGAGAGAGACCGTTTAAAAAATGTATTCCCCTGATGGAAGTTTCACGGGAAGAAGGCAATAAGCCTACAACTCTTTCCACGTGTTTACACCTTTGAGAAATCAAAAGCAGTCTACCAAATGCCCTGTATTTTCAAAATAACTCCCTGGGGGCATTCAGAACCCAATTTTCATTTCCCCTCCCCAAACTGGGATCATATCAAGTTACCACCCAGAGCATTTCAAGAATAATGAAAATTGGAATTACCATTCTAGTATGTCAAAACAATACAGCCGTCTTTCAAATTTCAAAATTTTTACTTATGAGTACACAGGGTAAAATACTCTTAGTCCTTCTACAAGATAAAAAGAATAAAGCCACGACGAGAAAGGCACACAGGTAGGAAAAGACCTCCGCTGCCTGCTGTGGCCCGGCCGTACCTTGGAGCTGCCTCTTGCACTCCGCAGGCGGGAGACTGACGCAGAGCTTCTCCAGATTCCCACTCTCCACCTGGTGCATGAGGTAGAAGAGCTTCCAGAGCATCTGGACGGACAGCGTCCCAAAGGGCATCTCTGACATAAACAGCCAAATGCCAAGTCTGCATTTTAAAGAGTAGGAATAATTTCGTCCATCAGTCAACCTCACCACACTGAGAAAGCAGGCAGACCTGCTCTGGTAGAAAAAACAAATTCTTAAATCACAGCACAGCAATTTCGCTATCATGCTTCGGTCACCCACACCTCAAGGATGGATAGCAATAACAGCAATGCTCACAAAGCACTTACTCTGTGCCAGGTACTGTTCTAATCACCCTACATCACCTCATTCCATCCTCACAAGACCCGGGCAAGAACTATCACTGACACTATCCCCAATTTACACATAAGGCTACCAAGGCGCAGAAGGGGTGGTAAGAGGTAGAGCTGTGTTTTAAACCAAAGATCTTATTAAGACCTAGGTGACAGGTTGCTTAGATGTGGATGTACGTGTGTGAGCTTAAGTACAGGTATGTGTGTACACACAGACACGTGTGCCATGGGTGGGAGGAGAACCAAAAGCCCTCCGGTGACTCCCCACTCACCACTGAATAAAATTCAAACCCTTCAAGCCCCACATTCAAAGGCCTGCACTTACAGCTCAGACCCATGTTTCTAACCAGAGCCCTTGCTGTGTTCAGACCATTCCTGGACAAGCCTGGCAAGAACCTATTACCTGCAAGCAGCTACCAATCCATTTGTGAAGCCCTCCTCTGATTTCCTCCTCAGCACTATCACAGAATTTGGTCCACACCTGACTTTGGCAACATCATACCCTTTATCAGTGGTTCTCACACTGGAGTGGGCAGAAAAAGCCACAAAGTGGAAAATGCAGATTTCAAGGCCTGCCTATAGGATCCTGATTTTGTAGATCACAGTTGGGGCCCAAGAATTTGCACATTCTATAGTCACCGCAGGTGACTCAGACTCAGGTGCTCCTCAAGCCACACAGTGAGAAATGCCTCAAGTTACTGTAATTTACGTACACATACAAACCATGACAATTTGAAAGCAGAAACCAGGTTTTGATCATCTTTGAATAAACCACCATGTAACCTAGAGTCTTGTATTTTAATTATCCACTACCTAAGCCAGTATCTTGAAAACAATCAGCACTCAATAGCATCTTTAAATGCTATTAAAACTTTGTGGTGTGAATTTTATATCAAAAAAATCTTGGAAAAAACAGGGAGGCACTCAAAACGGTTGCTTTATTTTGGGCAAAACTACAAATTGTCCAATTACAAACAAGGCTTATTAAGAGAACAAGAAAAAGGTATTAAATTGTGCATGCCTGACCCACATCTATACCCAAACCACTACTGACCTAGATTTGAAAAGCAACAGCTAGGGGCGCCTGGGTGGCGCAGTCGGTTAAGCGTCCGACTTCAGCCAGGTCACGATCTCGCGGTCCGTGAGTTCGAGCCCCGCGTCAGGCTCTGGGCCGATGGCTCGGAGCCTGGAGCCTGTTTCCGATTCTGTGTCTCCCTCTCTCTCTGCCCCTCCCCCGTTCATGCTCTGTCTCTCTCTGTCCCAAAAATAAATAAAAAACGTTGGAAAAAAAAAATTAAAAAAAAAAAAAAAAGAATGCTACTTATAAAAAAAAAAAAAAGCAACAGCTAGACTCTTGAGCAAAGGTTGAAGAAACCGTAACTTCAGGTGAGCCAAGCTTCTGTCTTATTATATAATTATCCGAGGGGCGCCTGGGTGGCTCAGTCGGTTAAGCGGCCGACTTCAGCTCAGGTCATGATCTCTCAGCCTCTGAGTTTGAGCCCTGCATCAGGCTCTGTGCTGGCAGCTCAGAGCCTGGAGTCTGCTTCCGATTCTGTGTCTCCCTCTCTCTCTGCCCCTCCCCTGCTTGTTCTTTGTCTCTGTCTCTGTCTCTCTCTCTCTCTCTCTCTCTCTAAAAAATAATAAACATTAAAAAAAATTAAATAATATCCTAACACCTCACACAGGACCTGACACTCTTGTATAACTTATCCCAAAACAATGAGAGAAAACTGCAGAGGCCTTAAAAGTCATCACAGGGGGCGCCTGGGTGGCTCAGTTCGCAAAGCATCCGACTTCAGCTCAGGTCATGATCTCACGGTTCGTGGGTTCGAGCCCCATGTCGGGCTCTGTGCTGACAGCTTGGGACCCAGAGCCTACTTCGGATTCTGTGTCTTCCTCTCTCTTTCTGCCCCTCTCCTGCTCACGCTCTGTCTCCCCCTCTCTCTCAAAATTAAATAAACATTAAAAAAAATTTTTTTTTTAAAAAGTCATCACAGAACTCTGTATTTCAGGCTACAAAATTCCCCACATGGCAGATATGCAGTAAGTGGCTTAGGCTTTGGCTATCTTTTGGGTTTGTTTTGGGGGATAACCACATCAGAAATTTCTATTGGAGTGCCAAATAAATTTAAGTATCATGGCTTTAAATATCTGATTCTCGTATAATTTCTTTCCTAAAAGAAATTATACTCAAGAGTAACAGTTCTTGATATTTTAAAGTTTAAAATGATTATCATCTTTGTGAATTACAGATATAATACTAGAGGACAGTTCACAGCTCAAAATCTAAGAGCTAGCAGCTATGGCGAGAACTTTCCATCTCAGCTAAGCAGGTGCAAGGATAAGTGATGAGAGCAGAGATGGGAGGCTATTCCTGATCCCCCGGCCGGGTTCTGCACAGGATCTGGTGTACCTCATGAGACAAGCGAATTTATGGATAACACAGAATGTATGACGAATAACCTAAAGATAAATTTCTAAGCCCAAATTCTATTCATCTTAGAACCATGCCTTCTGAGTGCCTACAAGTGCTTAAGACTTAGTCAAGGAATTCTGATATTTCTCTAAGCGAGCACGTATCCTATTCTTCATCTAAAACCACAAAAGAACCACCACCACTTAACATCTAAAAAGTCCTTCAGGGTTTACAAAGTATTTCCATACATTACTGCATTTCATCCTAGGAACATGTCCATGAGGTCAACACAACAGGTAGCATCATCCTCTCCATTTTACAAATGAAGAAAGTGAGGACACGAACACTAGGTGACTTGCCCAAGGTGACAGTAAATAGCCAAGACTCAAACCCCCTCCACAACACGCAATAAATACGGGGCTGAAGCTAAGAGACCCATGGCAAGAGGGAGCATAGCTCAGAAGGCAAAGGTGGGGAAGAGCTGGCAGTTAACTGAGTGAAGCTGGAGGCCAGCAAACCTCTCCCAGCAGAGGGCACAGGGCTGTTAGCAGAACTTGCTCCTACTCTCGGCCAGAAGCTCAGGGAAGACAGTGCAGGAGGTACCCTCAAGGGTAACCGGGCTATAAGCAGCGACAAAGACAACATGATCAGAAGCCGGCATTTACACAGACAGGACAGGGGACCAGGACCCATAAGAATCCTAGACCTTGAAACCCTCAGAGTAAGTAGGACAACTGAAACAATAAAACTGGCAAATCATTTGCACTGTGCACTACTCTGCCTCACTCAGGCACTGAGGTGGGTGTGAAACAGAATTCATACCTTGCTCTAGGCTACCCCAAAAGTTCAGGGGTGGCAAAACTGAGATATCACAATTGGGTTATTTTAAGATTGAAAGAAACATTAAAGAAAGAACATTTCAGTCACCACTATAAATAAGGACACTAAAGCCCATGAATTTGCCCAAGATAAGAAGCAGATGAAATACACCTCGACATTATATAAGACATCTACTACAAGGGCGCCTGGGTGGCTCAGTCGGTTGAGCGTCCGACTTCAGCTCAGGTCATGATCTCACAGTTCATGGGTTTGAGCCCCACATCAGGCTCTGTGCTGACCACTTGCTCAGAGCCTGGAGCCTGCTTCGGATTCTGCATCTCCTTCTTTCTCTGCCCCTCCCCTGCTCACGCTTTCTCTCACTCTGTTTCTCAAAAATAAATAAATGTAAAAAAAAAAAAACAAACATTAAAAAATAAGACATCTACTACAGTCGATGACTTTCACACCAATCTTTCTCACTAGTCAGAGAGCCATTTCTCCACAATTACCATCATACTCCTTACCTTTTGGCTTTCAGCACATGGAGGACAGCTCTCAAAAATAGCTCATCAAATTCAACCTGTAGTTTCTCCACAGAGTAGGGCTGCTGGGCCAAACCCAAGCCTTGGTTGTGGCTCACAAACTGTGCCCAATGGTCACTCACATAACCAAGGGTCATCCTAAGTGTGAAGACAGGCAATATGGCACTTCTCGTTAATGCACTCAATCCTGACACCTTTATATTACATTTGAAACACAAATTTATTCATATATATTTACTGAACACCTACTACCTTCTAAGTTTTGAAAAGAATTCAATGGGGGGACAAACACTACCATCATGAGACTTACATTTAATGGGAGGACAAACAGACAACAAACAAAATAAAGTGAGAAATATAGTCTGTCACATAGTTATCAGTGACAGTGAGAAAAATACATAGGAGAGAGGAATAATGTTTCTCTGGAGTTGGCCAGATTAAGGGGGTTGGTTGGGAGCAGGAAAGACCTTACTAAAGAGGAACATGTGAGTAAACATTGGAAGAAGTCACAGGGATATCTAAGGGAAGAGCATCCCCAGGTAGAAGAAAAAACACCACAGGTGCCTGGGTGGCTCATTCGGTTAAGTGTCCAACTTCGGCTCAGGTCATGATCTCACAGCTGGTGAGTTCGAGCCCCGCGTCAGGCTCTGTGCTGACAGATTAGAGCCTGGAGCCTGCTTTGGATTCTGTGTCTCCCTCTGTCTCTGCCTGCCCCCTGATCCCCACCCCCGCCCCACTCATTCTCAATCTCTCGCTCAAAAATAAACATTTAAAAAAAATTTTTTTTAAATAAAAAAGAAGAAACACCAATGAAGGTTCCAAGGTGTGGTCAGCATGTTGCAGGAACAGTAAGGCAGCCAGTGTGCAAAAGCAAGGTAAGTGAGAGGGAGACTGGCTGGAGAGGAAATGAGAAAAGTGACAGGAAACCAGACCATGAAGGCTGCTGGAGGTCACTGTGAGGACTCTGGCTTTTACTCTGAACAGGACTGGGAGCAAAGGAGTGACATGAACTGACTCACCATTTACCAGGAACACTGGCTGTTGTGAGAATAAGCTGGGGGGGGAGAGCAAGGCAAAGCAGGAAGGTAAGTCAGGAGGCTATTACAATTATAATTAGGGAGAAATACCTAAGAATGAACTAGAGTCGTATCAGTGAAGGTGAGAATTCCGGCTGGATTCTGGACATAGCATGTTTCATTGGTTCAAGAGGATGAACATTTCACACTTTCACACAATCCCTGCGATTGGAATGTATACTAAATTGCTAACATGCCATATTTTGGTAACATTTTTTCTTTCTTAAAGACACATAAATGCATCTTCAGAATTGGTGGCATCTTAGATTTGATGGCAGATGGTGTTTTGAAGGTAGACAGAACTGGCCATTAGACTGGATGTGGGGTGTGAAAGGTCAGGGATAACACCAAATGTTCTGGCCAGAGCGACCAGAAGAATGAAGCTGCTGCTTACTGAAACTGGGAAGGCCACGGAGAAGCAGCGTGGGAGGCGGGAAGAGGGAGGCCCATTGGGTGTACTAAACTACAATGTTCATGAGTCACCCAAGTAGAGGTGCTGACTTGGCAGCTGGACTTACAAGCTTAAGAGTTAAGAGAGAGGCATGGGCTGGAAATAGAACTCTGACAATCCTAACAGTATTTAGGTGGTATTTAAAGACATGAGAACAGATGAGGTCCCAGGAGCAAGTTTAGATGGGAGAGAAGAGGTCCAGAAATGAGCCCTGAGGCACGCCAACATCAAGAAGTTTGGGACGTGAGGATGAAAACGACCAGAGTCAGAAAATGAGCAGCCAGGTAAAATGGAGGAGAAACCAGGAGAATGTGGGATCCTGGAAACCAAGCAAAGAAAGTGTTTTAAGGAGAAAGTGAGCAACTCTGAGAAAGCCATGTAAACTATGGGAAAGATGTAAAGGAGGAGAAGACTCAGAATCGGTCACCGGATCAGTACAACAAAGTTCAATAGCAACCGTCACTCCTAACAGCTGTTTGGGTAGTACTGGGGGGAAGCCTGATTGTGGAGCATTCAGGCAAGAATGGAGGGAAAAACCTGGAACCAACAGATGACCTGAAGAAAGGGACCTTGTAGAAAGTATGCTACAGCTGGAAGATGTGAGAAGAATCCGTGATAGATACAAAGAAAAGTAAGCAGATGGAAAACAAAGAAAGAATAGTCATAATATGCTACAATAATCAGCTGTAAGTATTTACATAGAAACAATATAAAGAGGGAATACTGACTTTAAAGCAATAATAACAATGCCTCTCCTATAGAGTCATTGAGAAAATAAAATGAGGAAGTATATTCCCAGCACATAACGAGCACTCAATCCTACATCATGTATATGAGTCCAAGGACAGATTTTACCTTATTTACACCAAGCAGAATCAGCAAATAAATGTCTGGACTTCTGATAATAAGTAGATAGGTTTTTAGCTTTTAAGAAATTACTCTCCAAGTCACCAGCCATCCCTCTTCCCACCATCTCATGTCCATCATCTTTCTCAAGCCCTTAAAGGCACCTTCCAGCCTTTCAGGACATCCTATAATCATTTACCTGGCTTTACAAGGCAGATGGATACACATCTAAAATTAATTACAATCTATTTTGTTTTGGAAACAAAACCAAAGAGGGGGAGAAGTTTTAGAGGGTTTTTTTGGAGAGAAGGGTGGTTGGAAGAAATAACAGCATATTTATATGCTATCGGGAATGACCCAGTAAATACAGAAAAACTAATGATGCAGAAAAGAGGATACAAAATTAATTCAATGAAAAGCAGTACATATTGTCAAAATTTATTGGTACTTGATAATAAAAGCATAAACTCATTTTTCAATCAAATAAATAATGCTTTCCCTAGTTCAAATATAGTGGCTGCTGATGAAGTCTTTGCAACTTTCTTTAAATGGTATTTAACACAAAATCAGAATAAGAATAAATACAAGAGAAAACAGGGAAACAATGACACGAAAGAGCTGCTGCCAATCTTCCACCACTAGGTGGCAATTCCCAGGCAAAGGCTGGGAGGTAGAAGGAAAAGAGCGAGCGAAGGAAAAGGAAAGAGGCTTCATCTTCCTTGACCAAGTTCAGTTTCTCTGGCCACATTCAACCCAGCAACTGCTTTGAGGATCTTGACTCTAAGGACAATTACCTAGCAAACCAGTTAAATCTGAGTTAATTAACCGAATATCCTGACTGGAAGCATTTACAGAATTCCCACCTGCTAGGTGGTGAAAAAAAAATTCTTACTTTTACGATCAGTCAGATGTGAAGCGTACACGAAAATGTCCATCATCCCAATTTCGCAGTATCTACATCTGACCAAGGCGAAAGCAAATAGAAACAGATGTACCGACGGCAGTATTACCTGATCATGTAACCAATCCGCTTCACAAACTGCCTATAGCGCGCTCTATTGAACGTTTCTAACCCCACAGCCAGAAGCTCCACTAGTGAGTTAACAAACGCAAACATTTTCATCATCTCTTGAGGTCTTGTTGTTTCAGGTAAATAATCACCTAGAAGTTAATCAGAAAAAAGGAAAAAATTATAAATGCTATCAAAAAACACTGAAGGATACGACCGTAAATACCTCAATGAGGAAACTAAGCCAAGGCAGAAAAAATAACAATCTCTGTTGCTCTGGCTCCTCTGTGAACAGGAGATGGGAAACCTGGGACAAAGTGCAAAATGAAAACAATTTATGAAAGCTGGGCAATGTGCAAGCTAGGTGACCTTCTGCATTTCAGCACTAAGTGGGAAATCACAAACACCAGAGAAAGGAAGGAAATCTCACTGAGGTCTGATGCAACCAACTCTGTTCAGTATGGCCAGGCACAGGGGAACCTGAATCAGGAACCACATTTTACACAGGACAAAAGAAATCAGTCTACCTTTTGCTTTAAACCCAAGAAGATGTTGAAAGAGCTCATGAAATGGAAACTGTGATAAAAGGATAACCAAGTCATCTTCATTAAGAAGCAGCCAACTGGTCTCAGGGTCTTCATCCTAAGGGAAAAGATGCACAATCACGTCAGCTGATTTGATGAGAACGCACCGTGCTCTAGAGTCAACAGGAGCTAAATTATCACAGGCATGAGTGGTGCATCATGGACCATGTGTCTTCATGGACTTCCCCTCCCAGCATCAGTTCCACAGATGGGCTGTAAACCCCCCGAAATTGCAAGCACAATTTTATGTGCATCTGGGTCACGTCCGTCCTTCAGTGGCCGAAACTGCTCTCACAAAATCTCCGTCCCAAAGAAGATTTAAACCAAAAAAGTTCTTCTAGAGTAGAGAATCTTACTATAAAGCTCACTGCTTTGACAACATCAATTAAAGAGCCACATACTGAGTCCCAGTTATTTTAGCTACAGGTCTCCTGCCCCCAAATCAAGGCCTACTGTAGTACTTAACTGCCTTACAGCGAAGCAATTTCTGTATCTGCCATAGATAACTGAGGCTCCGTTGTCAGGCAGTGCTGCCAGAGCAGGAGAGAGTAACAGGTCATATGTAGCAATTCCACAGACAAAGCCTTTGAGGTTCTTGTTTGACACACGGCACGAAAGTCACTTAGAAATCAAGCTGATCTGTGTCCTAAGATATGCTACACTCAAAAGGGAACGCTGTGAAAAATGCAGCGATCCTGAGGATTCTCACTCAACTTCAGCAAGGGACTAATGTAATTCATTCGTAATTTCCCAAGCCACTCATTTCCCCCTCCATTTTAGGTCCTAAATGGCTAACAAGCAAGCCTCAGCTCTACTAGCAGTAGCTCTCAGCTCTGGCTGTATTTTAGAATCACCAAGGAGGCCCTTAAGCACTTGGATGTCTGGCCAGGGGCCTGGGCAAGAGTTTCAAGTTGCCAAGGCAGCTGCAATAGGCAGCCAGCGTCAACCAACCACTGATGTGGCGGATCTGGCGTGCCTTCCTCCCCACAGCCTTTATAGAGCCAACAGCACTCTCAACCCTCTCATCTACTCCCCCAGTTCTGGAATTCACTCAACAATCAGTGAGTGCTAACCAGCAGCCAGGCACCACTGCAGGGTCCTCAATCATTATCTGTTTCTGGGAGTAAATGCAGGAAACCTACCACAGAAAAGACTTCTCTCTCAGGGGAGAACACTCTTGGGGGAAAAAAAACGGTTCCACCACAGTCTTTAAAAGACCGATTTGCACCAGCTCCTGAGAGACTCTCTTCAAGGTGACTGTTCAGTCTCTAGCAAAGATGTGTAAAGAGTAAGAAGAGCGTGAAGGGGCTTCCCATTCCTGAATGAGCACTTGGGTAAATACAGACATGATCCCCACACCTGCCATGGCTGTCATTCTGAGAACTGTCTGTTGTGATCTGTCAACTCCTTTTAAAAAGAAGGAGTCTCAGTACATCTGGTCCCTGGCCATCCTGGACAGCACATCAAATCAGGATGTGGACCATAAAAAAGCACCAGGGCTGATAACTAGCTGGAGGGAGAACCCCTTACAAATACACTAACCCTGTATATAGCAAAAAGAAAAATCAACAAGTATTATCTTGAGAAACTAGATTTTGATCACTCAATCCTCATCACGAATAAAGAACTATCTTCTACTTTTCAAATGAGAAGATCTGGATGAGAAGTATTTGTAACAGTTAAAGGAAGAACCTCGGTAAGCCCCGGCTCCCAGTCCAGAAACTTGTCACTACATAAAAGAAAATCCTAATGCAAATTTTATAGAGTATGAAAATATTCCCAGGTTCCAAATTCTCCCAGCTGAAGAGGAAGATATTTTACACACAGGCGTCAACATAGCACACTGGTTCAGAACACAGGCTCTAGAGGCGCCACCATTTAATGACCTCATGATCTGGGAAAAATCCTTCACCCCCTGCACCTCAGTTTTCTCATCTGTAAAGTGGGGATCCCATCAGTACCTGCCTCCTGTGGCTACTGGGAGAAGTCAATGCGATGCTATGTGAAAAGTGCTTGAAACAATGCATGGCACATAAGAGAAGCTTAAAAATGATTAACCAAAATAATGCAGACATGACAAATTACCTCTTCTCCTCCCTCATCTACTAGTGTCCAGGTCCCAGATGCAGGCCCCGAGGAGGATGGCTTTGGCTCACTGGGCTTCATGTGGCACAGGAACTCTGCTCGATTTCTAAAGGACAAGGGAAATCATCCATCACATAAACGCAGAAAGCCCACATGCACACACTCTGGATCATCTACTCACCCTAGAGAAGAGTCAGCCATCCATCCAGTCTTCAAATGGCTTAAAGTAGTAAACAAGAAATAAGAACTGGCTAAAACTCAGGGAAGCTAAAAGCTTACTAATTGGGGGTGGAGACCTCCACCACTCTGAATTAGTCATGACGAGTCACTGCAGGAGTGCGGTTATGCCGGCACAGCCCCCACACTCCCTAGGACCTTGACACGTACGGACCGTGGCGGTACCTTAACTCGAGCCAGGCCTGCCAAGTGTTGCCAGGTACACGATTTTAGGAACCATGCTTTACTGAATAAAAAAAGGACAATCTGCAGGTAACTCAGAAGCTTGTATAGGGCAAAAGAGTACATCTAATGCAAAAACATTAAGTCAAAATCATATCTACCACATGTTGCAGAAGCCCCCCTGTACCCAGGCAGACAGAACTGGAGAGAATTCCTGCCAGCCAGACTTCACAAGGTGTTGGCTAGATCTGAGGAGCAGGTATAACTAGAGAAGTTTTTCCTCTTGGACCACAACACGGTTCTCAGCCCCCTGTTCCTTCCCCTCTGACCTGACCCTGAAAAATTCATCCATTCCCTCCTGTTACAGAAACTTTCTCCTATGACTTCCAGCTCTATAGGTCCACTGCTGCCCTTCCAACCTGAGGAGCTCCAGTCCTAAAGCCCCAAATGTCCACTGGTATCTGTCACTTGTAGGCCCCCAATGACCTCAGACATTTCTCCTTATGAAACGGCTCTCCTTTGTCTTTTGGGTCTATCAGCACCAGTGCCCTCACAGTCAGTCAGGCTCAGACATCTACAGGGTTATGTCAGAACCACCCCTTTCCCACCATTTCCTTATTCAGCCAGCTACTTAATCCCTTTCTGGGAAGATGACCTTAGGTACCCCTCCTTCTTTTTCCCACCACCATGATCCCACCTCAGGCTCTGAGGCAGACAGGCTTTCTAGGACCGAGAGCAAGTGGTAGTAACATTGTTCAAGGTCACCGAGACAGACTGTGCCTTTTTCCCCAGTTAAGTGTCCTCCGGATGGTGAGTTAGGATCCAGAGCCAAGAGAGCCAAAAGTCTGCACCTGTAATTCAGTTAAGCAGAAGCACATCTTCTTCTGCCTTCAGTCAATCCTAACCTTCCTTGATACGACTTTTACCTTTGTTCTAAAGTCCTCAACTGCTGCCAGGCCCAGACCATATCAATTCTAGATTCCTCTGTCTTAATGTCAAACCTTTCTATAATCCAAGTCACCGTGGTTATTCATCTGTCTGACCATCCCCCACACAGTCCTTCACTCCAGCCACACTGATCTCCTACCTGTCCTCTGCACAGCCATCTGTACCTGTGCTTGGGGCCACTGCCTGTTCTCCCCACTGCCAGAGCACTGCCTGCTCCTTCACTCCTGCTGAGATCTGCCCCATTCTTGCAATCCAGCTCATGCACCTAGAACCTTCTTCCATGGCTCCACCCTCCTCTCTTCAGCCTCTTCAGTGCTAGTGTGCCAATCGCAGCTTGGCAATTTGTGCTTTTCCCTCTCTGACTCTAAATGTCTTCTTTTAAGGAAAAGATGATTTTTCCGATCTCCCCACGGCACCTTTCACAATGACATATATGATAGGAGAGGCAAACCCACTAAAAAGGGGCACCCAGAAAAGCTTAATTGTTTATACATAAGCAGTTAAAAAGGTCACCTGGGGACAAAGGGTATCCAACCCAAAGAAAATCCACAACATTAAATTCTGGAATGCTGACTCTTCCCTTAGCAGTTCTTTGGATCTGAGCAGTTTAGGAAGCCAATCCTTTGGTAGAAAGAAGCATTTCAATTTCTACTTCATAAAGCTCTTCCACACTTACTTGACAGGCGACATTAGCAGAGCAAGGGACTGCATAAAATGAAAGACCCCTGACGGGTTATTCAACACTTTGATCTGAAATCAGAAAAGGAAAAAGCATACTGTAGAAAACCAACAACCCGAGTTTCCACGTTCTTAGTTCACCAGCATCCTGACAAAGGGAGCGGTTATGAAAACAAAGATGGACTCGCGCCGAATCCACAAGAGCAGAGCGCAGCTGGCGGGCTACCTGGCAGTACTGAAGTCAGCTGTCCTCCAAGAGCAGCGCTCGCTAAGCACTGTCCTTCGACCACTGTAACCAGACAAGATGCAGGACAATGCTGCTGTTTTAATCCAAAGAGAGAACAAAACAAAAAATCTTCCTTCTACCCAAAACGATTCAAACTTCTCACCACCAGAAATACTGAAGGAAATGTAATGTGGAGAAGTTGAATTTGGCATGCACTTGGCTTCTACCCATCTGAGTGGTTGCTGTGAGTAACAGAACAACCCAAAGGCAAGCAACAGAGAGGGGAAACCATGAACCACGTAATCAACACTGAAGGTGATTATTTGAGAGTTGATCATCACACAGATGCGGATCTCTGCTAGTATTAAAGAACTGAGATGCTCAAGGTGTCTGCCTCGTCTGTACCAACTGAGATGGATTAATTTACAAAGCTGTGTTGAGTATTACCAAAAAAGTCCTAGTGAGCCTTCCTGCACAGAAATGTTACAAAATTAAATACTACTAAACCTACCAAGCCAGACTACAAGGGAACTCTTATAATTCTGTCTTAATTTCATCAATTAGGGTGGCTCAAGAAGTTTCAGCATAAAAACTCCTATGAATATACGAATATATATATAGATGTATTTTAAAATTTTTATTTTAAATATTAATATTTTTAAATAGCTTTTTTAAGGGAAAAAAAGCAATTTCTTCAGGAAAAAATGTTTAACAAAATCTCTCTCATCCCACTCAAAATTAGACAACCATTCATCATACCTGGATGAAAGGAACAGCCCATTTACTAACACCTGCCGGGCATCGAAGAATATGGTTTAAAAGGAAGAAGTGATCTCCAGGACAGCCAACTCTTTGTAACACTGATACCTGAACAGGAAAGAACATAGAGTTTCACTATTTAAGAAGAAAAATGTACCTAAGGGTCTAGTAAGTCACTTAGCCAATGTTGAAATACGTGAATCTTTCAGAAGAATAACCAGAGACTACACTCATATATACCCATATAGCATACATGTAGTACATACCCAAAGATACACTATGAACAGGTGACTTTCTACCACAGAGACACACAGAGGCCTATGAACCCATGAGTACTACAATCAAAATATCGTAAGTATTTTCCTGCAACCCAATTTTAATTATCTGGCAAAAGACAAATTCCCGATGTTCCTGGCCACATGTGAATAGATACAAGCCAAGTAGTTTAATGTAGTCTCAGTTTGTAACAGATTCTCAAATCCAAGTATGCTTGGGATCTTACCACATATGTAAGAACTCTAGCATGAAAATTAAAAAAACACCCAAGGCAGCCCCACTGAAAACCACTAGACAAAGAAGCTTCCTTCGCTACTACACTTAACATCTTTCTTAAGTTTCCCAAATCCTGACACCTGTCTTTTTTCTCTTAATCTTTTAATGCAACATCAAACATAAGATGATAAAACTAAATGACATGGAAGTTTTCAGAGCAGCGGCCTATATTAAATACGTATCTAATCTTTGCTTTACCATGCTTCCCACATTTCCATTTCTTCCCAAGGATGAAGGCCCAAGATTATTTAGCTTAAACTATATTAGAAAGAAAAACACTTCGTGCTTAATAACACACTAGGTAAGTATAACTTATTTCCATGTGTCATGAACAAAGAAAATGTCACTAATTAACGTATTAAATGAATTAGCTGAAGAAGCTGTTGAAAAAAAGAACTACAATAAGAGATAATTCTTCAATTATCTGTTTCCTTACCAATCTCTGCAGCCAGAGAAGAATATCGTCATGGAACTGAGTATCTTCATTAACCCTCCTGGTGAACATGAATAAGACACTAATGCACTCCTTTAGTTGACACAGATCAGAGGGAAAGCTTTCAGTCTGTTTGCCAGCTATAAATTAAAAAGAGTAAGATTAAATGAGCCCCATATAAGTGGTGTTTTGGGGAGAATTTTTAGTGTCTCAATAAATAAATAAATAAATAAATAAATAACGTCTCAAAATATTTAGTTCAGATAAAAATCCAAAGGAGAAAAAACTGCATCAGAAATATCTCAATTTGGGGCACGTGGGTGGCTCAGGTGGTTAAGTGTCTGACTTCGGCTCAGGTCACAATTTCACGTTTGTGACTTCAAGCCCCACGTCGGGCCCTGCTGTCAGCACAGAACCCGTTTCAGATATCTGTCCCCCTCCTTCTCTGCCCCTCCCCTGCCTGTGCTTTGTCTCTTTCAAAATAAATAATAAATAAACTTTAAAAAAATTAAAAAATATATATATACATATATATATCTGAATTTTGGGGCACTTGGCTAGCTCAGTCAGAAGAGTATGCGACTCATGATTCTGGGTTTGTGAGTTTGAGCCCCACGCTAGGTGCAAAGATCACTTAAATAAATGAAACTTCTTTGAAAATCTGAATTTCAGGGTGCCTGTGTGGCTCAGTTGGTTGAGTATCTAACTTCAGCTCAGGTCATAATCTCATGGTTCATGGGTTCCAGCCCCACATCAGGCTCTGTGCTGACAGCTTGCTCAGAGCCTGGAGACTGCTTCGGATTCTGTGTCTCCTTTTCTCTCTGCCCCTCCCCTGCTCATGCTCTGTCTCTCTCTGTCTCTCAAAAATAAATAAATGTTAAAAAAAATTTTTTTAATTCTCTCTACTAAATATGTAATCCAAAACTGTATTTAATGTTGTGAAGTATTACAAAGGGAAAACCAACTTCATCAAAATCTATTTTTTATTTAAAAAGCAGCAGACCTCTGGTCTAACCCCAGCTCTTAGATTAGTTATGAAATCAATGAGGGGGAAGGATTTTTTTTACTTTAAATATTCCTAATATCTCCCCTAGAAATAAAAATTGCATAATTCAATTAGCTAATTCATACTTAATACATGACACAATCAAAGCTAGTCTTGTAAAACCCAAATATGATGAAAAATGCAGAACATTATACATCCTCTGAAGAAAGTTATATAAAACAGCCCAACAAACCAGACAAGCAAAAATAAAGTACAACAGACAGAGGATGAAAAAGTATGCTGAGTATCAGTTTTACAATCAAAAACTGCATTTGAATTTGACTTGGTTAAGAAGCACATAAATAGGACAGTAAGGGGCATTGATGATAAAAAGCAAGCTCTCTGGCTTCCCAGAGAAGCACAGACTAACAGCCCCAGGGAAGGGAGACCTGGCATAGCTCCCAAGAAATGTTACTAAGGCAGACCTCCATCCTGCTTTGGGAAAGACAAGGTAAAACAGCACAAATGTTCCCTTCTAATACCAATTAGGGCACAATTCAACCAACCCCTCAATTCTTTTTTTCCTTGCAGATCACAAGAAAGAGTGAGACTTTGATTATTCACCTACCTCGGCCTTGAACTGCTAAAGATCTCAGAACAGCTGAACTATTGAGTAAGGCATAAATGTAAGACTCCACTTGCAACTTTGAGAGCACAGAGGTATACGAATGCAGAGCGAGGGTCTGGTGGAGGTGCTCAGATTTGGCATCAAATAGCTTCTTTAGCTCCCCCAGTGCATTTTCATTCATCTCTACTCTTTGATAGCGATGATAGCCAGAAACTTTCACTTGATCTGCACAGATACCCTAGCGGTGGACAAAAGGGGAAAATAGGAAACCAGTTAACTCTTTGCACTTGAAATAATCAGGCTGCAGGCATATGATGCATTGGCTCAGTACCACCTTCAAAGAGCTTATAAATCATGGTGAGGGGACAGTACCGCCACATAGAGAAGAATAAATCAAATATATAATCAGGTGCCGAGAAGTATAATGCCAATTGTAAAGCATCACAAGGTCCAAGAAGGAAAAACAAACCCTCAGAAAAAAATAATAAAACTTGCCCCTAAGACTCTCATGATTGATAATCTTACCTTCTACTTTGCAAACACTGAAGATAATGTGAGATCTCCACAACTTTAAGGGACTTCAAAATATCTCTGTATCTACCCTCTGCTCAAAAGAAATTCCTCTCCTTTCCAATACTAACACCTTCAGCTGTGTTCTTGATTCTATCCTCCTTTTTAGTATTTTCAAATGTTCCCCTCTCCACAGACTCCTTTCTATCTACAAAGAGAGATACACGAGTCTCCCAATAAATAAGGATTAAGGACGGGGGAAAAGCACATTATTTCTCCTTGGCATCTCTGGCTTCCCTTCACTGCCAAACTTGCCAAGAGTGGCTTTCTCTTCCTTGCCATCCTTCCCAGGCCACTATGGAATGGCTTTCCTAATGGTCACCTTGGCCTGCATACAGCCATATCTGATTGCCTTCCCTGTTTCCTCATCACGTCTCAAGCTTATTCCATGGATCATGCTCTCCTTGACACTCTCCACCTATTGGATATTCCTGGCATTATGCCCAAGGCTACAAAGTAAATGGTCCACAGGCTGGATCTGACCTGGAGACATGACTTGCTTGTCCTCTACTCTGTATTTTGTTGCCAACATTTACATTTCAGGATCCCGCTCATAAAAATCCGGATTTCCAGCTCTTCTTAGGAATTGAAAAGACGTGGCAATGCGGGACCACACAGCCTCAAAGCAACAATCGCAAGGAATTAAGAGCAGCTGCCCCTGCTGGGCCAGGCATGAGCCCAGACCACTGGGCATGAGCCCAGTGACCACCATCCCGCTCAGCCCACTTCACTTCTCTAGGTCACCTGCCTGGCCCCTGCAGGCATCTGACTTTGTGACTCCTCCACTGTACTACTCTGGGCTAGGTCAGGGTCAAGCGTTAGTATAAGCATACTCCAGACCTGGATGGCCTCACGAGAAGAGCACCTCCACTGCAAATCCCCCAGGCTCCTGAAATAGTCAAAATACCTGCACAGACAACTGTTCCTCCTTAAAGTGCCATAGTCGACTTTTCGCATTTTGGCAATCAGACGTCAGAGCAAGGAGCTCAGCTTCAGCCAGCAGCAGCTGCTTCCTACATCGGGAGTAGTTCAATAGCAACTCATAAAATTCGTGCCTGTCCTGATGAGCCATGCTGTCAAACTCTTCTAAATACGACTCAACATTTTCCAGCCACGAACCAGGCTCAAAGATTTTTAGCTGTTCTTTAGTAAATGGTACCAGTTCTGGTTGGGATGGGAGCTCGGGGTACAGTCGCTCGCTGCGGAACGAGGGTTTCACTGCCACCAAAGCTGGTACTTCTCCAGCAATTTCAGCTGGCAGCTGGGGATACAGTCTTTTCACTCTAGGTGGCTGAAAAATGTCTTTGGCTTCACAAGAACTCTGCAAGCCAACATTTTGTAGCACCTCTGGAGAAAGACCCAAGGCTTGTTTGTCTTCTTTCTTTTTCAGAGTTTCTCTGACCTGTAAATTTTCCATTTCTTGCTGAGTATGAAAAAAATCAGGTTGCAAGGGGCTTTCAGAAGGTCCACATTGTATCAATGTATTTCCCTCTGCTTCTGTAAAGTTCTTGGGGGTTTCTACTTTGATTCCGGCACTGTCTCCAGGGTCGACCTTGGGCTTCACGGCATCGTCCCCAGCACAGGCTCTGACCTCCTCCCCTTCCTTTGAGGTCTCTGTGTTCCATGTCAGGGACCCTTCATTGCTTATAGTTAAGGAGGTGAGTGGTACATCAAACATTTCACTCTCATTGTGTCCACTGGCAGCATTCTGGAGCTGAGAATCAGTTAACACCTTCAGACAGTCTCCTTTGAATTCACAAGCTGGAGCAGAAATTTCCAGCTCTCTGGAGGTTTTTGGAAGGGAGACTTCATCAGATTCTTCCCTCTGAAGGGGTTCAGATTTTTTCTTTTCCTAAAAACAAGATTTATAATGTGAATTAATTTGTAATATAGCAACAATTGATGATTTAAACATAAGAAATTCTTAAATTGTATATAAAATCTAAATTTTATAATGTAGAAAATGGAACCTAAATAAACTTCATGAGCGATGTGTTTCATGTTTCCTATTAATCAATTTTGCCTACAGTAAACTTGGGAGACTCACTGGTATAATCCCAAAAGAGAAAGACATCAAAATAAGCAGCAAATTATGATTCGAGGACAGAGGAGGAAAGTTTTAATTAGGTTGTTCTCCATTCTGCTAGAGGTCAAGTGAAACAGAACAGTTTCCAAGTAGCTGAGGCCTCAATAGATTTACCTTCATCTTCACATAGTCACAGAAAACCCATACCTTGAGCACGGAAAAAGTCAAATACCTTGAGCAATAAAATAAGTAACTACAGGATTAGATTATAACCCATGGGATAAAATAAACGTAAATGGACAAAAAATGACTTCCTTCTTAAAGAATTTCAATCAATAAATGTAGGTGAAATGAGAAAAACAGAAAATTCACATTACAACACTATGGTAATAACTGTCGCAGGCAAGATCTACTAATGGATGCTAGAGTGAGTGAAAATGTAAGCAGAAACAAGACAGCTGCAGAGCATCACAATATGTCCTAAATATTTAGTAATTACATAGGGGGAAATAGTAAGGTTCAGCGGAGAATTCTGGCAGGTTAATACCTTAACCCGTGATCAAGGATAACATCACCAGTAGCACATCCCCATGTGATGTTCTGAGAAGGCCTATCACTTCTTCAGTAGCCTTTCCAATAACGTATAACCTCAATATGATCATAAAAAACACCAGATAAAAACTCAAATTAAGGAACAGTCTACAAAACAACAGAATTGTTACGGTCATCAAAGAAAAGACTGAGGAACTATCAAGAGATGGGAGGAAACAACAGAGACAGGACAACTAAATGCCATGTAGGATCCTGGATTGGACCCTGGAACAGAAAAAGAACATTAGTAGGAAAACTGCTGAAATCCAAATAAATTCTATATTTTAGTTAATAGTATTGTACCAAAATTAATTCCTTGGTTCTGATAAACATTCTGGACCATAGAATTTATGATTATGTGAGATGATAACATAAAGCTGCATGAAGGGTATATGGAACTCTCTGTATTATATTTACAACTTTCTGTGAAGTCCAAAATTAACTCCAAAAAACAAAACGAAACAAACAACAACAACAAAAAAAAAAACAGAAAATGAACCATTAAAAAATGCAATAAAATGAATTATGGTTTTAAAAAATTTTCAGGCACTAACAAACTAGACACATTGGAAAACATGATGATAAAGAAGAAAAAATTACAGGAAAATTACTTAAATAAAACTGTTACACTCAAACAAACTGGAAAAATGACTGAATCAAATACTCCCCTTTCACCGTGAAACTGTAAGGAAGACAAACCTGACAGTTACACAAGTTATCAGTGATTCTGGATTGTGCCATCCAGCAAATGTTCAGCAAAAAAAAAAAAAAAAGTTGGTGAGTAAATAACCAAAAATGTAAGATGTTTACATGTACCTAATATTAGGAAGAAAAGATAAATGTTTTTGAAATGGAATTTGAGGTCATCTTGCTGGTAATGAATATGGCTACCAAACATTTACAAGTGGTGATTAAAGAAGCAATGTGTCCCCTCCAAAACTACATTCACCTACACTATGAACCGTGGATATCAGATTCAGATATGAGCCACACAATGCATACAAACCAGTCTGTCCAACTGCCTAGAATCACGAATAACAAACAAGCGCTGCACGAGTATTTATAAGAAAATGAAAAAGTGGGTCCAATTACACTGCAGTGATGTTCAGTATGCTTCTATAATAAATAGGTTTGTCAGACTGGGAGTTCAGAAAGAGAAAATCAAGAGAGGGAGGCCTTTGGTTACTACAGTGAGTGAAACGCTGGTATACTGGTCAGGGGAAAGGCCAAGTTTTTGTGAGCTGAACAATCAAAACGTAAAATCAAGAAAATAATTTCATTTATAATGAACAAAGAATAAAATACAGGGAGATAAATTTAACCAAAGAATTGTAAAAGTTGTACTCTGAAAATTGCAAAACATTACTGAAAGAAATTAAAGACTTAATATGTGAAAATACATTCCATGTTCATGGAGGACAGCAATACTCCTCAAATTGATACACAAATTCAACATAATCTCGATAAAAATTTCAGCTGCCTTTTTTGCATAAAATGACAAACTGGATCTTAAGCTCATAAGGAAATGCAAGAGACCCAGAATAGACAAAACAATTCTGAAAAAGAAGAACAAAGGAGATCTCACAGTTTGCCACTTCAACACCTACTACAAAACTAGAGTAATAAAGACAGTGTGGTTCTAGCATAGATCAATGGAAGAGAACTGAGAATCCAGAAATAAAGCCTTATATTTACGCTCAAATGATTTTTTTTTTAATTTTTCTTTTAACGTTTATTTATTTTTGAGACAGAGAGAGACAGAGCATGAACGGGGGAGGGTCAGAGAGAGGGAGACACAGAATCTGAAGCAGGCTCCAGGCTCTGAGCTGTCAGCACAGAGCCCGACGCAGGGCTCGAACTCACGGACCGTGAGATCATGACCTGAGCCGAAGTCGGCCGCCTAACCGACTGAGCCACCCAGGCGCCCCTCAAATGATTTTCAACAAGGGTGCCAAGACAATATAACAGGGAATGAGTAGTCTTCAATGAATGGTGCTTAACAACAAGATATCCAAACACTGAAATTGGGCCCTTAACTTCCATCATATACAAAAATTAATTCAAAAACTATCATAGACCTAATGTAAGAGCTAAAACTTTAAAACCCTTAAAAGAAAACACAGGAGTAAATCTCGATGACCTTGGGGTACACATGACACCAAAAGTACAAATAACAGAAAAATAGATAAATTGGACTTCATAAAAATCAAAAATATTTGTGCTGAAAATGACACTGAAGAAAATGAAAATATAACCCACAGAATGGGAGATAATAGTTGCAAATCAATTATCTTATAAGGGACTTATATCCAGAATTTAAAAAAAAAAAAAAACAAAAACCTTGTAACTTAATAGTAAGATGAATAATCCAATTTAAAAATGGGCAAAGGATTTGAACAGACACTTCTCCAAAGAAGATATACAAATGGCACACAGAAAGATGCTAACATCATGAGCCATTAGAGAAAAGCAAATCAAAATCCCTCGACACCACGTCACATCCCCTGGGATAACTATTTAAAGTAAGATAATAAGTGGGGCGCCTGGGTGGCGCAGTCGGTTAAGCGTCCGACTTCAGCCAGGTCACGATCTCGCGGTCCGTGAGTTCGAGCCCCGCGTCAGGCTCTGGGCTGATGGCTCGGAGCCTGGAGCCTGTTTCCGATTCTGTGTCTCCCTCTCTCTCTGCCCCTCCCCCGTTCATGCTCTGTCTCTCTCTGTCCCAAAAAAAATAAATAAAAAACGTTGGGAAAAAATTAAAAAAAAAATAAAAAAAAAAAAAAATAAAGTAAGATAATAAGTGACAGCAAAGGATGTAGAGAAATTAGAACCCTCATACACTGCTGGCAGGACTGTACCGTGATGCAGCCACTATGGAGAACAGTTCCTAACAGTGGTGATGGCTGCACAACCTTATAATCATACTGAAAACCACTGACGTACACTGTAAATAGATGAACTGTATAGTATGTGAATTACATCTCAATAAAGCTATTAAAAACAAAGATGAGCGATTTTTAAAATTTAGTGAGCCGACAAATGAATGAGAAGTAAGGAAGCAGAGACTGGAATGTAAAACACAGAAGATTTTTATTTCTCTTTCCTTAAGCCGGAAGAGACCTCAAGGGGTGTTAAATGCCAACTGGAAGACAGGGAGTTGGAAGCAGCCACAAGATGAGCCATATGATCAAGGGCAAGGCAAGCAACCACACCTCCTCCAACACACAGGCATCCAGACGCTTCCTCCCCAGCCTGTCCCTCAGGCAATTTTGAACCTCCCCATGTCCCATCTCACTCCACTCCAACCTCACCTCACTGCTCTCTCTCCTCACTCCAGAATTGCCCTTGTAATTTCAAATTCTTCCCCTTCACTAACAAAATGAAGTCTCCAACTGCTACTCCCAAATTCGCCTGCCCACTCCCAGCAGCTCTAGCAACAGATAATATGGCTAGAGAATCAACTGATTTTTTTAAAAACTTCCTAGCCTCTCTGGGAAGAACACATAAGACTTTGTTTAGGCTTTTATTTCCCCTGGGGTGGAAGTCAGTGCTTCTCTGGCGTTCAAAAGTGGAATCAAAAAATTCCACCTGTACAGGTTAGGGAAGTTAGGTCCAAAGAGGAATTAGCCTGGAGTTGGCCTAAGGAGGGAGCGGAGGCAGGACAGAGAAGCTGGTGCTTTGATTCAAATGGACCATCCAGACCAAGGAAGCTACCTGGAGGGAAGGACGGACAACTGTTTGGGCTGATGGCAAAGGCCTGATACCGTTCCCTCACAAATCCCAAGACCGGGGCAGGACCTCTAGGGTATGAATGTGGAGGGAGAGGGAATTTGCTGAAATCATCACCGAAGCCAAGGCCTCAGGAGCAGTGGTGGCTCCCTGTGGCTTATGTCACTTTTCCAAAGCACGGAAAAGGGGAACAGGTTCTGAATGGTCTCCAAGCCTCCAGCCTTTGCCCCACCACCAATTCATCCCAGATGCCATTACCAGTGGCCTTCCTAAGACACCACTCTAAACACCACAGACGCAGCCACAGCTCTCCACTTAATGAAAGACTGACTCTTAACTCTGGCACTCAGTGCTTCTGATGACTCAGTTATGATCGTGCCTCGAGACAAAATCTTCTTACAATGACCCTTCCGCACGTGCTTTACTCTGAACTCCTGCTATATATATATATACACACACACTTGTCATCCGGCCCTGGTTACAGGTTTAGACATACGGTTACTTATCTTTATTTATCTTTATGTTCTGTCTCCCTCCACATAAACCACAAGTATCTCAAGGCCAGGGACTATATCTTATGTTTTTGGATCTGATCTGCCCCTGATTTTCAGCAGTGTTCAATAAATGTTTCTTGAGACACTCGTGATGGATTGGAGGACTGTAAGGGTTTACTGAGTACCAACTGTGCGCTGAGCTCTGTCTTAGGTACTAGAATAAAGAACTTTAGATAAAGACATTATTCAATTATCTAGAATATTTACCATGTATTCTGGCACACTCAGTTTATTTTTATATGCCTCTCAGAAAGCAGAGGGATTATCCAATGAATTCAGAGGAAACGCAACTTTTAGACCAAAATATGAATCTATTCTTACACTAAAAATACAAAATCTCACTTAAAAATAAAAAAGGCAGCTTCCAATTACTTTGCCTACTTGAGTTAACTAGAGATAAAGATAAAGGAGAACATACTGTACATATAATAATCATTACAGATCACAAAATAAAATCTAAATAGGGCTCCATGTGTATCAAGTTATGTGTGCAAAAATTCATACCATTTTATTTTAAACAAAAGACAAGTTTCTTACAACTAAAATTGGCCGGGAGATTAGGAATCCGTATTTCCTTATTTTTGATCTCCACATAAATTACATATGGATAGAGAACAAATTTTAAAATAATTCCACAGAAGGAAAAATAATCAAGCACTTATACAGAAATGGAAGAGTCGTTAATATGGAAAACCACACTTAACCATACATCACAGTAAATAAAATATGCTCTGGAATGTTGTGTTCATGTGGGAAAAAACTAAAGAATGCACACAAACTGCCACTACCAGTTATCTCCAGGAGATGGAATTCAGGGTATTTCATTTCTGCTGCACATTTCTGTGTGTCTGTGCGTGTGTGTGTGTGTGTATGTGTGTACTCTCAGGCACACATACTTCTTTAAGCAATGAGCACTTTTGTAAAATCAGAAGAAAAATGAGAGTTCAAGTTCTGGGAAACAAATGGAAGTTTCCTCATTTGCAATTCCTTCTCTCTGAACTGGAGTAAGTGAAAATAATTACGACTCCTTTCCTTCCATAAAAATAACAACGAGCTGCTTCTTCATGAATAATGAAGGTTCAATTTTACACATTTCACAGAATACTTCAATGAGATTATTCTAAAGGCAGGGTCTGTTTATCAATAATGTCTGTATCCACAGCACTTAGCACAATGTCTGGCACAGAACAGATAAAAAGGGCTTGGACACGTGGGTTTGTATCAGATCAAGAGCTCTTGGGGCAATTTTACCAGCTCTCCTTGGTGGGGGGGGGGGGGGGGGGGGGGCGCGTATACAGGGATGCTGCACAAGTACAAAGACTTGGGGGGAATGATGGGGTCTCTCTATATTTTGCTTTGAGTACATCTCCTCTTGGCTGCCACCTCTTTCCTGTTGCTCTTAACAATCTTACTTCACGTGTCAGAATTTTGCAGGCTTGACCTCTTCCTCCTCCTTTATACACTTCCTTCACCCAGCTTCTGGGCCCTACATTCTCGGTTAAGAGCACTGGGGACACATAATACCTCACTGGTAGCTTCTCACACTCCTTTGTGGGTCCTCCTCTTCTCCCCAAACTCTTAAAGTTGGGGTGCCCTGGGTTCTTTTCTTATCACCTTTTCACACTACACTCATTCCCAAAGTGACCTAATTCAGTCTCTGGCTTTAAATATCTCTAGGCTAAAGACTCCCAGATCTTAATCTCGAGCCTGGAGCTCTTTCCCAAGCTCTAGATTCCCATACCCAACCCTACTCTACGTCTCCATTTGGATGTCTAGCAGACACTCGCTTCTAAATTAGCATATTCAAAACTGAACCCTTGATCAGCCCCCGAACCTCCATCTCAGTCATCCTTGACTGTTTTCTCCCACATACCACATCTAAACCATCACCAAATCCTCTTGGCTCTATTTGCAGAAACTCCCAGACTTCAAACACTTCTTACCACCTTTGCTATACAAGTCTGGTCCAAGCCACTGTCACCTGTCGCCTAGATTACTGCAACAGTCAATTAGAGGGTCTCTCTGCTTCTACTGTTGCTCCTTTACAATCCATTATCAACACTGCAAGCACAGTGCTCCTTTAAAGCATAACTCAGATGGTATCACTCCTCTGCTCAAAACCCTCTGGCGCTTACATATTTCACTCGGAGTAGAAGTTGCTACAATGGCTGACACAGCCCTGCATGACCTGGCCCTGTGTTACCTTTCTGACTTCATTCCACTACCCTCCCCTCCCTCACTCTATCCTATCCAGACTGCCTCCCTGCAGTTCTTGGGGCAAACCAGACAGGTCTCCTTTAGGGCATTAGCCTGGAACACTTCTCCCCCAAAATCCATGTGGCTAACTCCCTCGTCTCTTTCTGTCTTTACTTAAATGTCACCTTGGAAAATTGCAACCCATCTTTATCTCTCACCAGTACTCCTCAACTCTGTACCCTGTTCTTTTTCTGTTTTCCTAACACTTATCACCTCCTAACATATCACATATTTTAATTATTTTTTAGGGGGATTATTGGTTTGTTTGTCTTCTCCCTTGAGAATGTAAACTGCCTTAAGGCCAGGTTCTTTGATTTTCCTGTTATTTCCCAAGTACCCTGAACAGTTTCTAGGTGACCAGTGAGTGTTTGCTCAACAAATGAATAGATCTTAGGAGGCACAAAAGGAACTAAATAATATATAGTGGATCCCCTACCTTCACTCCTATAACTACTCATGGGAAGGAGGGACTAAGAGGTAGAAATCATCCAGGCAAGAGCAATAGGGGATGGCAGTTTAAAGGTCTTTCTGTTTCTGTGATCAGCTTTCTGGGCCACATCTCAGTCTATCTTTAGCAATCACCATACATTGTTACTGTTAATGAGTTGTTGGCATTCAGAATTTAACTAATGTTCATATACATTCCAGGACTATAATACACTGCATCTGTAGAATAAGTCCAAATCTAAAAACCTACTGTACTTAACCTCTAATCTACCAAGATCACCAAAGTCAGGGTCCTCTGAGGTGGGGATATTCTAGTAGAAAATGGTACTAAAAGATGAAAAAGTTATTAAGATGCTCTCTTGGGAATGAGGTGATAACCACAACCTAACAACATGAGGTCATCTACCAGATGATTAACATTGAGGAATGCAGGTCAGCTGCCGAGTAAAAAATCCACAAGCCACCCAAACTGTCTAAAGGCAACAACACATGACACTACTCACTTCCTGAACTGAGCCTTGGAACTGCTTTATGGCTCTGTAAATAGTTATATTTACAAATTGTATTACAGATAATAAAGATTTCATTAATGTAGAACTTTATAATTATGGCCCAAGTACAGCCAGCACTAAAAATGAATCTATTTACTCTAAGAGAATAATTTTTTTCAATGACAAATATGAGGGCCTTACTGGTGTTATGGACTTTTTCCATTTTTTTTTTTTTCATGCTACTCAGAGGAAATTTACTAAATTCTTCTAAGTGACAAAGCTTGGAAATATTCTTCAATACCAGCATCTATTCCTTTATTCAACAAACATGACCAAGTGCACAGAGAGCTGTGAAGGATACTAGGAACAAGACAAGGCCTTCCCTCATTGAGAAGGGAGAAGAGTTGTTGACAAAATAACTACGAGTGAGGCGAGTGACAACAGGGATGCAGTGTGCCACTGCAGGAAGGAGTAATGTGAGGGTGATAAGGGAAAGCTCTAAGGAAGCACTGTTTCACTAGAGATCTCATGACTGAGCAGTAGCTAGCTAGGGTAAGGGGGGCAGGAAGAGGTGTCAGGGCAGAGGAAACAGCATGTGCAAAGGTCCTGAAGCAGACAGAGTTGAGAACCAAAAGAGATAACAGTGGTAAACCTGAGGCTGCAGAGAAAGATAGAAGCCAGATCATTTAGGGCCCTGAGACCATGGAAGGACTCCAGACTCTAGCCTCTGGGCAATGGGGAACATTTGAAAGGTTTTAAGGAGGAGAGGTATCAGTTTTGGTTTTGTTTTTAAAACTATCAATTGGCTTTAGTTTAGAGAATGGGCAGCAAGAATGAACTTGGAAAGGCCCCTTTAGCAGAAATCCAAGAATTCTTCCTTGGAGGATAGTAGTGGTGGGATGGAGAGAAATGAGCAGAATTAAGAGAATATTTAGGAACAACAACTGGCAAGACTTAGTGACTGATGAGACTTGGAGAGTGAGAAAAGGTATGTGGCCCAGATTTCTAGTTTGACCAAATACCTCTAGAATGAAGGTCTCTTCAAATAAATTAACATGGGTTTGTATAGGAAAATTGCCTAATATATGTCAATAAAATAAGCAGTTGGTTTTTCACGATGGATTAAAAGCTTAAGGTTTTTAGTTTATTTTAGAAACTCTCTTGCAAACAAAATAACTTCACAGAGCATCCTCTTATGTTTTTAAGTACTTATAACATTCTATCTATAGACAGAGACATATAGATATATGAATTTATTAAGCTACTGGATTGCGATATTTGGCTTTAACTTGAGTTGTCAAACTGCATGACTTTGAACTTATCACTTGTCACTTCATCATTCAGTTGAAAAAAAAAAAAAACCCTACAGATTAAGATTTAAGATTCTGTTCTCTACATGACTGATGTTTACATGTTATGCACAACCACATTCTAGGTTGAGGGACCTTATGCATGGTTGACCAAGGGCTTTTTTCTTCCTCCTCTGTCTAGCTAGTTCTTTACCAGCCCAATACAATGCAAAATTATTTCTCTTAAATATGCTTCTTAAATTAGATAGCAAGATGGCTTTCGCCCCAAAGAGCAACTCCTCACAGGCCTGGGTATACTGATGTGCACAACTCCATTACAGCCTTTTTTTAATGTATCATAATGAAAGACAGCCACATAAAGCATTTATGGATTATTAGATACCGTACCGGTGAACACCTGTCTCTTGTCAAAATTTTGTTCCCATCAGAAAATCAGATTTTGATACCTTTTTTAAGTTATGCCTGCTCTGCACATCACCCCCTTGTAGAAAAGGAAATTCCCAGTAATTGTAATACCATCATCATTATTTCCTTAATGTAAATTCAGTTCTAGGTAAGCCAGAATAATCTAGGTCCAGCCATCCAGGGCCAGCATTTAATCTGTTCACTGTAAAATAAATGTCATTTCAGAAAATATACAGGAGTAAAATTAAAACCCAAGCTGCATCGAATACAAAACACACCAACAGAAGAAACCCAGAAAATTCAAATCTATCTCTACTGTGTGAGCCCTGCCCTGGTTTCATTTCTGGACATTCATTCCCCATCATAAATGACCAGGATAATGAGAAATAAACAGCAGCAGCACCACGATCACCTTGAATTTCAAAAGTGAAGAGGTCCATCACTATAATCTATTTCTATCTGTCGCTATCCATAAAGCTCTACCAGAGAGTACATGCTACGCGTGGAGGAACGATCCCTTCCCTCTTTGTGCATGAGAGGATTGAAAATGTTCCTAGGTTTAAAGGAGAAAAGAGACAGAGTCAAAAGATGAGGCTGGAAACTGAAAAGCTGCTACATGGCAGGAATCCAGACCTAGGTGAGAAAAAGTCAAGAAGGAAGCAGAAAAGAGCCCACAGAGGTCAGAGGAGGAAAAGGAAAATACGGGCTCCTGACAAAATCCGGCAGGAGAACGTGGAAATGGAATAACTGAACAGGGCCAGTGTCAGTGGGTAAGGGGACCAAATATTGGGAGGTGCGGGCAGTGGCTGCGGAGGGCTCAGGGGATGGTTAGTCCTGGATAGAGAGGCCCAAGAGAGGAAAAAGGGGACAGGCAGGGAGCATCCGCCAGGGTGTTGGAAGGCTAGCGGGGGCGATCCTCACCTTGATTTTTGTCCGGCTGGCCTTGGCCTTGGCCCGGCGCTGGGGCCTTACCGCCTCGGCCATAGACCCTGCGGCGGCGCCGTCGCCGTTTGTTTTTATCAAAACCCTGCGCGTCCCACAACCTGCCCAGTTCCGGCCTCTGGACTTATCACGTGATCAGACATCCACCACTCCCGGAGAAGGGGCGGCACCTCAGGGACGCTACGGGCCGCAACATAGGACAAACCACCCCAGGAGGCTTTTTTTCACTGAAAGATGGTAGATCCGCCCCCTTCCGTCCAGGCTCCACCCCTGGCCCGGCGTGCGGGGCCTCCAGGTCCAACCCGCCCGCGGCTTCCAGAGGGTTGTGTAGCTCCTGGGCCCTGGCCGGTTGATAAGTCGCGTCTGTCTCCCTGGCCCACACCCATTTTGGCCGCGCACACCTCAGGCCCAATGGCTTTAAGGAGTTCGGGGAGGGATGTTTGTCAATCTTGTTTTGACCTGTATTTAAGTCAGTTAGCCTCTGTCTCTGCTTGGCGCTCTTGATGTCCCTTAAGATATGCACCTCAGTTTCCTCTTTTATAAAGGAGAATGATGATGTTTGATGAAGGTTAAATGGGCTAATCGTGAAAGGTACCTGGTAGAGCGACAGACATGTTAGTAAATGGTATTACTAAACAAATTGCCAGGCAGGAAATGGACACCTGATCCAAAAAGGGCAAAGAAGAAATAAGACCCATAAAAGTATTCTTAGTATAGAATGTATGTACCTTGTGTGTACCTTGCTTCATTTTTAAATTCCAGATGTTAATAGCTTGGCCCCATCTCCCTTCCCCAGCTGTTCCATTTCTTTTTTCCAAAGCATTTAGTGCCTCTTAAACTACTATAAAATTTGCTTTCATGTTTATGCCTGTCAGCTCCTCTAGAATGTAAGATCCTAAAGGGCAGAGTTCTTTGTTTTGTTCCCTGTAGTATTCCAAGGGCCTCTACCACACTGGTCAGCATATAGTAGACGCTCAATAAATATTTGATGAATGGAACAAATGAATGTGAGTTGTTTTGTCTGGTGGTGGGGTAAGACAGTTGAGATGGCTTGTACGGGAGGAAAATAAGTCTATTCACCCACTGGTAGCATATCCTAGAATGAAAAATCCTGAAATATGATGTGAGAAATGAAAAGCACTCCAAAGATGGCCACTGCACAGTGACTTGTTTGTGAGCTATTTGATCATATAAAGTACAGTTTCATATCTTTTGATCTCAAATCCTCAACAATAACAAAAAAAGTTATCAAGCTGCTCGGAATGCCCATGCACTTTGTATACCCTGGTGTGTGTGTGTGTGTGTGTGTGTGTGTGTGTGTGTGTGTGTGTATTTATTTATAATGGGTGAGACTTGGAAAATATGAGCAAAATCTTTATACCACCATTACTACCAATTACTTTTGCTGGTATTTCTCCAGGTCTGGAATACCCTTTCTGGTTTCCACCAATTCAAATCCTTTTTGGACTTCAAAGTTCTCTGTGTGTTAGTCACTACTTAGCAAAATGGAACTGACCCTACCTTCACTTCCAGTGATTTACAACTTATTTGGGAAGCACACATGACGTATGGATAAACTGCAATAAATGTATCACAGCCTATGGGGAAAAGGGGGCATATGTTACATTTATAAACTGAATTTGCTATACCTTAGTACCATAAGTAGTTGGTTTGTTGGTCAGTTCAGGCAATAGAAGAAATTAATCTATATTAAATTTAATACTGTAGTTTACAATGTCTGAAGGAATTTAAATCACAAATGAGACTGATTCTTTGACAAAATTTGGTCTATTGAATTTGAGTTGACCAAATGTTAAAGTTCCCCCTTGAAAGTGATTATTAAAATTTATTAGATTTATAAACAGAATTTGAGATTCATAAAGACTTAAGAAAACTAAATTAAAAAGAGAGAGAGAGAAAGAGGGGCGACTGGGTGGATCAGGTAAGTGTCCAACTTCGGCTTAGGTCACGATCTCCAAGTCTGTGAGTTGGAGCTCTGCACCGGGCTCTGTGCAGACAGCTCAGAGCCTGAAGCCTGCTTCGGATTCTGTGTCTCCCTCTCTCTCTGCCCTCCCCCCACTCATGCTCTGTCACTCTCTCTCTCTCAAAAATAAATAAAAAACTTTTTAAAAAATTAAATTTTAAAATGTATATGACAAATAAATTGAACATTAATTTTAAAATAATTAGTTTAAAAGATTCATTTCAAACAAGAAAATAATGGGGGCACCTGGGTGGCTCAATAGGTTAAGTGTCAACTCTTGATTTGGGCTCGGGTCATGATCTCTGGTTCATGAGATGGAACCTGGCGTCAGGCTTGCACAGAGCCTACCTGGGATTCTCTCTCTCCCTCTCTACCTGTGCACTCATGTTCTCTCTCTCTCTCTCTCTCTCTCTCTCAAAAACAAACTTCAAAAACAAAAACAAAAAAACCTACAAAACAATGACAAATGTATTTTCTATATATAAATTCTATCTGCAGAAACTCTAAAATATTTACAGCGAGCACAATAACTGGCCTAACTGAGCAGTGAAGGGTTTGCTATTACCGATCCTTCAGCAGTAATAATCTCCATTTCCTGAGCACTTACTATAAGCCAGGAACTGTTCTGAGGACTCTTCATGTAACCCATTTGATTCTCGTGCAACCCTACAAAATTTTATTTGTTCTCATTTTATAGACAGAGACTAAGGGCCAGAGAAGTTAAATGATTTGTCTAGAGTCCCACAGCTAGGATACGGGAGAGCTGGGATTTGAACCCATGCAACTGTGCAGCATAAACAGACTTTTAAGATAGGTAGCCAGGTTTACTCTCTCTGTATTTGCAATACTCGATACTTACACACTGGGGCCAAGATGAATATCAGAAATATTTTATTTAAAGATACTGAGTTATTCAGAATAGTCACAGCATTGACATGGGCATTGATTTTATTTTTTTTTCTTCCTTCAAAGTTTCTATATAATAGTTTTAAATTATGCTATTCTTAAAATTTTTCACAAACATAGAAGTACAACATAGAAGAACATGTAATAGAAAGTTAACCTGTCTCCCTAGAGTCAATAATTACTAACAGTTCACTATGCATTCTTTCAGACTTTCTACCGATGCACAAATACCCCATTCTTAAATACTCAGTGTCTATGTGTATATTGCCTGTGACCTTTTAATTCATAAATCTTGGAGATATGTGTTTATAAAGAAGATAGCTCTATTTCTCTTTTTTATTTTTTCGAGTGAGAGAGAGCACACAAGTGGGGGAGAGGGGCAGAGGGAGAGAGAGAGAGAGAAAGAAAGAGAGAGAGAGAGAGAGAGAGAGAGAGAGAGTATCTTAAGCAGGCTCCACGCTCAGCACGGAACCCAACATGGGGCTTGATCCCACAACCCTGGGATCATGACCTGAGCCGAAATCAAGAGTCGGACGCTCAACTGACTGAGCCACCCAGACACCCCAATAGCTCTATTTCATTTTTCTCTTAATTAATTTAACATTCCCTTTATATTAAATAAATAACTTTATTTAAACAGACTTCTGGGAGCCATTAATTGTTTACAATTCTTCACTATTAAAAACAATGCTTAGGGGTGCCCATCTGGCTCAGTTGGACTCTTGATCCTGGGGGTTGTAAGTTCAAGTTCCCCACTGAGTGAAGCGATTACTTAAAAAAAAATAAAATCTTTAAAAAATAATTACAAATGACCATACTTGTATATTTTTGTGCATGAATACTTCTATAAGATAGATGCCTAGCTGCAAAATTGCTGATGAAAAACACATTCTCATTTTTTTAAATTTTTTAAGTTTATTATTTTTTAAGTTTATTTATTTTGAGAGAGAGAAAGAGCACATGACTAGGGAAGGGGCAGATCAAGAGGGAGAGAGAGAGAGAGAAAGAGAGAGAGAATCCCAAGCAGGCTCCACACTGATAGCATAGAGCCTGATGTGGGGCTTGAACTCACAAACCGTGAGATCATGAGCTGAGCTGAAACCAAGAGTCAGATGCTTAACTGACTGAGCCACCCAGGTGCCCTGAGACATTCTCATTTTTAATTTTAATAAGTATTTACCAAATTTCCTTCCAATGGGTTATATTAATTTTCATTGCAGCTTTAAGAATTTAAAATAGTCTTCTATCTCGTGAGAAAAATCCCAATTTGAAACAGTTACCAGGCATTCATAAAAGGAGTATAACTCACATAGTATTCCAAAACTTAATAGGAGCATGATTCCTAATTCAGCCAGCGTCTGGAACAGTATTTGCCGTAACAGGGGTTCGATGAATGCTGCTGAACTCAGGAATGAGCCCTGGGTAATCCTTTCTTAAACTCCCCTACAAAAGTAGATTCCAGAGTCTCTGTTGCCATCTGCCGGCAATACCCCACTGACAAAACCTCCCGTGACATGATTTCCGAGAAGGCCGTCTTCTACAGTTAATTACTTCCTCACTCTGTAGGAAGCATTAATGATTTCATCATTCGTGATTACTAAACATACTTTTTAAAAATCACACAGAACTCACGTTACTTCTAAATTTTTTCAGCTTCTTGAGACAATTAGCTGGCAGTGCGAGTACCAAAAATAGCCAGCCTACATTTTTTTTTTTTTTTGAAGGCTTATATAGGTGGAGTCTCCTCTATTGACAGACTTTTTCTCCCACAGGAAGCAAAACATATAAAACTTATCTTTTTTCTACTATTTCCCCTCTCGTAATCTTCCCCACTTAAAAAAATGTTAAATGAATCATGGAAATGATTAGTTATTTGCACCCACAAAGTACCGGATATTGCTGGTGTCCCCCTCATATCTCCCTGGCATTTCTCATTTCTGAGTACACAAAAACCCAAGCTCTAATTATCACATCTTTGTCTCAGAGCTCCCTTTGGCCACATGTATGACAGGCTGAAGGTGCCATGGAAATACTGCATCCCCCTAAACTGAAAGCAGCCCTCAACCAGTGACAGGTGAGAGTTGGCATATAAATACAATTATGGGGTGAATTGTATCCCTCAAAATTTATATTTTGGAGCCTTAAGCCCCCCTCCCCTCCCCCACCCCCCCCACTCCCCCCCCCACCCCCCCACCCCCTACTTGAATGTGACCTTATTTGGAATGCGCCTTTATTTGGAGATAGGATCTTTCAGTAATCAAGTTAAAATGAGGTCATGAGGGTGGGTCCTAATCCAATAAGACGAGTGTCCTTATACAAAGGTGGAAAATGGACACACAAACATGCATAGAGGTAAGACGACCATCTACTGAGCAAGGAGAGAGGCCTAGAACAGCTCCTTCCTACACAGCCTTTAGAAGGAGTCAACTCTGCCAACACCTTGATTTTGGACTTCTCCCCTCCACAACTGTGAGACAACACCGTTCTGTTGTTTAAGCCAGCCAGTGTGCGGTGCCCTATTACAGCAGCTTTAGCAAATACGAATGCTCAGCTCCCTCACATCTGGGGTGGATTAATACTGCGATCTGATCTGTGTTCTGCGCCTCTGCCCAGAGTTCCCCATAAGATTCGGCTCCAGTTGCCCACAGTGATAAGTAACTTTCTTATCAACTTCCTTGATAACCTTGTATTTATTCATTTCTTTCTCTTCCCTTTTTCAGTTCCCATTTCACTACTAGTGTTCTCTGGACACACCTCTTAAATGAACTGCTTGATCTCAAGTCCTGGTCTCCAAGCCCCCTTGAGGAGCCTAGACTAAGACAGTATCAGAAATGGTACTCAGATGTCAGGATGGGACTCTGGAATTAGACGGCTTCCCAGCCATATGGTAACAAGGATCTCACTGCTTACAGAAATAGAACAATCGGTAACCTCCAAGCTGAAGCATCACAATGATTGGAGGCCTCATCTGTGGTGACTTAGGGCAGGACTCAGTAGGACAGTCTTATAGAACATTCCTGACATTTGAGAGATATGGGCCAAATTTAGTTATAAGGACCATAGAGTGGGTTGGTCGTCAACTGCTGTTGGTGTACCAAAGAAGATTACAAGCTCAGATCACTAGGGACTAAGAAAGCCAGAAAGCCTCCATGGTAACATTGACAGAGATGCATTTTGTCAAAGTTATAAAGGAAACATAAACATGAATGTTATTACCATTTTATCCTGAGTTAGATCCCCTGAGTCAGGTACAGGGGGCATTCTGGAACATGTGGGGTACATTGTGGAACATGTGGTACATTCTGGAATAGGGGGGGCAAATCCAGAAGGCCACTACTCAAACAGGCAATGCAGACACCTCCCCCAACTTCCTCTGCTTCACCTATGCCTCTCCTTGCAGCTCATACCCGTGGCCTCAGAGGAGGCTTCCTTCAACCCAGTGGGTGAAGAAGAGCAAAAAAACTCATGCCTGGTTCAAGAATAAATCATCTCTCTATGTTAATTGTTGTTCATCTATATGTGGGCTGCTATGCTACAGCACCACCTGGGATGAAGAGAAGTGCTCCCAGTGGGAAGTGCATCAAGTAACACAGCCGGTCATCAGCCTGATGTGAAGAAGAGAAGGCCAAGGTAACGGCTGGGCAATGGCACATGACTTGACCGATTGACCAAGGAATAGGATCAGAAGACCGAAAACAAAAGAATGGGCAACAAAGTGTGAAATCTTTGTGTCTTACACCAGTGCCCACAAGAAACAACTCATCAAAGGAGGTACAGAGCAACCAAGTGGCAAGGATGACTCACCCAGTGGCATCCAGCGGTCTCTGTCCTTGACCACCCCAGTGCTTCCTCAGTGGACTCCTCAACAGAGTAGCCATGGAAGCAGGGATGAAGACTCTACAGCCCCCCGCCCCACTCACCAGGCCTGCCCTAGTGGCTATTGCTAAATGTCTGATCAATTAGCCCCTGAAGCTGAAGGTGAGCCCTTAATATGTTATCATCCCCCAAGGAGACCAACCAGCCACTTGGCAAGAAGTGATTCATTAAGCTTCTTCTACTATAGAAGAAGCAGAGATTCACCTCTACTGGGATTGATTCCAAGAATACATTATTCTTTTCTACTGGGAGTGCCTTGGCCAACACCACTATCCAAAGGCTGAAAGAGTGTCTCATGTATCATTATGAAATTCCACGTAACATTACCTTAGACTGGTGTTTTTCATTACCCTGTGGAGCCTTTTAAGACATTTTTTCCTTAATTGCCATGCTCATGAAATTCTAATACCATAGATATCCTGCATCTCTGTATATGTGCCATATGTGTGTCTGTGCTTTAAACATAAGAAGAGTAAGAGTTGTTTTGCCCAACAAGAACTGATTTTTGCCCCTTTATGAGAAATTCTGCCCCAACTGAGAATGCATATCTTATAACAAGAGCTTCACTTTACAGTATAGTTGGTACAACAATGGGCAAATGGCCATGGGCTCCACTTTGTCTACTATATACCACATCACCTCGAAACTACTGTCCTGAAAGAATGTTGGAATGGCCTTATAAAGTGTGGCAGCTTGAGAATACCTTGCAGGGTTGGGGTGCTGGTCTTAAAGATGAGGTCATATATGGTGCTTATACGGCTGCAATATGGTAATATATGTTGACTCCACTGGGTGGAAAACAGGCCTGGTAGTGAAGAGGTAAGAGTGGGTAGGTCGCACTGACCCACTTGGGAAATTGGTGCTTCCCATGTGTTTAACTTTAGGCTCTGCTGGACTAGAGCACCTAGCTCTATGTGGTTGCCAAGAGATGCATTAACCGGGGGACATAGAAAGGGTTCCACTAAATGGTGGCTGATGCCTAGTCATCCCAGTAAACCAGCAAGACAAGAAGGGAGTAACTGTCCCAGTAGGAATTGGTGATCATCATGAGGAAAGTAGGGTGGGGGGGAATGTATCTGGAACTCAGGAGTTTCACTGGGGTGCCTCTGGGTATTGCCCTGCCTGTGATAAACACAGCAATTTCAGCAAACAGGGTCTGATAAGAGCCTGACAACCAGGGGCTAAGACCCTTAGGGATGACGATCTGGATTACCCAACCCAGTTGAGCAACCTAGACAAGCAGTAGACTTGCCAAGTGTGAAGGGAATCTAGAATGTGTGGTATTAATTTGCTAGGGCTGCCATATCAAAATACCAGAGACTGGGTGGCTTAAACAATAGAAATTAATTTTCTGGCAGTTCTGGAAGCTGGCAGTCCAAGATGAAGGTGCTGGCAGGGTTGGTTTCCTCTGAGGTCTCTCTCCTCAGCTTGCAGGTGGCTGTCCTCTTGTTTTTCACAAGGTCATCCTTTGGGCCCACTCACCCGTGGTGTCTCTTTCTCTTCTTAGAAAGGCACCAGACTGGATTAGTGCCCCACCCCAGGGATCTCATTTCAACTTAATTCCCTCGTTAAAGGCCCTATCTCCAAACACAGTCACATTCTGCGGTACTAAGGGTTGAGACTTCAACATATAAATTTGGAGGGGGCTGTGGGCAGAATACAATTCACTCCCTAACACGCTGCTAGAGGAAGGAGATGATGAATATCAGTTAGAGACTCAGGACCATCTGTAGCAAGGGACCATAGCTTGTCCTACTAAACGGCCTAGGGTGTGCGTGCGTGCGTGTGTGTGTGTGTGTGTGTGTGTGTGTTGGAAACTGGAACTTGAAGAAATGATGGCGAGCTGGAGTAAAATCCATGTGGGGCACAGCTGGATCTGAGCCATGCAGGGGTCAGACCCTGTCAGGGCACCATCCACCTCCCTTCAGTACTTACCATTTCCTTAAACGTCAGCCCACTTGCAACTGCCAGGAACTGCCTCTCCCAAGGACTCTCTCAGCATTCGGGATCCCACTCTGCTGGCATTTCCACATTTCCAGCAGGCCAGAAATGCCAGGGGTTTAATGCCTCCTGGGGGTGGCCCTCAACCAGTGACTGAAGGGAGCCGGGAATGAATACCACAGCCACATCCTAACTGGTGAGCCATCTGTGAGGTGCGTGTGCCACAGTTTCCTACTAGTCCCCGCCAGACTACAGCTCCAGTGCCTGCAGTGCTGTCTTGATAATACATGTTTATTTTGCCTTCCTCCCTTCCTCCCTTCCCTCCTTCCACCCCCTTTACCTCCCCACTCCCATACTGGTGCTTTCTGGGATCCCTCCCCCCGAAAAAGTACCTGCACTCAAAGCCTTATCTCAGGGGCTGCTTCTGGTGGAATTCAAATGAAGAAGCCTCCAGTCTTAGGGGTAGATCCTATTTACTAAATTCAACATGTATACTTATTTGACTGGCTTCGCTCCCTTTACACTCCCAACTGGTTGTTTCTCGAGGTATGCTCTCTTTCTAGCCGCTAATTCTTTCATACTCACTACAACGTGTCAGGTGCTGGGGATATAGCAGTCATTGAGGTCACCATCTAGGAGAGAAGACAGACTCTGAACAATTAATTTCAAGAGTGAACCACGTACTATCAAGGAAAGAAAGGGAGAGGAGAAGGACCCAGCAGTGGGATCCAAGCTAGTCTGGAGGCGGGAGTGATGCTTCCCCAGGCAAGTGACTTTGTCATGAAGGACCAGTAGGAAGTGATGTGGCAGTTCCCCTCCTAACAGTTTGCTCCACTGCCATCGGACAATAGCAAATGTGACGAGGGTCAAACAGCTTGGAAGAGAGGACGTGGTGGACACAAAAAGGCAAAATAAATCCTAAATCTCCAAGGAACCTTTATTTTACTTCATATCAAACTGACAGAGCAATAAAATAAAGTATTTTCAATTCATAAAACACGTTTACAGCGATTGCACTGACCAAAAGAGAGAAAAGTGAAATCCCTGAGGAATTGTGAACAATAAATAAAATACCTAAAAATTAGAATGTTCCGAGCTTGAAGGAAATGTCCTGAGCCTGCTCAATTTGGGGAAGTCAATGGCCCTTTGCAAACTTCAGTTTCTCAAAAGGATATCCAATTGATGCAAGCTTCCTGTCATGAGGAGAAGCTGCCACTTTCAGTAACACCTTAAAGGGTGGGAAATAATCAATCTTGTTTCAATCAATTTGTGCACAGTTCTGAGAAAGCTACTGCATAGAGCAGGAGAAGAAAATATGTGTTACAAGGCCAACAACATACTGAATAAGTACCAATGCTAGTTTAATTTGTCATTAACTAAAATGTACCATTTTCTCATGGCGTGTGGATATTACACAAAAGGGACATTGTCTCCCTGCCGTCTGTGGGTAACAAGAAAGACTCAAATACCTGCGAAAGGGTAAGACTGACGCTTTAAAAAGTTCTAGGAGCTAGCAAGGGAAAGATTCTCTGTGAAGACCCAGGACTGAGGACTGGCTTTGGAGCTCTCGAATTCTCTTTAGGAATTGAAGTCCAAATACCCTATTGCACTGACTCTAGGATGTACTTCCCCCCGCCTCAGTTTAGCAAATCAAATTTAAATGGGCTTAACCGTTAACTGTCCCAATTTTCACCCCTTTATGAGTAATTCTGCCCCCACTGAGAATGTCAACTCCCTCACCTAACTTGCTCAGTGGTGTGTAAAATAATGGCCATGCTTTATAATCAGCGGCTTCTTAGATTAAATTAAATATGGTGCTCTAGAAGTTCAGGACACACAGGGACTCCCATAAAAATAAATCTGACATTTAAACCCTGGTTATTTTCCCAACTGGAAAGACGCCGGCAAAAAGCATTCGGCGTCTGAAATTTCAACACAAGCACCAATGGCCTGAGGAAGGATCACTCAGAATGGTAACGTGAGGTGAGCTTACACTCCAGTTTGGATTCTGTCCCTAATCAGTAAGGAAATTGATTTCACACTTCTGGGCCCCATTTCCTCATCTGTAAAACGAGAAAGTATAATTAGATGGCCTCCAAGTCTTCCAGCCAAAAAGGAAGGTGATTTGAAATGGTGCACCACCGAGGGCACATGCTGCTGTGAACATTCTACAGCCAAGCTGCCCCCGGAGCCAAAGAAGCCCCTCCAGGTTCATGACTCATACCCCTCTGCAGCCACCTCTGCCCCCCCACAACAAGAGTCAGGGCTCCAAATCCAGAGACCAAGGAGATAACACAATTCACTCACAACGTTAGTAACCGCCTAGGAAAGAATGATTCTTCAGTCTGGGGCAATTTGTAAACTTCTTCTAAGAATTTCAGAACTTAACTAGCCTAAGTTGATCTAAATGTCTACAATAAATTTAAAATACAAAAAAAATTACAGCAAGGTTTCACTTGGAAGTTTCATGACTGACACAGTTTGGCTAAGGATTCTGCTGTTCTGAGTGCCTCCTCCCACGCTGTAGAAGCACCGGCCCGAAAAAGGTTTGTTTTCTGAAAGAAAATAACAAAGAAATTTCATCTGAATGAACCATTCACATCAGCTCCTCACTCCTCCCCTTGCCATATTATTCAATGAGAATAAGTATGCTTAGAAAAAAATAAAAAAGAATAAGTATGCTTGGCCAAAGAGAACACACAGTGAGGAATAAGTGTTTTAAAGTGATGAAAAAATGGACTGTGATGACAACAGCATTGCTTTATGCAAATAATACACATATTTATATTTTTGATACTCAGAAGTTATAATCTGTCCCTAAACACGTCAGAAATAAAAACAAGCATAGCAGCTACATCAACAATGCCAAACAAACCACAAATTCCTACGCCTTCCTATTTAAATTCCTACACATTCCTATTTCATTTCCAAAGGCTCAAACTACTTTAAATGTCATGATACATTGCTCAGCTAAGTTATTAACTAAGATAGACTTCCTTCTGTAAAATTCTCTTCAACTCCGTCAATGATACATGTGTATGTTGAGTCCTGTTCCCCGAGCTTCCACATACTAATGAACCCCATGAAATGACAGAGCTCACGTGTGTTGGCATTAGCATCTTGCACTGAAGCAACGGGTTCTTGAACTCAGAGGAACTAGAGTTGCTGGGTCAAAGGTTACTATTAAGCAACTAGAATGTGTGCTTTATGCATATAAGGGAGGGTGGGAAAGGAGGAGGTTAAAATAAAACTCAAACTCTCGGAGCTGCCAGAGGCCTACCTGCAGCCATCACCTCCATGGTGTTGTTCCAGAGGGCGGATTTCGCCTTGGAGTCCCAAGTCACTGATTCCCCATGTCCCTTTCTACCTCTAATATGGGCCATGCCTCTTTTCATGAGAAAAAGGGAGCCTTATGAAATGAAGAAATGATGACCAGTTGTAGAGACTCCAATTTGTTTGCAGGTCAGAAAGTTATGTACAGTTAGTGGCTGAGGTATTTTAGGTCTTCCATTTCCATTATCTTTCACAGCAAAGTTGCTTAGATATTAAACACATTTATTAAGCAATTTAAGGACTTATGTTTAAATATAAACACACACTGGCTGATCATTTCTACCCAATCAAAACAACATGGCTTCCATCCCGTCTAGCTAATGGGCTACAAGTCACAAAGTGGGTGTTTCTGGAGGACTGAAGACAAGCAGTGTTTGATGTGCTCACTTGAAGAACTTTTCAGTGTTATAGAGCACTGAAGGAAAGGCACCATGGAGCACCATTAAAACCCGTTTGGGGGGCACCTAGATGGCTCAATCAGTCAAGCATCGACTTTGGCTCAGGTTGTGATCTCATGGTTTGTGAGTTTGAGCCTCACATCGGGCTCTGCGCTGTCAGCACAGAGCCTGCTTGGGATTCTCTCCCTCTCACTCTCTGCCTCTCCCCCATCATTCTCTCTCTCAAAAATAAATAAACATTAAGAAATAAAACTTGTTTTGTTTCCTAAGTGGCAGTAACAGCAAACCAGGAAGGGTGGGAGAGAGGCTGGCACAGTTCCTGAATCCGCCCCCACTCCTGTCACCCCTGGGAACATCAGGAGTGTGCAAAAGGATCAACTCTTCAAAACTGTCTTTTATTAAAGAAGTAACAAAGTTTCACTGTAGGCAAACTGGAAAACATAAGTAAACAAAAAGAAAAACTACTACTTGCTTGGGAATGTATCCTTTCAAGCTTTTTCTTTGCTCATCTATACGGATATTGTCATGCCCCAAGACACACCCGTTTGGGTTAAAACATTTATACTTTATAGAGTTCCATTTACTATTGCTGTTTCGGACTCGGAGTGAAGTGAACTTCACTCACATTTGTGAAGGCAAAGATGGACCTGGGACACGTTGCAAGCACCTGAGAGTCAGAGACAAGCACCGTCTCATAGTTTTGCTCTAGGAATCCCTGGGGTTTGCTAGCTTGGAGTAGTAATGATCTGATACCAGATGACCCCCCCCCCCAATGCCCTTTGTGTGACAGGGGAGTGTGACAGTGTTTGCCTCATTGTCACTGACTTCTTTTTACTTGACTTTTCCCCTTTGGGGGATGGGGGAGCACACGAAAGGCTAAATTAAACAGCGAGGATCATGGGCATTGTGTGAGCGTTGTGTGTGCGGTGTATTATAGGTGCGGGTGCGTTGTAGCCACAAAGACCTTAACTAGAGCAGAAAATGAGTTGCAGAATAATTAACGAAGGAAAAATCTCCTCATTCAAGTAGGTATGGCATGGGCTCCAGTCCCCTTGCAATTGTGGGACCCAGAGAGGCCATTCCGCAGGATCACGTGCATCCACGGCATGGGTCAGCCTGAGGCAAGGCCTTGCTGCCTGCAGTGGTGTCGTAAAGAAGCTTCAGAGACTTCAAAAACACAATCAATAGTCTAAATGCAACTTGAAAATTATGTGAAAATTAAAGGTTCTTACCACTGATGTTACTGGTAGATCAGACTGTAGTCATCAACCAAAGAATAATCAGGGTTATCTGCAAAGGGCAGAACAGAGCAACATTAAGCTAATACTGCTTCGTGGTAAGATTCTTAGCCCTTTTCAAATCAAGACATTCCACTTAAAGATTCTACTGACTGCCCTTCTGTAAAAAGAAAACATATCCGGCGACGAAACCTACCCATGAAAATCAAGACTACACACAGAAGATTCACGCATACATTCTGGAAATCACTACCACGATTTCATTGCCCTTTTTCATCCATGTGCAGATAGCGGCACCTAGAGTAAAGCCATCTTCAAGGCTTAGCTTAGATTTCAAGCTAAGACATAGACAAAAATCAGTCCCACATTATCAGGTGGTAATTGTTTTATAAAAATAAAATAACAGGAACACCTAGGTGGCTCAGTCAAGCACACAACTTTGGCTCAGGTCATGATCTCCCAGTTCATGAGTTTGAAACCTACATCAGGCTCTCTGCTCTAAGCGCAGAACCTGCTTCAGATCCTCTGTCTCCCTCTCTCTCTCTGCATCTCCCCCACTCACACTCTCTCATTCTCAAAAATAAATAAACATTTAAAGTAAAATAACTTAAATCCTTATATTTTTCAAAGATATTATTATAATTTCAGGTCCTAAACTTCTTTTCAGTCACTGAAGTTTTAGTAAGCCATGATATGCAGCATAAGTTCCCTCTTCCCTTGAACATAGGTAAGTATACCTTTCTTTTACTCAAAAAAATAGATATTTGTTGAGCACCTCCTATGTGCTCAGGACTGTGTTAAGTGCTATGAGTGATACAGGAGAAAACCAATTATCCACCTTCAAGGATCTTATAATTATCCAAGGAATAAAACTAACAACAATGACAACAAAAAAGCTAAAATGTGTGGTTGTCCTAGAGGTGTCATAGGAGTTCTGATAGGATTTAAAAAGAGACCAAGTCATGAGTGACAGACCCAGTTATGGCCAGTATGCAGATATATACTATTAGGTTATGTGTTTCTAGACATAACTTCTATCAGTTACGTTTCTGTGTAATCCAAAGGAAACTATACTTTGCTTCTCTTATGGTCCAAGTTGAAATAATCTCTTAGGTAAGACTGCCTTATAATAAGTTTCTTTTGGTACTCCAGGAACTGAATTCTCTTTGACAGGCAATAAAGTAGACCCCTAATTACCAAAGTCTACTCTTTGACAAACAGTATTACATCAAGATCCTGATACAGGCTCGTTCTCTTGAGAATTTATTTCTATTTATTCCCTTCTTTCCCTTTATTTCAACATTCTAGCTACTCAACCTTAAAGAGAACCTGACATGAGTATTTTGAAAGGTCTTTCTTGACATCGTACCTGGTAAACTTTTAGGAACTGGGAGAGGTCCTCTCCTGTAAGAGATGAAAACCAAAGTCTTTCAGATAAGTTCTCATTAGTTTGTAATTTTTGTCTTCACGCCCCAATCATACTGCAAGCTAATCAGATCTGGTTTCTGTTCTGAAGAGTCAAGAAAAGTTCAGATGAAGCAAAAGCCGGGCAACACTGACGTACCGGAATCTAGGCTGCCGGCATTCTATTGTGCTGGTGAGCAGGACAGCAGGATGCACAGGACTCAGGAAGCCCAGAGCCCCGTCCCAGCACCCCAAACAGGCAGGAGGAAAGTCTCTACTGTGGAGCATGTGGTTTCCTGACCTCCTGGTCCCTCAACATCTCCACACGTAAAATGGAGAATCCAAGCAATTTCCACCTCACTGCGAGGATTAAATGAGCTCATTCACATGACCTGTTCTGAATGGCACCTGGTGTTCTTAAATACTGATGATGACCATGCAATCCTCCCTCAAATACTCCCTTCTCTTTAAAAACTGGAATGGAAATTCAACAGCTTAGATTTCAAGTTGACTGTGCGGGAAACAGAAGTTTCTTTTCTCTCAGGTAAAGCAGGGGTGGCAAACTCTTTCTGCAAAGGGACAGTAAATGACGTAGGCTCTGCTGGCCACTAAGGCAGCTCTGTCACAACTCTGCCAACTCTAATGCAAAAGTAGCCGCAGAAAAAATGTAAATGGATGAGCATGATCAGGTCCCAATAAAACTTTATATGAACACTGACACATGAACTTCATATCATTTCCATGTGTCACAAAATAGTATCCTTTTCTTCTTTTTTCAGCCAGTTATAAAAACCATTCTTTACTCTTGGGTCCTACCAAAACAGGTAGGTCAGTTGACTCACAGGGGGACAGAGTTCTGCTTTCTACAAGCTCTACGAAAAGTATAGGATTCATGCGTGAATCATAATAATCACACTCAAGCATAATATGGTCCTCCTTAAACTATGACTGGTAAAATCCACTTAACATTTGTCCTAAAAATGCTACTTCTACTCCTGAAATCATTGTTTCACTATATGCTGACTAATTTGGATGTAAATTTTAAAAAAATAAAAAATAAAATTTAAAAAAAAACGCTAATTCTCCAAATCTAGCAACCTCACTTAAGCAAATGCAGGGGTAGATGTGTTCCAATATCTCTTAGAACACTAATGATAACAACACTTATTAAAAGTATTTTTCTTCGGGGGGCCTGGGTGGCTCAGTCAGTTAACTGTCCAGCTTCGGCTCAGGTCATGGTGTCACAGTTTGTGAGTTTGAGCCCCACATCGGGCTCTGTGCTGACAACTCAGAGCCTGGAGCCTGCTTTGAATTCTGTGGCTCCTTCTCTCTCTGCCCTTCCCCTGCTCACATTCTCTCTCTCTCTCTCTCTCTCTCTCTCTCTCAAAAATAAATAAACATTAAAAAAAATTTTTTTAAGTATTTTTCTTCATGTGAAAGGTAGGTGGTTATTACCTTGGTAAGTTGGGCCCTGGAGCCTTTCCCTGTGGGGCTGTATTCTTCTGGGGGCAGTAGAAATTCTCATACACAATGGGTGCTAGGGAAATTAAGAAACAAAATATTAAGATGCTGGTGTCTCCCATTCTCAATGACATGTGCACAAAAGACTAGCAGAATTGCTTAAATAAATGCCCCGCCCCACCACTCCATTCACCTGGTGGAGTCTGTCCAGTTTTTTGTTGGTTCACAAAGTACTCAATGTCCTTCTCAATGCTGCATGCCTCTAAGCTCTTACGGACTTCTTCATACATCTGACAAAAAGAAGACAAATCAAGCGTAGAGGTATGTCTGTGAATAATTGTGACACAGCTTATTAAAACAGGTTTGATGAATGGCTGGCTCTTCCAAATTTTGTTTTGAAAAGAAAAAGAGACATTCCTAAGTCCCAGATTCATATAAAGGGATTTCTCTGGTGCATATCTGCTATTAAAATTGTTTTAAAGATGACAAGAAATGTTATCTCTGTGACTGCATAAAAACCTTCACAGAAAGATTTGTCTTTAACACTGACGGGACAAAGAAAATAGATACTAAGACCAAAGCCACACACAAAATGCAAAGATGAATTAACTTGGAAAAAGCTCTTCTAGTCAATTCTACAGGTTTTCTAGGTGTTTGATTTTTCTCCTAAAGTGAATGTCCCATCCAAGTGAGGGTGGCTATTTCTTAGCAAAGAAGGTTGTGATAATTTGATTCTAATCCCTCTTGAGGTCTGGAAACCCCATGAGGGTTTCTGTGCACAACTTAAACCCGGATGTTGGCTGTGGGAATGCTGCTGAAGTAAATCTTGAGCCCTGGCATGATCATTAGCCCAGGCATGGGTCAGTCTCCTAGTGCTTGGTGGTGTCCTGGAGTGACCCTTTGTTATGACATCTCTGTCTTCCATAAACTAAACTACATTTGGGTCTCCCTTTTCCGCTCTCCTGCCCTGTGAATTCCTTAAAGAGAAAGTCATGGTGGCAAAGCAGATTTGGAGTCAGGCAGTTAGGTGTTTATTTGGGTCTTTCTATCAGCTCACTGTGTGGCCTCGGGCAAGTCACTGTACCTCTCTGGGCCTCAAATGAGGAGGGTGCACTAATAAATGCCTATGGTTCCTCCCACTCTCATGAATCCTCCATGGATGCTTCTGACTTACCTCATCACTTGTGACACATTGTTGTGACAGCTGATTCATGTGTAACCACAACGCATTCCGAAAGAAGTTTATTCGTTCACATTCTTGAGCTTCGAACATCTGCGGAAACATAACTACATGTCCGTACATATACAGAGAAGAGAGACATTTGTCTAGACTGGCTATGACTTAAGAAACAGTGTCAACCCTCATTATCTGTAAGCTTATTGTCCCATTTAGGATATTCCCTGCTACCAAGGAAATTCATAAACTCTTACCGCAGGCAAAGAATGCAAATAGTATTCTAATATGGTATTGACACAAACAGGATTGGATATAGTTCTGAAGGTAAGAGGTAATGATGAGCCCAGATGCCAAGGGTCTAACCCGAATTCCAGCTAACATTTCCGACTGCCTGGTGGGCATCTCCACGTGGGCAGCTTGCCAGAGCCTCACATTCAAATTCCCCTATGACTGAATATTGGCAAGATGATTATAATCACTGAAGTTCACGAGAACGTGGGGGAACCCGCACTTGTCCTCCAACTCTGTTTATGTTTGAAGGTTTCTTTAACTAAAAAAAGTTTTTTAAGAAGTCACTTCCTGAACAATAGCTTCTTGGACATAAGCAAGTATCAACTTTCGGAAAATCAAGCTATTATTCTATAAAGGGGATGCTATTCAACAGTGGATGTTATATATTAATGTACTTTTTAAAGGTTGAATATAACACTATTACATTTTAAAACTTTTTATCATGTAGAACTTCAAACATAGATAAGAACAGAGAAAATAGTATAATGAATGCACATGTACCCTTCACCAGCTTGAACATGTATCAATTCACAACCAATTCTGTTTTATTATATCCCTACCAACTCATCTACTCCCTAGGATATTTTGAAGCAAATACATTATTTTAATTGGAAACCTTTTAATATTTAGTATTTAGCATACTTGGTATATATGTAGTGTTTATTATATTTTGTATTTATGTAGCATATAAACAGTAGATTTTATGTGATTTTTATTATAGAATACTTCGCATGGACAGAATCATAGAGAGCAATATAATGAATACATACATATTGACCACCTCGCTTGGTCAACAAGTTTGGCCATATTTGCCTCAGATTCTGTTTAAGCTCCTTGTGTGCTTTCTCCAAACTCGATCCCCTTCTTCCTTCCCCACAGATAACCATTGTCCTAAACTTTATCATTCCTATGCAGGCTTTTCTAATATTTGTGTGTCTATAAAATGCATATGATACTGCTCTGCATGTTTTTAAACCTTAAAAAGGGGGACTTATTCTAGGTTTTTCCATGAGAGTGTGGAGTCACAGAAGTAAAGCAGAAAAGAGTGTTTTAGGAAGGGGATAGTGACCCACAGTGTTAGATAGTAGACACAAGCCAAATAAGATCAGGAACTGCAAAGGCCTGCTGGACCTCACACCACAGAGATGTCTGGTTCCTCAGCAAGCAGCAGCAGGGGTGACAAACCCCAGATGCAGCAGGCTGGGACAGGCAGGGGCAATGAGCCTGTGAAGACAACTCCTTCAGGAAGCCTGGCTGTGAAGAGAGGAGAGGGCAGCAGACAGGAAGCAACAGCCAGTGCCAGTAGGTTGTAACACCAAGAATGAGCTGAGTTGTCCAAACAATGGTATAAAAAGTTCACACTGAAGGGAGCTTTGCACAGGCATGAGGGAAAGACAGCTGGATGATGGGATCTTGAGCCCAGATGGAAGGATAGGATCTTGATAAGGCAGGGGCAGCCCCTTTTCAACTAACAGGAGAAAAGGAGGGGAGGGGGGTGTAGATCAGTGATTCTCAGGCTTGAATTTGCGTAAGAAGCACCAGGGGAGTTATAAACAGTACTGCACCTAGGTCCAGAGTTGGTCTGAGAATTTGCATCTCTATCAAATTCCCAGATGATGCTGATGCTACACGTCCTGGGATTTCACTTTGAGAACCACTGGTAAGAAAAACTATAGACAGGCTAAAAGAAACTTGAGGAAGTTTCCAAGTTATGTCTTTATTTTCTCCAGGAAATTGTAAGTGAGGTCACATGCTCAAAATGAAGCAGGAGGTAATGGTGAAATCAAAGGTGTAAAGGGAGTAAGAACTTCTTTTTTTTTTTTTTATGTTTATTTATTTTTGAGGGTGTGCCAGCAGGGGAGGGATAGGGAGAGGGGGTGGAGGATTCAAAATGGGATCTGTACTGACAACAGAGAACCCAATGCCTGGCTCTCAAACCTCGAGCTCATGACCTGAGCTGCAGTCAGACGCTCAACCAACTGAGCCACCCAGGTGCCTGAGTGAAAACTTCTAGCTCACCTTCTATCTGCATTCTCCTTATTGGAAAACAAGTTCAGGCAAGGCTCTTGAAAGATAATTATTTAATCACCCATTAACTGATTCAGCTATTTCGTATTTGCACTAACCAAACGTTGGAGGAAGTCCTTGAACAGAGTCAGACACAATGCTCAGGACTGGGACAGGGCAGAAAGATGAGGCTTGGAGGAAAATATCCCAGTTCCATCCATCCTATACTTACATTTCTGATTTCTAACTTGGCCTCAAGCAATTCTATGAGAATTGGGGCCCTGTAATAAGGGGGTGGTGCATTTCTGGCAAAGTAGACTCCCCAAATTCTCGGAGGAAGACCCATCCCCTCCTGAGCAGCCACCGGTTCTGGTACCTCGCAGGCCTTGATGTGCTCGATCTGCCAGTCTTCGCGGACTTTGTCCAGAGTGTTGATGTGCATCATGTACGCCTTGTCTGCAGTGGAGGGGAAGGGCCTGGGTTCAGAAACCAGGCAGGAGCAGGGTGCGCAGACCCACTGCCCAGCTCACCTGGATGGCAAACGACACTCGCCAGAGTCACACTGAGCTCACAAGACCCCATGGAGCTCTGAACAGTGGGAGGCCATATCCATCTCTCTCTCTCACAATATATTTGTGAAATAAGCACTTTCTTTTTAGACATTAAACCAAGCCAAGTAAGAAATGTTTCAAGGGGAAGAAAAAAAAAAGGAAATGCTTCAAGGAAGGAGAACAAAGGCTGACAGGAACTTCAGCCAGAGTTCTCTTGAGCTAATTCAACCTCAATAGCTTCCACCCATTTCCATTTTCAGGAAGATTAGACAGTGAGAGGTGCAGAGAACTACCAAGTGACTTTGGTTTTGGGTTTAGAGACTTCTTAAATGACCACGGTCACAAGAGGCTTGGCTCCTGCAGAATACTCTGGGATCAGAAGGCTTTGCAAACACCTGGCTTGGATCTCAGGTTTCAGCCATGACAAGGCCTTGCAACTTGGCTGTTTCCTTCATAGCAGATAAGAGTTATCAGGGCTGAAATGGGCTTTTAAGACAGATGTTCCTAATAAATCAGAATGAGTACCTGCTTACAAAGCAGCTGTCACATGACCTCCCCCCCCCCCCCCCCCCCCGCACCACCACCATTTAATTACAAGTACGGCTCAAGAAGGCAGTGGCCAGAAACAGCTGTCTCACTTTCCCAGGTTTTGATATACCTTGTCTCCCTCCGTGTCCTCCCTTTCTCCCTTCTTCCCTCCTGCTTTCTTGTTAATCCCACTGTCTGTCCATACATTCTTGTATGATATATAAAAATACCTTTCCCGACAGATTCAGCATAATGTCAGCCCCCTCCCCACAAGCCTCCCCCATCCCTGGGAGCAGCCCCCTCACCTGAGTCTTCGACTGCAGTCTTCGAAGTTGCCAGTTTCACGAAAAGCTGTGAGGACACACAAAGAACAAGAGATGGGGAATGCTGGGTAGAGCTCCCACAGGCAAAACAGGTTTGAAAGCAATGGCTGTGAAGAGACCCGTGTTCCACATCTTACCTGTGTTTCTCTCAGCCAACCGTTCAACTTGCCCTCTAATCTTAGCACCACAGGGAAATGGCCATCAAGCACCTTGCCCCATGGTATCCTAAAGACATAACCCCTGCCCTCTGGTTGCTGACAGTCTTCTACCAGATTACATAAAATTGATAATGTGCCCAAGCCTGAGGTGGCCTGGCTACAAAGAATACTTCAGTCTTGAAGAAAGATGAAAAAACTAAAACCCTCTCCCCTACTTCTTATCACCCTGTTCCCTTCCCCACGGCCACGCTTCTCCAGCTCCTCCCGAACCCCAAAACTGTGACAAGGGACTTTCTGGGCCAGAGGATCCTGACAGCCCAAAAGCAAGATATTGCCAGGGACTTAGGACGCACGTCCATTTTTCATTAAGATTAGTAATTGGCTTTAGTTTCAAATACATAAAGCTCAGATTTTTCAGGCTGTCGGCTCTCCCAGGTACCTTTTCTTGCTGCTTCGGGTTCACCACGTTGGCGCTCCGGTGGACAGCCTGCTCTGCTTCGTCTTTGTCCCGGCATTTCTGCACATAGGTCTTCTTTGCCTTTGTTGTTATGTGCCAAAAGAGGACCAAAACAGGTAAGCGGAACGTGAGCCTGCAAAGCAGCAGCCCGAGCCCACCGAGCCCAGCAAAGGACAGGGTGCTCTGGTCAGTGCCGTGATCACCGCCAGATGGTGGGCACCCTGGCAGCAAAGGCTCCTTCTTATCTATTTGTGGAAGGGCTCTTTAGCCTTTTTCCAAACTACGTGTGTGGTGGCAGCCTGATCAAGGAAGTAATAACTCCAGTTCGGCAAACACAAAGTATGTGGGCTTTAAAAACTGGAACAAAAGATGGGATTTGAAATAGGCAAAATCAAAATATGTATATAACTGTAAGGTGTATAATCTAGGGGCTCCTGAGTGGCTCTGTTGGTTAAGCGGCTGACTTCAGCTCAGGTCATCGTCTCATGGTCCATGAGTTCGAGCCCCGTGCTGACGGCTCCAGAGCCTCGAGCCTGCTTCAGGTCCTGTGTCTCCCTCTCTTGCTGCCCCTCCCCCGCTCACGTTCTGGTTTTCTCTCTCTGTCTCTCAAAAATGAATAAACATTAAAAAACAATTTAAAAAAAGATGTGTAATCTAACGTTTATGTAACATAACCCTCAGAACTTAGATGCCACCACTTGACCATAGTAATTGTAATTATGCCTCAATATTCTAATGCACCCACCCTAGCAGGTGACAAGGGCATGGATCCCATCAATTCTGTCACTCAAGCATAGCCATGTTCCTTTTTGATTTAAAAAAATCTGTTTGAGCTAGTTTATTTTTTTATTTTTATTTTTAAAGTTTATTTTGAGAGAGGGAACATGCACGGGAGTCGGAGAGGAGCAGAGAGAGAGAGAGAGGGAGAGAATCCGAAGCAGGCTCCACACCAGCAGCACAGAGCCAATGTGGGGCTCAAACTCATGAACTGTGAGATCATGACCTGAGCCAAAACCAAAGGTCAGACACTTAACCAAGCCACCTCGGTGCCCCTGTTTTAACTAGTTTAAAAGTAGACCCTGGTCTATCCTGTGCTGCCATCACTACCATTAGTATGAAAACAGTTCTCAACTATATAGTTAGCAAATCAAATAATTTTCTGTTTCACCTATTGAAGCAAAGACTTAACTTACTCAAACAAAGCAAAGCTGTGAGTCAGCTAATAAATAAGAATGTTGTTCCCCCCCCAAAACTGCTTGACCAAGAATGAAGACTCCTTTGCAGAGATGGTTTGTGCAATTCTCGGCATCCTCTGCAATTCAGTTGAGGTTAACCTTTCAGTAAACAACCATACAATTCTCTATATATGCTACACACACATAGAAGTTTCATAATTTTTCATAATTGTAAGCACATAAGATATTCATGCAGCAAATTCCTTTTGTAACAGTATGTGATAGACATTTTTCTATGTCAAGCATGATCCCTGTAGCTGAACATTTTTTTTTTAATGTTTATTTTTGAGAGAGAGACAGAGAGTGAGCAGGGGAGGGACAGAGAAGAGAGGGAGACACAGAATCCGAAGCAGGCTCCAGGCTCTGAGCTGTCAGCACAGAGCCCGACGTGAGGCTCGAACCCATGAACTGTGAGATCGTGACCTGAGTCGAAGTTGGACGCTTAACCGATTGAGCCACCTAGGCGCCCCTGTAGCTGAACATTTTAAAGGTTGTAAACACATACACACACACACACACACACACACACACACACACACACACACATGCCATAATTTTAACTATCTCTCTATCAGTGGACACTTAACTTGTTTCCCATTTTTTATAACATAAAAATATTCTGATTTTGTTTTGGGTAGTATGAATTTATTTATACGGGTCAAATTCCTAGAAGTGTAATTGTTTGGTAAAAGAATATGTATATGTGCAACTTCCTTCCAAAATGACCACACCAACTGGTACTCCCACCAGCAGTATATGGAGTAAATTTCCTCACTTTCACCAACACCAAGCTTGGACAATATGCCTGACCTTTTCTAATATTAGAGGAGAAAATGTCAGCATAAAGTTGTGTTATTTGTATTTATTTCATGACCACTAAGGTGGTATGTCCTTTCTCCTTCATGTCTTTTACCTGCTTTCCTATTGGAGAATTCCATATTTTCATTGAGTTTTTTTCCATTGTTTTTTTTTTAATGTTTATTTTATTTTTGAGAGAGAGACAGAGGGTGAGTGGGGGAGGGGCAGAGAGAGAGGGAGACACAGAATCTGAAGCAGACTCCAGGCTCTGAGCTGTCAACACAGAGCCGGATGCAGGGCTCAAACCCATGAACCAGGAGATCATGACCTGTGCTGAAGTTGGATGCTCAACTGACTGAGCCACCCAGGCACCCCTTTTTCCATTGGTTTTTAAGAGCTCAGTCTATATTAGGAACACTAACTGGCTATCAGTTATGTAAGTTACAAATATTTTCCCCCATTTGTTATCTCTCTTTAAGCCATGTATAAGATATTTTTTCTTTTGCTCTAAAGTAGTCTTAAATTTTAATGCTGTCAGTTATCAATCTTTCTCTACCCTACTTTATTTTTTAATATGGCATATTAAATATTTTTTCTCTGTTGCTACATATTCATAAAGGTCATATAACTAATATTTCTCCATTTTTTAGTCACTAAATAATTTACAATTTTCATTATTTTACGAGTGAATAAGTTCATGCCTTTGCTTTTCTTTTTTGGGATGATTTCCTAAAAATAGAGTCTTAAATTCTTAGTATAAGACTGAGCGGATATGATCACATTTATGGTCCTAAATAATTTTTTAAAGGTTATACATACAAGCTTTTGAAAAGATGGAAAGATGTAATTTTCCCTATTCCTCCACATAAGTACAATTAAAAACCCTGGACACTCTGTATAAAACAAACATAAGACTCTGAAAGGTGGAGAGAAGGCAGACTGGCTAGCAACCCTGGTCTGAGAAGGGTGACCCACAAGTAAGTTCTCTTGGTTTTTTCTTTGCCTCATATATCACAGACTGAGTGCCAAAGAAGCAGGCAACCAAGAAGTGGCAATGAGCAAAAACAAGAAGTCCCAACAAAAACCTGCCCTCTCTAGCCAAAAGACCAGAAAAGGGACAGTCTACCAGGAGAGAAACCTTGAGAAAATAACCATTCTACTGCAGCCAAGCACCACCTAAAAAAACTGTGGCCTGCCCCCCATACATCCAGCAAAGGACAAGCAGGGAGTCTAGACTTCCACTCTCACCAAGCTATAACAGGATGCCCAACTTCCCTGCCAAGATGGTTTCAGAGAAAGACAAATAGGGAACTGGAGGCTTCATTCTTACTGGGAGGTACCAGCCCTACACATAGTGCCAGTGGAAACCATGTGGGCAACCTGGACTTCTACGACCCCTGCCTGGCAGTCACAAGGTGCCTGCTGGGGTGGTGTCAGAGAAGGTCTAGTGGAGGGTCAGAACTTTAACCACCTCTCTGTAGTAACACAGCCACACAAACCCTGTGGTTTCAGTGGAGGCCAATGGGAGAAACCTGGATTTTTACCCCATAAAGGAGTAATGAGGCAGGGGACCTCACTGTCCCCTGCTAGAGGTGTCAGAGTAATCCAGCTGAAACAGAATGTTTAAATAAGATCCAGAGTCTTGTAACATAATACCTAAAATGTCCAAAACCAAATGACTGTCACTAATCATACCAAGAACGAGGAAGAGCTGAAACTGAATCAGAAGGCCTTCAATAGATGCCAACATTAAGATGACAGAGATTGTTAGAATTATCTGACAAAGATTTTAAAGGAGCCATCATAAAAATTCAATAAGCAATTACAAAAACACTTAAATGAGAAAACAGATGGTTTGGGCAAAGAACTAGAAAAGTTCAGTAAACACATAAAAGCTATAAAGAAGAACCAAATGGAAATTTTGGAACTAAATAAACACACTAATGAAAATTAAAAACTCAATGGATGGACTTCAGAATGGAAGAGATAGAAGAAAGAATCAGTGAAGTGGAAAACAGAGCAATAGAAATTACCTAATCTGAACAACAGAGAGAAAAACAGGCTGAAAAAAATGCATAGATGGGGCACCTGGATGGATCAGTGGGTTAAGTGTCCAACTCTTGATTTCAGCTCAGGTCATAATCTCACAATTCCTGAGATCGAGCCCTGCATGGGCTCCATGCTGACAACATGGAGCCTGCTTGATATTCTCTCTTGTCCTCTCTCTCTGTCCCACCCTGCTCATGCTCTCACTCCCTCTCTCAAGAAAAATAAATAAACCTCAAAATAAACATATAGAGCCTCATGAACCCTTGGGACCATAACAAAAGATCTAACACATTCATGTCCTTGCAATCCAAGGAAAGGAAGGTGAGCTAAAAAACTACTTGAAGAAATAACAGCTGAAAACTTCCCAAATTTGGCAAAAGATATAAAACTACAGATTCAAGAAGTTGATCATACCCCAAACAAAATAAACCCAAAGAAATCCATGACACTACATATATAGGTGAACTTCTGAAAACTAAAAAAAAAAAAGAAAGAAAGAAAGAAAGAAAGAAAGAAAGAAAGAAAGAAAGAAAATATCTTAAAACAGAAATGACACTTTACCTACAAGGAAAAACCTATAACCAGTGAAAACAGCCTTTGACACTGAAGGGGAAATCAAGATATTCTCAGATGAGGAAAAACTAAAAGTATTTGTCAATAGTAGACCATCCTGAAGATGGCTAAACTCTCTAAGCAAAGGAAACTATAAAAGAAGAAACGCTGGAATATCAAGAGGAAAAAAGGACACAGCAAGCGAAAAATGAGTTAATACAATAGTCTTCCTTTTTCTTGAGTTTTCTAAATCACTTTTGATAGTCGAAGCAAAAATTATAATACTAGCATGGCTCTGCAGGCAGGTAGAAGAGATAGTTAAGAAACTTGCATTTCACTAGGGTTTTCTCTTGAATTGTGAGAAACCTTGTCCCAGATTGCTCAAAACACAGAAAGTCTGGGAACAACCATGTATGGACCAATGCTATTTCTGCAGTTACAATGACATCATTCCCTATTTCTCAGTTGCTTTGGAGGTGCCATGCATCACAGAAAAAAAATGACGCGGAGCAGACTGCATATGTCATTGACATTGGTGACATTTTCTTTTTTAACTGGGTTACCACACATCATGTCACATAGAACATCATGATGATACTTCTGTACAAATATGGAATCATGGATGTTTCAGTAACAGAGTTCACTGTGTCCAGAGTGAACAGATTTAGGAAAGCTAGAGGGAGGGCCCTCGCAATTTGTCTTAGCTCTGTCTTGTTAAGTGTGTGTGTGTGTGTGTGTGTGTGTGTGTGTGTGTGTGTGTGTTTAAATAGATTACTTACAGAAGGCTCTTACAGTTTGTAGATCCTAAAACATGAAGGGCTCACTCAGTAAAATAGGTAAGAAACCAAGATTCAAAATAGTCACAGGGGAAAAAGCTAACATCCAACAAGATAAATGGCATGTGATACAGACACTTTTGTGTCTTGGCCTGAAATATTTCAATTGACTTGTAGACTTTCCCAGGTTACCAGAAAGTCACCATCATTTTCTTTCCTCTATCTTGTTTCATCCTCCGTCTTTCCAAGGCCTTAAAAAGCAGGAAAGTCAAACTTCTAAAGGTTGTTTTCCCAAACCACTGCACTAGTCCATAATATTATTAAAGTACTATTTTCAGGAATATGCTCCTACACAGCACAGGATTTCAGAAAATGTCACCATGGCAAAAAAAAAAAAAAAAAAAAAAAAAAAAAATGCAATAAACTGAGACTCACATCCATAGTTTTCTTGAACTGTAAGCTCCTTTGTTTATGGGCAGCATCCATTATAAGCTCTGTCTGTGAAGAGAGGACAAGCACTATTAATAAAAAACAAATTACTGTTAATGCCAGCTTATCTTGAGGAGTAAGTGTTCAACGTGGATTACCTCACTTAGTCCTCACACACCCAGAAGGTAGATGTGCTATTTATTACTCCCTTTTTGCAAACAAGGAAACTGTAGCAGAGAGGCTGAACAACCTGCCCAAGGTCTTACGGCTGCTCAGTGGTAAGGCCCGCCCTTGAACTTGGGCAGGACTGTTGAGAATCACTGATCATCCTTGGAGCTGTCTCTTCCGTAAACCTGGAATCAAGGAACTTAGGTTTCAAAAAAGATTTAAAAACCTTTGTTAAGGCACCATTCATATTTTAAAAGGGGTGTTTATTCTGTAAGCCTGTGTCAGCACAATAAAATTAGGGACTCATAAATATTCACTCCTCTTGTATCCACCAATAACACACCCTAAACCAGCAAGGAGCTGGGGCAGTATGAAGAAAAGAAATGTTTGTAGGACAACTAAAAGAAGGTATTCTCCCAGCTAATCCCAGCTAATCCAGGAAAGGTAAACTACTCTGCTGAGTTCACTTGAGAGCAATTTCTTTGTTGTGGCTCTGATAATAACCCTTTCATTACTCAAAATAATGGTGCTAATGGTAAAAATGTATGTCTCAGACATAATAGTAGTTGCCATTTATCAAGCATTATTATGTGCTAATCAGTTTTCATGCATCCCAACAACTGTAAGTACTCTTATCCCCATTTTGGGGGGGATTAATTTACCCAAGCAAGTAGTAGAGTTGGGATTTGGGCACAGCCTGACTCCTGTGCCCTTGTTCCTAATCATTACCCTCACCTACCATTATCCTTATGATAGCTCTATAAAATCAAACGGGCATATAAAAAACCAAGAGGTGCAGTAATTCAAAATGAGCTATGGCATTGCTCTCGTGCAAAATGACACAATGCAAAATAATAACTCTGAAAATGATGTTCAAATGTGGTTTCTCTTTCTTCTGGAGAATTACATTTTTGTCTGTTACCAACACAAACATGGCTGGATGGATTTTCAAGATATCTGGATGGAATGTTTGGGATGGTCTGACTTCAAATATAAGCTTTGTGGAATACATGAAATTCTGTTGGGGATCCCCAAGGGGCCTTCAGAGAACTGAACAGCCATCTTCCAGCCCAGCTGAAATCGAGGACTAAGAGGTGGGCCATGCATCTGCTAACAGTGAAGATCCTGTAGACACAGAGAACAGGCATGAGCCCCACGCGCAGAGTCTCATGGGAAGGCCCTTGTCATCACAGACAGGAAGCTGTGTGGTTCACTTGAGCACCTAGGTACCTCTACCAGGAAGAGGAGCTGGGTTTATTTATTAATGGTTCCTGATTTCCCCAAACTCCATGGAGCAGATCACTCAGCACTGTTGGTCTGTCCTGTGGTCTTTGCCAGTCCAAAAATATATATTGCCTTTCTTCCAGTTTGGGAGCTGCCACTATTTCATAGTTTATGGCCTCAGCCAGGCCTCCTTATGTCCAACTCACACATAACACCTGCTTCCAGCTCCTCTCAGGTGGCTACAAAGTTCTATTAGTCAGACCTTTTCCCTTCATCTTCCTCTCTACCTTGGAGGATCCCTGGCACCTGTATGAGAACAGGACCCTAGAGAGAGAGAGAGAGAGAGAGAGAGAGAGAGAGAGAGAGAGAGGTAGTCTGGCTCTAACCTGACAGTTGTGAGCCCTGGGGGCCCAAGAGGTGATAATTGCTCAAAGCCATTCAGTGACACCAAGTCCAGATCTGTCTGTTACCTCACTTTGATTTAAGTCTCCTCATGTCTGTATTCACTTATAGAATGGCCTATTCTTGGCAGGTCTTCAAAGGCCAAACCCAATGGAAATCTAATTGTCTTATTATTGATAACACAAAGTAGTACAAGAACTATCACCTCTGCTCTAGGGTGGGGAGAAGCAGAAGGGAGGGGCAAAGGAAGAAGAGATATGTAAATGATTCAAATGGCCCTGCAGTACATGATTGAAATAGCTGCTTTGGTGGTCTGTCTGTCTGCATTCACGCCATTAAAGCTGTAAGCACACTCCGTGTAACCAAGGACGTTCCTTTCTTTGGAGATTTCTCTCTACACAGGCAGAGCACCATTCTGCCATGCTCATCCCAATGTCAGCGGAGAGGGCAGAACAGAATGTAGGCACCAGAGGAGAGTGACTGACCGTGTGCTGTCCCTGTCAGCCTAGCACATTCTGGGCCGGAGAAGCAACCTCAGGACCCTAAAACGCCAAGACTCCTGAAAGTGGCTCCTAAGAGCCCCCCCAACCTGGCCAACCCTCAGGGATGACAGCCTGTCCCTCATCATCCTCACCTGTACTGTCACTCACTCTGGTGCTTGTAGCCTCAGGGTCTGCCCCCAAGACGCCTCCCCCACCTCACTGATAAGGTTAGGAGTCCCCACTGCAGGTGAGGTGGCACCTTCATCTCCCCTAATATTTAATGCTCATCACGCTTTATCATGATGACTACGTCACATCATTCTCTGGCCATGCTCTACACTCCATGAGGGAAGGATGACCATGTCTGTATTGTTCACCACCCTCAGAAATCTAGTTAAGTGAGTAGTACACCACTAACTTCTGAGCTATTCTACCTGCCGTCCCCCTTCCCCCGTTTGCTAAAAGGAACCAATGGTTTTCCTTGATAAGTGGAAATGGCTCAATTTCCAGAAAGTGGAAGCCCAAAACATACAGTGAAAATGAGAAGTTAGCGTTGACACATTTTCTCCCAAAGTTTGATTTAAAAAAAAAGGGGGGGGGGCATCTAAAAACAGAAGTGGTACAACCCAGAGTTCACTGTGACACGAGTAACTAGAAATTTATTAATAAATTTCAGACTTCTTCAAGAAAGCTCAGAAGGCATTTTCCTCCTGTAGAGAGCACACAGAATATAGAGAACTTGGATGACAGCAATGAGCTGAGCACAGGCTCCTTTATTACTTAACAGAATTCAGAACACATTCTTCCAGTTATGAGAATTTGATCTTTGTAACTTGTTAGGAGGGGAAGTTTCAGAAGCCTTGCAAAATTAACAAAAGTCTCCCTGAAACGACTAAGGCTACCAAAGGCACTTGGAAACATAAGGAAATGACTTTCTGCTCCTCTTACTGGAAATCATATGTGTATAGACTCTGTTAATTTTGCCCCTGAAAAATTGTTATTTCTCTAGGTAGGTGGGCAAGGCTGGCAATGTCAGGTCAAAACAATTTGACTGTCTAATGGGTGGGTATATGTACATATTATTTCTGCTCTGAAAAATATTTGAGGCCAGATGCACCTCTCAAACCTGATATACGAAGTGTGAATGTGTGTGAAACCACTGATCTGGTATTCCTTAAATGTTGGTTTCCACCTTTTATTCCTAAGAAGAGGCATAGCTTTAAGAGCAGCTCATGAGATGACCATAGATGTAAGGCAGTCGGGCTCTTAAGTCTGCCATCCACTCCAAATGCCAGCTGGTCACCAAAGGCTGGAATTAGACTCTGGCTTAGAACCATAGGCAAAGTTTCTGAAAATGGCATATGGGTACACTCAGCCTTAACAGCTGGACCTTTTTTGGATACACACACTATAGACAATGACCTTCAGATGGTCAAGGACCAGGATGAGAACAGATTTCCAAAAAGTTCATGCAAAGATGTCTGGAGAGACCGGGGTGGAAATCTTTGGGTGCCAAATAAAGAAGAGCTGGTCCCCCATGTGAGGCTGACATTCTAACCTTATAGACCAGATGTAAAAAAGAAGAAATTCTAGAAGAGCTCTAGTTGGCTGTCAGGCCAACCTGAATGTATAAGTCATTTAGGAACAAGATAGAAGGGAGTCAGAATAGTCGCTGGTCTCTTCTAAGGAACACTTTACTACTGTATATCTGAACTTCTTTTCTTGATCCTTGTAACTTTTCAAACATTCACCAGTTTTATTAACTCTTGTTACTCCCATCTCCTTCCATGTAATTGGACAGAGTAAATTCCATCAATGAAAAACAGCCTATGCACATCTGCTTTGAAGACAAAAAGGACTTGGATTTCCCAGGGCCTCAGTTTCCCAATTTGTAAAATAGGGTGGTTAGACTACAAGGTCTCTGGGAGAATGTGAGTCTTCTCTACATCTTACCCTTCCCTTACTGCCTTCTCAAGGAGGAGGAGTGTGGTCTGGGAGTTCGTCAGGTTAAATGCCCTAGACTCTACCAAAGACAGGGTTTCCCCTTGCCAGTCATAGTCTGAATAGTGGCAGCAGATATGAAAAGAAGAAGGCCAGACCCATAAATCCTGCGAGAATTCAAAGAGAACTGGCCTGGGTGCAAATGGGTATAGAGACAGAACCATCTAGTTGGGTCTCCACATGGTTTCCCAATAAATAATCTCATAGGTTAAAAGAGGAGCACGGCTGCATGAAGGCGGGTGTGAGCCAAAGAGTTTGATGAAAAACCAAGCCTGGAGTTTTCCGCCACGGGAAAAGCAACGTCTTAACATATATGCAAATCCAACCTTTTTCCGTTGTAGCTTTTGCTTTTCCCTGAATTCTTCCATCTTCCTGGCCTCTTCTCTTAGAGTCTGGGCAAGCTGAATGTGACATTGTGCCACACTGTCTACCTCTGCAAAAAAAATTAAAAAAAAAACATAATAAACAAGATCTACATATGTCTGAATTGAAATATACAAAACCACACAAAACTTATCTACAAAATAAAATACTGGAACAAGTGGTAAAATTAACCCACCTCACTTGGTCACCAACATTTATCAACCCCCTCCATGTGCCCTGCCTTGCCCTGACCACCAAGACCAAGGCTAGCAAATCTTTAGCTTAACCTCCAAACACTAACTGTTACTAACCTAGTGTGTTCCCAGAACTGGGGAGAAGAACAGCCGAGGCCCCAGCTCATGGAGCTTACATGCTGAAAGATGTCACTGAACCCACTACAATTTCAAATTCAGTATTTATTTCTCATTAGATGACTCTAACGGTCTTTCCATCTCTAACGTTTTCTGAACCTGAGCATCTGTAAGAAAGGTCACACACACAAATTATGGCTATCAATAATTATTTCTAGACAGAAAGGTTATTGGTGATTTTTTCTTCTTATTTTCTAAGATCTTTGCAATGAGTACAGTTTACCTTTGTAGCAGCAAAAAAAAAAAAAATTCTTACTTTACTTGTTCTAAGAAAACAAATTGAAGCATGACTTTAAGGCTAGAAAGATGGACAGATCTGACCTAAGAAAAAAATTTAAACTTGTGTGTGTCAAAATAACTTTGAAAGGTTCCAAGAGACATGACAAATTAGAAAAATATTAGCAATTTATGTAACAGAATAAACCGCTATATTAAAAGAGTTTTCACAAGTCAAAAGAAAAATATATACATTCCAGTATAAAAAAATTGGTTAAAGAACATGGCATTTTTTAAAAGATTGGCTAAATGGCTAACAAACATTTGAAAATGTATTCAACCATAAAGCTATTGGAAAAAATGCAAAACCTCAACCCCCAGAGATGTATAATTTTTTACTTTTCAGTTAGGGAAAAATTTTTAAATGTGAAAATTCTTCATATTGGCAAGCATGGGTAAAAAATAGCACTTTTGGTGGGGGAGAAGTCAGTACAACCTTTCTGGAGGAGGTCTGGCATTTTATAAGACCGAAACTTTCAAATGTGAAAGAATGAGGCAGATCTATATGAACTGAAATGGAAAGATGCTTGGGAATGCAAGCTGGTGCAGCCACTCTGGAAAACAGTATGGAGGTGCCTCAAAAAAACAAAAATAGAACTACCCTACGACCCAGCAATTGCACCACTAGGCATTTATCCATGGGATACAGGTGTGCTGTTTCAAAGGAACACATGCACCCCCGTGTTTATAGCAGCACTATCGACAATAGCCAAAGTATGGAAAGAGCCCAAATGTCCATCAGTGGATGAATGGATAAAGAAAATGTGGTGTGTGTGTATGTGTGTGTGTGTGTGTGTGTGTGTATAATGGAGTACTACTTGGCAATCAAAAAGAAGGAAATCTTGCCATTTGCAACGACGTGGATGGAACTGGAGGGTATTATGCTAAGTGAAATTAGTCAGAGAAAGACAAAAATCATATGACTTCACTCATATGAGGACTTTAAGAGACAAAACAGATGAACGTAAGGGAAAGGAAACAGAAATAATATAAAAACAGGGAGGAGGACAAAACAGAAGAGACTCATAAATATGGAGAACAAACTGAGGGTTACTGGAGGGGTGGCAGGAGAGGGGATGGGCCAAATGGGTAAGGGGCACTAAGGAATCTACTCCTGAAATCATTGGTGCACTATATGCTAACTAATTTGGATGTAAATTAAAAAAAAAAAATAAAATAAAACAAGTTAAAAAAAAGAAATAGAAAGATGCTTAGATAATATTGTTGGGAAAAACAAATTGTAGGATATAGGTATAGTATGATCTCATTTATACAAAAACTCACGTGTGTGTGTCTGTGTGCAATTTAAGAGAGAGAAAGAGAACTGTAAATGCGTAGGAAAAGGTCTGGAGAGATATATCCCAAACTGCTGGCATGATGAAACCATTGATATTTTCATTTTAAAAATGACTTAAAAAATTTTTTTAAAAATAAATAAATAAATAAAAATTAAAAAATAAAAATGACTTAAAAACAAATGATCTGCCCTCACTCACCCCACAGATTCTGAACCACTGCCATGGTATCATCCTATTTTTTTATATGAATTGATACATTTACATGTGTTTAATTGCATAAAAATATCTGGAGTCACATTCACCAATAACTGCTTATCACTAGGAACTGAAAGTCTAGGTATTTACTATCTTCTTGATAGTTGCCTCATTTGAATGTTTAAGATAAATATATTTTTTAATAAGAAGGAAATAAAACTATTCGAGGAGGGTAGAAAGTAAGTCAAGTAACAGCAAGTACATAGGCTTAGGAGACCCAGCCTAGACTGAAGCTCCCTTGGGCCCCATGGTTAGCCTTTGCAGGGCATATAAAAAACATGAAACATAAACATTTCTACCTTGAGAAATGTATTCATTGGTGAGTTAAAGAGGGAAGAGAACACCTTCCATGGAAAAGTTAAGATGAATATCTGTTTAGCTAACATTTACAAACTTCTAGAACCAGTCAACTAGCTACAGAAACACTTAAGCACATACATACGATGCCATGTTAAAATCCTTAGCTCGAAAGCAGCAAGTATTGTGAAGAACAGAAAGCCTTAAAGGCCGTTTCTGAGTAACAGGACTGGGGACTCTTAGAACTGAACAGGAGGGCGCCTGGCTGGCTCAGTCGGTAGAGCATACAACCCTTGATCTCAGAGCCGTGAGTCTGAACTCCATGGTGGGTGTACGAATTACTTTAAAAAGGGGCGCCTGAGTGGCTCAATCAGTTAAGTGTCCGATTCTTGATTTCGGCTCAGGTCACGACCTCACAGTTCACGAGTTCAAGCCCCACATTGGGCTCTGTGCTGACAGCGTGGAACCTGCTTGGGATTCTCTCTCTCCCTCTCTCTCTGCCCCTTCCCTTCTCTCTCTCTCTCTCTCTCTCTCTCTCTCTCTCTCTTCCCTCTCTCCGTCAAAAAATAAAATAAACTAATAAAAAAAATTTTTAATAAAAAAATTTTTTTCAAAAAGACCCGGACAGGACCCCTTGAAGACCAAATTGCGAGGGCCTTGCCCTGGATTTCAAGTGTGAGAACCCCTGCTCGAAGTAAGTCAAATGCACGTCATGACTTCCACATGGAAGGTGGGCTCTCCAGCTCATTTCAGCTCTGCAGAGCTACTTCTCACCTTGGGAGCTGCTCTAACTTTTTTTTTTTACCCAATATGAGATGGCTGTTCAAAGTAAAACCCCCAGAACCAGCCAAGGGCAGCAAATATAGTTTAAAGAATCACTTACGCTTCTTGAAGACTTCAAGGGCCTGCTTCAGGGTGCTGAAAAACAAGCACATATATAACTTCAGTTCTGGAAATTGTTGTACAATCTTTTTTTCTTTTAAGTTTATTTATTTATTTTGAGAGAGACAGAGACAGTGTGAGTGGGGAGGTGCAGAGAGAGAGGGAGACAGAGAATCCCAAACAGGCTCCATGCTGCCAGCAAGGAGCCCAAAGCAGGGCTCGAACCCACAAAACTGTGGGATCATGACCTGAGCTGAAAACAAGAGTCAGACACTTGACCACCTGAGCCACTCACGTGCCCCTGTACGATCTTATTATAAACCCACTGCATGCTTCTCTCCGCCCACGTGTCATGGCCTGCAGACTCATCTTTGCATGTAAACTTGGGAAGACAGCAAAGGATCAAGATTTCTTCAGTTCAGTTTTCCTCTTTCTTGCTCTCTCAATCCCAGGTAAAGCATTATAAATTCTTCACTGTCCACCTGGGTAGAGCAAGATGCCCAAATTCCTTATGTTTCATTTCTCCCAATGATTATATAGGAATTATGATCCCTTTCTCATAAGAATACCAGTCCACTTCTTTAAAGTGTGATAATTAGAAATAAGGATACAAGGAAGGGTTCAAACCCTGGCTCCTGATCGCCCTCATTTTCACTCATTTGTCAATCATGTGTTCATTGAACATAAACCATGAGCCAAGTGTTGTGTCAGATGTTAATGATTCCATGGTACAAGACAGACTGGTCCCAGACCTTGGACTCTAAAGGAAAGGACAGACATGAAACACATCGTTTCAATGTTCTACTGCTAAAAAACAAACTACCCCAAATTTAGCAGTTTAAAACTACACACATTTACTACCTCACAGTTTCAGTGGGGAAAGCCCATGACTCATTTTTCATACCTTCTCTCAATCTCCCCCATCCTCTTACAGCCCATGGCTCCTCCTCCCTTGGAGATGCCCTGGCCCATGGTTTTAGTTGTCTGTCATCCTACACTTCCTAAAGTAAACATCCTTGTGAGGGTGACATGGCCCTGGGGATGTTCTTGCTCATGCTGCTTTCACTGGAAGCAGATCTCACTGGGCTCACTCCAGCCCCCTAAGTAGGAATGGAACTTTGTGAATTCATGGTCCCCGCACCACAACAGCATAACATCACGGATCACTTCTTGTATGTATATATGTAGGTGGCAAGCTTTGCTACTTTGCAAAGAAAAACCCCTTGTCTTTTCCAGCTGGCTGTTTCTTTCAGCTATTTCCTTTCCCCTGCTCTGTTTATCGCAAAGAAAGAATTCTTATTTCTCCATGCCTTTTCTCACACAAACACTTCCAATTATTACAAAGACATCAAGCAGGAAAACATAACTGCACATTCTCCATTCTCTTTACCCATCTTATGATACAATTATCGTGATATGGTGTGGATAGACACTAGAAAGTGTCCATGTCTAACAAATGTGCCAGTGGTCCCGAAGGACAAATGAACGTCACTGAAGTGCAGGCACACTACTGGAATTACTGGGAAATGCAGAGATATGGCATCAAACATCACCAGAAGGCTTTCTCAATTGGGAGTCGTGGAGCTGAAACCCAGCCTTACACATAAATAATCTGTTCAGGGTCTAAAGTTTTTCCCCCACTAAGCAACTGGCTGCAGGGCCACAAGAAGGGCAGCCTCAATCTCTCTTTAGTTTGTCATTAGCTTTGTTGTCTCACATCATCACTTAATTGCTGTTTCCCTTGTTCAGGACATGACAACCGGAGAGAATCTGAACTTTGGGGGTGGTGGCCTAGCAACATCCGACTCCTCTTTTCCCTAGTGTTCTCCTTCACTGTGGGAAAAGAAAATATTCTACCACCCTTTAAAATTCTTTTTAATGTTTATTATTTATTTTTGAGAGAGACAGAGCATTAGCGGGGGAGGGGCAAAGAGAGAGGGAGACACAGAATCTGAAGCAGGCTCCAGGTTCTGAGCTGTCAGCGCAGAGCCCGATGTGGGGCTCGAACCCACAAACCACAAGATCATGACCTGAGCCGAAGTCAGACGCTGAACCAACTGAGCCACCCAGGTGCCCCTCTACCACCCTTTCGATAAACACTTTGGCCTTAAATCCTAGCAAGCCCATTAGGCACCTGAGTCTCTCAATGTGGTCCACAAGATGAAAAATCCTAACTAGTCCACAGAGAAGCAGAGTCTTGCACTCTTATCGAGGGCCCCTTCCTAAAGATCATTCTGGAGGTGACAGAAACAGAAGTCACCTAAATGGCCTTCAACTTTGGACACTCTGTCCCCAGGCCTCATTTTTTGTTGCATCTTCCTGTCTGAGGTATACTCTTAGAAGGAACACTGACTGGCCTTTATCACAGAACAGAGAGAATAGTGTTCTCTATGAATTTACTAAGTTATAAGTCAAATGGGTAAGAATATAATAAATACCATTTTGGATCAGACTCATTCTGCTAAATACCTTTCCTAAGAAGTGTTAATGTGCGAGAATATGGCTCTTTCTCATGACATCACCTCAAGTTTTGGGGTATCTTCCCAAACAGCTTACGCTTTCTCTGCAAATAAGTTTTTTGGTCAAGTGACCCACTAATCTTCCTTGAAATTATCTAAACCCTGCTTGAATGACAAAGAAACATACCTAAATCTATGCAGTTTTGATCTGTCAACACGTAAATGTTTTACACGTTCAAAAAATAAAACTAAACCAAATAGGGAAAAGAAAACAATCCTTAAAATTTTTAAAATTGAAACAAAATTGGTTACATTTCACACATGAGATCATGACCTGAGCCGATATCAAGAGTCAGATGCTTAACCAACTGAGCCACCCAGGCACCCCAGAACACAGTATTCTCAGTGAAATACATTCTAAGATCAAAAGGAACTTCAAGGAAATGTTAAACTTCATTCAGAAGTATTATTATGAGTAGTAACATTGATATTATTTTGAAATATTTTAATATAAATAGTCATATAAAGCAAGTAATTGTGCTAATATTGTCAGGAATCAAGATTTTCAGTGCAAGGTGAAATGAATATAAAATTAAGGAAATTAAGTAAAACCCTGTGAAGTTATTTTAGAATTGGAAATATCAATATGAACTACTCATGCTTTTAAAATCTGTCCCCTGAGGGGTACCTGGGTGGCTGAGTCGGTTAAGCGTCCGACTTGGGCTCAGGTCATGATTTCACAGTTCATGAGTTCGAGCTCTGCATTTGGCTCTCTGCTTTCAGCACAGAGCCTGCTTGGGATCCTCTGTCCCACTGTCTCTCTGCCCCTCCCCCACTCACGCACGCACGTGACTGCTTTCTCTCTTTCTCAAAAATAAACATTTAAAAATAAATAAATAGGATGCCTGAGTGGCTCAGTCAGTTAAGCCGCCGACTTCAGCTCAGATCATGATCTCATGGTTTGTGGGTTCGAGCCCCATGTCAGGCTCTGTGCTGACAGCTCAGAGACTGGAGCCTGCTTCAAATTTTGTCTTTGTCTCTCTCTGCCCCTCCCCTGCTTGTGCTCTGTCTCTCTCTGTCTCTCAAAAATAGAATAAAATGTAAAAAAATTATTAAAAACAACTTAAAAATAATAAAATATAAATAACATAACATAACATAACATAACATAACATAACATAACATAATATATAATATCTGTACTGGGAAAGTGCCTAGAAACAGTGACATCTCTGTGACAATGACCAATGCTAGAAATCAGGGTTTCATCTCTAAATACAATAAATCACTAAAAGGAACCAAGAACATGTGGAGGAATATCTAATTCTAGGTTTAAATTTAAAATGTTCCAATTTAAACTTTTTCACAAAAAACCTATATTAAGAAAGTATGGCAAACATGAATAATTATTAAATCTAGGTGATTTGGGTATACAGCCAGTCTTTATGTTTGTCTTTTTACCTTTTAGTGTATTTTTTAATTTTTCATTTAAAACATCAAAAGTAAAATATAGTCTAATCAACAAATTCTCCTTATACCAATGCCTGATATCAGGGGGTAACAACTTTTTTAGGCTTATGTAACTATTAATATTTTAATAGTTTCTTTTCTATAATCCAGCACATTTCTGGGGTGGGGTGGGGTGGGGTGTGTGTGTGTGTGTGTGTGTGTGTGTGTGTGTGTGTGTGTGTGTTAGAAGCAAGAGAAGAGAAGAGGAAGGTCTATGTCTTATCTTCCCCCATTAGGGTCTCTGATAGGACACAGACCTCAGGGCATCTATGCAGCTCTCTATAGCACAGTATGTGATGTGATTAGGTCTGCAGAGGCCTGCAAAGTCTACTTGAAACTATTTCTCCCAAGCCTCCCTCAACATGCCTATTTTGAAGAAGGAATGTAGAAATTTCCATATGAGTAGGATGGGCTATAGAATTTGTGAGGTCCACTGCAAAATGAAAACGTGGGACCCGTTGTTTATAAATTATTAAGAATTTATGGGGCACCTGGGTGGCTCAGTTGGTTAAGCAACTGACTTTGGCTCAGGTCATGATCTCACCGTCCATGAGTTCAAGCCCTGCATTGGGCTTTGTGCTGACAGCTCAGAGCCTGGAACATACTTCAGATTCTGTGTCTCCTCTCTCTGCCCCTCCCCTGCTCATGCTCTCTTTCTCTCAAAAATAAACAAACATTAAAAAAATAAATAAATAAATAAAAATTATTAAGAATTTCAAAATGGGGACAGCAAAGAGCATCAAACCCGTTATGAAGCCCTTCAAAGCATAGGCTCCTGTATGACGGCCCATGAAGCCAACCCTATAGATGAGAGGGAGCGTGTTCCTAAAGCAGGCACCATGTCCTGGCCATTCCTGTAATCAGTGAGTAACAGAAGAATACGTATAGAACTATACGTATCAGTTGTGAGAACTATAAAATCATGCAGATTGTGAGAACTATAAAATCATGCAGACAGTCTCTCAGAGTTATCACAAACTGTGGGGTGTGTGTGTGTGTGTGTGCGTGCATGGAAGGCCCTCTATTAAACGTCTAGTACAAAATCATATATAGTATAATCCTACCTATGAAAAAGTATACATAGAAAAAGACTTCAAAGAAAATCTAGAACATTTTGCTAATGGATTGTGGCTTTGCAGTTCATTTTAGCCTCCTTTCTATTTTTTTAGATTTTTCACGACTCAAAATAAGAAAAAAAAAAACCTAAAAACTATTTTCACCCGACACACTTTACCCCACTGGCCAGCTCTGTCTGCTGAAGTGATGGGGCTCCTGGCAGTGTTAGTCAACCTGGAAACAGGAAAAAAGCATGGTACCTACTTGATCTCCAACTGTCCACACGGCTTCTTCCTGGAGAGGTTTAGCAGGTCTTTGCCATATTTCTCTTCAATTGATGCCCTAAAGGGAACAGAAGAGAGAGCTCTGAGTCTTTCTCGGGCTGACTCTTAGTTAAAACACATGGCACTCCCCTTGAGGGCAAAACTGCACTTCTGAAGGGAGAAGCTCAGATATAACACCATTCTCTAAAATGCAAAACTCTCCTACAGGACAGGGGGAATTGTGAGAAGATTGGTGGCCTTCATGTCTCAGTTGCCAGGTGGACATCACATCTTGGCAAAACCAAACATGGCCCCCTGACTGGCACAGGCCAGCGCGTTACAGACTATTCAAAACTGTGACCCAAGGATTTATTTACCAAAAATTTATTTTTATTCATATATATTTTTTAAGTGGAGTAAGAAATAATTCCACTAAATGCTGCACTCCTGAGGCCCACCCCTCTTCCCATGTTCTCGAAGAGTATCCTTTTTACCATCCTAAACAGTTCCTCATTCATAGTCAATTCAGTGTTTTATGTTTTTTGTTCTTTGGGTTTTTTGAGGGAGGATCTGAAGAGGGGACAGAGGATCTGAAGCAGGCTCCACGCTGACAGCAGTGAGCCCGATGCAGGTCTCGAACTCACAAACCGTGAGATCATGACCTGAGCGGAAGTTGGACGTTTAATCGACAGAGCCAATTCATATACACAGCTAAACTGTAGCAAAGAGAGGGAAATTTCAGAATATAAACTCTGCAGTTGGCAGGTCTCACAAAAACAACTGATTGTTACTTGGTGTAGCATGATCTAAAATGCCAAATATCCCCTTTCCCCACCACTTAAGATGTCTCAGGCACTGTACCAAGTATGATGAAGAGAGTTCCAGGGCCCGATTTTCCTAGGTTTGAAAGCAGATCTATCCTTTATTGACTGTGTGACCTTAGGCAAGTTACATAACCTCTCTGAACCACAGGCACCCCACACCTACCAGAGCAAGAGGAAAGGCCAGGCAACTAAACCCTGAAGAGGGTTGCACTTCTTCACATGAATTATCTCTGAACAGGACACAGGGAAGGAATGCACACTCCCTCACTGACAGCAGCCTCCTCATGGCAAGCTCACCACCAGAAAGGAAGCCCAGGGCCCAGGCAGGCCACATGACCAAGAGCCTCAAACCCCCGTACCCAGGGCATACATATCTGACACTCTGACCTGAAGCCGATTCTTTCCCAAAACCAGAGAGCATGGGACTGGTTTCTTTTGCTCTGAAACTCCTGCAGAAAAATGACCATATACTAGAAATACAGCACAGGGGCGCCTGGGTGGCTTAGTCGGTTAAACGTCTGACTCTCGGTTTCGGCTCAGGTCATGATCTCACGGTTTGTGAGTTCAATCCCCGGGTCAGACTCTGTGCTGACAGTGCAGAGCCTACTTGGGATTCTCTCCCTCCCTGACCCTTACCCACTCTCTCTTCCTCTCTCTGCCCCTCTCCCACTCGTGTTGTCTCTGTCTATAAATAAATAAATAAATAAATAAATAAATAAATAAGAACTTTTAAAAAAATACAATAAAAATATTTATTAATTTTTAATTTCCATATATTTCCTCCTCTTTTCCATATGTTTTTATGAGACATTTAAAAAGTGAGAACTTAGTTTCTGGGATCTGTTTGGACTTGTGTTTTTCAAACTGTGGGTCATAACTCACTTGCGCATAACAAATCTATTCAATGGGTCATGACCAGCCGTGTTTAAATACATAGAATTGAGTAAAATAATAGGGTAGTGACGTTTGTTAAACTCTTGTTTTATGCACGTGTGTACCGGACGGCAGTGTAAAATGTATTTCTTGCTGAGGGTCACATTTAAAAAAAATGTGGGCACCACTGAGCTACGACACCATCCACATCGTGTCAGGGGACTCTTGGATGGTCCCGCCTTGGCAGCGGAAGCTTCGGTCATGGATGTTTGACAATGCCTTCTCATGGATGCAGGGCAGGGCTAGTTCACTCCCAGGAGAAAATCGATAAAAGCACTAACTGGAGGAGGGGCACAAAAAGCAAGGGAGGCTCTACAATGTGCACACCCTGCAGTCATGAAATTCCTGTTTGCGTGCTCCCTCCAGAGCTCTGTTGAAGAACAGAGGAAGCCCACCTCCAGTAGCCATCAAGAGAAAGAAAAGTGGTAACCTGGTGTCACCTCTGTCAACCAGCTTGGGTAGAGGAGGGAGGCTGGTGTCTGGAAGGAAGAGGTGCATGACCAGCTAGCTCCCTGGAGGCTGACAGTGGACCGACCTCACTTCGCCCACGGCTCCTGAGAACTACAGTGTGGCAGTTCTCCGGTTCCCGGGGGCCTTTCAGACAGTTCAGGGACAGAGGCCTCCTCATCAGGGCGCACGACCATGTAGGTGTGATGTTACCCAATGTTCTCTTGAGAAGAAAATACAAAGACTTGATGGAAAAAGACTTTAATGTCTGTATCTCCAAGCTATAAACCTCTCACTCACTGTGTTACAAAGAGAATCTGTTCATTAGTTTGGGCCCTGGTAATGACCCAGCTCTTTGGCCAAAAATCCCCCTAGAGTACCCCTTCATCCAGAATCACTGGGCAATTGAGTATTCTGGAGGACTACGATTTTCCACAAAACTAACTTACCCCATTAAGTATGGAATTAAAAAAATAATAATAAAAAAAACCTTATCTATTACAAAAAGAAAAGGAGGGGCGCCTGGTGGCTCGGTTAAGCGTCTGACTCTTGGTTTCAGCTCAGGTCACAGTCTCATGGTTTGTGAGTTTGACCCCCGCATTGGGTTCTGTGCTGACAGTAGGGAGCCTGCTTGGGATACTCTCTCTCCCAATCTCTCTGGCCTTACCCCAACCCCTCAAAATAAATAAATAAACTTTAAAAATAAAATAAAATAGGGGCGCCTGGGTGGCTCAGTCGGTTAAGCGTCCGACTTCGGCTCAGGTCACGATCTCGCGGTCCGTGGGTTCAAGCCCCGCGTCGGGCTCTGGGCTGATGGCTCGGAGCCTGGAGCCTGCTTCCGATTCTGTGTCTCCCTCTCTCTCTGCCCCTCCCCCGTTCATGCTCTGTCTCTCTCTGTCCCAAAAATAAATAAACATTAAAAAAAATTTTTTTTAATAAAAAAATAAAATAAATAAAATAAAATAAAATGTAAAAAGGAAAGGAAAGGAAAAATCCTCTACACCATGCCAGTCCCCTCCTTCCCCACCAAGCTCCCTGCCCTCTGGAGTGCTGGGACCCGTCCGCCCCCATCTTTCTCACTGCTCTGCCCCTCCCCACCCATGGTCTCTGAATCAGGCTCCTTAAGTCGTGCTCCTCTCCTCCACCTGCAAGCTTGCTGCTCTTCCACAGACACCTCCGCCTATCAAATCCACCCCGCCCCTCCCCGCCAGGGCCGCTCACCGGTCCCATCGGTCCCATCGGCTATGAAGCTGCCCCTCTTTATTTACTAGTCTTTCACAATCTCCCTCTCCCGTGAGGTCTTCGGTGCTGCGCGTATCACCTCACTTAGCATTTTATTACATTTTGTTTGCTGTTTCATTCATGAATGTCATCTGTCAAAGCTGGTTTCTGAGAGCTTTGGGACAGAGATATCATTTACTTCCTGGGTATCATTCCATAGCCTACAGCAGAGGTCTTGGGAACGCTTAGAAACACACAGAAAGTAGGAAATTGTTCCTTTGTGTGGGGGTGTTTTGTCTTCCCCTCCATCTTCAAGGAAGAACAGCATGTACCTTTCTTTTAAAAAGTCTTCAAATTCTTTGCAGTTCCTGCGGCCGTTGTTCAGGTGCTGGATGATGCTGTCGTAGCCGGCAGTGCTGAGGATGTCTGAGCTCTGATGAGACAGGACATTTGTCAGGGCAGGGAGTGACGATAGCAGCCCCGAGCCTGGCGAGTAGACAGGGCAGACCACAGGGGAAGCTGGCAGTGGGAAGTTTCTAAAGAACTTCACCCCCAAGACATATATGACCAAAGCAAACAAAATAGAAGAAGTAAGAGTGTATGTGGCTGTGGGAGAATTTTCAAAGTTATGAAACTGAAGGGCCACAAAACAGGAAGGACATGACAGGAAATGGAGAGCACATGGATGAGGGAGCTGGCTGGGCTCTGTCCCTCTCTGCACCAACCCCCAAGGCCAAGTCACATCAGGACAGGGCAAGAGCTCCTGTGGGGTGGAAACCCACTGCAACCGCAGGGCTGCTTTAACCAGGGCTACACAATTTTCCCTTCGTTCTCAAACTTGTCACAGAGCTTGACACTGACACCTCTTCCCACAGCCAATAAGCCTGGTCTGAGGGTCGAGGGTCAAGGGTCAAGGGTATCCCTGCAAAGGGCAAGCAGCTCTGAGCCAGGAGCCAGGTCCCTGGAGTAGAGAGGGGGACCTGGCCTCCCACTGGGAAACATGAAGGGGAGTCAGCATGATCCATCACATGGTCACCGGCTGGCCCCAATCGGGGAGGGGTGGTGGGGAGGAGGGATGTTTTCTCATTTTAAATTAGCAATTTATGCCCATTTTATTTTATTATGTGTTCTGAGGTTGGAGGAAGCTACTTAAGTCCCCAAAGGAGTAGCCCCAGAGGCAGTACATTTTTAAAATCAAAGTCCCCCATGGGGCACCTGGGTGGCTCAGTCGGTTGAGCATCTAACTTTGGCTTAGGTCGTGATCTCACGGTTTGTGAGTTGGAGCCCCAAGTCAGGCTGTCTGCTGTCAGCATGGGGTCAGCTTTGGATTCTCTGTACTCCCCCTCTCTCTCTGCCCCTCCCCCTCCCTGTCATTTTCAAAAATACATAAAGATTTAAAAAAAAAAACTTTAAAATCAAAGTCCCACAACACTTCAAACCAACAAGTCAGGGGCTAAAAAATACCCCCTATGAGGTCCCCTAATCTGGCTGGTTCCCTGGCTTCTACTTCCAAAGGCATACATTAGGTTGCCTGATTCAGACTCTAGTCCCTTAGGGAGATTGGTTAGGCTGTCCCAAGTGTGCCCTGAGGAGCTCTGAACTCACCCACCCCCAGCCCAGCCAGGCAGACCACCCCTTCCCAGCCCCCAGTGGGCTGAGGGAGGTACTATTCTACCATTAGTGGTGAGTGGGGGACCCCTGAAGATACCTCTCTACCCAGCTCTGAGCACTGGAGAAGCAGAATCTCCCTCTTCCATTTGCTGCCACTGGCATGGCCTGGACTAGCAGACAGGGTCCCAGGGAGATCTAGCAGGACGAGGCTTGAGGCTGATTTCAACATGGCCTTCATAAACCTAACCAGCCATAACTCACACTGCATTTTTAATGAGCAGAGTCAATTTTACATGTGGGCATATAAATAAATCTAAGTTAGAAATGCATTTAGTTCTAGGAGTTCTGGCTGTTGTTTCAGCATAAATTTAAGCCCTGGGAAGCCTAAAGAAACAGCCTCCACCAAAGCTTCGTTCCTCTACCCACCCCCTCCATACACACTCTTCTGTCTCGGCCAGGGAGGCTTCTTCCTGTCACCAGCAATACAGCACTCAGCGGCAACTCTAACACAATGTTTACATTATCCCCTCCTAGATAAATCTAGATCCAGTCCTGCAACTGCCAGGTTTTCTGGAAGCCTTCTCTGAAGGACCCCAAGGCCCCCTCCTCTGGGCTTTCAGAGCGCCCAGCTTCTGAATTTGCTGCTTGGTATCCACCACGTGAGGAATCCTGCTGTCCCAACTCTACAGCAAGTTCCTGCAGCTTCTTCCAAGTCTTGGGGCGCTTCTGCACACACACACACACACACACACACACACACACACACACACACCAAAAAATCTAGCTTCGGGTTATGCACACCAAAGATCTACAGTAAGGAGGATGAAAACGCCTCTTGTGTTCCAGCCAGATGCATCAGAAGGAAGTGATGAAGGCAAAGACTCCTGAGTGAATGAGTGAATGGGCACAAAGGACCACAACCAATGCTGGCTTATAGACAGAAGTGCTTTGCCCTTCTCAGAGAAAAACACTTGGGTTCTCTGTTTTATGCTATTCTTTTGAAAAAAATGGTTTCTTTTTTCTTAATGAAGGGTGCAGATACATACTCTTTGAGCTGAGCAAGAAGGGTGGAGCTAGACCAGTGTTTCATGGAAACAAACCAAATCACTAGGCCTCGTGGTTGTCAGCTTAAGAAACCAGAATTCCTGCTTCAGAGCAGTGACTGGGCTACAGAGCCAACCAAGAAATGAAATCCCCAAGAGAAAACAAACAGTGCCCATGACCAAGTTCAAAGTAGTGGAAGATTTGGCCTGGGAACTCTTCATATGCTGCTCGGAAAGCATGGCTGGTAAGCTCTGACTAGCATAAGTAAGAATAGGAGGGTCAAGTAGGATAGAAGACTGCATGAGTACCAAGATGGCATCTCAGATCTGCCATCAGAAGTGATAACCCCATAACCTCAATATCCTCAGCTTGTTAATTGGAGTTCTCTACACAATATCCCTGACTTCCCTTCCTCAGCTTTCCCCACACTGGTCTCTTCCCTGTCTTCTATATGGACAGTTTACATTTATACCTCAGGACCTTTGTACATGCTTTTCCCACAGCGGGAATGGCATCTCCTCCTCTGGTTTGGGGCCAGTTCAAATCCCATTTCCTCTCTGGAGTCTTCCTCAAATAATTCCCGCTAACGACTTCACTTCCTCTTCTAAACACCTGCAGTGTTTAATGCCCATTCCTCTATTTGGCTCTTATTATACATTATTTTATATCATTAGTTAACATATTTTTAAAAATTAGTTAACTTCTTAAAGAGTATCTGGATTACACCCAACTTTTATCACCCACAGTAGCTTCCATGTTAGTGGAGCTTGAGAAATATCTGTTAATTATATGCCAACTACGGACAAGATACTAACAAGGTTACCAAGTCCTCATTAGCTGCAGTTCTTGCAGTCAAGGGGCCTATTGTTCATTTAGAGAGTCAATAAAAGACAAATACATAAAACAAATGTGTATGCACAAGGAAAATTAGAGACTAAGACGATACACAAGACTATAAAGAGAAAATATATAATGAAAGAGGTACATAAGAAAGAATAGGCTTGAGTCATCAGAAAAGAGAAGAGAGGAGCCTGGGTGGCTCGGTTAGTTAAGGGTCTGACTTCAGCTCAGGTCACGATCTCACAGTTTGTGAGTGCAAGCCCCACGCCGGGCTCTGTGCAGAGAGCTCAGAGCCTGGAGCCTGCTTCAGATTCTGTGTCTCCCTCTCCCTCTGTCCCTCCCCTGCTCTCACTCTGTCTCTCAAAAATAAATAAACATTAAAAAAAAGATATTATGAAGAAAATTAAATGGCAGGCCACAGTCTGGGAGAAACTATTCACCTTACATATGTCTGTCAGAGTCAGGGGTAGAGTATTTGAACATATATGTCTGTCACAGGACTATGTCCAGAATATATAAACAACTCCAACAAATTCATAATAAAAACATAAGCAACCCAATAAAAACCAGGCATAATACTTAAACTTCATAAATACTTCATAAAAAGACACTTCATAAAAGATATTCCATTTGGCCAAAAAGTTTATGTAAAGTTGCTTACCATCACAGGGAAATTCAAATTAAAGTCACGGTCATATCTACTTCATGCTCACTAGAAAAGCTAAAATTAAAAAGTCAGCATTGAATGTAGGCAGGAATGTTGAACCACCAGAACTCTCATGCATTCTGATGGGAGTGTAAAAATGGTACATTTTGAAAAATGGCAATTTCTCAAAAAGAAAAATATACACATACTCTATGGCCCAGAGCTGCACCCTAAACATTTGCCCAAGTGAAATGAAAACATATGTCCACAAAAAGACTTGCACAAGAATGTTCATAGGAGTGTTGTTCACAATAGCCCCAAACTGGAAACAACCCAAATGCCTAACAACTGATGAATGGCAAACAATTTGTGATATATTCATACAGTGGGATACTACTCAGCAATAAAATGACAGAACTACTGACACAGGAAACCACATGGATGAATCTCAAAAACATTATGCCAGTGAGGGCACCTGAGTGGCCCAATCAGTTAAGCGTCTGACTCTTGGTTTCGGCTCAGGTTATGGTCTCACAGTTTGTGAGATCACGCCCTGAGTCAGGCCTGCTCGGGATTGTCTCTCTCTCACTCTCTCTCTCTCTCTCAATAAACATTCAAAACAACAACAACAACAACAAAACCTCATGCAAGTGAAAGATGCCAGACACAAAAAAAGCATTTAATGTGTGATCTCATTTACATGACATTCTAGGGCAGCCAGGCAGTTTTAGGACTTACCTCTACAGGAAAAGAAATAACAGTGATTACCTGAGCCAGGGGAGAAACTGAGGGTGGAGTAGGAAGGGCCCCTCGGAGAACTTCCTGGAATGATGGAAATGCATACACCCATGTGACCCACATTCTTATCAAGATCTTTCTATAGAGGTGTGGGTTGTACAGGTATGTGTAGTTTTTGAAACTCCTTGATCTGCAGATTTAACTTACATAAATTACACTTCAATAAATTAAAAAGCAAAAAAAAAAAGAAAGAAAGAAACAGAATTCAGAGGGAACACAGGCAGGAAACACAGTAGGAGGAACAGAGGAAGCTAACTAAGCCTTGGAAGTGCATCTGGCCTTGGAGTCCTGTGTGAGACAGGGAGATGACAACGAAGGGAGAACAGATCTAAGCACCCAGCAAACCACCCAAGGACCCAGAACGTAAGGTTTCATAATGCTCGAATTATAAAGAGTTAAAAAGCATTCAAGTTTCAGTCAATGTGTTAGTTCTTTGACCACAAAGAAACTTCAATTTTTTTAAGACAAAAAATTTGCCAGCTCCAGCAGTAAGCAACATGTGTGCCACATCAGCAGACATGTGAATCAAAGAATAGTAGTAAAAGTCGTGTGAGCACACAGGCTGGCAGTCCAGACCAGGTCAGGGTGTGGGTTCAGAGAAGGAGGAAGTCTCTGTGCACTGCCTGGTGGAGGGTAACTCCACTGCCCACCAGCTCCCCACCCCAGATCTAACACTCAGGTCTGATTTCAGTCACTCAGTCCAGGCATATACACTCTCCTTCCTGCCCAGCGCTGAGCCCCATGCTGCAGGGGCCTCTCAGAACTTGTTTCCATGATCCTTTTCCACCACGTGGCCTCTGGGCAGAAGGTATAAGGGCAGAGGGGAAGCAAAGCATCCTGCAGCTTCCAAAGCTGCCATCGCAGTTACAGGCGCTGCCACCAGAGCGTCCCCACATCTGGGTCTGTGCTACATGTCACGCCCACCCTATCATGGTGTCTGCTACACGGTTTCCCTAGCTGTGGGCTCCAAGGACCACCTGTGCCAGAATCACCCTCGCAGACTCCCAGGTTCCACCCAGACCTGCTGGGTTCTGAGCTTGGGGCAGGGGAATCTCCACTTTTTACGCTCCTTCCAAGTGACTTAATGCCGTTTGAGAACTGCTGCTGCCCCAGAAATGATAAAAGACAAAAGAACAATCAAGGTTCCCACGCAGAGGAGCTGAGCACAGAGGAAAGCAGGATGCATGCAGGCAAAACTAGAAAACGTGAGAGATTGGGGTGGCAGGAGAGTGACTGTAAGAAGGGGCATGGAGAAGAGGGCAGAGAAAGACTCCATGGTTTGCACTTCATTTTGAAACCTCAGATTTGGGGGGCACCTGAGTGGCTCAGTCAGTTAAGCATCCAACTCTTGGTTTTGGCTCAGGTCATGATCTCATGGTTCGTGGGTTTGAGCCCCACATCGGGCTCTACATGGACAGTACGGAACCTGCTTGGAATTCTCTCTCTCTCCCTCTCTTTCTGCCCATCCCCTGCTTTCCCATTCTCTCTCTCTCTCTCTCTCAAAATCAATAAATAAACTTTAAAAAAAAACCCACAACTCTGATTTTGAGTAAAAAATGCAAATTAACATTGATGCCCTCTGGGGACCCGGGGCTGGGGTCTGCTAACTTGGTGTTACATACAAAGGCTGCATTTGTTCGCTGCCTGAGCACATGCTGTGCCACACTCTGCATTACAGGTCCACAGCGTTTTCCACAAACACAGCAAGATGGGAGCTATTTCCATGTTTTACAGCTGGAGAAAATAGGAAGTGAGGGTCTCCTTATCACTACCTCTAACCACAGTGAAAGATCTTAACCCTCAACCAACAATATTATTCAAATCTCTGTTATTCATGAAAAGTTATACAGCAACAGTAGACTGGGGGTAAAGACCAAGGCATTCCTTTTACCTCCCTATGCTCTCCACCCGGAACTTTCTTTCCTGCTTGCTTTCCTATCTCTTTTACCCAGAGAGGTAAAACCAAATGGTTCAAACTCACGTTATCAGCAAATATGGATTAGTTATTGTTAATTAATATTAATAATTAGGTCTAACATCCATTGAATGCTCACTGTATTCCAAATAGCATACCAACTATTGTGAGTGGAATATCCTGTTTAATTCTTATAATAATCCTGCAACACAGGGATCATTATTATCTTCATTTATAGGACAAGCAACTGAGGAACAAAGTCTGTATTCATAAACCACTCAACCACACAGCTTCTCTTCCTGGAGGACAAGGACCATAGCTAACTTTCTGTCAGTCTGCTTCCAGCAATTCTAAAGACTTTTTTTTCAATGTTTATTTATTTTTGAGAGAGAGAGAGAGAGAGAGAGAGAGCATGCCCACATGAGCTGGGGAGGGACAGAGAGAGAGAGGGAGGCAGAGGATCCAAAGCAGGGGCTAGAACTCAAAAACCATGAGATCATGGGGCACCTGGGTGGCTCAGTCAATTAAGCCTCCAACTCTGGCTCAGATCATGATCTCATGGTTCATGGGTTCTAGCCCCCTGTCTGGCTCTGTGCTGAAAGCTCAAAGCCTGGAGCCTACTTTAGGCTCCTACTGTGTCTCCCTTTCTCTGCCCCTCCCCTGATTGCACTCTTTCTCTCTCTCTCAAAAATAAACATTAAAAAAAAAAATGCGTGGTCATGACCCGAACTGAAGTTGGACATTTAACTGAATGAGCCATCCAGATGCCCCTAAAGATTTTAAACTAATCTCTACATCCAGTGTGGGGCTCGAACTCACAACCCCGAGACTGAGATTGGCATGCTCCACCTGCTGAGCCAGCCAGGCGCCCCCCCTAACCCCAGCAATTCTACAAGGGACACACCCAGGCTTTAACACTGTACATGGATTTGAGTCCAAATTCTACCCCGCGCCAGCTATGTGACCTTGGGCTAAGAGCTCAGACTCTCTTCATGTTAACTTACCAGACTATCAAACGGGGATTCTTGTAAGGATCAAATGAGATATTGTGCTTTGAGTTTGTCAAGTGCTTCATAAACTAAAGGAATTATGAGAGACACATTCAAATTTCTCAAGACCAGGCCACATAAGCAAAAAAATCAAATGTATTTGGACCGTGTGAACTTTTTTACTAAAAACAGACAACAGTGAAAGAAATGTAGCCTGTTAGCTATTCAAAAATAAGTATGTCGGGACACCTGAGTGGCTCAGTTGAGCGTCTGACTTCAGGTCAGGTCATGATCTCACGTTTGTGAGCTCAAGTCCCACATCGGGCTCGCTGCCATCAGCGCAGAGCCCGCTTTGGATCCTCTGTCCTTCTCTCTCTGACCCTCTCCCTCTTGTGCTATCTCAAAAATAAATGAAACATTAAAAAAAAATTTTTTTTAATATGTCATCATCACAGGAAGCAGCCGGAAAGGTGTCAGAGAGACCTCAGAAAGGGACATGGAAACTGCTGTTTCGGCCATGTGTTCCTAAATCAAAAGTCAAAATTGGGGCGCCTGGGTGGCTCAGTCGGTTGAACGTCTCACTCTTGGTTTGGGCTCAGGTCATGATCTCACGGTTCATGAGTTTGAGCCTCTGGGCTGAAAGCGTAGAGCCTGCTTGGGATTCTTTCTCCTTCTTTCAGCACCTCCCCTGCTCTCTCTCTCTCTCTCTCTCTCTCTCTGTCTCTCTCAAAATAAATAATTAAACATTAAAAAAAAATAAAGTCAAAACCATATCGTGGTTTTGTCCTTAAGCCTTCTTGTAAGCCATAGCAGGGGACTGTGAAAGCAAGAATGAAACGCACCCCAGTTCCAACTCCAGCTGTGCTCTGCAAGCCCACAGGGTGCCTCCCTCACCTCCTCCAGCCTTCAATCAGACATCCCCAGCTCTGCCTGGGCTGGATCCACACCGGACATTTTCACATGTCTAAATGTCCCTCCTGTCAAGTCAGCAGGTGAGTTAAAAAGGCAACTCCACTCAGCTGAAAATACACTTGGAAGTAACTGTGTGACACCAAACCCCTGCATCAGGAAAACAAAACAAAACAAAACAAAACAAAACAAAACAAAACAAAACCATGGTTGGAAGGATGTGCACCAAAATGCTGAAAGCAATTCTCTTCTTACCACACATCTGTATTTTCTAAATTTACTATAAAATATTTATATTGCTTTTATAATCTGAAGTCTTCCTCCCCACCTCCATCCTTTAAAGATGCCAAATTGAGGTCTTTTGTTCTCTCTCCTGTGTTCCCGGGCCCCACTAAAATACCAAATGATCCATAACAATAATAGAAAATAAGGAAGGGCCCAAGGAGGAAGCTGGAGATTTGTAGGAATTTCCATTATACAAAAAGCCAATGGGGCTAGATGCACAGAGGACAGAAGCCAGTATTCTAGCCCACGCCAAACAAGGAATTCCACAGACTTTCTGGGCAAAGCCCTAGAAACCCTGAAGCTCAAGTCAGCAGGGGCTGAAACTGAAGCAACCACGTAAACCATGGGCAGTGTTTGTAGGCCGAGGGAGCCCAGCCAGTGCCCCGCCCCGCTGAGTGGAGGCAGAGCGGCCAATTGGGACTTCTGTGCCAAAGCCACAGCTGGTGAGGACTCCACCCTGCAGCAGGCTCCCAGCAAGGGCAGGAAGAGCAGAAGAGCAACAAGCTACCATCCCTTGGCACCACCAAAGCTTCCACAGTACAAACTGAAAGGAAAAAAAGGTTACACACAGTTGTCAAGTCCTGTAAATGCCCTTCGCCTCCAGGGCACCCTTCCCACTTTCTCACTCCAGACAGGCAAAAACATATCAGAAATTGTCATGATTTCTAGAGGATACAAGTACCTACTTGGAAAACCAGACATTTTATCAAGTGAAAAGCTAGGAGTTGAGTTAAATATTTTTTTTAAAGCATTAAGCTTTCGTACACACCAACAATAACCACTTAAGAATGTAATGCTCACACTCGTGTCTCTCTCAAAAATAAATAGACGTTAAAAAAAATTTTTTAAAAAGAACATAACTTAAAACACAAAATCCTATTCTCAATACCAACAAAACATATAAAATACCTAGGATTGGGAATGCAAGCTGGGGCAGCCACTCTGGAAAACTGTATGGAGATGCCTCAAAAAACTAAAAATAGAACTACCCTCCAACCCAGCAATTGCACCACTAGGCATTTATCCAAGGGAGACAGGTGTGCTGTTTCGAAGGGACACATGCACCCCCATGTTTATAGCAGCACTATCAACAATAGCCAAAGTATGGAAAGAGCCCAAATGTCCATCGATGGATGAATGGATAAAGAAGATGTGGTATATGTGTGCAATGGAGTATTACTCAGCCATCAAAAAGAAGGAAATCTTGCCATTTGCAACTACGTGGATGGAACTGGAGGGTATTATGCTAAGTGAAATTAGTCAGAGAAAGACAAAAATCATATGACTTCACTCATATGAGGACTTTAAGAGACAAAACAGATGAACGTAAGGGAAGGGAAACAAAAATAATATAAAAGCAGGGAGGAGGACAAAACAGAAGAGACTCATAAATATGGAGAACAAACTGAGGGTTACTGGAGGGGTTTTGGGAGGGGAGATGGGCTAAATGGGTAAAGGGCACTAAGGAATCTACTCCTGAAATCATTGTCGCACTATATGCTAACTAATTTGGATGTAAATTTTTTAAAAAATAAAAAATAAAATTAAATAAATAAAATAAAATACCTAGAAATAAGCTTTTTTGAAGGAAAACATTACCAAAAAATACAGACAAAATCTGGTATAGACATTACCAGGTATAGGACATTACCAAAAAATACAGACAAAATCACAATACATCTAGAAATATATCCTACTCCAAGATGGAAAAATCTAATACTAGAAAAATTCGGTTCTCCCCAGGTAAATCTATAAAGTTAAAATAATTCCAATAAAAATCAAAATGTTACTGGGGTTTCTTTTTAAATTTAACTTCATTCCAAAGCCCACCAAAAAGGGGAGGTGAATGAAAAAAGCTCACAAAATGTTGAAAAGTAATGAGTGAGGAACTTACCCATATGAAAAAGAGTATAAAGTAACAAAAAATTTTAAAAGCATAGTACTGACATTGTGAATTGACAATCAGGTAAATAAAATACAAACAACAGTCCAGAGATAGTTTTACATACACGGAGGATTTCATATATGATAAAAGAAGCATGAAACCAGAAAGCAAAGGATGGCTTATTCAATGAATGTTACTGTGACAATGACTGTCCATTTTGCCAAAGACTAAATATAGAGCCCTTTGTAACATCATACTCTAAAATAAATACCTGATTAATTAAAGGTCTAAGCATGGAAATCATAAACATGTAAGAAGAAAATATAGAATATATTTTTTTAAATATTGAGGTAAGAGATTTTTTTCCTACACTGCAACTTAGAAGACGTTTAAAAAAAGACGAAATTAGCCTATTCTGAAAATACAGTTTAACAAAATTGACCCGATTTGAGATAGAAAGTTTCAGCAGGCCAGCTCCCACAGAAGCAGCAGAAAGTAATCAAGGAGGAGAAAACAGCAACCGAACTGGATGTTTCACGGAAAATAGAATTCCACCAAACCGTCAGGGGAAAAAAGTATTCCTGAGGTTCCAAAATTGATTGGACATGAAAGAAAATGTCCTAATTCACTTTGCAAAGCAAGTATAACACAATACTTAAACTCAGTGGAGTACAAAAAAGGAAGTTGAAGACCAATATTACTTATAAATATTAATCAAAATGTTCTAAATAAAATATTAGCAAAAATAATTCAGTAACACATTCTGAAAAGAATGTAACATGACTAAGTGGGATTTATTCCAGGAATGCAAAGTTGGGTGAATATTAGGAAATTTATTAATCTAATAAAACACTTCAATAAATCTAACAGAAAAATCATGATTTTCTCCATAGATACCCGTGGTAGACTGAATAATAGATCCCAAAGATACCCAGGTCTTCATCCCAGGATTCCATGAACCTTATCTCATATGGAAACCCAGTCTTTGTTGTATGATTACATTAAGAGTACTGAAATAGAGAGATTATCCTGGATTATTTGGGTGGGCCCTAAACACAATCACAAGTGTTCTTATAAAACAGATGGCAGTGGGAGATTTGACACTTAGGAGGAAAAGCCATGTGACCACGGAGCCAAGATTGGAGTGATGCGTCACAAGCCAAGAAACACCAGCCGCCACCAGAAGCTGGGAAAGTCAAGGAATAGATTCTTCCCTACAACCTCCAGAGGGAGTATGTCTCTGCTGCCACCTCGATTTCATCTTACTGATGCTGATGTTGGGCTTTTGGCCTCCAGAACTGTGAAAGAATACATTTCTGTTGTTTTAAGCCACAAGGTCATCATAATTTATTACAGCAATGCAATGCAAGGCCAAAAAAGCCTTCAACAGTATTCAACACCCATTGCTGATTTTAAAAGAAACTCAAGGGGCGCCTGGGTGGCTCAGTCGGTTGGGCGGCTGACCTCAGCTCAGGTCATGATCTCGCGGTCAGTGAGTTCGAGCCCCGCGTCGGGCTCTGTGCTGACAGCTCAGAGCCTGGAGCCTGTTTCAGATTCTGTGTCTCCCTCTCTCTGACCCCCCCCGTTCATGCTCTGTCTCTCTCTGTCTCAAAAATAAATAAACGTTAAAATAAAATTTTTTTTTAAAAAAAAGAAACTCAAGAAAAAAGAAACTGATGGTACTTTCTTAAAATAATTATATATATTTGTATGTCCTATGCCTAAAGCTCATATCCTACTTAAAGGAGAAACACTGCAGGCATTTATTTGTATTAAGACGGGGAACAAGGCAAGAATGCCCCCTTTCTCCACTTCATACTAGAGGGATTAACCAATGCGATTTGAGGGGGTAAATTGATTAGAAGCATAGGAGCTATAAAAGAAATAAAACCATCTCCACCATTTCTACTTGCAGATGATATGATACAAATGGAAAGATATTCTTTGTTCTTGGATAGGATGACTCAGTGTCATAAAAATGTCAATTATTAGTTAACTTATAACTGTAATGCTATTCCAACGAAAATACCAACAAGTTTTTTCCTATGTGGTTAAACAAAGTTCATATGGAAATCATAAAAATGCAAAAATGGCCAGAAAAATACTGAGAATGAAAAGTTCTGAAGGGAAGCCAGCCCTACCAGACATTTAAACACTTTATAAAGCCTCCATCATTGACACCCTGTGGGGCTGGTGCATAATAAATAGTCAAACAGACCAGTGGCATAGAATATAAAGCCCAGAAATAGACACAAGTACACACAGAAAAGTAATATATGCTGAAGGTAGCATCTCACATCACTGGGGCAAAAATGAGCTTTTTCATAAGCGGTGCTGGGACAACTGTTAGCCATTTAGAAAATGGTAAAAGCAGATACAAACCCCACAATGTACCCAAGAATAATTCAAAATGGATCAGAGATCTCAATGTAAACACATGAAACCTGCAAGAGCTAGAGATAAACATGCCAAAGGGTTTTCTAACTATGACTGAAAATCCTAATGCAACAACAAAAAAAGTTCATGCATCTGACCACCTAAACATAAAAACATTTTCATAGCAAAAAATAATAATACACATAAAGAATAAACATAAAACTGACAAAGAGAAAACACTTGCAATTAAATCACCACTAAAGGGCTAATATCCCTGACATAGAAATAATTCTTCAAAATTGATGGAAAAGAAAAAAAATTAAAAATTTTTTAATTAAAAAAATAAATAAAATAAAATAAAATTGATGGAAAAAGAATCAGAAAATGGGCAAAAGATATGGAACACATGACTTACTCTGTGTGTATGCGTTCCTTAAATATTCAGAGATACATACAACCTCACCTATTAAAAAAGAGAAATGCAGGGCGCCTGGGTGGCTCAGTCTGTTCGGCGTCTGGCTTCAGCTCGGGTCATGATCTCGTGATTTTGTGGGTTCAAGCCTCGCGTTGGGCTCTGTGCTGGCAGCTCGGAGCCTGGAGCCTGCTTCGGATTCTGTGTCTCCCTCTCTCTCTGCCCCTCCCCCACTGTGCTCTGTCTCTCAAAAGTGAATAAATGTAAAAAAAAAATTTTTTTTAAAGAGAAATGCAAATGGAAACTTAACCTCACCCATTGGAATGGCAAAATTAACAAGAGGAAACACATTCAGTTGACAAGACTGCGGGCAGCAGCCACTCTTGTGCATTGCTGGTGAGAATGAAGATTGGTTCAAACTTTAAGAGAGGGGAATTCAATAACAACCAAAGTACATGTGTGTTTACCTTTTTATCCAGCTATTCCACTTGTAGGAATTTACCCTGAAGATACACCTCCAACAAAGTGCTGTCTACAATTACAAAGTTTTGCAAACAACCTAAATATTCACACACAGGGAGAGTGGTATATCCTCACAATGAAGTTCTATAAAAAAGAATGAGGGGCACCTGGGTGGTTCAGTATATCGAGTGTCCAACTCTTGATCTGGGCTCAGGTCATGAACTCGTGGTTCATGAGTTCGAGCCCCACATCAGACTCCGTCCCTGAGAGAGAGAGAGAGAGAGAGAGAGAACGCAAGCAGAGAGAGAGGGGCAGAGGGAGAGGGAGAAAGAATGTTAAGCAGGCTCTGCGCTCAGCTCATCTCAAGACCGGAGATCATGACCTGAGCCAAAATCAAGAGTCAGACCTTAACCAACTGAGCTACCTAGGTTCTCTCAGTCTGTATTTTTTAAAGCTAAAACAGCAAAGGGCAAGAGGGTAGCTTCAGCGTGGTCCCAAAGTCTGGAAGCATAGGCTAATATACGTAAGAAATGATTAATTGCTATTACATTACAAAGTTTTCAATGATATCATATATGTTGAACGTACTGTCCTTGATTAGCAATGCATAGTTTAATGCATTATGCAAAACTGTTATGAACATAACTTATCAATACAGCATTTCTATCAACCCCTGCACATGCGCCTTTGCATTGTTTCAAGGGATTCATGTTTCTGATTTTCATGGAATACGCCTATCATTAGCATGTCCCAGAAGTAATCGAGGAGTTTCAATCATAAAAAGTAAAACAAAAACACACACGTTTCCGATTTCATGGCTATTCTATGTAGTATACTGCCTTTTGCATAAGAAAGAAAAGAAAATGAGAATATACATATGTGTATCTACTCATTTGTACAAAAGAAACAGAGAAGATAAACCAGAAATTAATGAAATTAGTCACTTACACAGGGTAAGTGGGATCAGAAAGGACAAGACAGGAGTAGAATTGGGATAGAAGGAGGGGGCGAAAGTGATGCTTCTCTGGGTACACTTATTTTATTTTTTAAAGTTTATTTACTTATTTTGAGAGAGATCACTCTCAGCCTTTTGGATAAGATCAAGTGTATTTATTTTGAGAGAGAGAGAGCATGCATGTGCGTGCAGAGGAGGGGCAGAGAAAGGAGAGAGAGAGAGAATCCGAAGCAGGGGCTCCAACCCACGAACTGTGAGATCATGACCTGACCCGAAATCAAGAGTCAGACACTTAACTAATTGAGCCACCCAGGCACCTCTGGGTACACCTTTCTAAGTTGTTCTAACTTTTGAAATTATGTTAATATTTTACACAGTGGAAAACACTAGAAACATACACAAGTAAGGGAGAAACCTAGCTAATGGAATACAAAGAGAAATAAACAAACCTAACCTCATTTGAATGAATAAAATCACCACACTAAAGGAGAGGGAGGTAGAACCAACCCAGGTAACTTTAGCCACCCTATTCTGACAGTGTGTTCTCATCCTAAGCCAAAGGAGTTAGACGCATTAAACGCTAGCTTGTTTCTCCCAATGGTATTGGTTAGCAATCCTAAAACTACTTTCTATGTGTTTTAGGGCTCATTTAGGAAATGAGCAAATATATTGCGGATAATAGGAGCCCACTTCTCCTACAGTGGCATGCAAGACCTGGCTCGCACCAGTGAGGACCAACGCTGTATATCTCTTCCTAACTCCCTGTTCAGTGATGTCATGTTGGTGGTTTGAAAATGGCCATGGAGGGAGTTTTTACACCACGGAAATTGGCAAATGCTGCAAAGTATAGATTAAAGTTTATCTACTGGAGAAGTTGTTAACCATTTACCAGCATACCTCTGGAAAATACAGCAAGTGCGAGAAGGCTAGAATAACCTTGTGGTGTTGTAATGGAACTGGAGGTATTGTTATGCATACATATGTTTCCTCACTCTGTTGAAAGAGCCTAGAAACAATGAATTCCAGGTAGCAATGAGCACACCCACAGCACAAATACTGCTTTCTAAATCCTATTCTCTACTAAAAGGAAACGGGGCTCTTTGGAGAAATAGCAGGTTCTAGGACTGTGGCAGAGAAATTAGCTATTAAGCCTATAACATCTTGTCCCAGAAAGCGAGGAGTGCTCAAAGAATGATGGGAATATATCTAAAGGACACAAAATCTAGGGCACACAACCCAGTTTAGAGGGACCCCTTGCTATCCAAATCCAGAAAAATTTGAGCATCAAGAGAAATCATGATGGTAACATACTATATCCATCGAATGAAATAAGAATCCCTGTATGCATACTAATAAAGAGAGAGAGAGAGGAGAGAAAGCTCTTCCCTACAGTAGAATGCCAACTTCATTATAATAGATGGAATCAGAAAATCACCATACAAAGATGTACATGAATGTTCATAGCAGTTTTTTTATTTTTTTAATGTTTATTTATTTTTGAGAAAGAGAGAGACAGAGTGTGGGGGGAGGGGCAAAGAGAGAGGGAGACACAGAATCCAAGGCAGGCTCCAGTCTCTGAGCTGTCAGCACAGAGCCCGACACAGGCTCAAACCCACAAACCATGAGATCACGACCTGAGCCAAAGTCAGACACTTAACCAACTGAGCCACCCAGGAGACCCAAATGTTCATAGCAGTTTTATTTGTAATAGCTAAAAACTGTAAACAACTCAAACGTCCATCAACGATCAATGGATAAACAAACTGTCACATGTCCATGTCCATAAAATGGAATCTTATTTAGTAACTAAAAAGAACAAACTATTAATACAATAACATGGATGAAACTCAAAATAAATATGGTAAATGAAAGAAGCCAGGCCAAAAAAAGAGCACTTGCTGTGTTTGGATTATACAAATTCTAGAAAACGCAGCTAATATACAGGGACAGAGAACAGAGTGGTGGTTGCCTGAGAGAGGCAGGTGAGGTTAGAGGAATTTCAAAGGGGTGTGAGGAAACCTTGGGGGTGATGAATAGGTTCACAAGCTTAACTGTGGGGATGGTTTCATGGGTGGTAGACATATGTGAAAACCTGTTAAACTTTATACTTAAAACACAGGCAGTTTAGGGGCGCCTGGGTGGCTCCATCAGTCCAACTTCAGCTCAGGTCAAGATCTCAAGCCCCACGCCAGGCTCTGTGCTGACAGCCCAAAGTCTGGAGCCTGTTTCAGACTCTGTGTCTCCCTCTCTCTCTGCCCCTCCCCCACTCACTCACATGCACACAGGCGCATTCTCTCTCTCTCAAAAAATGAATAAACATTTAAAAAAAATTTTTTAGGGGTGCCTGGGTGGCTCAGTTGGTTAAGCAACTGACTTTGGCTCAGGTCATGATCTCACAGTTTGTGAGTTCGAGCCCCGCGTCGGGCTCTGTGCTGACAGCTCAGAGCCTGGAACCTACTTCAGATTCTGTGTCTTCCCCTCTCTCTCCCCCTCCCCTGCTCAGGTTCTGTGTCTCTCTGTCTCTCAATAATAAATAAACGTTAAAAAATTTTTTTTAATTCTTTAAAAAAAAATAAAAATGAGGGGTGCCTGGGTGGCTCAGTCGGTTGTGCATCTGACTTCGGCTCAGGTCGTGATCTCACAGTTTGTGGGTTTGAGCCCCACATCAGGCTCTGTGCTGATAGCTCAGAGCCTGGAGCCTGCTTAAGATTCTGTATCTCCTTCTCTCTCTCTGCCCCTACCCTACTCATGCTCTCTCTCTGTCTCTTAAAAATAAATGTTAAAAAAATTTTTTTAATTAAAAACTAAATAAATAAATAAATAAAAATGAAACACAGGCAGTTTATTACATGTCAATTATTCCTCAACAAAACTGTTAAAAATTTTTAATGACCACCCCCTTAATAATTCATTCAGGCAAGAATCACCAATGGATGTTAAAAACTAATGGATAAAAGTTTGAGGCAAGCAGTACATTTAGATAATTTCAAAGTATCCCCCCTTAAGCTACTTATTAATTACATTATTTTATATAATTACATTAGTTATTCATTACTTACAAAAGGGAAAGCAGTAATTTTACCGCGGAGACACCTAGAAAACACCAGTATGACAGACTGAATAATGACCCCAAATGACACCCCTGTCTAAGCCCCAGAACCTATGAATATATTTCCCTACATGACAAAAAGGGCTTTGCTGGTGCAATTAGGTTAAAGATCTTGAGAGGGGGAGATGATCCTGGATTATCCAGGTGGGCCCAACATAATCACAAGTTTCCTTAGATACTAGAATAAAATAGAATTATACATAGTAACAAAAAGATATCCACAATATATTATCATGAGACAAATGAAAGTTTCCTATATAAGCCCATAATAAATGAGTCCATATTTGTTAAGAAAAATGCATAACTACATTGTATATAAATACAGAGACAAAAGTCCGGAAGGAAACACACCACACATTTATTAGTGGCAACCTCTATTTCTGAACTATTTGGACTCCTCATAACAAAACTGAACATAAAAAAAGGAACAACTTCACATTTTACTACAGAAAATTTATATTATGTATGTTGAGACCATGACTTTATGAAAGATGAATATCCCTCTAAATTTAACATAGAAGGCATAAGATTTAGAAGATATCAATGTTCAGAAAGTTGGCTAATGTTCAGCATTACCCATCTAACCTTCAATATGATCTAAATCTCCCTCTCCCCCTCCCTCCCTCCCTCTCTCTCTCTCTCTCTCTCTGTTTCACAGACACACACACACACACACACACACACACACACACACATCCCTCAGGGACATGAGAAATTTGACTTACAAATCCACAGGGAGAGAAAAATCTAAGAATCCAAGGTGGGTGTTTCAATTCATGAGGAACATTAGACCACAGCTAAGGGCACTGCTAATGTTAGTGCTAACGCTTTTCCAGTTAATAAATACAAGTTGAACTTCTATAGTTTACCCCTGAGAGGTGCGTGACTGTATATATCACAGGGTAAAATCAGTGGTGCATTGTTCCAATTTTAGTACATGTGCTGCTGAACTGAGCACCAATCAGTGGTACATCAATGTCCAGAAATACAGACTCAAGTCTTCCTCCTGGTCCACAGCATTCCCTAGAGAATCCTCCAGACATGCCCAAGACACTGCACAGGCCTGGGAAAGCAAGCAAGTGCCAGGAAGCGGTTATACCTAAAATTTGAAGTAGGTCCTCAGATGGGGGACCAAGGGAACAGGACAGTGTTTCTCTAAACCCCAGCAGTCCAGCCAGCGGAGCCAAAAAAGCCAGCCAGATCAAATACCCAACGAACTACCACCACCGTCAAAGCAAATAAGAGAACTAAGTCAGGAAACCAAAGTAGGTCAAGCCCAGGGAAATATCCAGTCACTACTCTAGTTGACTTGTATTCCCTCTTGCTCCCCGTGGGAAGTTGGAGTCCAGTCCATAAAAATTCCCTCCAGCTTCTGACACCCTTCATGTCACATCCCCACTGAAATACAATTTTGAAGGCTTTTAGTCTCTATCTAGTATCCTCTGGTTCACCTACTAGGCAAACCAAATACGCAAACGAGAATAAATCTCAAAGTCTTAAGACACTACATAACTGTGAAGCCTCTTAAGCAGCCACGTCCCTGCAGCAGTAATGTCTGGGATGCATTTCACAGCCGCTGACTGGACGCCGTATCTCAGACCCCAGTAACCCAGATAGTCAACTGACTGGATTTCTTCCATGACAATTTATCTAAAGCCAAGAAACTGCAAACTAATAGAAACTATGTGATGTTGATGAGAACAAAGTGCATTCATTCCTATTCAGCATCTTCCATGTTCTCCATCTCCATTTCTGAAACCCCAGCACCTAAATCAGAAGAATCCTCAAAAAAATCCCTTACGTGCTCTGGATGTGGATTCGCCAAGATGTGGATTTATAATTTCTAACAAATTTCAAACCAAAAACGAATCGGGGTTAATTATCAGTTGATCGGAAAGTGGAATTAAGCAGAATATCCCATGTTCTAAACATTCTAGGTAGTCAAAGAGTCTATTTGTTTTCCCACAGTATTCTAGCCTTAGAATGCTACTGTATTTGAGAGCATCTTAGAGCTAAAACACATAATTCATTTCCATCCTTTTACAAATGAAGGAATGGAGGCTTAGGTTACAATTTGACTGATCATTATATTCTTAACATGAACAGAAGTACATAAATGCAAAAAAATGTTACCCAACCAAAAATATGCAAATAAATGCAATGATCTCCAAATGTGCCCATCAGGATGACTAACTTTGTTTGTAGGGATAATACTAAGTAATGATTCTTTGTAGTCCAGAAATTACTCATCCTCTATCTCTCAGTGATTCAGCCTTCCCTGACCCCGGAAATATGTGACTCTTGTTTCTACTTGTTCCTAGAGACTCTGTAAAATTGATGACAATTTGCGTTGTCTTTGAGGGCTTTTTCTTCAAAGTTTTTATTTAGATTTGGTTAAGTTTTACTTTTAGTTTATCTTTGGCTTCGCCACTGCAATGTCACTAGGCCAGCTCAAGTTCAATATGTTTTGGATTTTCTGCACTTCAGGTCCATGACTTTTGGGAATGAGAATGTCTTACATATTCAAATTTCAGATTTAACACATGTCTTAAATGTCAGAATTCTAGAAGCAAATACCAAGTATTTCTTCCAGTACACATTCTCCTAAGTCCACTGACTTTTCCCCTCTAACTCACTGATTTCTTACCCAGCCTAATCCAAGGAGCATTTTGCATGAATTTTGAGCACAGAGGACACTCAGGCACCTTAGACGTGAAATAACACATGTTAAAATGACATTCAGCTGAACTAGACCAATGAATCTGATTCATTGAAACCATATTTTAACTAAAGTGAGCTGAAAACTTGTGTCCATACAAACCTACATATGAACGTATATACCAACCTTATTCTTTAAATTTTTTTTAATGTTTATTTATTTTTGAGAGACAGAGAGAGACAGTGCACGAGCAGGGGAGGGACAGAGAGAGGGGGAGACACAGAATCCAAAGCAGGCTCCGAGCTCTGAGTTCAGCACAGAACCCGACACAGGGCTGGAACCCTCAAGCTGTGAGATCATGACCTGAGCTGAAGTTGGACACTCAACTGACTGAGCCACCCAGGTGCCCCTATACCAGCTTTATTCTTTTTTTTTTTTTTTAATGTTTATTTATTTCTGAGACAGAGAGAGACAGAGCGTGAGTCGGGGAGGGGCAGAGAGGGAGGGAGACACAGAATCCGAAGCAGGCTCCAGGCTCCGAGCCGTCAGCACAGAGCCAGACACGGGGCTCGAACTCACAAACCGTGAGATCATGACCTGAGCCGAAGTTGGTCGCTCAACCGACTGAGCCACCCAGGCGCCCCTATACCAGCTTTATTCTTAACTGCACCAAATTGGAAGCAACCAAGATGTCCTTCAGTAGGCAGGTGGATAAACAAATTGTGGTACATCCACACCAGGGAATATTATTCAGCAATAGGAGGAAGTGAGGCATCCAGCCACAAAAAGACATGAGAGAATCTTCAACACATACTGCTAAGTGAAAGAAGCCAATCTGAAAAGGCCACACACTGTATGATTCCAACTACATGACATTCTGGAAAAAGCAAAACTGGAGACAACAAAGAGGTCAGTGGTTGTCAGGGGTTCAGAAGGAGGGATGGAAGGATGAACAGGGGGTTCTTCAAGTCAGTGGAACAATTCTGTATGATACTATGATGGAGGATAGATGACATAATGCATTTGTCAAAACCTATAAAACACAGTGAACCTTAACATAAACTATGCACTTTAGCTAATAATAATGCATCCATATTGGTGCAGCAAGAGTAGCAAATGTACCACACTAATGCAAGATATTAATAGAGGGGGAAACTGGGGTGGGAGGGAGCAATATGGGAACTCTGTACTTTTGTTCAATTTTTCTGTAAACGTAAAACTGCACTAAATAATAAAACCTATTAATTTTAAAGATTCTTGAAATTACCCTCGATAACACAGCATGCTTTAGCTTTCTAGGTAATTACTAGAAGCAGGACTTTAGTGACTTGATCATTTCAGCAAATTGGCTTTTGTCAAACTGATTCCCAGCAATCCTGCCTGCTTCCTGCTGAAGCCACACTGATCTTTCTGTTCCTCAAACACGCCAGGCCCTTTCCAGCCTCGCTGCTTTGTCTCCCTTTCCCTCAGCGCTCCGGAAGGCTGGCTGGACCTTACCCTTCACATCTCAGCTCAAATGTCATCTTTCCAGAGAACCCCCAGTGATCACTCTGTCCCCCAAACACATGGAGTGACTATCCAATCACTCTATGTTCTAGGCAGAACAACGGCCCGCCCCCAAAGATATCCAAGTCAGAATCCCTGGAGCTTGTAAACACATTACCTCACATGGCAAAGGGACTTCCCAGATGTCATTACATTAAGGACCCTGAAATGGAGAGATTATCCTGGATTCTCTCTCTTTCCCTCTCTCTCTCTGCCCTTCCCCCACTCATGCTTTCTTTCTCTCTCAAAATAAATAAATAAACTTAAAAAAAATGAGGAGGTCTTATTTTACGAATTGGTAGTATCTTTTTCTAAGTTAATGTATTACAAATACCTGTCTTGCTGCTTGCTGTAAATGACAATTTTTAGGGATTAGGGACTATATTTCACTTGTTCTAACAATTCCTTAAAAATTTTAAAGTTATTTCCACCCATTTTCATGAATTATCTCAATTTTTAAAATTAACTGCAAAAAAAAAAAAAGCAAAGCGCTACAATATCGATATACAAATGCATTACCAACAGTTCCACGTCTTTAACACAACTAGAATCTATCTTATCATCTGAGACACAGAATGGTCCTAGTTTTAGGCTGCCCAGACAGTATTGTCCTCATTGCAAAACAGGAAGCTCAAGTTCAGAGCGGTTAGCTGAGTGGCTTTGGGCAAGGCACTCACTTAGTCTGAGGTAGTGTCGGATGTAGATCCCAAACGATACGGAGCCGTGGCCGGGAGGACTGCAGCTGCCCTTAGCTGGTGGCCTCTCCCTCCCCACTTCCCGGGTTCCCATGGAATCGACCACAATTCCATCTGAATAGTTGCGGTCTTGTACCTTCAGCCTCTCTTGAGCCCCCTGGTCTTTCCAGCTTCCCTATCTGAAACCCTGTCCACAGGACTCGTTTCTTTGCCCTGGAGAGCAGACAGGCTTCTGGCTTGCTGACCCAAGCTCTTGGGTCCTGGGGCCCTTCAGTTCAGTGTCTGCAGAAGTGGCCACATGGCTCAATGGCAGGTGCCTTGATTTGCATCATATTTCCTGCCTTTGACTCACAGCTAAGGATATCTAGGAGAACACCATGGTCTCTCATATACAGACTCTCCACCTACTCAGACCAGGAAAGGGAAATACAGCTGGTGTCAGCCAGGGAGAAGCCTGCTGGCCAAGATGATGGCCCTAAACAACAGCCGGTCAGAATCAAAGCCAACCACTCTTCTGGCAGGAATTACATGGGAATCCTGATTAAACAGGTAGGTGCTAGCATAGGACAGTTGGATGAAGGCTGAGCTGGGGACAACCCACAGGACTGGTCAACTGTTTAGATCTCCAGACCTGACCATCAGTAGAAGTGCTGACAAAGGCCTAGAGAAATACTTTTTATCCCAGAGAACTAAGGTCTTTTTGGACCCCTTGTTCAAGACCTGGCTGTCTTGGGAGGGAGAAAGTTTAGTGCCTGTGTTTGATAAAAAAAGAGTATATCCCAGGGTGCCTGGGTGGCTCAGTCGGTTAAGCATCTGACTTCAGCTCAGGTCACAATCTCATGGTTTGTGGGTTCAAGCCCCACATCAGGCTCTGTGCTGACAGCTCAGAGCCTGGAGCCTGCTTCAGATTCTGTGTCTCCCTCTCTCTCTGCCCCTCCCCCAATCATGCTCTGTCTCTCTCTCAAAAAATAAATAAACATTAAAAAAAATTTTTTTTAAAGAGTATATCCTCAGAGCAGTTTCCAAGAGGCAGGGCAACCAAGGCCTGGAGCAGTAAAGGGACTGTATTTCTAGGGTTTTCAGACATTTGTGGCCCTTTATGGACCTGTCACCTTAAGCAGCTATTCTTTAAATTTTTTTTTTTTTCAACGTTTTTTTATTTATTTTTGGGACAGAGAGAGACAGAGCATGAACGGGGGAGGGGCAGAGAGAGAGGGAGACACAGAATCGGAAACAGGCTCCAGGCTCCGAGCCATCAGCCCAGAGCCTGACGCGGGGCTCGAACTCACGGACCGCGAGATCGTGACCTGGCTGAAGTCGGACGCTTAACCGACTGCGCCACCCAGGCGCCCCAAGCAGCTATTCTTTAAATAGAAAAACTAGTGTTCAAATTGGAGTAGAATCGGATCAGCCCTGTAAGGCAAGAGTGGAGAGGAAAGACTACAGTGACCTTACAGTTTCCTCTTGCATCCATCACCCAGCAAAACTAAGCCCGAAACCAGGCTCCAGCCTGTCAGAGGACATCGATCTGTCAACTGTTGTCATTCAAGCAGGGCCTGCAGATAGGGGCAGAGGCTCGGTCCCCCTACCCTAAGCAGCCTATTTAAGTATTCCTTCCAGCCCTGTGCCAAGCCTTATCCTCCCTTGAGGTGTTCTGGAAACACAGATTTTTCCCATGTCATCACATGCCCGGTGCTATCTTAGCGCTTTTTAGGGACTGGTGGCCCATGGCACCCACCCAGCTGGGCCTACTCCATTATCCTACTCTGCTAACCCACACCTCTTAGCGTGAGGAGAATAGGTCAGCCTATTTCCCATTGGGATCATACATGTGTGTTTGCCCCCTGACAAGAGCGTAGGCCCACTGAGGGCAGGAGTCAATCTTCTCCTGACTTTAGAGGTCACACAGATCTCTGGCTTCTGCAAATGTCAGAACACCTGGGACTCATCCAAAAAGACAATTAACTATTGAGTAAAACTTTAACCATAGAATAGTTCAAAGAAAAATAATTAAATGTTTATCAAGCACGGGGAGAAGTTTTTAAACTTTGGTATATAATAGATGAAATCACAAAAGATTAGCTCAACACACTTGACTGTATAAAGCATTTGCAAAATATGTATACATTTTAAGTATAATGATCATTTTACAGAGGAGAATACGAACCTTAGGAAAGTTGAGTAATTTGAACAAGGCATATCCCTCAGCTTAAAAGGAGCAGAGCTGGGATTCCAACCCAAGAATGTCCGACACAGAGGCTTGAGGGCCTCAGGACCGCCCTCACTACTGCACACGGTATTTACTGGAGGCCAGAAGATGTGAATCACATGCACAACACACATATGTATACACATACATATGTAGATGTGAGAATGTGCTTTCAAATATTTGTAGTAAATAACAAACAATACCTTTATCATTTTTTATAGCTTACGTAGATTCATAAGCAAAGCACAAGGAAAGAAACAAAACAATTCATAAAAGAGGAAATAGAACATGGAAGTAAACAAAGGTTCACTCTCCCTGGTGGTAAAAACACAAATGCAAGTTTAATGAGGCACCTGTTTTTGCTTATTAAATGGGCAGGGAAGAAACCACACTGGCCATGACTGAGGTAGTGGAACTAGTACCTTGGGATATTATTGGAGACATTGAGAATACATCTGCTCTCTAAGAAATCACTTTATATATACACCAAAAGTTTTTAAGTGTCCTACTGTAAATGAACGCTATTTTCATTCAACAGATAGTACTGTGAATCTGAGACAGGGAAAGAGAGCAGCTCCATTTTTAGAAAGGCTCCGTCTCTGCTGTTTCTCTGCTAGGCCCCATTTACTCATGTTCTATATTTCACCTTGCATCTGAATGAACCAAGCTGCTATCTATGTTCCCACTCCAAGAGAGAGGCAGGAAAGTTAATCATTCTTGGATTCTTGTCCTAGGCTCCCAAACACTTTATCATCTAAGAAGAACCGAAGCCCAAACATGTCCCAGGACATTAGCTTCAAACCAACCTCTGCCGATGCTGACATCAATCCTCCCTACCTTCAGTGATTTAAGAAATAGCACCTATTATTCACCTGATACTCGCCTTTGAGGGGACCCTACTCTGGATTCCTGAAGGAACACGTACCTTGAAACCGTTTCCAATATAAGCCCTAACCCCGAGCAATGGAGAGACTCACTCTCCTTTCTTTTCCAAGTCTCCCAGACACTCAATCTGCTATGTGCTATCACTGACAGTATTCAACAAACTCTGCTTTCACTTCCTTCAGGTTCATGTTTGATTTTTTTCTTTTCTTTTCTTTTTTTTTTTTTTTTATAGTAATCTCTACACCCAACATGGGGCTCGAACTCATGACCTCAAGATCAACAGTTGCATGCTCTTGCAACTAAGCCAGCCAGTGCTGACTTCTGTCCTGCACAAAACCAATGACCCTCTTGGCTGGTCCTGTGTGACCCCCTCTGGGTCCTGGGACCCACCCTGCCTACGTCAAATCCATTATGTACCAGGCATTGAACCAGGTACCGCTGGAGTAAGCAGGCAGGGGTATCGTTCCTGGCCATGCCTAGCTCTGGCTAGGGACTTTGTGTATGTGAGATAGAAATAAACACTGTCCTTGTCTAGGCCACTGTTGTTCTGGGTTTTCTGTTACTCATGGCCAAACCTAATCCTATTTATACAGAAGGTAAATGAGCTTTCACCAGCTGGTGTCTGGCTTCTCCATGGAGTAGGAAGCAAGATCATCAAAACAGAGTGAGCATATGGGAAGGAAGTAGAGGTCTGAGTAGCGTGGAAAAGGTATGAAATTAACACCATGGAAAGAGAGGGAGTGATCTCATCAGAGAAACATAGTAAAACAGTTGAGCAGTGACAAGTTCCTTCATGAATTTCCAGAAACAGATATTTAAAGATTCCATTTTTTAATTACTTTTTTTAAAAATTTGTTAATGTTTATTTATTTTTGAGAGAGAGAGAGACAGAGAGAGAAAACGCAAGTGGGGGAGGTGCAGAGAGAGGGGGAGACACAGAATCCAAAGCAGGCTCCAGGCTCCGAGCTGTCGGCATAGAGCCAGACACGGGGCTTAAACTCACAAACTGAAATGACCTGAGCTGAAGTTGGAGGCTCAACTGACTGAGCCACCCAGATGCCCCAAAGATTCCAATTTTTAAATATCCTAAATAAATGAAGATGTGCAGCACATTATTTATTATAGACAACTTCAGAAATTATATAAATGTCAAACAGCAAGAAGATAGTTTCATCAATTATAATATTTTTAAATGATTGTTGAGAAAAGTAGATAGCAATAGATAAACTTTTGATACTTTCTTATATTTATATTTTATTTATTATATGGAAACAGTAGAATACAAAATAGTACATACGGTATGATTATACCTATGCATGGAGGACAAAATGGGGAAAAGTACCAAATCACTAACAATACACTTTTTTAAATTTTTTTTAATGTTTATTTATTTTGAGAGATAGAGAGACAGAGCATGAGCAGGGAAGGGGTAGAGAGAGAGGGAGACACAGAATCTGAAGCAGGCTCCAGGCTCTGAGCTGTCAGCACAGAGCCCAACGTGGGGCTCAAACCCACAAGCATGAGCTCATGACCTGAGCCAAAGTAGAACACTTAACCAACTGAGCCACCCAGGCGCCCCAACAATACATTTTTTTTTTTTTAATTTTTTTTTTTTCAACGTTTTTTACTTATTTTTGGGACAGAGAGAGACAGAGCATGAACGGGGGAGGGGCAGAGAGAGAGGGAGACACAGAATCGGAAACAGGCTCCAGGCTCCGAGCCATCAGCCCAGAGCCTGACGCGGGGCTCGAACTCACGGACCGCGAGATCGTGACCTGGCTGAAGTCGGACGCTCAACCGACTGCGCCACCCAGGCGCCCCCCAACAATACATTTTTAATGTCCTTAATTTTATTATGTTAATATTAAAAAACTGTTGTCTTTAAATAGCACAGGAGACTGAACTCACTGAATAGATAACAGTCTCTAGAAGGTGAGGTGTCTCATGTCACTCTGACCCACAGCAGCTACCACAAGGCTGCTGCTCAGGACTTCACAGATAGTTGTTAAGCTGAATTGCCTGAGATGGTGTGATGACTAGGGAAGAATGCGCTCTCTCTCTCTCTCTTTTGTTTTTTTTTTACCTGAGAAGGAGCTCGCTTTATTGGGGGCAGAGCACTGCACATGGCCAACAGATGAAAGCAGCCCGGTGGGCATCCTATACCCACATCACCCTCAAAAATGTACACAGGAGGTTTTGTTAAGAAAGATCAACTGGAACATGGGTTCCTCTGGGTACCTTCCCCTGCCTCATCCTTCGAGGAGTCGGGACACTCCCGACCATTTCCTTGAAGGCAAATGTGGTCGCTACAGGTAGAGCCCTTGCAGGGGTGCCTTTTTGTTTTTTATGAAGAACATTTTCTTTAGACTTTTTGAAGTCTTCATTTGTTACTTTCATTCTCTGTTCTCTCAAGGCCATCACACCAGCTTCTCTACTGATTGCCTTAATGTCGGCCCCAGAGAGGTCATCTTTAGCCATGATCAAAGTCTGGCATCATCCTGCTTGTGTGGATCTGAAAGATGCACTTCCTAGTCTTTTCATCAGGCAGGGGAACTCAATTTTCCCATCAATGCGGCCTGGTCTGATAAGCGCTGGATCCAAAGTTTCTATTCAGTATGTGGCCATGGTAACTTTTACATCACCTCTTGATTCAAATCCATCCAACTGGTTCAACAGTTCCAACATTGTTCGTTGAATTTCTCTCTCACTACCAGAACTTGAGTCACATCTTTTTGTTCCAACGGCAACGATTTCATCAATAAACACCATGGATGGTGCATGTTCTTCCACAGCTAGAAACAATTCCTGAACGAGTTTGGGCCCATCACCTAGGTACTTCTGATTAAGTTCAGAGTGAACCACTATTAAAAAAGTGGCTGAGGTTTGGTTTGCTACTGCTTTGGCTAATAAGGTTTTACCTGTGCCAGGCGGACCATAGAGAATGACCCCCTTTGGGGGCTTTATATCCATCTCTTCATAATATTCAGGATGTGTGAGAGGAAGCTCCACAGATACCTTAATTTCCTGGATTTGGTTGTCCAACCCCCGATAACAGCATAGGTTTCCTGGGGGGCCTTTTCCACCTTCATCACTGTGACCAAGGGATCCGTGTCATCCATGAGCCACCCCTATGACAGCATGTACCTTGTAGTTGAGCAGGGCCGTGCAGCCTGGTTCCAGCAGATCCTTGTCCACCAAGGAAAGAATACTGACACAGCGTTCTGAGCCCACAGATGTAGATACAGTGATGTCTTCCAACGTTCCTACCAACGTTGGGGTCCCCCCAGCCATCCACCTTTGATCTTTCCTCCTCTTGCTTTTCTTCTAAAGTCTTCATTTGTTCCTGATTTCTAATGAATTCATCCTCCATGAGAAGAGAGTCTTTAATCTTAACTTCAGTAATTTTTTAAAAAATTTTTTTAACGTTTATTTTTTAATTTTTGAGACAGGGAGAGACAGAGCATGAACAGGGGAGGGTCAGAGAGAGGGAGACATAGAATCTGAAACAGGCTCCAGGCTCTGAGCAGTCAGCACAGAGCCCGACGCGGGGCTCGAACTCACGGACCGCGAGATCGTGACCTGAGCCGAAGTCGGACGCTTAACCGACTGAGCCACCCAAGCGCCCCATAACTTCAGTAATTTTAACCGGCACTGAGTGTGACATGTCACCAGTGGCAGCTCGCTGGCAGCAACTGGTCCCTTTGTTTTCTTCTTCTTTTTCCTCACTCTAGTCGGTACGGGAGGTTTATATTTCTTTTTCTTTTCCTTGTCATTTTTCTTGTCACCTCCAGGGCCATGCTCACCACTCTGACTTTGACCCATCTTGCTTTGGTCGCTCGAACCAGAATGCTCCTCTCTCTAACCAGTGTTGTGTTTTCTCTATTGGTCACAGGGTCTCTCACCATATGGTCAGCACTTAGTGTGTGGACCTTGCTCTGTGCCCTTCCTTGGGCATAAGGCATCCAGTACAGCCGGAGCCCATCCTTGACAACAGCATTCTCCCAAGCACAAGATGACCCCTCCAGTCATAGTAGGACAGGCTCTTTAGAAGCCTAGAATAACACTTCTCACCAAAGGGAATGTGAAGACAGAGCATCGGCTTGGATGAGTGTCAGCTCATTTGCTGAGTGTCTGCTACAAGCCAGGCACCATGTTAGATGTGGGGGAATATGGTTCTGAACAAGTCAGACACATCACATGGAGCTTATGGTCATGGGAATCAGACATTAAAGAGGTAGTTACAGTATTATGGATTGTCTTATGGGCACAGGATGCCATAGGAACAGGCAGGTGGGGCAAGCAAATTGGCTAGTCAGAAACAATAATTCATCATTTGGTAACTGACCTAGAAGTGCCACAGTAGAGTAGGTGAGCAAGAGAAGGTAAGTGATACGCGCAGAGGGGCAGGCTAGTCTGGGGCTGGCAGACCTGTGTAGGCCATGGTCAGACTTTTAGACTCTGAGTACCACAAGAGGCCACTGGAAGAATTCAAGCAGGGGAAGGATATGAACTCATTTATGTTTTGAGAGCTCTCTAAGTGACATAGGATCTGGAAAACAGTGGCTCCAACTCAAGAGAGCACTGAAGGAAAGCCCAGGATGACAGTTGTGCAGCAGGCCTGACTGGGACAGAGGACAGAGGGCTCCAAAAAGGGGGTCTCCAGAGGAGGATGGAGGTATAGAGGACTTTTAAAAAATACCTAGTATGCTGGAGAATTTTTTAAAAAGAGTCTCTGATTTTAATTTGCAGAAATAGAAATTCTAAGCCCATCTTAAAATCCACATGGAATCTCAAAGGACCCTGAATAGCTAAAACAATCTTGAAAAGGAAGAACAAAACTGAAGGACTCAACACTTCTTGAATTCAAAACTTACTACAAAGCCACAGTAGCCAAAACAGTGTGGTCCTGGCATTAAGACAGGCCCACAGAATAGAACAGAAATAAAGCTGTTCGTACATGGTCAAATGACATTTGACAAGGGGGCCAAGACCATTCAATGGGAAAAGGATGGTCTTTTCAACAAACGGTACTGGGAAAACTGGATACCCACATGCAAAAAAATGAAGTTGGACACCTACTTAATACCAAATACAAAAAAATTAACTCAATATGGATTAAGGACCTAAATGTAAGACCTAAAACAATAAAACTCTTAAAAGAAAACATAGGGCAAAAACTTCATGACACTGGATTTGGCAATGACTTCTTAGATAGGACACCAAAGGCACAGGTAACAAAAGAAAAAACAAATTGGACTTCATGAATATTTTCAATTTTGTGCAGCAAAAGACACTAACAACAGAGTAAAAAGGCAACACGCAGAATGGGAGAAAATCTTTGCAACTTACATATCTGATAAAAATAAAAAGGTTAATATCCAGAAAATATACAGATAACTCAACAACAACAAAAGATAACCAAACAACCTGATTCAAAAGTGGGCAAAGGACTTAAATAGACATTTCTCCAAAGATATACGAATGGCCAACAAGCCCATGAAAAGATGCTCCACGTCACTAACCATTAGGAAATTGCAAAATGAAACTACGGTATCGCCTCATACCTTTAGGATGGCTACTATCAAAAAAAAACAGAAAACAACAAAGTGTTGATGATGACGTGGGAAAACCGGAACCCTTCCACACTGCTGGTGGGAATGTAAAATGGTGCAGCTGCTGTTGCAAACATATGGCAGTTCTTCAAAAAATTAAAAATAGAGTTACCATATGATCTAGCAACTAAACCTCTGAGCACATACCCAAAAGAACTGAAAGCAGGGTCCTGAAGACATATTCGTACACCCGTGTTCATAGCAGCATTATTCACAATAGCTGAAATGTGGAAGCGACCCAAGTGTCCATCTACAGGTGAACAGATAAGCAACATGTGCTATACACACGCAATGGAATGTAAGTTAATATGTATTACTATGTTAGGAGATTAAGATAATATAATATAATATAATATAATATAATATAATATAATATAATATAATAATATAATAATATAATATAGTTAGGAAATTCTGACACAGGTCACAACATGGAGAAACTTTGAGGACATTATGCTAAGCGAAATAAGCCAGTCATAAAAAGACGAATCCTGTATGATTCCATTTATATGAGGCACTTAGAACAGTCAAAATCATAGAGACAGAAATGTGATAGTTGCCAGGGGCTGGGGTAAGAGAGAATGGGGAGTTATTGTTTGATGGATATAGGCTTTCAGTTCCACAGAGCGAAAAGAGTTCTGGAGATGGATGGCGGTGATGATTGCACAACACGATGAACGTATTTAACACCACTGAACTAAGATGTTCACTAAGATGATTAAGATGGTAAATTTTAAGTGATAGGTATTTTGCCACAATAAAAAATATACATACTATCAGACTAAAAAAGTGAAAAGGGAACTAGTTAAATATGGAATTCAGTTGCATGGCCCTGAATATTACATATATGTAAGTGTGTGTAGGGGCAAAGAGCAGTGGATGCCTCTTTTTTTTTTTAATCAAGTAGGTTAGATTTCCGTGTTCACTTCTTCTTCACATGTTAAACATTTATTGAGCATATACTCTGTTCTCAGAACTGTGTCAAGCTCTAAGGACATAGAGGTAAATGAGACAAAAGGCAACAATAGCCTTGTAAAGAAGACAGGCAAAGCAAGTGGTGACTAAATACTGAGTGATAAGTACTGTTAGAAATATGCAGTAGGCTGGAACGCCTGGCTGACTCAGTTGGAAGAACACCTGACTCTTGATCTTTGGGTCATGAGTTCAAGCCCCACGTTGGGTTTAGAGATTATTTAAATAAATAAAATTAAAAGAAAGAAAAGAAATACAACGGGCTTTCAGAAACTCTCTTAACCAAGACCTAGAAGCAGGAGCAGAAGTCAATGCAAAAGCCTGGGGACAGGGCCAAGGGAACACTGCCCCACCCACCTTGGGGTATAGCAAGTAGTTTTGTGTGACTGTGGTTCAAAGTGTGAATTTTGTGGGTGTGAGGCAGGGGTCAGCTTTCCGCTGCCCTTACAACTTTTCTTGTTCCTTATTTTTTTTCTCTTTCTCTGCTAAAATATAGTTGTGAAAACGGTTATGTCATTGAGGCAGGTGGAAATTTTAGTGTCATTCTTGGAGGTTTATAAAAGTACTTGAAACTGTAATCCACGGCCATAAACAATAATATGTGTAAAAAATGAATAGTCATCTGTGAAAAAAATATTTAAGATCATCACAGCATTGTTTTTTTTTAAGAATAGTGGGTATTTTATATCTAAGAATACTCTTCTGTTCAACTTTCAAAAATAGTTACCTGTGATCATTTCTGTTTAAAAAAGAAGTCTTCGGGGTGCCTGGGTAGCTCAGTCAGTTGAGCAACTAACTCTTGATTTCAACTCAGGTCATGATCTCACAGTTCATGAGTTCAAGCCCCACACGGGGCTCCACACTAGGGGCGCAGAGCCTGCTTGGGATTTTCTCTCTCTCTTTCTCTCTCTCTCTCTTTTTCTCTCAAAACAAACAAATAAACTTAAAAAAAAAAAAAAAAGAAGAAGCCGTTTTCTAATCCACAAATGCAATCCAGTGTGACCTGGTCAATGCTAATGAAACAGCCATATTTGAACAGTGACTCTTAAGGTTATATAATAGTTTCCAAAGACAGAGAATAATGAATGTTATGGATTGTGCACTGGGGCTTAAGATTGCCCTGTGCTGCTCTGAGCCTCCCTGAACATACAAATAGTACAAAGAATTTAAGACAGGGGCATTAGGGTCCACTGGAGAAAAGCTTTTCTATTCTCATGAAGAACAAACATCTATTAGATATGTCAAAATCTCCTATTGACCCTTGGCTAACCTTCAGCCCAAAATGCAAACAGCCGATTTCAGAAAGTAGGTTTAAACAAATAAGCCACCAGTCTACTATATCTTTGAGAAGTCTGATTTTCCTACTTAGCTCACACATGTGTTATTTGGGAAATAGGAACCCCACGACTCTGAGACAGGTGACGAAGCCCTTGTTTTGAGAGGCTGTAAGACTCACAGCAGCTATTGGACACTGGTATTGAAAATACCATGTATTATATTGCCTGACTTTTCTAGAGTGAGCTGTATGGTTCTGCCATCTTCATGGATTTTCACAATATATGATTTTAGGGGTGCTTGGGTGGCACAGTCAGTTAAGCACCCGACTTTTAATATCTGCTCAGGTCATGATCTCACGGTCATGAGATACAGCCCAGCATGGACTCCATGCTGAGTATGGAGCCTGCTTAGGATTCTCTCTCTCCCTCTTTCTGCCCCTCCACCCCTCCCAAAATAAATAAACATTTAAAATTAATTAAGTACTTAATTAACTTAAAGCATCCTTGTTTATTTAATTAGAAACTTTTAATGGTTTTATTGATTGATTGATTGATTGATTGATAGATAAAGTAGGCTCCCTGCCTAGCATGGAACCCAACATAAGGCTTGAACTCATGACCCTGAGATCAAGACCTGAGCTAAGGTCAAGAGTCAGACACTTAACCAATTGAGCCACCCAGGTGCCCCTTTAATAGTTTCAAATTTTAAAAAATTACAACTAAGCCTGGGTGGCTTAGTAGGTTAAACGTCCGACTTTGGCTCAGGTCATGATCTCAGAGTTTGTGAGTTTGAGTCTCATGTCAGGCGCTGTGCTGTCAGCTCAGAGCCTGGAGCCTACTTCCGATTTTGTGCCTCCCTCTCTCTCTGCCTTCCCTTGCTCTCTCTCTCTCTCCAAAACAAATTAACATTAAAAAAATGCAACTATAAAGCTAACCAACAACTCCTCTTATTGAAATCTCCTTTTTGTTAAAATAGGAGATTTGTAGCGCAGGTAAAGAAAAAACAATGTCAGCCACTTCTACTCAGGATGAGGTTTTCATTAATACTGAAATGTAGATGATATTTATTCTGTAATAAAATATGTATAAAGCTTAACATTCTGGGGCCACCTGGGTGGCTCAGTCAGCTGAGCGTCCGACTCCTGATTTCAGCTCAGGTCATGATCCCATGATAGAGCCCGGCATTGGGCTCCACACTGAGCATGGAACCTGCTTAAGATTCTCTCTCTCTTCCTCTCCCCCACTCACACTCTTTCTCTCTCCCTAAAGTAAAAATAAAATAATAAACTATAAAATAAAAACTGGACATTCTGATTACATTTAGGAAGTAGTAAATGATAAATACAAAAATTAAGTACAAAATTATCAAGTAGTCGTACAGATCTAGATTTTAGATATAATCATTATTTTGCTTTGACTAGCTGATGAAATCTATAGATATTTCACCAGAAAAATCCATAAATTAGCACGCATCATACACATTTATACCAAGTTTTGAATACACCAAATCTTTTTTCCTTTAGAATACATTTTTTAATGTTTATTTATTTATTCTTGGATGGGGAGGGGCAGAAAGAGAAGGAGACAAAGAATCCCAAGCAGGCTCTTCACTGTCAGAGTAGAGCACAATGCGGGACTCAAACCTACTTACCAACTGTGAGCTCATGACCTGATCTGAAATCAAGAGTTGGATGCCTAACCGACTGAGCCACCCAGGAGACCCACTTTAGAATACATTTTAACTATATGTACTTATCTATACACGTGTTATATTTTTAGGCCTTTGCATAATGGGTATCTGATAGACCAACCTCTGAACTCTGCATTCACTATGTAAGTCTGATCTGTGAAAAAACTTGCTTATTTGTGGGAAAAAAAATTTTTAATAAAAAATAAAACAAACAAAACCCCTGATATGCTTGAGCATTAAAAAAAAGTCTCTGATAAAGTTGAATAATGCAAACAAAAAACAAAACAAAACAAAAAGTCCAGGAAAAGCATGAATGGAGATGTAATCATAGTATACAATTTATTTTTAAGTAAACAATCTTTTTATGCTGACAACCTAAATAGTGATTATTGATTTCAAAACAGTGATATTTATTTTCAGTGGTTCAGGAGAAAAAATATATATCTATTAAGAGAAAGAAAGAGAGACAAAGCAGATGGGGTTTAAAACTGGAGAATCTGGGGGCGCCTGGGTGGCGCAGTCGGTTAAGCGTCCGACTTCAGCCAGGTCACGATCTCGCGGTCTGTGAGTTCGAGCCCCGCGTCAGGCTCTGGGCTGATGGCTCAGAGCCTGGAGCCTGTTTCCGATTCTGTGTCTCCCTCCCTCTCTCTCTGCCCCTCCCCCGTTCATGCTCTGTCTCTCTCTGTCCCAAAAATAAATTAAATAAATAAATTAAAAAAAAAAAACGTTGAAAAAAAAAACAAAAACTGGAGAATCTGGAGTGCCTGGGTGGCTAGTCAGTTGAGCATCTGACTTTTGATTTGGGCTCAGGTCATGATCCCAGGGTCGTGGGACTGAGTCCTGCTTTGGGCTCTGCACTGAGCATGAAGCCTGCTTGGGATTCTCTCCCCCCACCCCCACCTCTCTCTCTCTCTCTCTTCCTCTTCCCCTCTCTTGCTCACACATGCGTTCTCTCTGTCAAAAATAAATACATTTTAAAAAAACAAAAAAATTAAAAAGACTGGAGAATCTGAGTGAAGAGTATATGTGAATTCTTCATACTCTCGAGATTTCTGTAACTTTAAAATTGTTTCCAGGGGCGCCTGGGTGGGATTCTCTCTTTCCTTCTCTCTGTGCCCCTCTCCCGCTCTCAAAATAAATACACTTAAAAATTTGTTTCTAAATAAAAAGTTAAAATTAGTGTTATAATTTTACAGGGAAATAGAGGTGATGACATAAGGCTAAATCCTTGATTAGAGCGGTAAGTCAATAGATAATTTTAAAGCTGCTCTGTCAAGAAAAAGCTGTATAAATACATTATTTTGTAAAGTGGTAACAAGTTTCTGCACAATGATGTTGAGAAAAGCTGTAATTTTTTATTTTCCTTAAAGAGAGGTCCCATGCCTCTCATTAAATTTTTAAGAAGATAGGGGCGCCTGGGTGGCTCAGTTGGTTGAGCATCCGACTTCAGCTCAGGTCATGATCTCGCGGTCTGTGAGTTCGAGCCCCACATTGGGCTCTGTGCTGACAGCTCAGAGCCTGGAGCCTGCTTCGGATTCTGTGCCTCCCCCTCTCTCTGCCCCTCCCCCGCTCATGCTTGCGCTCTCTCTCTCTCTCTCTCTCTCTCTCTCTCTCTCTGGGTGTGTCAAAAATAAATAAACATTAAAAATATTTTTTTAATTTTTTTAAGACGATAAAACAAGAAAAAAGGTTTTTGATAATTATTTTAAAGATAGATCCCACTGGCTGCTCTAAGAAGAATGAATTCGACAAGGGTAATTGTCAATAACTTTACCTTGCCTTTTGCCACTAGGCAAAACAATACAAAATAGCCCTGTGGTATGTTTCTAGGGACAGGTTCCCAAGAGAGAGTATTAAAGCCGTAAAGCAGCACCCTGAACATTGTAGAAACTAGCACATGGAGTCCGCATGAAGGGTCTATGTGATAACCTGGTTTTTCTGCTTATTTAAGAAAAAAAAAAGGGGGTGCCTGGGTGGCTCAGTCGGTTGGGTGTCCGGCTTTGGCTCAGGTCATGATCTCATGGTCTGTGAGTTCAAGCCCCGCATCAGGCTCTGTGCTGACAGCTCAGAGCCTGGAGCCTGCTTCAGATTCTGTGTCTCCCTCTCTCTCTGCCCCTCCCCCAATCATGCTCTGTCTCTCTCTATCTCTCAAAAATAAATAAACATTGGGGTGCCTGGGTGACTCAGTCGGTTAAGAGCCCAACTTTAGTTCAGGTCATGATCTAGCAGTCCGTGAGTTCAAGCCCCGCATCAGGCTCTGTGCTGACAGCTCAGAGCTTGGAGCCTGCTTTGGATTCTGTGTCTCCCTCTCTCTCTACCCCTCCCCTGCTCACACTCTGTCTCTCTCTGTCTCTCAAAATTAAATAAACCTTGAAAAAAAATAGTTTTAATAAAAAAAAAAGAAAATAAAACAGCTTCCCATAGTGATGTAGGTCACCGTACAGAGAAAAGTCACTGAGCAAAGCCCAATATGGCACCTACCCACGTTCCAGTAAGGCCCCAGAATGACAAGATTCCACACTGACCGAAGATCTGGAGCAGAGGGACAGCCCTGGGTCCACAGTAAGACAATGAGCAAATTCAAGCAGCCCCAAGACTTCCCCTGGTCACTCTGCAGGCAGAACAGCGAGCCCCCACCTACTGCGGGTGCAGGAGGTCACAGAGGAGGGCTGGGACAGAGACTAGGAAGCTGGTCTAGACCAAGAGCTTTGAGAAGCAGAAAGCCCTGGTCAAAATAAGGATCTAGACAATGTACAGAGGTAGGTTGGGCCTCACACCCAAGTGAGGAGCATGAGAATCTCCTAGGGTGGGAGGACTTCTACCTCTGCTGGAACAGGTTCTATATCACATGTGCCTGTCCACATCTGGAAGACACTGTCTGATCGTGTCAAAGACTGGGATTTTTCCTCTACTGTGTCCTAGCTGCTTTCCTGGAGTTCTGGAATCCACATCCATGGTCACTCTTATTCTGACAAGGTAGTATTTACATTAACATGATAAATTACACAGCACTGCTTAACCACGCAGCCACAGACCAGGTACGCACAGGGAAGAGTGGGAAAGAAACAACACCCCTGGGTGCTTCACATCGGACAAACTCAGTTGGGGACCTTATTTTTTTTTTTTTAGTGTTTTATTTATTTTTGAGAGAGAGAGCATATGCAAGTGAGGGAGAGGCAGCAGAGAGAGGGGGACAGAGGATCAGAAGCAGGCTCTGTGCTGAAAGCAGCAAACCTGATGTGGGGCTCAAACTCGCTAACCGTGAGATTATGACCTGAGCCTAAGTTGGCACTCAACCGACTGAGCCACCCAGGGCCCCTTGGGACCATCCCATTTTTAAAGAGCACCAAGTAGGGGCGCCTGGGTGGCTCAGCCGGTTAAGCTCTGACTGCTGTCTCTCCCTCTCTCTGCTCCTTCCTGCTCACATTCCCTCTGTCTCCAAATAAATTAACTTAAAAAAATGTTTTGAAAAATTAGTAAAGAACACTGAGTACTCTCTTTCAAACAGATCCATGGAAAGTATTTCCATGGGTCATTTGAGGAAGATTACATACAAAGTATGTACTGACTCATACCTTTTCTGGAACACCTACTTAATTTGACCACAGGCCTTTCCACTTCTATGGAACATTTCTCTCTTGGGCGTGTGACAGCCCTTTCCTGGTTGTGTCCCTACATCCCTGTCTTTATTTCCCTGTCCTTTCTCCTCTCCTGCCTAAACAAAGGTATTCTTCAAGAGTGCTTCCTTGGGAACTTCCTGTCTTTTCATTCTTTCTCCTCGAGTGACTGTCAACTGTCTCCTGTCAACTGTCAACTGTTCTCCTCGAGTGACTGACAACTTATCAATTGTCACCTCTGTGCTGATAGTAGTAACAGCTGACAATCACAGGTACTCACCAGGCACTGTGCTAATCTCGGTACTAAACTCTGATGGGGTAGACACTACTAATATCTCATTTTTATGGGACTGAGGAAGGAAAACTGAGGCTTGGTGGCGGGGCAGGAGGAGGGAGGTTGAAGTAACCTGCCACCTAAAGTCGCACACGGCTGGTAAGGGGCGCGACGGATATTCAAACCTGGCCAGTCCACCTCAGAGCCTCCACTGGTAACCAATGCCTTTCTGTACTTCATGCTGTTCTCTGTATTCTCTCACCTGGACAGCTCGCAAGGCTCCAGGGCCATCTCCTCCAGACCAGCTCCTCGAACCCAGAATGCCAACCAACGGTCTACTACCATAGCACCCTGCAGGTGCCCATTGTCAGCACGTTGACCACCAGACACCAGAGAACACTCACTGCCGTGTTTGCACTGGTTACTGAAACAAAATAGCTCCAAACCCTGCTGCCTCACACAGCTGTCCCCTTTCCAGGACCCTCCCCCTCCCAACACGTCCCCATACCCACCAGTCCTGGCATGGTGCTGGGGGGTGGGTGGGGGCAAGGGCTGGGTTGGGGACTTCAGGATGCTGCTGGCCTTGGTCCTCACCATTGCCACCCCTGTGGTTAAAATATTGTTAATATTGGCTCTGCCTCTTCCTCCTCCTCCTCCCTCTCTCCCCACAAACCAGTTCCTCCTCCTGACTTCCTTATCTCTGGGCCCGCATCTCATTCTCCTGTTCGTATTACATGGAGCCTCCTCTGAGCCCTCCTACCCTTTCCCCTACTGCTCACCTTCAATGGTTGCCTTGCCCTGTGGCTTTGACCTCTTCTTCCCCCTGCTACTCCTCCCTCATCTCCTCCTTTCTCCTCCGTATGGTCTCCACCCTAGACCCCCTGGCCCTCTTTCCGTGGCCCCTGCTGGACTCTTCTTACCTCCGCCCCTTCCTCCTCCACAAACTTGAAGCCAAAGCCTGCTCTCCGTACCTTGATTCCTCATGGGAATATACCTTCCAACCAAGGTGGTGGCCTTACTCTGCAAATGCCACCTCAGTTAGAAATCCTTATACAGGAAAAGTATTTCATAAATATTTATTAAATTCAGTCACTGATACCCACTTGTGCTTCCAAAGTTTTCTACTGTATCTGATCACAACCTTCTCGTCCTTGAAACATGAAAGTTATTCCCCTCTGTGCTAACCACAGCCTTGCCTCCTCTATGCCCTGAGTGGGTAGAGGCATCACAAGAAGCCTCCAGCAGGTTCCTTTCTGCTCCTTTGCCCCCAGACCTAGCCAACAATCCTGTCTGCCTGATTCCTGAGCATTCACAGGTAAGGCAGCATTCAATGCTGAAGGCTCAGCTGATGGTGACACCCAGTACCTACCCTCCAGAAGCTCATGATTGGAGCAGGGGGAGAAAGATATTCACACAGAGGGTCAAATGATGACCCACCATCTACTTTTGGGAGTACCAAAGGATCCATGCAGACAGCAGTGCTGGGACAATCTTGCTGGGCCCCAGCCTCACTGAGGCACTCACAGAGCATTTGGTCCGTGCAGAGGCCTACTCCACTATTTAACAGCTCTAGCAGCTTGGGGTTGTTGGTTAACAATCTGACACTCGGTTTTCTCATCTGTAAAATGAGATAGTAAGCAAGCTACCTCACAGGGTAGTTGTGAGGCTGAAATGAGTAGTGTGTGTAAAGCATTTAGAACAGGTGTTCGTCACAGACGGTGCACAGTAATGTCAGCTATTATTGTTTCTATTATTTGACACAAAGTATACAGAAAATTAGAGGTAAAAGATACCTTTGCAAACTATCTCTCAGGATCTCAGATACCTTCCGAAAGTATAAGGCCAGAGGAGGGGGGAAGGTATAAACAGAGGGTTCTTTCCCCGCTGACGTTTACCCAACCCAGACCTCATTTCTGCCCCTGGCCCTAACCACTCCGCCAAGTATTTATCGGTGGGGTGGTGGCGTGGAGCCCTGTGAGGACAGAGGCTGCGGCTCTCATCCAGTCTCAGGCCCCTTGGGCGATACAGATGCACTTACTCAGTCATCAACTATTTGCTGAGCACCCACCCCGCATCAGCTGTGTAAGGGGCAAGGGCCCTGAAAACTGCACAGTAGCTGCCCCAAGAGGCTCAATGCGCTTGCAGTCTCCCCAGTTCAAAACCACAGGCTGACAAATGCTACGAAGGAACAGAATGGTGACATGTGAACTAGTGATAGGGCCTGTTGGGCACAATCAGGAAAGGCCTCCCTGAGGAGGTGACATTTGGGCTGAGATATGACAACTGGTGTCACACTGTGAGGTGGGGGAAGGCAGTCTCTCTGCCCTACTTTTTTTTCCCCACAGTGACAATACCTGCTATGGGACCTGCAGGGGGGCAGTGCCGCAGGGGAACTTCAAAAACTTCAGGAAGGGGAGGGGGGGGGTAGCAATGGAGGCATGCAGGGTCCGAAGTAAGGAGTCGGGAGGTGTGCTGGCCTAAAAGGATGAGGGCAGTTCCTCTGAAAGAGGGCTTACAGGCCCTTGAGGGGCCCCTGAGGAGTGACAGGACTGAGGGAAGAGGACCAGACGGAGGAAGGGGGACAGGCAGCCCTTGGACGCCGCCAGCAGCTCTGGGCAAAGACCTGGGGAGGGGGCTCCGGGGAGGGGGCTCCGGGAACAGGGCAAAGCCTCTGCGGGGAAGGGCGGGCGCCGACTGGGCCCGGACGAACCTGGAGACGATCCCGGGGGGGGGGGGGGGGGGGGGGGGGGGGGCTTCCTGCAGCGGTCCGCTCGCAAAGCTCACCCAGGTCCGCCCCAGACCCAGGCCTGGCACAGCCTCGAGGGCACCGGCCGCTCTCCCCGGCCGCGCCGCTCCTCGCCGGGGTCTCCGGATCCTCGGCTGTGAGACTGGGGGCCCCGCGCCGCTGGGGCCCGGAGGACTCCACCCGGGGGACTCGAGGGCGCCGGCGGGCTGGGGGCTGGGCAGAGAGGGGACACGGCAGCGGGACAGGTCCCCAGGCGGCGCCGACTTACCCAGAAGTTCGCCTTGAACAGTGCGCCCGTCATGGCCAGCGCGCGTCGCAGGGGGCCGAGCGGAGCGGGGCGACGGGCAGGCGCGGGGAGACCGGAGGGTGGCAGCCTGCGGTGGGGCGGCCCAGCTGGAGAGTCTCCGGGCCGCGGGGGGGGGGGGGGGGGGGGGGGGCGCCCCGGGTCCTAAACCACGCCCGACCGCACCCGCCCAGGACACACTCCTCCTCCTCCTCCTCCTCCGCCGCCGCCGCCGCCACCTCCTCCGCCTCGCGGTCACTAGTGTTCAGCGCCCACGCGCGCACCCGGGTAGAGCCCCGCCGCGTCCCGCAGCCGGCAATCTGGGAGCCGGGAATTGTCCCCTCATGCAGGAAGCCTTCAAGGATTGCAAGGAACTGGTCCGAATTCGGCTCCCTTCCCGCCGACGTGCTCCCTCCTCCCCCAATAGAATTCCTCCCGGAGAAATCTTGGCCCGGCAGGATGCTGGATAGAGGTCTTGGGGACCTGATCGGAGTGTGGTCTCGAGGACTGACAATGCTAGCGGTCACGTGAGGTGCAAACGCTTCAGGAAGTCCTGAGTACATTCCAGATGCACCCGCTACAGATCAGCCCCTGGACAGGTTTTAGTTTAAAAGTCAAGAAAGGTCATTGATACTGTCAGCCCTTGATTCTTTGTCCCTTAGCGGGGCCCTTTCAATGCCTCCAAGAGCTTAGCTCCTCTCCGACCTCCTCCTCATTCTCAAGACCCAAGACCCTTTTCCAGTAAGCCCACTCCAGCAGCAGCCCAGAGCCTCCTTCCTCTCCATGCACTCTCCCTCCCTAAGGACACCCCATAACCCCAGGACAAGTCAGACCTATCTCTCCTTGGTAGTAATATGGCGCTTTGGAACAAAGCGTGATGCTTTGCATGATGCTACAGGCCTTGAGCCAAAATTGTGGCAGACAGAGAGGCTTCAAAGTCTTGCCCAAGATCCCAGGGTATTAAACAGGTGAAGAACTGGGTTGAGTTCTACACTTCTAAACAGGGCCAAGGTCAAAGAGAGATGTCACTCCTGGAGCAAATCCACCCTGGGCAAAGAGTAGGTGCTCAAGGAGGGGAAGATGAAGGTCAAGGATACCAAGACCAAGTGCTGATGACCACCTATAACCACAGGCCTGGAAAGGCAAGCATTTGCCTCTCGAGCAGGTTCTACCTCTGTCCAGACACAGTGAAAGGGCAATTCTGGGAGGATTTGAAAGACGGCTAAAAGGTTCTGCATGGTAATACCACCCGGGTTCCACTGTAATGAAATTCCACCAGCAGAGTTACCTACAATAGAAAGATGAAAAGATTGCCTCCAGCTCTGGGTCACTGCAAGGCCATGCATCCATCCATCCGGTTGTTCATCTCTTTGGAAAGCAGTGAGGTTAGAAGGAAGGGGAGTCTGGCAACACCATCAGGAGACAGAAGAGGCCTCGGTGGACACCAGGAGGAAGGCTAAACTGCAGGAGAGGTAAAAAATAGCACCAACTGGGGAGATGAAAGAGGCTGAAGAAAGATAGCACCAAGATGCTTCCTGGAAGTTTTTAATATTTTGGAGCAGATACTTTATTATGTGTTTATTTATTTACTTTGAGAGAGAGGGAATGTGCACAAGCAGGGGAGAGGGACAGAGGGAGAGAGAGAATCTAAAGTAGGCTCTACACTCAGCACCAAGCCCCACGCAGGGCTCTATCCCACCACTGTGAGATCATGACCTGACCTGAAATTAAGTTGGTTGCTCAACTGACCGAGCCACTCAGGCGCCCCAGGGCAGATATTTTGGACATAATTCTACTTGTGTAAGTTTTAACTTTTAATGCATGTACTTTTTAAGTCTTAGAAAGTCTTCCAAACTGTCATGGTGCGTAATGCTTGAGTTTCACCACCTAGATTCCAAAGATCCCTGAATTTTAACTCTCTTCTACCACCTGGTGGCAGGATTGAAAATTGCAAATGCTTCACACTGACGGAAAATACAGTAAAACCGTGGGTTGCCAGTAACTTGTTCTGCTAGTGTTGCACAAGAGGAGCAAACATTTCTAATAAATTTTAACTTGAAAAATGAGTGATGTCTTCAATACGAGTAGTATGTGATGCCAAACCACATTATTATAACTCTCTCTCTCTCTCTCTCTCTCTCTCTACGGGATTGCGGGTGATAGTCTCCCATGCTCAGATGCTCAGTCTCAGCCCGCGGTGTGTGGCAGAAATCAGTGATTTTTCAGAATGTTGGAAAGTGCCCACAATTGACACTAATGTATTTTTTATCACTTCAAAGCACCTATGAACGGTCCTTTGGTTTTCCATACAAGAATAAGCTTAGGAATGCTTTGCTTCATTCTAGGTTTAGGCTGCCTGCAGATACAGACCCTTTCCTCTGCTGCCTTATTGCCAATTACATTAAATATAATATAAGACAAGAATTTATTAATACTGTGCTGTAGTCAACATCCGTGCAAGTGTATACAATGGCCCCCATGCAGAAGATTCCATGGAGCCAATAGGTAGTAGTAATTCTGTTAGTGATAGTGAAAGTTATCCTACACAGTAACCCTCCTCTCCCTTGTCTCCCTCACACCAGCCATGAAGATTTTCAAAGGTAAATGCAGGTTAGTTTATTTGTCTTTATATTTTATATTTATCATTTTGTATTTATCACAAAATCATCTGCGTTTCCATTATTTCTTAATGGAAAATTTCTTACTGGGAAATTTACAAGTGCTTTGGAATACAAGCATGTTTCTGGAATGAATTATGCTTGCAAACCAAGGATTTACTGTATTACTCATTCATTCCTCAAACGTATTAAAGTCATCTCCTGGACAAGGTGTTGTGAGTAAAAAGACAAGTAAAATGTGTACTATATCTAAGGGTCTACAACCAATTGGAGAGATTTTACTGACAAAGTTAAATAATATTGCTATAGCAATTTTGAAATGAAATGATCAACACTTAAAAAATAAATGATCATTACTTTTTTTTTTTTTAATTTTTTTTAATGTTTATTTATTTTTGAGAGAGACAGAGACAGAATGCGAGTGGGTTGGGACAGACAGAAGAGGGAGACACAGAATCTGAAACAGGCTCCAGGCTCTGGGCTGTCAGCACAGAGCCCGACGCGGGGCTCGAACTCACGAGCTGTGAGATCATGACCTGAGCTGAAGTCGGACGCTCACCGACTGAGCCACCCAGGCGCCCCTGATCATTACTTTTAAGATAGCTGCTGTTAATATTTTGGCATAATCTCTTCCAATAATACACATTTGTTATACATAAAATTTTGAATCTTGCTTTTTAACTTAACATTTCAGAAGTACTTTCTAAAGTCATTAAATGCATTTTTCCTAACAAAGAGTTTGATAGTACACAGTAGTGGCCAAATAGACTCTTGCATGTAAAACTTGAAAATCCTTGTGAAGAGAATTTGATCATGTTACCAAAATTTAAAATGCACTTATATCTTGGGGCAACTGGGTGGCTCTCTCTCAAAAATAAATAAGCTTTTAAAAGACAAAAACAGGGGCGCCTGAGTGGCTCAGTTGGTTAGGCATCTGACTTTGGCTCAGGTCATGATCTCACGGTTTTTGCGTTTGAGCCCCACATCAGGCTCTGTGCTGACAACTCAGAGCCTGGAGCCTGCTTTGGATTCTGTGTCTCCTTCTCTCTCTGTCCCTCCCCTGCTCCCACTCTGTCTATCTCTCTCTCAAAAATAAATAAACATTAAAAAAAATTAAAACACTGGTTTCTTCGCGTCTCTCCTCTCCTCACAAAGCTACCAAGTTTCCCTATTGCCCATCGGAATGAAGTCCCAAACACCTCTGCCTGACTTTCAAGAACTTCCTGGCTCTGCTCTGCACTGACCTTTCTGATCCCCTTGCCCAGATTCCTGCCCTCCCCCCAACCAACCCAAGGCCATCAGCTCTTCCCAGTCTTGCCATGCCATCTCTGCTCACACTTTACCAGCCACCTGCTACTGTTCCTCCTGCTAAAGTTCCACGACATCAAAAACAAATAAAATAAAATAAATAAAAATAAAGTTCCACGACATCACACTTCCCCAACTTCTCCAGCCCTTGTTGTCTTCTCACTTCTTGAATCTCTGGAACTTGTCACCCGTATCACACACATAAGCCCTTAATCATGTATTACTTATATCCTTATGTTCTCTAATTTCTGTTCCTTTTGGATATCTTACCTCCCCAAGAAGATTGCAAAGCACCTCAAGGTAAGACTGATATTCTCTTGGGCTCCTGGGTGACTCGGTCAATTAAGCATCTGACTTCAGCTCAGGTCATGATCTCATGGTTCGTGAGTTCGAGTCTTACATCGGGTGAGCTCAAGCCCCACTTCAGGTGAGCTTGTGCCCTGCTTTGGATGAGCCCTGTTTCTCTCCCTCTCTCTTTCCCTCTCTCTCTCCCTCTCACATTCTCCCTCTCTCTGCCCCTTGTGGGATTCTCTCTCTCTCCCTGTCTCTTCCCCTCACTCATTTGCACCCTCTCTCTCTCTGTGTGTCATTGTCATTAGACAATGATGGACCCAGCCAGGGGATTCAATGAACTCTCTCTGATCATCAGCACTATCAATTTTTCTTTCAGTTCCCATCGTCTGTTCCCTCCATTCCAAGAAGCAGGGGGAAAACCTGGTGGGAGTACCGGCCAAGTAGCTAAAGCCAGATGGGATCCCTGGACCAGAACCTGGCCAAGCAGCAGCCAGGGTCTGAAAGCACCAGAGGGCAGGATTAAGCTGTGTTATTAGGTCTGCCAAGTCAATGTCAAGATAAGTGGCTGGATTTCTGCCACTTAGTTTGGAAGCTGAGTAGATTGAGGAATGGAGGAGAGAGTCGGGACAGGACGGGAATCGAATACAAGGGACAAACATCCAGGAGGAGCCTGAAGTGACCAAGGGCTAGTTGCACGGTGGGTGAGGAGCTCTGTCTGGCCTGCATCAGAGCAAGGGCTGGCTGGATACCATCACGATTTGAATTTTCATAAGGTAATGGGAGTGAAGTAAGGGACTCAAAGGGTCTGTTCCTCATAAAGGAGTGTAAAGATGGGAAAATTTTGGTATCTATTGTCACAGAGGACAACCAACTGCACATGGGGGCTTGTGTTTCCGTCAAAAGCCACCATTAAGAGAGTGAAAGGCAAGCCACAGAATAGAACAAATTGATAGCACATTTGTCCAAAAAGGATTTATATCCAGTATCTATATAAGGAACTTATAAAACTCAAAAGAAACAAACAAACAAAACCAGACAACATGATTTAAAAAAAAACAAACAGGCATAGGACTGGTTCTAGGGCTGGGGCAGGAAATATACAAGCCTAGAGTATCTTGTAGTGTCAGAAAGTGCATTAAGACAAGAAATACGCAAAATAGTTAGGGCCATATCAAAGGAATACAGGAGCCAACTGAAAGCTCCCAATGGCCAAAAAGCTGGGACAATTTGAACAACAAAAGAAATACTGGATTAGAACCCCAAATATGAAACAACTAACCATGAGTCCATACTGACGTAAGTAGATTGACTGAATACCTAAATAAACAGCAAAATTCCAAATACTCTGTGTAGACAGTCAGTCTTCAAAGGGGTGGAGCATAATTCCTCACTCTTTTTTTTTTTAACGTTTTTTTATTTTTATTTTTGAGACAGAGAGAGACAGAGCATGAACAGGGGAGGGGCGGAGAGAGAGAGGGAGACACAGAATCTGAAACAGGCTCCAGGCTCTGAGCTGTCAGCACAGAGCCCAACGCGGGGCTCGAACCCACAGACCGTGAGATCATGACCTGAGCCGAAGTCGGACGCTTAACCGACCAAGCCACCCAGGCGCCCCAATTCCTCACTCTTTAAATGGAAGCTGGGAATAGTGACTTCCTTCCAAAAAATACAGTGTGGAAAGGGTTGGAGAGAGAGTAACCCTACAGTGAAGAAGCCTGACAAACAGTACCTCAGGCAAGAGATCAAGGTTAACATCAACAGTGATAATTCACAAAGGAAAGGCAAAAGAAAAAAAAAAGTCATAATTTGTGTTAATAGTACATACCTTTGATATCACATGATAAAAATGGCGCTCTATGTCCGTGGTCTTCCACCCAAAAGCCCATAACTTCAGCCTAAACATGAGGAAAACACCAAATTCAAACTGAAAGACATTTTATAAAATACCTGAGTAATACCCTTCAAAACTGCCAAGGTCACCATAAACCAAGAAAATCTAAGAAATTGTCACAGCCTAGAGGAGCCTAAGGAGACATGATGATTAATGTGGTGTCCTAGATGGGATCTAAGGAACAAAAAAAGGACATTAGGTAAAAACTAAGAAAATCCAACGGGGCAGGAAAGATAGAAAGTGAAAATAAAGCAAAAGAAATCTCAATAAACTAAGGATTTCAGTCAGCAGTGTATCAATCTGCTCTCGTGGTTTGTGGCATCGAGCCCCATGTCAGGCTCTGCACTGACTGCTCAGAGTCTGCTTGGGATTCTCTCTCTCCCTCTCTCTCTACCCTCCTCCTCCCCACCTTCGCGTGTGCCCTCTCTCTCTCTCTCTCAAATAAATAAATAAATAAACATTAAAAATCTTAATATACTATCATGTACTGCCTCAGCCCAGGAAGGCATCAGGTCAGCTTTGGTTTACTGACGAGAGTTGTACCAGGCCTGAATTAGTACCTTTAACCAAATAAAAAAGGTTCATACAGAAACTTGAGGTACCCAGCATTCTAAAACAGACCTCCATGGCTAACAGGATTTGCTGGCTAAGTCCAGGACTCCTGGAGAACACGACTGAGGTCAGTACTGGAGGTTGGTATCACCCCGCTTCAGAATCGAACCTGTGCAGAAGAACTCACGTAGCAGGCCGGGAATGCTGTCCTGAGAGACGCCTGCTTGGCAAAGTTGGCCCATGGCTGGTGTCTGCAGACTTGCTGGGTAAACATTTCCCAACGTTGATATAAAACTTTCCCTAAGGGGCTCGGTCGGTTAAGTGTCTGACTTGGGCTCAGGCCATGATCTCATGGTTTGAGAGTTCAAGCCCCAATTCAGGCGGTCTGCTGTCAACATGGAGCCCACTTCAGATGCTCTGTTCCCCTCTTTCTCTGCCCCTCCCCTGCTTGTGCTCTCTCTCTCTCAAAAATAAACGTTAAAAAAAAACTTTCCCTAAATAATAAGAGTGGCTCACTGTGCCTAAATTATTTGCACAATGTGGTTTATGCTAAACACCTGCTTCCTTCTGGAAGTCTGGGATTTTGGTATGTGTTAAGCAAAGTGCCTACATGAGTGGCCCCAGTAAAAACCCTGGGTACTGAGGCTCTAATGAGTTTCCCTGGTAGACACTTCACATATGCTGTCACAATTCATTGCTGGAGGAATTAAGTGCATCCCGCGTGACTCCACTGGGAGGCAACTCTTGAAACTCTGGGCCTGGTTTCCTCCAGACATCACTCCACGAGCACCTTCCCATGCTGATTTCGCTTTGTATGCTTTTACTATAATAGATCACAGCCATGAGTACCACTGTATGGCGAGTCCTTTGAGTTCTAGAAAATTACTGGTCCTGGGCGTGGTCTTGGACCCCTGACACAGAGACCCAAACGTGAAAACAATAAAACTTCTAGAGAAAAAAAACTTAACCTTAAGGTAAACTAAGATTTTCCCCCCAGCTTTATTGAGGTATATTGGATAAATAAAAATTTTAAATAGTTAAGGCATACAACGTGATGTTTTGATACACATATAAATTGTGAAATGATTGCACAATCAAGCTAATATCTACGATCTCAGTTACAATTTTTCTGTGTGTAGTGAGGACACTTAGGATGAACTTCTTAGCAAATGCCAAGTATACAAAACAGGATTAGTAGCTGCAGCTGATGGTGTACATCAGCTCTCTAGATCCTGCATAACTGAACTTTGTGTCCTTTGACCAACAATTCCCCATTTTCCCAACCCCCCTCCCAGCACCTGGCAACCATTATTTTACTCTTTGCTTTTGAGTTCAAATTTATAAAGATTCCTTAAACAGGACGCAAAAAGCACCACCATAAAAGGAATAGGAAAATAGACTTAATTAAAGTGAGAACTAGGAAATGTTCCATGTTGGAACCTCTTCCAACACTTCCAGTACTGTTGGCAAAGCTTTCCTTTTTGGACTCAGTGGTTTGGGAAGATGCTCATGTTGGTGCTTCATTCTCATGTTACTCTTGATTATTCTCTTTCATATGTATTTATCTCACCTCCCTATTCCCTTAAGGGAATGAGTCATGATACACTCATTGCCTAACATGGTGGTGAACAAATACATACTTAAGTGTTTGATAAAGTTGACAAACTGAAGGATATACTGCTCTTCTTTTGGAACTTGCAACACTTTCCATACAAGAATTGAGGAACCATCTCCAAAGAAGGAACTGGAAATCTATTTACCCATTAAGGAATGAGTCTTGGACTGTGTCACTCTGTGTGCATCAAAAACTAAAGAATATTTATGGGGAATGACTTTAAAGGATTTAGGTCAAACAATTAAGGGGCTATTTCTGGATGGTATTGACCCCCACGAATATGAATGATTTTACCAAATCACACCTTGACAAAATCTCTTGTCCCATACTGAAAAATGACATAGCTTTGGGAACCTGTCCCTGTTTCCTATTAAGATTTCCTTGAGAACACTGTTCGGTACTTCAGTGTCCTCCTTTTGAGGACTCTCAGGAGACATTTCTGGCCTAAATTGAATCTATAGTGAGCATCTGAGATATTAACCTCAACAAATAGATAACAAACTTATACAAAATTAAATGATCTAACTTCTACTTCCAAATCTGATTTTCCCTCACTACTCTGGTTGCCCAAACCAGAAGGCTCATGGTCAATCCTCTCTCCTTTCATGAATTCCCAGTACTATATTTAATACTTTTATATAATGTCCCTCAAATCTACTTCCTCTTTCTCCCTTTCCGTACTCTCCTTACTGAGAATTCTGAATTGGCTTTCTGATTTTCTTGCTCCAAGCTATCAACAAATCATTGCTGTTTTCCTAAGTAGCTCTGATCAACAACTGATCATCAGTGAGAATTCCAAATGCTTCAGTGGTCTTCAAAGCCCTCCATTAACAGGTTCAAATGTGTAAAACACAACCCAGCCATATATACCATATGCTGCAAGCACATTAAGTCACTATTCCCAAAATAAACTACTTCACCATTTTTATTCTTTCATGTATGCTAATTCTACCCTTAATGTCCATGACCTTCATCCTCTGCTTGTCAAAAATAGAACTTATACTGTAATATATTTAATTTAAAAAAAAAAAATCCATGGTCCGTAGTGACCTGAGAGGGAAAGCTTTCCTTCGGAGGAGAATGCAAGGGTTAAAAAAAAGAAAAAAAAAAAAAAAAAAAATATATATATATATATATATATCACCATTTTACAACTCCCAATGTTCTATTTCAGGTAAGAATCAATAGATCCCCAAAACATCCAGTGAAAAGTTGTTGGAGAACAAGATATTCACATTAATTTTAAAAATACAACTATTATACAGGGGTGCCTGGGTGGCTCAGTTGGTTAAGTGTCCAACTTCAACTCAGGTCATGATCTGGTGGTTTGTAGGTTCAAGCACCACAATGGGCTCTGTGCTGACAGCTTGGAGCCTGGAGTCTGCTTCAGATTCTGTGTCTCCCTCTCTGCTTCTCCCCCCTTTGCTCTCTCAAAAATAAACATTAAAAAAAACTGTTTAATAAAAATTATAACTATTATACAGAGTGCACTTGTGATGAGCACCAGTGTTGTAACACTAAATTATACACCTGAAACTAATATTACACTGTATGTTAACTGGAATTTTATATAAACTTAAAAAAAATAACTATTTTACAGGCACCTGGGCAGCTCAGTCGGTTAAGCGTCTGACTTGATTTCAGCTCAGGTCATGATCTCACGATTCATGAGATAAAGCCCTGTGTCAGGCTCCACACTGACAGCACTGAGCCTGCTTGGGATTCTCTCTCTCTGCCGCACCCCCCCCCCCCCACACACAAAATAAACATTTTTTTTAATAATAGCTATTATAAAAGATGCTGGGGAGACAATTAGGAAAATTTTAATATGGACAGCATATTATTAAATCAGTTGTTTCTTAGGTATAGTGGTATTGTGGCTATATAGATGGTCTTTATTTTTGTAAGCTTATTTATTTTGAGAGAGAGTGTGCACAAGAGATGGGCAGAGAGAAGGGAGATTCCAAAGCAGGCTGCATACTGCCAGCATGGAGCCCGATGCAGGCCTTGAACTCATGATCAGATTGTGACCTAAGCCAAAATCAAAAGTTGGACACTTAATGGACTGAGCCACCCAGGCATCCCTATTTCTTTAAAAAAGAGGAAAAAATCAAATTTAAATAGGCATATGTATGGGGAATCACACAGACATGGAATTCCAAAGAGGCAACATGAAGCTTATGTGACCTAAAGAAAGGGGGAGGGGCTGAGGACACAAAAGGGAGAAAACTCACTAGCAAGGTGAAAGATGTTTGGAAAAACAAGCCCGTTCTGTTATGCAGATGAGTTGCAGGCCTTTATTCTTAGGGCACAGATGCTGAAATTTTTTAGATGAAGTGTCAGAAATGTCAGGATGCTTACAACTTACTCTCAAATAGTTCCCCAGAAAAATAAAGCAAATGCATCAGAATATTAACATGTGGCATATATTGACGGATAGTAAAAGAGTGTTGCTTGTATTATTCTTCCAACTTTTCCTTAGGACTGAGTATTTTCATAATTAAAAAGTCTACCTCTGGGGCACCTGGGTGGCTCAGCTGGTTGAGCGTCCGACTTCGGCTCAGGTCATGATCTCAGTTCGTGAGTTCGAGCCCCACATCGGGCTCTGTGCTGACAGGTCAGAGCCTGAAGCCTGTTTCAGATTCTGTGTCTCCCTCTCTCTCTGCCTCTCCCCTGCTCGCACTCTCTGTCAGAAATGAATAAATATTTAAAATATTTAATATTTAATTTTATTAAAATATTTAATATAAATAATATTTAATGTAATATATATTACATATTATAATTATATATAAATACATATTTATATATATTTACATATATAATATGTAAATATATAATTACATATATAATTATATTATATTATATAACATAATAAATATAAAATATTTAATATTAACATTTAATAAATATTTTTAAAAATTAAAAAAAAGTCTACCTCTTGCCAAAGGCCAATTCTCCCATGAACTCTTTTTCACTTCTGTCAATAGATATGGATTTTTCAATTCAAATAGTACTTTGCTCTGGTCACTGCAGTAATTGCACAGCATTATAAAGTCATTACAACAAATGTCTTTGGTCTTCCTCCCTATCCTAGGAAAGTTAGAGGGTCCTTCTATGTCACTCATTTTGTATCCTTTAGTGCTCATCTCATAGTTGAGTAATAAATAAATAGCTAAACTAAGCACTATTTTATTGAAGATATGCCTATCTTAATATTCTTACATAGATTACAGAGCTGAGACATTAGAGGCCTTCTGCAGAGCTAGACTTAATAATCCTCAAATAGATTTTAAAATACCTATCTGAAAGCTATAAAACCTCACATTTCAAAGGTCGAGTGCGTTTCTCAGAAGATAAGCTGTACAAAAACTCATTTTATGGCAGCCTTTTGGCTGCCTCACAGCAGGGCCATTGGGTACTTAGGCTAGGCACATCTGGTGAGAACAGCGCCATGCCTGTGGTCTCCCAACCTGCTCACCTCTGAGTGACTAATAAAAAAATAACATTTGTTATCTCAGAATTGGTTTCTCCTGGTTCACTGTTGCAATAGACTGTGTTGGGCTCTAGGTCAGCAAAACTATCAGGGAGGCTTTACAGCTTTAGGGGAACTCTTGCCATCTTCCAGCACAATTTTTCCCCCAAACCATTACCTCTTTATTTTTAAAGTAATCTCTACACCCAATGTTGGGCTCAAACTCACGACCCTGAGATCAAGAGCCATATGCTCCAACGACTGGGCCAGCCAGGCACCCCTCTTCTACAATTCTTAATCCAGATGAATAAATGACTTACCAAATCACTACAGCTAGTGGATAGTAGAAACTAAAATCCAGAGGACCATTCACAAAAATTCTTCTCATAGGGTGTACTTGTCAGATATGGTCTGTCCTTTTATTAGACCAAGTAAACTAGACATGCTTTAAAATATTCTAAGACTTGGGGCACCTGGGTGTCTCAGTTAAGCATCCGATTCCTGATTTTGGCTCAGGTCTTGATCTCACAGCTCGGGAGATCAGTCCTGTCGGGACAGAGAGCCTGCATGGGATTCTCTCTGCCTCTCCCCACTCACTCTCAAAATAAACTTAAAAAAATATTTCTTGGGAATGCAAGCTGGTGCAGCCACTCTGGAAAACAGTATGGAGGTTCCTCAAAAAACTAAAGATAGAACTACTCTACAACCCAGCAATTGCACTACTAGGCATTTATCCAAGGGATACAGGTGTGCTGTTTGGAAGGGACATATGCACCCCCATGTTTATAGCAGCACTATCAACAATAGCCAAAGTATGGAAAGAGCCCAAATGTCCATCGATGGATGAATGGATAAGATGTGGTAGATATATGCAATGGAGTATTACTCGGCAATCAAAAAGAATGAAATCTTGCTATTTGCAACTACGTGAATGGAACGGGAAAGTATTATGCTAAGTGAAATTAGTCAGAGAAAGACAAATACCATATGACTTCATTCATTTGAGGACTTTAAGAGACAAAACAGATGAACATAAGGGAAGGGAAACAAAAATAATATAAAAACAGGGAGGGGGACAAAACATAAGAGACTCTTAAATATGGAGAACAGAGGGTTACTGGAGGGAGTGTTGGGGGGGGGGGCGGAATGGGCTAAATAGGTAAGGGGCATTAAGAAATCTACTCCTGGGGCGCCTGGGTGGCGCAGTCGGTTAAGCGTCCGACTTCAGCCAGGTCACGATCTCGCGGTCCGTGAGTTCGAGCCCCGCGTCAGGCTATGGGCTGATGGCTCGGAGCCTGGAGCCTGTTTCCGATTCTGTGTCTCCCTCTCTCTCTGCCCCTCCCCCGTTCATGCTCTCTCTCTCTGTCCCAAAAATAAATAAAAAACGTTGAAAAAAAAAAAAATTAAAAAAAAAAAAAAAAAGAAAAAAAAGAAATCTACTCCTGAAATCATTGTTGCACTATATGCTAACTAATTTGGATGTAAATTTAAAACAAAACAAAAAATAAATTGTTCATGTCACTGCAAAAAACAAAAACAAAAAACCATTTCAGGTTTAAGCAGATCATAAGTCCTATGAGCAGCATTTCTCTTTAACCCAAATCATCATCTGTTCATATTGTGATCATAGTTAAATAGATTTATGGTGGTGTAGTATAGCAGTTGTGTGCACATGCAAAATTCTTACCCGTTGGGTGAAATCAACAGATTACACACATAATGTACAAATCAGGAAGTGGCACCATTGCAATACGGAGCTGACAAAATAACTGAATAGGAATTAGTTGCCTTTGGGGGCGCCTGGGTGGCTGTCAGTTAAGTGTCCGACTGTTTCGGCCCAGGTCATGATCTTCCGGTTCCTGAGTTTGAGCCCCACATCAGACTCTGCGCTGACAGCACGGAGCCTGCTTGGGATTCTCTCCGTCACTCCCCCACTCGTGCACTCTTTCTCAAAATAAACATTAAAAAAAAAAAAAAAAAGGAATCAGTTGCCTTTGTAGAGGTTGGGGGTAGGCAAACAAGGGATTTCCTTTTCTCATAAACAACTGTCTTTTGACTTTTTGATTCTTTAAATTATATACCCATTAACAATTTAAAAATGAGGAGCCCAGAAAGACCGAGGCACGGGTGAAACTTAAATATAACACCGGTATCACAGCAGGTTACATGGAGGGCTCATTTAATAAATGGAGCTTAAAAATTGGATATGAATATGGAAAAAAAATTTTTAACTTTGAGAGATAATCCCAAGCAGGCTCTATGCTCAGCACAGAGCCTGATGCGGGGATCAATCCCACAACCTTGGTATCACAACCGAGCCAAAATCAAGAGTCGGACGCTCAAATCAACCGAGCCACCTAGGCACCCTTATTTTTTATTTATTTTTCTAAATTTACATCCAAATTAGTTAGCATATAGTGCAACAATGATTTCAGTAGATTCCTTAATGCCCCTTACCCATTTAGCCTATCACCCTCCCATACCTCCTCCAGTGACCCTGTTTGTTCTTCGTATTTAGGAGTCTCTTCTGTTTTGTCCCCGTTTTTATTTTTGTTTCCCTTCCCTTATGTTCATGTTTTGTCTTTTAAAGTCCTCATATGAGTGAAGTCATAGGATTTTTGTCTTTCACTAATTTCACTTAGCCTAATTCCCTCCAGTTCCATCCACGTAGTTGCAAATGGCAAGATTTCATTCTTTTTGATTGTCAAGTAATACTCCATTGTGTACATGTATATGTATGTATATATGTGTGTGTGTGTGTACACATATGTGTGTGTGTGTATACACACACACACACACACATCTTTATCCACTCATCCAACGATGGACATTTGGGCTCTTTCCATACTTTGACTATTGTTGGTAGTGCTGCTATATAAACATTGGGGTGCATGTGCCCCTTCGAAACAGTACACCTGTCTCCCTTGGATAAATGCCTAGTAGTGCAATTGCTTGGTTGTAGGGTAGCTCTATTTTTAGTTTTTTGAGGAACCTCCACACTGTTTTCCAGAGTGGCTGCACCAGCTTGCATTCCTACCTTCTTAAAATGTTTATTATTTATTTAGAAAGAGCACAGGGGAGGGGCAGAGAGCAAGGAGAGAGAATCCCAAGCAGTCTCCTTACTGCCAGCACAGAGCCTGGTTACAGGGCTCAAACTCACCCTGAGATCAGATCATGACCTGAGCCAAAATCAAGATTTGGACATTTAACCGACTGAGCCACCCAGGAACCCGTTTTAATTTATTTAAGTAAGCTCTATACCTAATGTGGAGACTGAACTCACAACCCTGAGATCTCATGCTTTACCAACTTGAGCCAGCCAGGTGCAACAATGACAGTCAATCTTGTGTGTCAACTTGGCTAAGCTATGGTATCTAGTTTATGGTCAAACCAGTCTAATTGCGGTGGAAGTATTTTTTAGACATGATTAACATCTGAAATACTCTGAATAAAGATTACTTTAGAAAAAAAAAAAAAGCTTACTTTCCATAACATGGATGGGTCTCATCCAGTTGGAAGGCCTTTAGAGAACCTGAGGTCCACGAAGAAGGAATTCTGCTTCTAAACACAACTCTTCCCGGAGTCTCCAGCCCTATCCACCTGCCCTTTCAAACTTGCCAGCCCCTACAATCTTTCTATACACATCCTAATTGCTGTATTTCTCTGAAGAACTCTAGTAAGTAGACTAAGCTCTTAGATAACAAAAGTAAATCTTTAAAACTCTTAGTAAAATATATAATTATCTTTGTAGACTGTAAGGTAAAAATTTCTTAAATAAGACCAAAAATACCATAAAAACTGACCAACTTGGTTATATAAACCACTGCCTATAAAAGATTATGTTAAATTAACAATGAAAAGATATTAACAAATGCTAATTCTATTCATTAATATGTTCTTTCTCAATCTTTGTCCCAATCTTTCAGACCTCACTTACTAGTTTTATTTCCTTGAGAATTTTAGTTGTCCTGTTCTTTTCTTGCCTACAGTACATCTTTATATAGATCAGTCTTCTTGGCAGACAAGCCAGCGAGGCTCTTCAACATTACCAAATGTGAACTCTACTACATATCCAGTTACCTAGTTTATGAATTCTTCTTTAATCAATCACAAAGCACTCTAGAATCTTGCAAAGAGATCAGTCTTGAATAATCTAGGCCTGCTAATCTGAATAACATTCAAGTAAATTAGCTAAAGCATGCTTACCAATTCCTCTAATTAATTTCAGTTCTTTTAAAAGAATCGTTCAAACTACAGAAAACCACCAAGCAATACGGAACCTTTATTTTTAACGTAATTTCTGTACATCTGGAGTATGACAGTAATCCTTTTACAAATGGAACTGATTACTAGAATAAACAATGACAAAACCAAACTGGTATTTGATGTGAATCCACAGGGAATTTAAGCTTCAAATCCAGCCAAGAAATTTGTCACAATCTCTTTCAGCTTTGCATCTGACTGTTCTGAGATCTTTCCATCAGTCCTATTCGGAAATGAAAAACAGTTCATCAGTTCAGACCTAAACAAAAATTCGATGACTAACTACAAAATTCAAAAGAATTTTATCAAGGCTTTGTATCTTAAAAATTATAAAAAAGAGGCTACCGATTGTGTTAATACCTGATGTTGCCCAACAGAGCTTGGTGCTGGCTGATAACATGAGCCAAGAAAGCATGCTCAAACTTTGTGATCTTGCTAGGCTCCAATTTATCAAGATACCCTCTCACACCAGCATAAATAACAGCCACTTGTTCTTCAATAGCCATGGGAGCTGAAAACAAACAAAACAATGCCAAGTGAGTTGCTCAAATAAATAAATGCCATATTAACGAAGTCAGAGAAACTTACCTTTTCTTCCAATTATGAACATGTCTCCTCCATTTCACCTGCTCTCACATTCTCTATGAGAAACCCCACATTAATACTCTTTCCCACTTCTGTCCCCAGGAAAAACTTTTTTCCTTATATTTGCAAGCCTTGAAGTGTTATCTTTGGGCATATTCCATAAGCACGGTTTATCATCTGGCAGTATTTATACTGTTTGAGACATAAATAAGTTGCTGACATTTTATAGCAAGGTAAACACATACTAACATTCTTTTAAATCTGCCCAATTCCATTCTCTCAAGCCAACACGGAAAGGGACAGAGGAAGGGATCTGATAGATTTTAACTCTCAAAAGTAGTAAGTATATTTTAATAAGTTTTCCTTCAAATAATGACAATACCTGCAATACAAGTGTAACAGGCATCGATCACATTCAAAACACTCCATCTTGGGGCACCTGGGTGGCTCAGTCAGTTAAGCATCTGACTTCAGCTCAGGTCATGATCTCATGGTCCATGAGTTCAAGCTCCGCGTCAGGCTCTGTGCTGACAGCTCAGAGCCTGGAGCCTGTTTCAGATTCTGTGTCTCCCTCTTTCTCTCTCCTCCCCCGCTCATGCTGTCTCCCTCTTCTCAAAAATAAATAAACGTTAAAAAAAAAAAAATTCAAAACACTCCATCTTTAATGAAAGGTAACAGTATGTATCGTAGCTTACATAGGGAGCTGTGTGATATTCCCAGGCCCTAACACAAGGTAGGAACTTGATGACATAAAAGAACAACTCACAATACTGTCCTTGCTTCAGCAACTCAGTCAATCGCACGCCACGACTCAAGAGTTGTTGTGTGGCAGCATCAAGGTCAGAACCGAACTGGGCAAAAGCAGCAACCTCACGATACTGAGCCAATTCCAGCTTCATGGTACCTGCCACCTGAAATACAGAAATGGTTAAGTCATGAAATACAAAAATACTTAACTTCATTGACAAAGAACAAATACATTGTGATTTTAAACTAAAGACACCCCATCTCCTTGACAAAGTGATGCAAATTACCTGCTTCATGGCCCTGGTTTGAGCAGCAGATCCGACACGGGACACAGACAAACCAACGTTAATGGCAGGGCGGATACCTTTGTAGAACAATTCTGTTTCCAAGAAGATCTACATCATACAGAGAATACACATGATAATGAGCTTAAAGAAATCAAGTATTTTCAAAGTTAAGTCAAAACACTGAAACCCGGGGCACCCGGGTGGCTCAGTCAGTTGAGCGTCCGACTTCGGCTCAGGTCATGATCTCATAGTCCATGAGTTGGAGCCCCGCGTCGGGCTCTATGCTGACAGCTCAGAGCCTGGAGCTTGCTTCGGATTCTGTGTCTCCCTCTCTCTCTGCCCCTCCCCTGCTCATGCTCTGTCTCTGTCTCAAAAATAAATAAAAACATTAAAAAAAAAAATTTTTTTTTTAAAAAACTGAAACCCAACATCTCCAAAGAAGAATGTTGTCTTCTTCTCCTAATAAAGAGTCCCTCCAATCTTTCACAGCCCATATCAAACTACATATTCTGTTGGTAAGATTAAAAGATGTGAGACGAAAAAAAACAGATTATGAATTTATATTAAAATATATGCAGATAAAGTGATAGGACCTCTGAGATTTGCTTCAAAACTACCTAACACGGAAAATAGTAGTGGCTATAAATGAAGCAAAAATGAGGTCCACTATACCACGAATTGAAATGGGTGAGAGAGATGTGGGGTTCATTATACCCTTCTCCTTACTTTTCTATATATTTGAAATTGTCCACAATAAAAAGTAAAAGGCATTTAACAGATCGGTTCATAAACACCAGCCTCAACCAATGCCTTGAAGTCATCCAAAGCTTTTACATTTATTTAAGCATAAAATACCTGTCCATCAGTGATGGAAATGACATTTGTTGGAATGTAAGCAGACACGTCACCAGCTTGTGTTTCTATGACTGGTAAAGCAGTCAAGGAGCCACCGCCAAAAGAATCGTTCATTTTCGCCGCTCTTTCTAGCAGACGGGAGTGTAGGTAGAACACATCACCAGGATAGGCCTCACGACCAGGGGGTCGGCGGAGCAGCAGAGACATCTGACGATAAGCAACAGCCTAGAGTATAGAAAAGGGTTACGAAGTTTAGTTATTAAAAGCTAAATTTGTCACCTTCCATTGTGGTGCAAACACGCAGATTCTAAAAATATATATACTCTGACCTGTTTGGATAAGTCGTCATAGATGATCAGAGCATGTTTGCCATTATCCCGAAAATACTCTCCCATAGAACAGCCAGAATAAGGAGCCAGGTACTGAAGCGGAGCAGCATCAGAAGCAGTAGCTGAAACCACGATGGTGTACTTCATGGCATCTGGGAAGAAGATAAATTTTCAGTTTTACAAGATTATTAACGTTTTGATTTTAGAGACTACTAAAATAAGAATTCAGTGCTTCACTAAGTCATCTATCAAAGTCGGATTAGCCAGAACTTCTAAATGGCACCTACTTTAAAGAAACTGACAAAAACCTTAAGATGTATCATTGTTTTACACTATTTTCACTTGTTTTTACTTATTGAATTACATGAGAAATTTCAATTCATTAGGGAGTAATTAAAACCAGTCTTCATTCAGTAGAAGCTACCCTAAGATTAGCAACAATAGGACTCCCACCAAACAATAACAAGATTGAACAACTTCTTTTCTTATAAGCAAACTCTACCTCCAACGTGGGGCTCAAACTCACAACCCTGAGATCAACAGTCACATGCTCTACCAACTAACTGAGCCAGCCAGTTGGACTGGCCCCAGGACTAAAGTTCTTTAATACCTGCATCTGTAAGTCTCTTCACCAACTGGGCAACAGTGGACCTCTTCTGACCAATAGCAACGTAGATACAGTATAGCTTCTTCTTTTCATCAGTTCCATCGTTGAAACGTTTTTGGTTAATGATTGTGTCAATAGCAATTGAGGTTTTGCTTTAAAAAGGGAAAGTAAACATGAATCTTAGTAAATACTTCAAAAGTTTTCTCAACTTAAAAGTACTACTGCTAATGCTCATCACATTCCATGCTCCCTATTATATCCAAAGCATTTACCATTCCAAGCCTGAAAAATAATCTTTCCACAAGCATATTTTAGTTAGAACTTTTAACAAGCTTTACCCAGTCTGACGGTCACCAATAATCAGCTCACGCTGACCACGACCAATTGGCACCAAGCTATCCACAGCCTTAATGCCAGTCTGCATTGGCTCACGCACAGAAATTCGAGGAATGATCCCAGGGGCTTTCAGGCCAACTCGCCTACGGGTCTTGGAACCAATTGGACCCTGGTAAACAATAAAAAGCGTCCCCAGAACAATCAGTTTTGATGTCTGTTAGAGGCTACAATTACATCTAATAAACGTTAAACGTACCTTTCCATCAATGGCATTACCAAGGGCATCTACGACACGGCCCAACAGCTCCTCACCAACTGGAACATCCACAATGGCTCCTGTTCTCTTCACAATATCTCCTTCTTTAATCAGTTTATCATTGCCAAACACGACAACACCAACATTGTCAGGTTCCAAGTTCAGAGACATACCCTACACAAAACACACAATCAAACACCAACAAAACTTTACTACTTGTTTCCCATACATTAACACTACATATTATGAAAATGCCTAGTAAAAAAAAAAAAAAAAAAAGTCTTGTCCTTTAGATCTGGTTTACCCAAGTATTTTTCCAACACCCTTCTTTGGTCAAAACTGCGTTATGATAAGCCTAACATGCTCCTTTATCACATCCTCAAAGAACTAAAAGAAGCAAAAAAAAAAAAAAAAAAAAAAAAACAAAAAAAAACCTCAACAGGTTAAGCTTATTTCACTACATTTCTTTTGTCTATGGCTTTTGAACTGGGTGATCAGTATGAAATAAAATCATCAACCCGAAATTTTAAGACACAGTTAATTTACATCTTTTTATCTGTGAGAAGTTCCATACACAATTTAAAGAATTACCTACTGAGAACTCATCAGGTTAGTAGACAGTGAAATTAAAAGCTACTCAAACAAGAACAAAATGCCATAATGTAACAATGATGGGTCATCTCTCCTCATTATAACCTTATTTCAAAATGGTAAGATTTTTAGGTCCCTGATCATTACTGAGGAAAAAGGTTATTCCAGGAACAGAGTCTGGTCAGTAATGAAAGCTTTGTAAAAGTACTTGGAACAAATACAGAGGAATATCATGGAATACCACTGGATGTACAAAATCTTTAATCTAAATCTTAAGATGTTCAATACAGCAGTCACGAATCACATGTGGCTATTTAAAATTTGAATTAACACCATCTTACAAAGTCAGAGAAACTTACTTTTCTAACACATCTCTATACATCACCTACTCTCCGTGAGAAACTCCACATTTTACACTCAACAGCCTCACATATGTAACAGTTACTACATTTACAGCAAAGACACAGTATTTCCATCATTGCAGAAAGTTCTATTAGGCATTACTAAACTCTTAGATCTTAAAAGCTAAACAGAAACTCAGAGTTCATTAATTTCGCCTCAACTTTCAAAACTATGTAATACACATACACTGAAGATATGGGAGATTACATTTTTAGCCAAAGTCTAACACCCTGGATAAAACTTTTGGCTTTGTAATTATTCTTCCACATCAAGGCTCTTTTTCCACACTGGACACTACCCAGAGGACCAAGACTGTCTTCTCCCATGTGTGGGTAATCCTACTCCCCCTGGTCCACCCATATCACACTCTGCTTTCCTCAGAAAACAACTAGGTTCAACCTAATGGAAAGGAGATTTCTATCAGAGAGCTTCTGATAACTACACTACCCTACCTCAACAATAATACATCTACTCTTACTAGAAATACAAACTCAATGCCTTTCAACTTTCCACCAGAAATGAATTTAAAGTTATCTAATGCTTTTGTATAAGATGATGTTAACGGCTGCAAAGAGTATACCATTCTTAGGATCCAGATGAACGTTTACTCAATTATATATTTTAGCACTAGTGGCTACAACTGATATATACATCAATCCTTAGAGTAAAAACTTTGGTAACTAAAACCCTTAAGTTTATTCTTTTCACAACCTATGATAATCACTAAAACAGTGAACAAGTTGAGATTTAAAGTTAAACAAAAAAACACTAGCACAATCTCTGAATTACTAATGAATAACTCAGAGACCAATCCTAAACCACCAAAATCTCATTTTATAATTTACCTTTAAACCTGAAGAAAACTCCACCATTTCTTCTGCCTGAACATTTCTCAGCCCATGTACACGGGCAATACCATCACCAATGCTTAGGACACGCCCAGTCTCCTCAAGGTCAACAGAGGTATCAGCTCCAAGAATGCGTTCTTCAAGGATAGAGGACACTTCGGCAGTGCCTATTGAGAGGAAAATTCCATTGCAAAAATAGCCTGGTCTCAAGATTTTAAAACCCACTTCCTCAACAATGTAAAAACTATAGTTTTGTAATCACAATAATAAAATTACTCTAAGATGTAATATAATATACTTGGCTCTATTCGAAAAAGCTTAGTACCTACCATTACTATAAAAACAAATCCAAGTGATTAAGAATCTCTATCTATGTTGAAACCAGACTTTTTGGCTAAACTCTATAGGAAGTTTAAAAATACAATCTATTTTTTAAAAGCAACTGTTAACAAAGTATAAATATCTTTCTTTTTAAAAACATGCAAATACTATTCTTCATCTTAGCATGTGGGAGATTTACAGATTCACTTTTTTTTTTTTTAATGTTTATTTTTGAGAGAGCGAGCGAGCAAGCTGGAGAGGGGCAGAGAGAGGGAAACACAGAATCCGAAGCAGGCTCCAGGCTCTGAGCTGTCAGCATAGAGCCCAACATGTGGTTGAACTCACGAACTGTGAGATCATGACCTGAGCCAAAGTCAAATGTTTAACCTACTGAGCCACCCAGGTGCCCCTATGGATTCACTTACTTAATTTTTAGTTCAAAAGCTCCAATCACATCTCCAAAGGAATTCCCTAACCTACAGCATCTTCCTATGCTCACCTCCCTACTTCTCTATCCTATTTGCAATGTGTAAATTTATAGATTGCCACATGTAGATTAGCAGCTATCACCGTCAAAAAACAAAGGTAAAAACTGCTTACTTTTTTCTAATTTTTTGGGGGGGAAGAAAAAGAAATCTTTCATAGTTCAGAAGGATGCCCAGCACCTGATATGTGTACTTTCTGTTTCCACCCAAGGGATATTGTATCAGAGAAAAAAAAAGTTGTAGGGGTGCCTGGGTGGCTCAGTCAGTTGAGCATTGGGACTCTTGTTTTCAGCTGAAGTCATGATCCCAGGGCCGTGGGACTGAGCACCGCAGCAGGCTCCGCACTGAGTATGGGGCCTGCTTAAGATTCTTTCTCTCTCTGCCCCTCTCCCCTGCTCCTACACATGCTCTCTCTAAAATATTTTTTTAAATAAATGAAAAAAGAAAACAAAAAAGAGGAAAGAGCTAATAACATGATAAAATATTTCACTAGAACAAGAAAACCTACCAAGACAGGGCTAAATGGCACATTATGGGCTAAGAATCTGGGATTTGTGGTAACTAAATTTGAAAGAAAAAATTAACAGATGAAAATAAAAAACCCCAACAGTTGTGTTACCTATGTAACTTATTTTTTCACTTATTGACAAGACAGTAACTGTGGGGTATGTACGCTTAGAAATACTGACTTACCAGTCTTCTGAAGGCGTGTGTTAGAGGCATGGAGGTTCCTTGCAGCAATGAAGGATGATCCCAAAGCATTCTTGGAGACCTAGCACATAAACATTTTTTAAGATATTATTAAAATAAAAGCTTCTATAAAACTGGCAAGCTTAAACAAATGTGGGCTTACTCTGATCACGTTATCAGTGAAAATATTAATTATATCAAAATATTTTGCTTAAAATTGGAAGACTATTAATCATATAACAAAGTAGCTTTTGATATATGAGAAAATCTATTATGCAGCTCCTGGCAATGCTAGAAGTACTCTATAAAAAGCAAATTTTAAAAATGCAGTCATGCAGTCTAGGGGCATCTGGCTGACTCGGTTAAGCATGTGATTCTTAATCTCAGGGTCATGAATTCAAGTCCCAAATTGGGCATGGAGCCTACTTTTAAAAAAATAGTAATGGCCTATTTTTAAAAGCAACAGTTACTAAATTACCTTTTCCTTTAAAGGCACCAGTTACTATTATTTCATCTTTAGATATATTTCAGTTGAATTGTGAAAATTCTCAGTAAGATAAATTGCTTTCCAAAAGGGGCAAATGTCAATAACATATCCTATTTTACTTAAAAAAAAACCAACCAACAAACAAAAATTGAGTTGTAAATGTTAGAGTTTGATTAGAAACTAAGTATGGCTGTCTACTCTTTTTTCCCTGCCTTTGACAAAGCCTATAGCAATCTGGACCCCCTCCTTCTCCTTCAAGTTGTAATGCCCTAAATTTGGTCACTGGCAATTCTAAATCTACTACTTTCTCTAGGACCAGATGAAATCCGTTAAAAATGCTCTTTGATGCCAGTTCCATTATGACAACAAAATATGTTTATTTCACCTCTGAAACTGAGATTATGTTTAACATGGAAAAAATAAGTAAATGTAAGCCTTAACTTCAAGGGCGATAAGTAATGAAGGGAGAGCACTGACCTTCACAGGCATTTTCTAACCTATGTTCTATCTTACTTGAGTTCTCAATCACTGTCTAACGATTCCTCAAGGACGAAATCTTAAAACATGTCAAAGTACCAGAACACAAAGCAGTCTTTCTACCTGAGGCAATTTAGGATTCGCTGCTATCACTGCTGTCACGGTATCTGCCACATGAAATGCACATTTGCGCCGTGTTTCGCTACTGTTTCAATATTCAGCACTAAGAGATCGCCTATTGAAGTATTCAGAAAGGCACCTTCATTTATTGCTTTCCCCTGAACCGACCTCCGGGCAGAGGTGAAATGCCGGGGCCCGCTGACCTTCATACAATGTCAGGCTTCCTTAAACCGCTTCAACGAGACATAGCAACAGTGCTCTGACCTTCAGTGGCACAGCCCCGAAGAATCAGCGGAGACAAGCCTCGCCGTTTCAGAGCAGGCATCGGAGCTAGAGCTCCAACACTGACCTTCACCCAAGGCCCCTCTCGGGCAGTACTCAGCTGAAGTCGGGAACCCTCCCCGAGACCCCATCTCTGGACAGCATCGAGGTCAGCACCTCCCCCGCACCGCTCTGCACCGTCCCGCACGGATGGCTAGCAACAGGCCCTTGTGCCTCCTCCCTGCGCAGCCCGAGCAGCCAACAGTGCAAGATGGCGGCGCCCGCCAGCCCCTCACCCTCCTTGCAGAAAGAGCTCTCGAGTCAGCACACCACCAGCCACCTGCCGGCCCACCTCCCTCCCGCCGGTTGCCCGCACTCACCAGCCCGGCCCGCCTAGGCAGGGCGCGGGCCACGGCCGCGGCGACGCGCACGGACAGCATCTTTGTTGCTCTGTTTAGGGTGGTTCCTCTGCAGCCGCAGCCTCCGGACTGACTGGGACAAAATGGCTGAGCCGCAAGGAAGGTCAAGGCAGCCGGTCCACCTGACCCGGAAGTACCGCCCCTCGTGTTCACCTCCGGACGCGAATCTGCCTTTTAGAGGAGGACTGGGGGTGGAGTTGCTTTTTTTAAATATTATTTTTAGATTTAAACTTAAAAATGAGTGATTAGACCTTGGCCAGCTTCGGCCCAGGCATTCGTTATACATTTATTTTGGCCTACTGAGTCGACCTTATGGTTGCCCCTGGCGACCATGTGGGTAGCGGAACCTGCTATGATGCGGCGCTCAGGCCCGGTTCCGATAGGGAGACGGTGTAGACGTCACCCTGTACCTGGCGCGGCTGTTTGAAGGTGACAGGAGGTTGAATGGTGGGGCGGGGGGGAGGAGGGGATGTCCGAGACTACAGCTATTAAAGCCTTGGTGCTGTAGCAACAGTAAACAATTATCACCCTGGGCTTGCCGAACTGGTGAATGTGAAGATCCCTGGCCCCACCCCAGACCCTCTTAAAATCGAAAATTTGGAGGAATCTTAATTTTTGACAGGGCACCCACACCATTCTAGGTGATCCAGTACGCGCTCAAATTGGAAAATCGCAGTTCTTTTAGATTCTACCTAAATGAATACTGTATATTAGAACAATTTTTTAATGGTAACAAACACAATTCAAGAAGAGTGGTTGCCAATTCTACTGAGAGTGGCCCAGAATCAGAAGTCCCACCACAGACTGGACCAGAAGTCAAGGTTTCCTCTACCAGCAACTAGTTTCATGACAGCAGGGACTATGCTTTTAAATTTGGAATACAATGGAAATGAAGAAAAAACCTTTTCTATATCTACACATTAAGATTGGGGCAGGGGTGCCTGAGGGGCTCAGTGGGTTAAGCATCTGACTTTGGCTCAAGTGATGATCTCAGGTCATGATCTCATAGTTCGTGGGTTCTAGCCCGGTGTCAGCTCCATGCTGACATCTGGGAGCCTGGAGCCTGCTTCAAATTTGTGTCTCCCTTTCTGCCCCTCCCAGCTGGTGCTCTGTCTCTCTCTCAAAAATAAACACTAATTATTTATAATTATTTATAAAACACTAGATACATATAGATATATATATAACATATATTACTATATTATATATTATATACATAATTTATAATATATATATATATAAATATGGGACACAACTGGGGCTCCTGGGGTGCCCTGTCACTTAAGTGACTCAGTCCGTTGACTGTCTGACTTTGGCTCAGGTCATGATCTCATGGTTAATGGAATCCAGCTCTGTGCTGACAGTGAGGAGCCTGTTTGGGAGTCTCTCCTCTCACTCTGCTCTAGCTTATTTGGACTTTCTCTATTTCTCTCTTTTTCAAAACAAACATAAAAAAAAAAAAAAAGATTGGGGCAGAACTATCCCCACACATACACATACAGAATTTTTATTGAGATTTTTTTGTGATATGTACAGAATTGGGGGGGGGGGGGGTAAGATATGGGGTATTTTGTGATAGTAAAACTATTAATATTGCCTTCACTTGTAAGTGTTCTGAGAAGCATCTTTCAGCTTCATTCGCCAAATCCTGGTTTACACCTAAAACCTTAATTTGGGTAGGGCATATGAATATCTGGGTTGAAAGGGTCATTTCCTAAAAGATGGCTTGTAAATGTACGGTCAGCAATCCCTTTCCCTAAAATTCTACTCTATTTTCAAGCTGAGCATCCTTCTCCTCATAGGTAATAGTAGGCTAACAGAAAAAAAAATGGTTTGTAAAAACAACAAAGTTGGAGGGTTATTTTGTGAAATTTGTAGTGATGAAAGTGGACAAAGGGCATAAAGATAACTTTTTCCCGTTCAGGGGCTGTACCATCTTACCAGATATTTGGTTACTGAGCAGAGATATATTTGAGTAAAACAAAAAGAATAAACAAGCCATACAATATAGTATTCACTAGTTAATAAAATTCCTTTGAAAAGAAAGGTTTCGTCATTTTAAATATGCACATGACTTAGAAGAAAGATATTTAGTGGTAAGACTACTCCACAATTTGGTCTTAAACCACATATATCAGGCAGTCGAGTACACGGTCTACCTTTCCTGGTGTAACAGTATATTACAGGAGGTTGCAGGCAACAGTGTGGTCTAACTAGCCTTCAAAGATAAACACTCAATCGGAACCAGAACATTATGGTCGGATTCTACCTTCTACTACCTAATCTTGGTCAATTCATTTAATCCGTGTGTGTGTGTGTGTGTGTGTGTGTGTGTGTGTTTTAACATGAAAATAGGTAAAATTTGTTCATCTATTTTTACCAGCTACTTGTAAAAATGAAACTAAAGGCATGCCTGAGTGGCTCAGTTGGCTAAGTGTCTAACTTTGGCTCAGCTCATGATCTCATGGTTCATGGTTTTGAGCCCTGCATTGGACTCTTTGCTGACAGCTCAGAGCCTGGAGCCTGCTTCAGAATCTGTGTCTACCTTTTTCTCTGCCCCTCCCCTGCTCACGCTCTATCTCTCTTGAAATTAAATGAACATTAAAAAAGAAAATTTTAAAAAAAGAATTAAACTGAAATAAAACACATAGAAAACTATATATTGCTGTGTAAATATAGAGAACCTCTCTTCGTGTTAACTACTGGATGGAGAATTTTAGGGAAGGCAAGAAATGAATGGAAGAATGGCTGAGCAGCAGCAACAATGTCAGAAGTTGGCTCCTGTCAACTGTTTTATTTTTTATTTTTTTTAATGTTTTTATTTATTTTTGAGACACAGAGAGAGACAGAGCATAAGCAGGGGAGGGGCAGAGAGAGAGGAAAATCCAAAGCAGGCTCCAGGCTCTGAGCAGGGCTTTAACACACGGACTGTGAGATCATGACTTGAGCCGAAGTCGGACGCTTAACCGACTGAGTCAACCAGGCGCCCGACTGTTTTATTTTTTAAAGCAAATTATGTTCCTTTTTAAAAAATAAATGTTATTTTGAAGAGGACGAGATTGCATGAGTGGGGGAGGGACAGAGACAGAGAGGGGAAGAGAGGGGGTTGGGGGAGACAGAGAATCCCAAGCAGGCTCCGTACTCAGTGCAGAGCCCAAGGTGGGGGCTCATCCCACCACCCTGGGATTATGACCTGAGCTGAAATCGAGTCTGAAGTTCAACCGACTGAGCCACACAGGCGCCCCAGCTGGCAACTGTTTTAAAATAGCCTCCAGCACAGATAGCTCTTTGGGAGTGAAAACTAAGGGATAAGATAAAGATTGCTGCGGCTCATATTGCTCAGGTAAAAATAAAACATTTAACTTAATGCACTCCGTGTGGAAGAAACAAATATCAGTTATCGGAAAAACAAGTTGCAGGTTTGTTTGTTTTTTAAAGACAAATGATTCAAGTCAGAAATAAAAATATAAGAAAGAAAAAACAGGCTGGTTCTAGACAGGTGTACTTCTCACCCAGGAAATGATACCACGGAGAGCGGAGAGAGCGTAGAAGCAGCAAGTGAAGAGAGGCTCCGGTGCTGGAGTCTTCCACCAGCCTGGCCCAAGGACTCAGAGGCCCAGAGTCCTAGTAAGAAACCACAACTCCCAAAAACCCTTGGCCCAGAAGGGGCGGGACCAACGGTGTATGGGCGGGGCCTTCCGAGCGAGCTCGGCACTTCTCTCGTGAGGAGCTTCTCGAGAAGTTGAGGGAACGGCGGCTATGGAAGCACAGGAAGAGAAAGAGGCGCAGGTGATGGGGCGGGAGCCGGGCTTTGCGGCCTCTTGGAAACGGCGTCTTTGGCGACACACTCCTCGCCCGCGCATCTCCTGGGCGCACCATTTTTACTTTTGTCCTCCCCTTGCTCCGCGGATCGGTCTTTAGTCCGCCTTGGCGATCTGGGAGCCCGACTCCGCTTACACCCCCCCACCCCCCAGAAAGGGCGTTTCCCTTCCTTCCCCGGGCCTCTCCTTGCTGGGACTCGGGCTTGGACAGCGGTTGAAGAGTCCCCTGGTAGGAGATCCCTCTCAGCCGACTGGAGTGGGACTTCCAAATCCAGACCCACCTTACAGCCAAGCTTCCCCGTTCACCGCTGCTTCCTAGTAGGATTTTCACACCTGACCTGATTCCTCGGCCTGCATCCCAACTCTAGGTGCCTCCCAGAACAGCGGGGCTTTTGGTGTGTTGTTGGGGGCAACTCTTTTTTTTTTTTTTTTTCAGACTTTTCACGTATAAGAAAGCTTGAACACCTTCATATTGAGCTTTAAAATTATCCGAGTGATGCACATTATTAGCGTATACAGCTTTGTAGCTTTAGGAAAATATGGATTGTTTTATGGTAATTTTTTTATTTGTGCTTGCTCACTTTTGTCTCCTGACGTCTAGTATCTCTCTCCGTAAAGACAAATTATAATGTAAAATAAATAGAACATTTCTACAACACATTTTCTTTGCTTCTGATCACTTCTTTCGAATATTTGCTTCATGCTTTTACAATAAACAAGGTTTATAATCTTTGCTTTTCTTTTAATGGTTAGGTTGCTGCGTGGTTGAAAAAAATATTTGGAGATCACCCCATTCCGCAATATGAGGTGAATCCTCGGACCACGGAGATTTTACATCACCTTTCAGAACGCAACAGAGTCCGGGACAGGGATGTCTGCCTGGTGATAGAGGACTTGAAACAGAAAGCAAGCGAATATGAATCAGAAGGTGAGATTAGTAAGAGTTTTGAATGAGGTAATAACTCGAGATGACTACATTTTATATATAACGTTAAAGTATACAAGCTTTAATTTAAGGTAGACTGCTTGTTAGTTTTGCTTCGTTATTTTACCCAGATTTGCCTCCCATTCTGTTACAGCAACTTAATAAGCAATAAATTTCATTGTAATATAAATTCAATTGGTACTCTGATAGCACAACAGTAACCCCTAAAACATGAATCTAAACGTAGCCTGACATACAAGATGCCTGTGGTTTTTCACTTACATATCTTTTTGATCTGTTTCCCCGTCTCCATGATTTAGTTACAGTGAGCCATTGGGACATCTGAGGCGGCAGCCATGAACTATGAGACTTGCACAAGTCACACTATTAGTATGTATGCTACGCCTGTGTAGCTTGAAAGAGTGTATTTGGGAAACCTGTTGTTTTTATAATACTAACCACACATTAAAAAACAATTGATAAAAGTCTTTCTATGGGTCAGAATATACAAAAGAGGAAAGAATTGAGACTTGCAATTGCCCTGTATTTAACTAACTTACATGTGTGGCATGTGTTACATTCCATGTTTTGAGTGTAGTGCAATTTATATTGTAATTCTATGTGTGGGCTTTTTTCCTGCTTTCTTTTAAAAGTTAACATACAGCAAAATTGACTTTTTGTTTTGGTGTACTGCTTTTAGAATATATATTACATTTCTATGACCCAGCAGTACTTTGTATGCATATTATGTTATACAATTGCTTTTTAAATCAGGAGAAAAAAATATGCATTTATACTCTTTATAATTCCCTGGCCACCTTTCCTGGTGTTCATTGTTGTTTTCGTGTGCATTTGAATTATTGTTTGGGGTCACTTGCTTTTAGCCTGCAGAACTTCCTTTAGTATTTCTTATAAGTCAAGACTGCTGGCAACCAATTCTCTCAGTTTTTGTCTATCTGGGAGTCTTTATTTGCATTCATTTTTGAAAGATAGTTTTGCTAGATGTAGGATTCTCTGTTGACAGATTTTCTTTTAGAACACTTTCCACTATGTTGTCCCATTGCTTTCTGGCCTCCACTGTTTCTGCCAAGAAGTCAACTGTTAATCTTATTGGGGTTTCCTTGTAAATAACACGTCCTTTTTCTTTTGCTGTGAGAACAAGATTGTCTCAAGATTGTCTCCTTATCTTTTACTTCAACATTTTTACTTTGATATGTATGTTTGTGGAGCTCTCTGCATTTATCCTACTTGGATTTGTTGAGTTATTCCTTGAATGTGTAAATTATTGTTTTTCAATAAATATGGGAACTTTTCAGGCATTATTTCTTTGACTATTTTTTCTGCTTTTTCTCTTCTGTATGACCATTGTACATATGTTGATGTGCCTAATGTTGTTCCTCATTTTTCTGAGGCTCTTTTATTTTTCACTTTAAAAAAAAATTTTTATTTTATTTTATTTTATTTTTTTTTTTTTAACGTTTATTTATTTTTGAGACAGAGAGAGACAAAGCATGAACGGGGGAGGGTCAGAGAGAGGGAGACACAGAATCTGAAACAGGCTCCAGGCTCTGAGCTGTCAGCACAGAGCCTGATGCGGGGCTCGAACTCACGGACCGCGAGATCATGACCTGGGCCGAAGTCGGCCGCTTAACCGACTGAGCCACCCAGGCGCCCCAAAAATTTTTATTTTAGAGAGAAAGAGCACACAAGCAGGATAGAAGGGGAGAGAGAGAGAGAGAGCTCCATAGCTCAGCAAGGAGCCCGATGTGGGGCTCGATCCCACAACCCTGGGATCATGACCTGAGCTGAAATCAGGAGTTAGACACTCAACCAACCGAGCCACCCAAGTGCGCCCACTCTTTTCCTCTCTGTTCTTCAGCTTCCATAATCTCTTATCACTTTATCTTCAAGTTCACTTATTATTTATTCTGCTACTTCAAATCTATTGTTTGTTTTCTCTAGTGAACTTTTCATTTTAGTTATTGTACTCTTCAACTCTAGAATTTCCATTTATAATTTCTATCTCTTTTTTTTTTTTTTTAATTTTTTTTTTCAACGTTTTTTTATTTATTTTTGGGACAGAGAGAGACAGAGCATGAACGGGGGAGGGGCAGAGAGAGAGGGAGACACAGAATCGGAAACAGGCTCCAGGCTCCGAGCCATCAGCCCAGAGCCTGACGCGGGGCTCGAACTCACAGACCGCGAGATCGTGACCTGGCTGAAGTCGGACGCTTAACCGACTGCGCCACCCAGGCGCCCCTCTATCTCTTTTTGATAGTCTATCTGATACAACATTGTCCTTATACCTTTTGTTACTTCTTTAATCATGGTTTCCTTTAGTACTGTGAACATATTTATTATGGCTGTTTTGAAGTCTTTTTCTGACAAATCCAATATCTGGTCATTCTGACAGGCAGTTTCTTTTGCTTACATTTTACTATGGGTCATGCTTTGTCGTTTTGCATGCCTGTATATTTTTTGTTGGAAACTGGACATTTTAGGTAATGTAGCAACTCTGAGTACTAGTCTCCCAACACCCCCACCGCCCCAGAGCTTGTTTTCATTGTTGTTTTCTTATTTACTTAGTGACTGACTGCTTTTAATGAAGTCTATTTACCCCTGATGGTGTTAAGCCTCTGATGTTGCTCCTCAGGGAGGCACAGACTTAAGTACTCCCACAGTCACTCTGGGATGTCAGTGGTTTTGGGGACTGTCTTACTCTCTTTCATAGACCACATCCAGGTGTAAAATTCTGGTAATTGACAGCTGATTATTGTTTTCAGCAATGCTGTGGGACATAAATTGTTCTACAAGCTAATTCAATCAAATTCTGGCACCCTTAAAGGAGTAGTTTTACAGGGCAGTGTTTGATATTTGTTGTGACCCAAGGATGGCCCCTCCTAGATGTCTTATTTTCTGGTTCTCCCATGTAAACTAACTAGCCCGCAGTTTGACTCTTTTCCCAATTGCTTTTTACTATAACTTCCATTGTTTTCGAGAGTCTCCTTAGGCTTGGACTTCTCCAGGCTCTGTTGCAAATGAAATCAGTTCCTTTGGGAAGATACTGGGCATTATCTCTTCTATGGCTTGCTTCTTCCTTTGCACAAAAATCTCTGAGCCAGTGATCTGGAGGTGAGGGTAGAGACAATAGCCAGCTTTTCTCCAAGTGACACCCTAGTGTAGATGCTGAGTGCTGGGTGGACGGGGGAGTACAGCAGACTTAGGTCCTCTTGACTTGACTTTCCTGGTCTGAAGTCATCACCTCATGAGCTGGTGCAAGGGCCCTCAGGGCCCTGGTATTCTCAGCATGGTAGATGCTCACCCACGGTAGAGCTTGATACTAAGAACAGTGGCTGGGTGGGGGAGCCCACACCTCTCATCCACATTCATCTAGGACTTAGTCTCAGCAACAGAGAGCTGGTGGCAGGATGAGAAACACTGAAGTCCTATTCCTCCCGGAAACAAAGCCCTCTGGCTGGGAGCTGGGGGCAGAGGGATCCCTGTGTTCTTGACTACAACAGTCTGGAGTGGAGTCTCTGCCTCCCTGAACTGGGAGAGAGAAGGAGAGAGTGGTTTTGGTTTACATATCACAAACTCACCTTCCTTACTGAATTGTCATAGATTTTCTTGAATAGATGTTTCTTCATTTGCTGTTTGTTCTTAGGACCATTTCCAGAGGCTTTAAATCATTGTGTTTTAGTTCTGGTTTTGTTTTTGTGTTTGTGTTTTTACATGGTTGGGTGTCTTTGTTTGTTTGTTTGTTTACAAATTTCACCACTTTGACTGGACAGCAGGTATGCAGAGCTCTTTGCACTGGTAGGCTGGAAGCCTTAACTCCTGGTCTATTGATTTTTTTTTTTTTAATATTTTATTTTTAAGTAACTTCTACACCCAACATGGGTCTCAGACTCACAACCCCAAGATCAAGAGTCACGTGCTCCATCAAGTAAGCCAGACAGGCACCCCTGGTCTCTTGATTTTTTGACAAGGGTAACAAGACAATTCAGTGGAGGAAAAAAATAGCCTTTTCAATGACCAGTGCTGGGCTAACTGGATATCCACATGTACAAGAATGAGGTTGGATCCTGCCTCATACCATATGTAAGAATTAACTCAAAATAAATGAAAAACCTAAATGTAAGAGCTAAACCTAAAACTCTGAAGACAGCATTGGTGTATATCTTTATGACCTTGAATTTGGCAATGGTTTTGTAGCTATGAGTCCCTAAACACAAACAACAAAAGAAAGAGTAGATAAATTGTACATCATCAAAATTAAAACTTTTGTTCTCAAAGGACACCATCAAATAAGTGAAGAAAACAACCTACAGAATGGGAGAAAACATTTATAAATCATATCTGATAAGGGACCTGTATCTACAACATATAAAGAACTCTTACAACTCAATAATAAAAAGACATATTACCCAATTAAAAATGGGAAAGGGATGTGAATATACATCTCTCCCAAGAAAATATAAAAATGACCATTAAGCCAGCATTATTAGCCATCAGGGAAATGCAAATGAAAACCACAATTCCTTTTCACACCTATAAGGAGGGCTATAATCAAAAATAAAAATATTCGGGTCTTGAGTAACCATTTATTAAGTTCTGTGAATGACCACTATGCAAAAAAAAAAAAGACAAATAATAACAACTGTTGGTAAAACAAACAAACAAAAAAAAACTTGTTGGTAAAGATACGGAGAAATTGAAATCCTCATACACTTCTGGTGGGAATGTAAAATCATACAGTCCCTTTGGAAAACAGTCTGGCAATTCCTCAAATGGTTAAAACATAGTTACCATATGACCCACCAGTTCCACTCCTAGGTATATACCCAAATACGAAATGAGAAAAGACAGAATGTAGATTAGTGGTTGCTAGGGCTTCATGGGTTGGGGAATTGGAATAGGATGACTAAGAAATGGTGGGGTTTCTTTTTGGGGTGATGAAAATGTTCTAAAATTGATTGTATTGATGGGTATACAACTCTGTGAATATACTAAAAGCTATTCAGTTGTATACTTTAGGTGAGTGGGTTATATGGTATATGATAAGTTGTCATTAAAGCTGTTAAAAATTAAAGTAAAACAAACATCTTAGTCACCATAGAACTCTTATATCTTTTCAGCCAAGCACCTTCAAGACCTTCTCATGGAAAGTGTGAATTTTTCCCCTGCCAATCTGTCTGGCGCTGGTTCTAGGTACCTGAATGCTTTGGTTGACAGTGCAGTGGCCCTTGAAACAAAGGATTCCTCACTAGCTAGGTAATTCTTGTGACAGTTTTCATTTCTGTAATCATAGGTACTGTAAGGTCTCAACTAAGGACTTTTTGTTTCACTGGGTAATTCTATATAGGAAATTAACAATAAATCCCAAAACACTGAATTTACTTAATTCCTTCTTATCATTGCTAGTAAATGTATGTATTTAATTCAGATAAACCTGGCATTGTTTAAATTTTAGTGTTTTCTTCTTTCAGGATTAGGTTTGTGAAGTTGCTTCTCACATTTGTTTGGAAAGAAATTAGGTAACACTTACATTATTCCCCGTAAACAATAAGAAAAGCAGTAGCCTAAATTATCTTATTCAGGGGCACCTGGGTGGCTCAGTCGGTTAAGCGGCCGACTTCGGCTCAGGTCATGATCTCGTGGTCCGTGAGTTCGAGCCCCACGTCGGGCTCTGTGCTGACGGCTCAGAGCCTGGAGCCTGTTTCAGATTCTGTGTCCCCCTCTCTCTGACCCTCCCCCGTTCATGCTCTGTCTCTCTCTGTCTCAAAAATAAATAAACGTTAAAAAAAAATCTAAATTATCTTATTAAGCATAGTGAATTTTGGTCATGTCCCTGCCCTACTGGGTAGAGTAGATTACGGACCTTTATTCTTTGTGACAGGTATTCCACTTATGTAATGACATTATTCTTTCTAGCAACCCTAAGAGGAAACTAAAGCTCAGGAGAGGTGTATTAAATAACTTCTCCAAGCTGGTAAATGGCAGATTTGGGATTCAAACCCAGCCTGACCCCCAAGTCCACGTGATTACCGTTGGTGGCCGTATCTCAGCTAGGACTACCACTATAACTTACAATCCGAGAACTGTATAGCTATTCTACTTAATTGCCCATATAAAACTTGGAATTTATATATATTCTCATGAAGTAGTGTTTCAGGTATAAGAACATAAGAAACCTAAACTTGAATTCAGTCAATTCAGCAGACACCAAATACCGGTTATACGCTAGGCATATAGCTCTGCGCTGAGGAAGCAGAGATGAATAGGATAATAATTGGCAGCAAGGACAGTCTCTGCTCACAGTCAAATAGGGGAGATGGGTATGTAAAACTATAGCATAGAGTGACACCTTTAACTGTATAAGAATGTACAACCTGTTGGTAAGTAGTACAGAGAAAGGGGTAGTGAGTTCCAGAACCGGAGTGAATCTTATTTGAATTTTAAAAGACGAATTGAAATTTACCTGAAGAAGAGCTTTCCAGGAAATGGGAACAGCATATAAAAAAATACAGAGAGGAGCGCCTGGATGGCTCAGTCAGTTGAGTGTCTGACTTCAGCTCAGGTCATGATCTCATAGTTCATGAGCTTGAGCCCCATGTCAGGCTTTGTGCTGACACCGTCGAGCAGGCTTTGGATTCTCTCTCTCTCTCTCTCTCTCTCTCTCTCTGTCTCTCTGCGCCCCTCCCCCAGTCGCGTGTACGCACTCTCAAAAATGAATAAATGTTAAAATTTTTTTTAATTATTAAAAAAATGCATAGAGCATGATTACAGAAGAATCCACATTAAGACAAAATCATTGTTAGAAATGAGGAATAATTATCATTATTGTCCTTAATGTCCATTTACGTGACCAGATCCTTTTTTTAGTTTTATCCCCGCAGTGAATGATTTGACGTCTGATCTTTTCCGTACCAAATCCAAAAATGAAGAAATCAAGCTTGAATTGGCAAAACTTGAAAAAAATCTAACTGCAACTTTAGTGTTGGAAAAATGTCTACGAGAGTAAGTAACTGAGTTGAAAGTGGTGATGATGTTTGTTATACAGGCAGTAACAGGACAGTGTCAGATTTAGTTTTGACAGTAGACGGGATTTAAAACAACACATTAGAAACTGGAGTCCATACATGGTTTTCTAAGTAAAAAATGACTTGGGTGGAAGTAGGGATTGGGTACAGACTTTCACCTTTTACTTCATACTTTTTCTTACCATTTTTTCTCTTTTATTAATAGCCTGGGGTTTGGGGCGCCTGGGTGGCTCAGTCATTTAAGTGTCCATCTTCAGCTCAGGTCACAATCTCACGGTTTGTGAGTTCGAGCCCCACATTGGGCTCTGTGCTGACAGCTTGGAGCCTGGAGCCTGCTTCAAAGTCTGTGTTTCCCTCTCTCTCTCTGCCCCTCCCCCTCTCACACTCTGTCTGTCTGTCTCTCTCTCAAAAATAAATAAACATGAAAGAAAAAAATTAAAAATAATTAAATAGCCTGGGTTTTATAATTTTGAAAATGTATGTGAATTTTTCTTTTTAACTTATAAGCCATGGTGCAACCTAAAGTCACATTATATTTGGTTGCCCCAGAGATTAGATGCTATAGATCAGGAGTGTGGATATGCACAAGTAATTTGGTGGTGTGTAAATTTATTTAACAAATATTAAGTATGTGTATGCAAGGCACTGTATCATGTCACATTTAGGAAAGAAGGCTTTGAGACTTCCATAATTCAAATTGCTTTAGGATATATTAAATCACTTTTTTAAATAGCAGGTTCACTTTCTCCAAGAATAATTGGCATAGATTAATCTTAAAATTACTTAGTATTCCATGAGAAAAATCCCAGGTGGCAACATGGAGTGGAGAATGACCTGGGAGAATAAACCATAGCTAGTCCGGGATATAAAATCTGTAGTAGAAAGTAGCAAGTATGTTGTCTACTTTTGGCTAATCCAGAGTATTTTTTTAATAATAATTCCACTGAGGAGAAGAAAATGTTTTCAACTCTACTTTTCTTTTTCAATATATGAAGTTTATTGTCAAATTGGTTTCCATACAACACCCAGTGCTCATCCCAAAAGGTGCCCTCCTCAATACCCATCACCCACCCTCCCCTCCCTCCCACCCCCCATCAACCCTCAGTTTGTTCTCAGTTTTTAAGAGTCTCTTATGCTTTGGCTCTCTTCCACTCTAACCTCTTTTTTTTTTTTTCCTTCCCCTCCCCCATGGGTTCAACTCTACTTTTTAAAGGGATCTAAAGAAGGCAGAGTTGCATCTGTCTACGGAAAGGGCCAAAGTTGACCATCGTCTTCAGAACATGGATTTCCTAAAAGCAAAGTCGGAGGAGTTCAGATTTGGAATCAGAGCTGCAGAGGTTTGTACAAAGGACTGAATATATTTAGTTCTTTTCAGACTTCTTGTCGACCTCATCCTCACAACTAGACATATGCTTACTTTTTTACAGATAAGGGAACTACAGAGAAGATAGGTCACTTACCCAAGGTCACGTAGCTGCTTAGCAGTGGATCCAGATTCAAACACAGGCAGCCAGGCCCCCAAGCCCGGGGGCCCCAACTCTTAGCGCTGAACCCACCTTGTCACAAATCTGTGACTGTTTGAAATGACCCACATGCAGCATAGAACTGCTTAGATGCATGTGGTCTTTCATCTATGATTTGTAGCTTCTCTTTACTGTGTTATATGATGAAAATATGTCACGATGGTCACTTTGAAAATACTTTTTTTCACTAAACTCCCTTTTTTTGTAATTATAGGAGCAACTTTCCACCAGAGGCATGGATGCTTCTCTGTCTCACCAGTCCCTCGTAGCTCTCTCAGAGGTGAGCCTATTTTAACCCAATTTAGCTTTCTTTAGAATCTTAGCACACAATCTGCCTTTTCATTTGCTTCTTTTTAGAGAGCTTTATTCACTATTGACCTGTTTTTCTTTACCTCTGTACTTTATGTTCACTAGTATTTATACCTTTATTACGTGGTTAGCTGTATCTATCCTCACATTTGTTTGGTTTCCTTTATTTACTACTATATGCCAGAAACTCTTTGCTAGAGTCCGTTATATATTATTGATTTATTTATAAAATACATTTATTGAGGGATTATGTGCTAACCATGTAGGTCCTCTTCTTCTCTTTCCATGTACAGTAAAAATGCAGGCCCCAAAACTCATATAGGGTGCAATTCTAGGTTTTTAGGTTATGTAAGTGTTTCATGTATTTTGATAGGAAGAGGAAGAAAGAGGGGGCTTTGTTTTATTTTATTATTACTTATTTATTCTTAAGATTTTTTTATACTTTGATTTGGGAATCTAAAGTTGACAATTCATAAGTATGTATTTGAGATTCTAATTGTTCCCTTACATTCTGATTCCTCTTGATCACATTGTTCTGTCTTCCTAGACAGCATATTTAGATCCTAGTCTTTTTTTTTTAAGATTTTATTTCTTTTTCATTTCTTTTTAATTTTTAAAATACTTATTTTGAGAGAGAGAGCAAGAGAGCAGGGGAGGGGCAGAAAAAGAAAGAGAAAGAATCCCAAGCAGGCTCCATGCTGTCAGCACAGAGCCTGACATGGGCCTTGAACTCAGGAACCGTGAGATCATAATCTGAGCCAAAATCAAGAGTCAGGCGCTTAACCAACTAAGCCACCCAGGTGCCCCTTTAAAGATTTTAAGTAATCTCTACACCCATTGTAGGTTTCAAACTTAAACCCTGAGATCAATAGTTGCATGCTTTACCAACAGAGCCAGCAGGTGCCCCATTTAGATCCAATTCTTAATAAATGGGAGTATAACTTTTCTATTTTAAGCATCTAATAAGGATTGTTTCCATTGGAAGTGAGTTTGTTATTCCTATATCTTTGAACCTCATTTAACACATTGATACAATTTGATATATTATTTAAAATATCTTAATGTTAACGCTTTATTATGTTTTATTTCAGAAATGAGCAATATTTAGTTGCATTATGAATATCTCTATCACTCTGTGACTCTTGGATCTTTTTCCACCCCCAGAAATTGGCAGAACTAAAACGACAGACAATACCTTTGAAGAAAAAATTGGAGTCCTATTTAGATTTAATGCCGGTAATTATTTTTATGAATTAAAAAAAGTCGTCGCCAACTTTCCCCGGGGGTACTAACTGATCATGAAAATACTGGGTTCATGTTTAAGGCTTTCAAGTCTCCGCTGAGTTTCAGTGTTGTGTGTGCACTGGATACACTCTGTAAGGTGTTTTGCCTTTTGAAAAAGATTGTTGCACTTTTTCTCCTTGAGTCCGAGTTGAAGCAACATAATCTTTCCTTGTTTTATTTTTCTTTAAAAGAATCCGTCGCTTGCTCAGGTGAAAGTTGAAGAAGCAAAGCGGGAACTAGTAAGTAGTTCCAGTTTTTTTCCTTCCTATTTTTTAAAAATAAAGGAAAAAACACTGATATGGCTACAGCTCCTTCCACCCTTCTTTCCTTCCTATTCCAAGGTAAACCACGGTCTCAAAGCTGTTGTGCGTCATTACCATGCGTTTTTTAATACTTTTTTGGATATGTGTATGTGTTTCTTTGCATAAAAAATATATAGTGACCTTTTATGTCTTTTACATTTTCGCATAGATTTTCCTAATTGGAAAAGGGGGGTTGCAAGACAGAATATTCTTTTTTTTTTTTTAAGTTTATTTGTTTTTTTTGAGAGAGACAGACAGAGCAAGCAGGGGAGGGGCAGAAAGAGGGAGAGAGAGAATCCCAAGCAGGCTCTGTGCTAACAGCGACCCGGGGCTCAGTCTCACAAACCATGAGTTTGTGACCCGAGTTTAAATCCAGACTCGGATGCTTAACCAGTTAAGCCACCCAGGTGTCCCAAGACAGAATATTCTAAGCAAATGAATTAACAAAGGTGTATGAGCTGGAAAACGGAGGACTTTTCCAAGCTTTGACAAGTGATGCGGCCCAGCTGTTTAGGGGTATGCAGTGGACAATAGGACTAAAGAAGGTCAATTGGTTTATGATATAAAGGACCTTAAATATAAAGGGAGTTGAACTTGGAGGCTGTTTGGGACCACTGAACATTGCTGTGTGTTTCTTAACTTTCTAAGCTAAAGAGAAATGAAATGTGATCAGAGCTATGCTTTTTGATTAGGCCAGTTTTTAGGAAGATTATTCTGGAATCAGTATATAGGGTAGATTAGAAGAAGGAGAAAGAAAACTGCAGAAACGGTTGGTGTATGTAGACCAGGTGAGAAGTAATGAGAAAGTGTCAACGAGAGAAGAAAAGAGGTGACGTGAGAGATGTTGAGGAAATGCATTGGTCAAGCAGCAGAGGTCAGAAAAATGTGTTCATGTGTCTTTACACTGATACACTGATTCATCTCTCTAAAGGGTTTTTCCCCCTTGAGATGTTAACTAGAATCAGGGGTCTGAAAACTTTTAGGGTGTGGGAATGAGGGGGGCGAGGTAAAAGCAAGGAATGTCTAAACACATATTTAATATTTATAATTGTATTTTTAAAAATTTCTGTTTTAATGTTTTTCTTTTTTGCTTCCCTTATTTTTTTTTTTTTTTTTTAACATTTTTTATTTATTTTTGGGACAGAGAGAGACAGAGCATGAACGGGGGAGGGGCAGAGAGAGGGAGACACAGAATCGGAAACAGGCTCCAGGCTCCGAGCCATCAGCCCAGAGCCTGACGCGGGGCTCGAACTCACGGACCGCGAGATCGTGACCTGGCTGAAGTCGGACGCTTAACCGACTGCGCCACCCAGGCGCCCCTTGCTTCCCTTATTTTAAATAACACTAGAAGTTAGAGGACCTGTTTTATATCCTTATTTATAGAATTTATGGTGGTTCTTTCTTCCTTTAGGATACCATTGAAGCTGAGCTTACAAAGAAAGTAGATATGATGGAACTGTGACCAGAGTCCAGTAAGCTTCATCGTCCCTAACAAAGTAAATTGAATAGGACTTGAAAGAATTGTTTCCTCTCCTATACCTTAACAATTTAACACCTGTATAATAATGTCACTGTTGATGGAACAGTGGTTTCTGGTTGTGTATTGCATTTCTGTGCCCAAATACACAGTTTTCATATTACAAACTGTTGTGGGTTTTCTATGTTGCTGACAGTTAAGTGTCCCTCGGTGGGTCTCTTTGGTCAACATTATGACAGTTGTCATGCAGTCACTTGTGAGGCCAACTAAGTGAAGAGTTCTGTAACTCAACTTACGTTTCTCCCCAGCCCTCCCTCTAGGGTTATGCTGCCTTCCTTCTGATCAATCACCTGCCTACCTCCAGATGTTAATATATGCAGGAATTTAGTTGAAAGAGATGACCTTTTAAATCAGTAGTAGAGAGACAGATAATTCAACCCATGGTGCTATATCCTTATTTCATGCCTTATGTCAGGATAATCCCAAGGATCAAAGATTTAAATGTTAAAAAAAAAAAAAAAGACAGTAAGAGAAATCAGGGAAACGCTTTAATGTTTTGACTTTTAAATAATCATAGAGTCAATAACAGAGGACCCAAATCCAGGAGCCATAAATGAAATGATAGAATTATTTGAAAATTTGGATTAAAAAACTCCTACATGGCAAGATCTTTTATAAGTAAAATCAAAGGCCGTTACAAACGTGGTATAGGGAAAAAGAAGGAGAAAGTTTTCATTGTGTTCCTTTTTGTACTTTGAAAAATTTTGTACCATGTGATTAAGAAGCAACAAGTTTAATTAAATTTATTTTATTTATTTATTTTTAAAGTACTATCCTCTGTCATGGCTTTTTTTTTCTTTTAATATTTATTCATTTTTTGAGAGAAAAAAAGAGCGTAAGTAGGGGAGCGGCAGAGAGGGAGGGAGTCACAGAATCCAAAGCAGGCTCCAGTCTCTGAGCTGTCAGCACAGAGCCCGATGCGGGGCTTGAACCCACAAACTGAGAGATCATGACCTGAGCTGAAGTCAACCACTCAACCAACTGAGCCACCCAGGCACCCCAGCAACCAGTTTACTTTTTAAAAAAGAGGAAAATGAAACAATGAGGGGTTTTGTTTTTGCAATCAGTTCTTTTTTTAATGTTTATTAATTTGTGAGAGACAGAGACACAGCATGAGTGGGGGTGGGGTTAGAGAAAGAGGGAGACATAAAATCTGAAACAAGCTCCCTGGTCTGAGCTGTCAGCACAGAGCCCAATGCAGGGCTCAAACTCACAAGCCGTGAGATCATGACCTGAACTGAAGTCAGACGCTTAACCAATTGAGCCACCCAGCCACCTGCAATCAGTTTTTTTAAAGGTTACCTAAATGACCTTAAAAATTTCCCACTCCTTTCCCACAAATATGTGGAAATATAATATACAAAGGACATTTGTATTTCCTTTTTTGAAAACTGTCCATATCATTTAGCCATGTAGATATAGTGATTTTGTCTTTATCTTAACAATTTATAAGAGCCCCTTGTATATTAGCTAAATTAATCTTTTGTGATTAGCTCTGTAAATATTTTTCCCAAGTTTGTCATTTTTCTTTTGACTTAATTCCAGTGTTTTTGGTAAGGCAGCTTGAATTGATTGTGGAAATGACCAATCTGTCCCTGGGCACTCACCCGTTGTGTGGTGACTTTGCTACTTCTCCCGTCCAGAGATGAAGTCTGTATCTCTACCTCTTGGCTTGGCCTTGTGATTTGTTTTAGACAATGAGACAATAGCGAATGTAACAGAAGCAGAGGATTAAAAGCTGTGTGTTGGAGCTTGCCCTTTCTTATGGCTCTGGAATTCTGAAACCACTACGTAAAGCAACTTGAACTGTTGGCAGATGAGAAGCTACATGGAGCAGAAACAAGTGATTCCAGCCGAGCCTTGCCCCCACCCAAGACAAGCAGGCTGCCAACTGCCAGCCATATGAATGAGGCCTTCTTAGACTGTCCAGCCCCCGTCAAGCCACCAGCAGGCAGCAGAGATCAACCAACCTGGCCTGGGCCAGAAGCCCACAAAGTCAACGTATATATCATGAGAAATAATAAATGATTGTTATTTGAAGCTTATTTTGAGTTTTGGGCTGATTGTTAGCTGCGGTAGCTAATTGATAAAAGTAGCTTGTGAAATTAATGTTCAAAGTAAAAGGAGAACAAAAATATACACTGTAAGAATCAAACTTAGGACCAGCATAATTTTATAAAAACAGTAATTATATTGTTTTTATTTTAGTTTGTTAATGTTTACTTTTGAGAGAGAGAGAGAGAGAGAGCACGAGTGGGGGAGGGACAGAGAGAGAGGGAGGCACAGCATCCGAAGCAGGCTCTGAGCTGTCAGCACAGAGCCCAATGTGGGGCTTAAACTCACAAACCGGGAGATCATGATCTGAGCCGAAGTCGGATGCTTAACCGACTGAGCCACCCAGGTGCCCCTAATTTTTTTGTTAATGTTTATTTATTTTTGAGAGAGAAAGACAGAGCGTGAGCAGGAGAGGGACAGAGAGAGAGAGGGAGACACACAATCTGAAGCAGGCTCCAGGCTCTGAGCTGTTAGCACAGAGCCCAACTGTGGGGCTCAAACTCATGAACTGTGAGATCATGACCTGAGCTGAAGAACAGACAGAAAGAAATTAGCAAGGATACAGAGTATTTAAACAACACAATTTACAAACTTGATCCAATGGACATACAAAGAATCCTATACCTACCTGCCACGGGATACATGTTCTTTTTAGGTGTATCCAGAACATTTCAACAGTTGTCCAGGGGCTCCTGTCTGGCTTAGTTGGTAGAGCATGTGACTCCTGATCTCAGAGTCATGAGTTCAAGCTTGGAGATTGGGCATGGAGCTTACCTTAAAAAAAAAAAAATTGTCCCAAGAGTGGGCAGTAAAGGAAATCTCAACCACTACAAAAGCACAGAAACCCCATGCAGCATGTTCTCTCATCACAATGCAATTAGATAAAAAAAATAAAAGTTCTATGTTTGGAATTTAAGAAAAACATTCTAAATAACCTATGCATCAAATAATAATATGAATTAGAAAATATTTTGAACCAAACAGTAATTAAAACTCTGAAGGTCAAAACGTGGATTTCTGCTTTTGGCCCAGGTGGAGAAGAGTGATCAGACTGACTGCCTTGATTTACACAGAAAAACAAACAAAAATTAAGAAGCAATAGTCTTCAGATACTGAACAACAAAGAAGCACAGGACATTCATTGATAAGAGAAAAAAATTAGGTGAGTCCTATGATTGCCCCAGCTTACTACATGGAAATAGCTAAAACTGGCTAACTTTTGTGTTTCGGGGCTCCTGGGTGGCTCAGTCGATTGAATGTCCGATTTTTGATTTTGGTTCAGGTCATGATCCCAGGGTCAAGGGATCAAGCCCCATGTCAGGCTCCAGGCTGAGTCTAGAGCCTGCTTAAGATTTTCTCTTTCCCTGGTGGGGGTGGGGGGTGGGAAACAGGTGATGGGCATTGAGGAGGGTGCTTGTTGGGATAAGCACTGGGTGTTGTATATAAGTGACGAATCATGGGAATCTACCCTCCGAAACCAAGAGCACACTATACACTGTATGTTAGCTAACTTGACAATAAATTGTATTTAGAAGAAAAAAAAAAAATAAACAGGTGAATCTGAAAAGAAAAAGAAAAGTTGCATATATAATTACAATTTTGTGAAAACATCTGTGGCTTACCTTTTTATCAAGACTACAGAATGTAATAAACTCTCAGTGTATTTTATATAAGAACTTATGTTACAAGAAGATGATGAAGAAAAAAAAGATGATGAGGGTCTAAAAAAAAATAGATTCCCTCTTTCCCTCTGCCTCTCTCTGCCACTAATGCTCTCTCTCCCCCTCTCTATCTAAAATAAAGTAATAAATTAAAAATATTGGATCTTCAAAAAAAAATTTTGTCTTTCAAAAGATACCATTAAGAAAGTAAATATGGGTGTTTGGCTGGCTCGGTGGGTGGAGTACGCGACTCTTGATATCAGGGTTGTAAGTTTCAGCCCATGTTGGGTGTAGAGATTACTTAAAAATTTTTTTTTTAAGTGACTAGACAATCTGCAGAATGGGGGGAAATACTTGCACATCCCATATCTGATAAGGTACTTGTATCCAGAATCTGTAAAAACTTACAACTCAATAATAAAAGGCGGGATGCCTGGGTGACTTGGTCGGTTGGGCATCTGACTCTTGACTTCAGCTCAGGTCATGATCTCACAGTTCATGGGATAGAGCCCCTCGTTGGGCTCTGCCCTGACAATGCAGAGCCTAGTTGAGATTTTCTCTCTCTCCCTCACTCTCCGCCACTCCCCCATGCTTACCCTCTCTCTCTCTCTCTCTTTCTCTCTCTCTCACAATAAGTAAATTGACTTAAAAATAATAATAAAAGGCAAAAAAATCCAATTAAAAAAATGGATAAGGTATTTGAATAGACATGTCTCCAGTGAGACATGTACAGTTGCCCAAATAACCACATGAAAAGATGTTTGACATCATTAGTTATCAGGGAAATAAAAATCAAAACCAGAGTGAGATATACTACCCCCTGCTCACAAGCTGGCTAGGACAAAAAATTACAAGTGTTGGTGAAGATGTGGACAAATTAGAACCATCCTACACTAATGGTAGGAAGAAAATGCTAGAGTCATTTCAGAAAATGGTTTGGCAGGGTCTCAAATGATTAAATATAAGGTTACTGTATGACCCAGCAATTCAACTCCTAAGTATATACCCGAAAGAAATGAAAACATATGTCCACACAAAAATTTATACATGAATGTTTGTATTAGCATTATTCATAACAACCCAAATGCCCCCCAGCTGATGAGTGGACAAACAAAATATGTTCTGTCCTCACAATGGAACATTATTCGGCCATGAAATAAAAAGGACTGAAATACCAGTACATGCTACACCTTGGACGACCCTTGAAAGCATTATGGTAAGTGAAAGAAGACAGTTACAAAAGACCACATGTAATAGGATTCTATTCATATGAAATGTCCAGAGACAGAAAGTCAATTGATGGTGCTTAGGGCTGGGAGGATGAGAGGTACGGGCTGAGAGCTAAGGGTACAGTGTTCCTTTTGAGGTAATGGTTGCACATGTCGGTGAATATATTGAAAACCATTGAATCGTATACTTTATTTTTTTAATGTTTATTTTTGAGAGGGAGGGGAGGGACAGAGGAAGAAGGGGACAGAGGATCTGATGAAGGCATGGCACTGACAGCAGTGAGCCTGATGTGGGGCTCAAACTCATGAACCATGAGATGGTGACCTGAGCCGAAGTCAGACACTCAACCAACCGAGCCAACCAGGCGCCCTGAATTATATACTTTATTATTTTTTTAATGTTTATTTATTTTTGTTAAATTTTTTTTTAACGTTTATTTATTTTTGAGACAGAGAGAGACAGAGCATGAATGGGGGAGGGTCAGAGAGAGGGAGACACAGAATCTGAAACAGGCTCCAGGCTCTGAGCTGTCAGCACAGAGCCCGACGCGGGACTCGAACTCACGGACCGCGAGATCATGACCTGAGCTGAAGTTGGCTGCTTAACCGACTGAGCCACCCAGGCGCCCCAATGTTTATTTATTTTTGTAAGAGAGAGACAGAGACAGAGCATGAGCAGAGGAGGGGTAGAGAGAGAGGGAGATAAAGTCTGAAGCAGGCTCCAGGCCCTGAGCTGTCAGCACAGAGCTTGACATGGGACTTGAACTCACAAACCATGAGATCATGACCTGAGCTGAAGTCGGATGCTTACCCAACTGAGCCACCCAGGTGCCCCATGAATTATATACTTTAAATGGGTGAATTGTACAGTATGTGAATTATATTTCAATAAAGCTGTTGAAGAAAAGGTATGCAAATTAACAAGGAAGAAGTGGAGCTGTTTCTATCACAGATGACGTAGCGAAGTGAGTGTCCATCCCTGCACGTAGATGCGTGGTGTGGGCAAGCAGATAGCCAGAGCAGCCCAGAACTCAGCCTTTTGTTCTAATTCCATTTCCAGGTCTCTAGCATGCATATTTTCCGGAAACATCAAATGCACCCATATGGATGTGGGTTGGGAGGCAGTGTGTGAGAGGGAGCTTCTGGTTTTTGTCTCTAATTCTGACCCCTGGACTTCATGTCTATCTATAGAGAACCACTGCTATATCCCTAAATACCCCCCTAAATCAATCTCTTAAGTACAGAGACATGCTTAGATAATCACAGTAAAATGAACAAATTCGGAAAATGTAACTGTTGTAGTATTGCTATCTAATATATAGTCCAGACTCAAATTTCTCTGGTTGTCTGAATAATGTGCCTCACAGGTGGGGGGATGGGTGAAATAGATAAAGGGGATTAAGACATACAAACTTCTGGTTACAAAATAAATAAGTCACAGAGGTAAAAAGTGCAGCATAAGGAATATAGCCAATAAGATTGTAAAAATGTTTGGTGACAATGACTGACTGTACTTACCTGTGAGCACTGTGTAATGTATAGAATTGTTGAATCATGTTTTACACCTGAAATTAATATAACATTGTTAATTATACTTCAGTTTTTATTTCTCTTTTGTTTGAGAGAGAGAGTGAGTGATAGTGGAGGAGGTGCAGAGAGAGAAGGAGAGAGAGAATCTTAAGCAGACTCTTTGCTATCAGCATGGAGCCCAATGCAGGGCTCAAACTCATGAACCATGAGATCATGACCTGAGCCGAAATCAAGAGTCGGACACTTAACTCATTGAGCCACTCAGGTGCCCCTACCCTTCAGCTTTTTATTTTTTTTAATGTTTATTTATTTTTGAGACAGAGAGAGACAGAGCATGAATGGAGGAGGGGCAGAGAGAGAGGGAGACACAAAATCTGAAGCAGGCTCCAGGCTCTGAGCTGTCAGCACAGAGCCCGACGCGGGGCTCGAACTCACGGACCGTGAGATCATGACCTGAGCCGAAGTCAGACACTTAACTGACTGAGCCACCCAGGGGTCCCACCCTTCAGCTTTTTAAATGCAGGATGCTGGGGCGCCTGGGTGGCTCAGTCAGTTGGGCATCCGACTTTGGCTCAGGTCACGATCTCGCCGTTTGTGGGTTCAAGCCCCGCTTCAGGCTCTGTGCTGACAGCTTGGAGCCTGGAGCCTGCTTCGGATTCTGTGTCTCCTTCTCTCTCTGCCCATGCCCCGCTTGTGCTCTGTCTCTCTCTGTCCCTCAAAAATAAATAAATAAATGTGAAAAAAAAATTTTAAATGCAGGATGCTCAGTGGCACCTGGCTGGCTCAGTCAGTGGAAACTGCGACTCTTGATCTTGGGGTTCTAAGTTTGAGTCTCACGGTGGGTATAGAGATTACTCAAAAATAAAATCTTTTAAAAAAAACCCATGGGATGCTCAGGCGGATAAAATGTTTATTAAAAAAATAATGTACTTCATAACAATTGTTTTTCCAATCTAGGAGCATACATTGTGTGCTGTTGTCTCTGCCTGAAGCCAGCTTTTGATATCTGATTTTGACCATTTTGCTCTGACCATTTTGCTTGTGCTGCTTCATTACACCCCCATTTCTAGGTCTGTGAAACTTTCTCCCCCCAGTTTCAGCTGTCTGAGCGAGTCCAGCCAGGGTGGCACAAATCGAGGGACCATTGCATATTGAGGGCCATGCCGTGAAGAGGCCCTGTGCTTTGCCTCATATTCCGCCTTGTGGGAAGGGCAGTACTGGCAGTAGATTTGCCTTTGCTTATACTAAATTAAGAAATCCTGGGGCACGCAGCTGGCTCAGTCAGCGGAGCATACGACTCTTGATCTCTGGGTTGTAAGTTCGAAGCCCATGTTGGGTGTGGAGATTATTTAAAAATAAAATCTTTCCAAAAAAAAGAGAGAGAGAGAGAGAGAGAAGTCATGGCCTAGGCAGGGGCTTGAGTTGCCAGCAGAATAGGATTAGCTGTTACAGCTTCTGCTGCATGGGAGGCCTGTGGAGCTGCATGTTGGGTAAGAAGTGCAGCATGAATGAAAAGCTGTTTCTCATCAAGATGCTTCCGAAGCTATTTTAAGAGTAGGCTGAGGATTGTGTGTGGATGTCCTTGGAGCCTGTTTGGTTGCCAGGGGATCTTCTTCTTGTGATTTATCATGGGAGCACGTGACCAATGGCACACCACAGTGTGGCCAGGACCCTGTACCTGTGTGTCCTGTCTTTGACGAGAGACAACCTGAAGAGGCCACTCTGCCAGCTGTATTTGGTACCACGCTGCACGCGTGTCCTTCTGACCTTGGCTTCCTCTCACGTTGTACAGGTATATATTTTTAGGTTGATCCTACCATGCCCAGCTCGCACAATGACAATTTTCTTTAAATTCTGCAGCGGCGGTTGTGGGCTGACAGCCTGCCCCCACTGCGTTATGAAAGAGAATTGCTCTCTCTGGCCTTTTCAGGATCCAGATTTTCTACAGCGTGTTCAGACACTGATCCTGCTTCCTGGCAATGTAACCATGAAGGCATCATGTAAACTCCCAGGTGTCCAAAGGATATAAAGTTGCCCTCCCTCCCTCATCACCCATTCATTCATTCACTTATTTGTTAACAAGCTTTATTAAATACTATGTGTTAGGTTGTGGGGCCTCAAAGATAAATAAGAATTTTCCCCTCAGTCTCCGGCGGTTTATAAATACACAGAATATCAGACTGGAAGGGACTGTCCAGTCCAAATTTTGGTCTTATAGGCAAGGAAACTACAATGTTAATGCAAGGCCATATAAGGGAGATTGAGACTTACTACAGTTTAGCCAAAAGTAGGTGATACAGAGGAAAGATCCTTGGGGTGGGAAATAAGCCTGGGTTCTAATCCCAACTCAGTCAGTGACTGGGTGTGACACCTGGTCAGTCATTTTACTTCTTTGGGTCTCAGTTTCCGGCTCAGTCGATTGAGTGTCCAACTTTGGTTCAGTCATGATCTCGCAGTTCATGAGTTCAAGCCCCGCGTTGGGTTCTGTGTCGACAGCTCAGAGCCTGAATGAAGCCTGCTTCAAATTCTGTGTCTCCCTCTCTCTCTGCCCCTCCCCACTCACACTCTGCCTCTCTCTCTCTCTCAAAAAGAATAAGTAAAACATATTTTAAAAAATTGTAAAATTAGTAACCAATGGCTGAGAAAATATACAGTAACAAAAAGCTAATATGAGGTCAGAAATTAACATCATTTTATATTAATTGGAACTTATTCATCAAAACAGTATCTACAGATATTTGAAAAATATTTTTAACATCTTTTTTTTAATTTTTATTTTTTTTATTTTAGAGAGAGAGCACGTAAGGTGGGGGAAAGGAGCAGAGGGAGAGAGAGAATGAGATTCTCAAGTAGGCTTCATACTCAGTGCAGAGCCCGATGCAGGTCTCTATCCCATGACGCTGGGATCATGAGCTGAGCCAAATTCAAGAGTCAGATGCTCAGTTGACTGAGCCACCCTAGCACCCCTCAATTTTTTCCGTATTTTTCTCTCCTCAAGTCTGGATATTTTTACCAACCTATCTTCCAGATCACCGATCTTGTTCTCGTTAATCTGCTGCTGTTAGACATTTCTCTCTCCCCCCCACCAATCAATACACAGCTTTTATTGTATCTTTAAAATACCACAAATAAGTCTGAGGAATCATCTGACATCTTGCTGTTTCTGTAGCTGGGCAACTTAGCTTTCATTCATCAGCCTGCTGAACTGTTCCCTTTTCAGAAACAGATACCATCCAAAAACCTCCTGATATCCTTGTTTTTAACTCTTGTGGCCTGCAGAATCAAAGCAGCTGAATTTGATACAAGTTCAATGTCATTTCCTTCAAGAATTAACTCACCTTTCTGGGATTGAGATACCAAAAAAGTAATGCCAGGCCTCATCCGAACCCCATGGGTATATTTTTTGCCCAAGAAATTTTGGATTTCAATAAGAGAACCATTCTCTTGAATAACAACATTGATGGAGAAATGTATACAGACCTCATCTTGTAACGGAAGCCCGGTGTAACGCCCCCAAGCATGTTCTGTGTATGACTGCAGATAACGCGGGCGGTAGCCAGTTCCTTTCCATTTCTCTGCCATTTATCAGTTCAGAGCCTCTCCTTTATCTTTTCAAGGACTACAAGCTCTACGTTGATGTGACTGAAAGTCCTCCACAGTGTTCCTCTGGGGTCCTTCACGGTAACAGCGCACCCCTTCAGAGTGATGTCAACACTTTCTGGAATGTTGACAGTCTCATTGCTGAGAACAGTCTTCGTTCTCCCAGCAGATGCGGCAAAAAGAGAACCTTGGCAGACACTTCTGTTGTATTATTGCCCGGCTTTCAGCTTTCCTCTCCCACACCATTTATGATTCAGCACATTTCTCAAAGGTAGAAAGAATTATACTTTTTTTTAAAGTTTATTTATTTATTTTGAGAGAGAGAGAGAGAGAGCATGAGTGGGGGAAGGACAGAGAGAGAGAATCCCAAGCAGGCTCTCCGCTGTCAGCACAGCCCCTGACATAAGGCTCGAACCCATGAACCATGAGATCATGACCTGAACTGAAACCAACAGTCGGATGCTCAACTGACTGAGCCACCCAGGTGCCCCATTTATGCTTTAATGTAGATTTCTCCATATCACCCCACGTGGTCTGAAATTTATACTTCAGTTCATATCCTTTTTTTTTTTTTTTTTAATGTTTATTTATTTTTGAGACAGAGACAGAATGCGAGCGGGTTAGGGGCAGAGAGAGAAGGAGACACAGAATCAGAAGCAGGCTCCAGACTCTGAGCTGTCAGCACAGAGCCCGACATGGGGCTCAAACTCACCAACTGTGAGATCATGACCCGAGCCAAAGTCGGACGCTCGACTGAGCCACCCAGTCACCCCAGTTCACATCCTTTTGTAGGAACCAAGTATCATCTCAAAACCCTGATATCAATCAGACGTGTTTATAACCGACTTACAGACCACTGAAACACTGTGGACATATAAAGTGCAAACATTATAGGGGCGCCTGGCTGGCTCAGTCAGTAGAGCATGTGACTCTTGATCTTGGGGTTGTAAGTTCAAGCCCCACCTTGGGTGTAGAGCTTACTTAAAAAAATAAAAAATAGGGTGCCTGGGTGGCTCAGTCAGTTAAGCATCTGACTTTAACTCAGGGCATGATTTAGCAGTTTGTGGGTTCAAACCCCACGTCAGACTCTGTGCTGACAGCTCAGAGCCTGGAGCCTGCTTCGGATTCTGTCTCTCTCTCTCTCTCTCTCTCTCTCTCTCTGCCCCTCTCCTGCTCATGCTCTGTCTCTCTCTGTCTCTCAAAAATAAACAGAAATAAATAAATAAATAAATAAATAAATAAATAAATAAATAGTAAATGTTAAGGGGCACCTGGATGGGTCAGTCGGTTGAGCATCTGACTTTGGCTCAGGTCCTGATCTCATGGTTCAAGAGTTTGAGCCCCGCGTCAGGTTCTGTGCTGACAGCTCAGAGTCTGGAGCCTGCTTCAGATTCTGTGTCTCCCTCCCCTACTTGCGCTCTGTCTCTTTCTCTCTGAAATAAATAAACATTTAAAAAATGTGTAAAAATATTTTTTAAAAGTGCAAACATTGTAATTCATCTTTCTTCTCTCCTTTTATTATTCACATGGGCCATAAGTACCAATATACCCATTCAGTTCAACACTAGGTAGATGCAAACATTGTGGGAAAAGCTTTAAGCGCCTTGGTACATCTAATAAAACCATTGCCCAAGGGAGAAATTCCAGAGGGAGGGTGTCCAGGCTTGCTCTCTGAGCAACAATATCTGTTTGGAATAAAATTAGTTTCTTAGGAAAATGTATGAAGCGGAGTACAGTAAGGGACTTTTTTTGTTTATCTGAAATTCAAATTTAACTGGGCATCTTGTATTTTTATTTGCTAAACTGGCCACTGGTGTGTATCCTCTGTGGATGGTGTCTCTAAATGAGAATTGATTCCAATATTACGGAAATCTTGATAATGGGAGTCACAACGTTGACTGGTCATTAATGCAAGTAAAAAATGGAAATAAATTGGGTTTTGAACCCAGCCCCTTATTGAATTGTCTTATTGTTCTAACTCTTTTTCAGCTGGTTTTGTTGGCTTTTCCAGATATGTAATTATTTCACTGCAAAAAATGACGAATTTACTTCCCCCTTATCAATTTTGATTCCTCTCATTTTTTTCTTAGGAGGTACTCTCGTGGTAATACCAAGGTGGTGATAGTGGTAACAGTAAATGTTTTAGTCATCATTGCTGTGTAACAAACTACCCCCAAACTGGCATGAAATAATCACAGATTCTGTAGATGGGGAATCTGGGCAGGGCACAGTGGGCATGACTTATCCTTTCTCCTTACTATCTATCCGCTGCCTCAAGTTTAAAGATTTAAAGGCTGGGAATGATTCAGTAGCTGAGGGGTGGAATCATTGATGTCTTCACTCAACATTTCTGATGGTTCTTGCTGGCTGTTGGCTGGGGTCCCAGGCTGCCAGCCTCTGGCTGACACACTTAAACATAACCTCTCTGAGTGATCTTTCCCAATATGGTAGCTGGCATGACAGAAGTAGAAAGACAGAGGTGTATTGCATTGTTATGATCTAACCTTAAAAGTCACAAAGCATCAGAGCTCCTGGGTGGCTCAGTCAATTAAGCATCTGGCTCTTGGTTTCAGCCTGGGTCATGATCTCACAGTGTGAGTTCAAGCCCTGAGTCAGGCTCTGGGCTGATAGTGTGGAGCCTGTTTGGAATTTTCTCTCTCTCCCTCTCTCTCTCTCTGCCCTTCCCCCGCTTGTGCACACACACTCTCTCTCTCAAAATAAATACACTTTAAATGTTTTTTTTAACTTTATTTATTTTGAGAGAGACAGTGCATGCATGGGGGAGGGGCAGAGAGAGAGGAAGAGAGAATTCTAAGCTAGATTCGCCACTGTCAGCACAGAGCCCAATGCAGGGCTTAAACTCACAAAACCAAGAGATCATGATCTGAGCTGAAATCAAGAGTCAGTTGCTTAACCAACTGAGCCACCCAGGTGCCCCTAAATAAATAAACTTTCTTTTTTTTTTTTTTTTTAAGTCACAAAGCATCACTTACACCGTACTATATCTTCCCAGATTTGCGAAGACCACCCACAGAGTCAAGGGCAAGGGAGGAACATAGACTCTTCACCCAGTAGTTGGATTGTCAGTATTACATTCTAAGAAAAGCATGTGGGATAAAAGATTTCCTTGTGGTCACCTTTGGAACATACAATCTGCCAAAAGGAACAGCCTTGTGTTCCTGAGTTGAGTAAAAATCCTTTCAGTAAAGGAATTTCATCTTTAAGCCTCAGTTCAGATTTGTTTATTTATCATGTCAAAGAAGTCCCCCTATTCTGATTTTTTAAGTTTTTAAAAAATAAATAATAGATGGTGAATTTTTTCAAATGCCTTTTCAGCATCTATGAATCACCTATTGAAGAAGCAACAAAATAAGGTAAAAATGAATGAGGTTGTATTTGCTTCCTTCAAGCCATGCCTGCAAGTTGATCCCTTCATTCAGTGAGTATTTCTGAGCACTTATTGTGTGCCAGACCCTGTGCTAGGCACTCAGAAACAGAAGTGGTTCCAGCCCTCAGGAAGCTTAGAGCCAAAATGATCCAGGTCCAATTAAGTACCTGAAATCCGACCTTTGTGCCGACAGATGCAGAAAGGGGTGTTACTTCCGGCCCTCCCACCCATATCCTAAACAAACTTGGTAGCCTGCTCTGTTCGGCAAACTCTCATTCCCCATGGGGTATTTACATATATAATTTTAGCCACCAGAGGGCAGTCACACTTAAAAAACACTTCCAAAGGGGAAGAAAAAAGACCCACCCATTCCTTGAAAGGCCATGGAGAGGGGTGGGGGGTTCCTGGACTAGAGTCAATTGACATGGTGGGACTCACTCCAATGGGGACATAGCCCAGCACCCAAACCACTCTCCCACTTCAGGCCTCAGGGTCACACCAATTTAGCATGAGGCTCTGGTCCCTTGAGTGGAGGATGATGTAATGGAAACTGACATGGACCGTAATGAAGTAGCTCAGAGGGTCTGCCAAATCAAACACTTCAGAAGTTAACTGCATAGGAACCCCTACGGGGAGGGGCCTAGGGCACCCACACACCCACCACCCTTCAAGTCCTCACTGAAGAGAGTCATTCAGTGAGTATTTATTGAGCAGTATATATTCAACAACCAGCCCTGTATGGGCAGGGGAAAAATAGACTTGTTCTGGCTCCAAAGAGGGGTCTCACTTGCACAATACTATGAGAAGGCAGGAAGGACAGCCCCACGGCCAAGAGCATCCAGTTAGGATGCCCCTTCTCTCTGTTCCAGGAGAAGCACGCAGGAGACCACCCAAGACAATAGCCTCTCCAGATGCAGCATGCAGCCCTTATCCTTGGGGTCCTGCCAGTGAAGGTTGTGCTTCCAGAAAACCCAGGCCTTCTCCTTCCTAGCCTAGGGTGAGGGATCTATGTCCAGTTTTTTGTTTTGGTTTGGTTTTTGCTTGTACCACGTGTTTTATCAGAGCTGCACATCCCCTTCTCAATCTGGGGCTTGAGCAGCTTTGGGAACACATAAGCAACAGAGACTTTCAAGCTCTTTCCTACTCAGCCTCCTCCCACTCCCACATCAATGAATGCATAGCCCACCTGAATGAGAAGAGGGAAAGGGAGGAAAATGGTTAATATCTCGAAAATACTCTCCTTCCACAGGGCTGTGAGACTGCACAGGACTTAGCCTGAGTCTGGCATAGGGCAAGAACTTGGTGAGTGTTAGTTATTATAGGTCCACAATCCCTTGCTAGAATTTCCAAAGCTTTAAAAACCCAAAGGTCTTTCATAATTCGTTTGGCAAAACTTATCTGCCGTGAATTCATTTGGCAACAAAACCTCACCTGAACACAACACCACTGATTTTGGTGTATGTGGACCACTTGGTGGGAGTACTCATGTATTCCTACAGTATTTGATCACAGGGTGTTGTCCCAGACTCCACTGTGTGTGTTGTGAGTCTATGGTGTAAGCACTTGATTGTCTTTCCAAAATCGACCATTCTCAGTTCTAAAACATAACTGGTCCCCAGGACCTATTTCTATGTGAAATCTAGGTTCTATATCATATCGCTTCTATTATCTAGCTATGTGACATTAAATGTGGTAGACAGACCCTAGGATGGCCCAAAGATTCATGTCTCCTGCATCATGCATGCCCTGTATAAGCCCCTCCCTTTGAGAGTGGGCAGGACCTGTGACTTGCTTCTAAGTAACTAGAATCTGGCAAAGGTGAAGAGATTTTGAAGATGTAATTAAAATCTCAAATCAATTGATTTTTATTTAATCAAAGGGCAGATTATACTGAGTGAACCTGACTTAATCAGGCAAAAGCCTTTAAAAGAGAGACTAGGCCCTCCCTGAGATCAGAGACTCTGTCAGTTGTTGGCTTTGGAGGAGCTGAGGTGCTGTTAGAGGGCCTCGGGAGAGGCCCATTTGGCAGGGAACTATGGGCAGGCATTAGTCACAGAAAACATCCACCTGACCACCAGCAAGAAATCGAGATCTCAGTCCTGCAACCATAAGATGAATTCACGAAGGAGGAAATGCTGCCAGCCACTCGAAGGGGCCTGGAAACAGATCTTTCCCCACTTGAGACTCTGATGAGACAGCAGCTCCAACTGATACCTGGATTCCAACATAGCAAAACTCAGAAGCAGTGGACCCAGCTAAGCCAAACCCAGGATCCCGATCCGTGGAAACCGACCTAATAAGTGTGTGTTGTTTTAATCCACTAGATTGTGGTCATTGGTTATGCAACATAGAGAACCAGCATGTCAGAGACATCCCTTAACCCCCCTGGGCTCCAGTTGTTCATCTGCAAACTGGGGAAGTGGGCACACATAGGAGTCTTTCCAGCTCCAGCTTTTGGAGACTCTATGTACGGGGCATTTGCTGGGTTCTTTGGAGTTAGGAGCTGGGGGGAGACTAGTTCTCTCAGTGGGTAAGCAGATGCAGGAAGGGTGTCATTGAGGCAGCTGGTGCACAGGCAGAGAAAAATGCAGGCAGCTGAAGACTCACCCTGAGTCCCCAGTGACTCCGCTGCCAGGCTGGACACTGACCACAGCTGGCATTGCTCCTGGCTGCAGGAGCGATCATCTTTCAGAAGCAGGAAAAACAAGCATCCTCTTTTCCCTGCTCTGGAAGGGACGCTTTACCACGCTGGGCACCCGCCCCCATCTCTGTCAGCTTAGGAAGGGGCAGAAGATTCCCCTCTCACAATCTTCATCTCCAGACATCTAAAGCTCTTGGGCTGGTGACCTCGGGAACTGACCTGGGGAACTCAGGGGGAGCTGAGTCAGGGAGGGCATCAGGTTTCCTGTGAGCTCTTGGCAACTCTCTGAAGTGGGTGAGGGTGTGCTTCTGTGTTCTCCCACCAGGCCAATCCATCACGTCCCCTCGCTTTCCTCACTCGTACCACCTGTCACAGGGAACCCAGACCACCGACAAGCCCCAGAGGTGGCACATCAACTCTCTGCCTTCCCTCCCCCAAATACTCCCTCAGACACAGCTCACATGCTCATTTGACTGGCTGAAGTGATTGTCCCTTATTAAATTCCTTGGAGGATGACCTCATTAAGCCTTGTTATGGGTCACTTCTATTTCAGGGAGAATAAATTTGCTGGAATCTTTCTATGGTCGGCTAGTTAATTGAAACCTGAAGTAGGGGGTGGGGGAGGGGTAGGCATGGGTGAGGTGGTGAGTGGGTGGCCAGTGTAGACTGGCGGAGTGAGGAGCTGGGAGCTGGTGCAAGGAGGAGGGAGGGGGTCCATATGAAGGGGACCGATAAGAAGGAAGACGCAGGCCGTGGAGGGGGAGGGGAGACAGAACAAATGCACACTGCAGCCTGATCTGCCAAGATAGCCTCCTAGCTCCCTCCCAGGCCTCTGTGCTCAACCCTGCTCGACACATGAGTCCAGACCAGCACGAAGTGATAAGGGCCCAGGCCAGGATGTGGCAACAGAGATGGAAAAGAAGGAGATGTGAGAGGACTTGGAGACCAATTTGATATGAGGACAAAGGAGAGGAAAGTGCTCAAGATGACCTTGAAAGATCTCTGGAGAACTGGGGAGATGTGCCAGCAAACAAACCCAGCAGAGGCCTCAGATCGATGCCGAGCTCACAGCTCTATTGTTTAAGGAACCCTTTCTTCTTCACCCACTTCTGAAAAAATGTTTCCCATGTCCAGTTTTCTAGCTCTTCAGTCATGATGGGCTAACGTGAACTGGGTGCCCACTGTGGATCGGCCCCCGTGCTGGACACAGGGGACGTGAATATAAATAAGCACCCTGCACGGCCCAAGGTGCTCCAGACCTTCCTAAGCAGTTAACGGCTCTCAGAATGTTTTACTTCAATTCCCTGTTCAAACAGTTTTGCTGATCTTCAGGATGGGCACTTCACAGAAAGAGGGCATAAAGATGGAAGAAGGTTTTGTGGGGGGGACCTTAACATCAAGTGAACGTGTGACATTTGGTACAGCTGGAAGACAGGTGGCCGCTAATTAGTCGAGTGGCCCCTGGCTGGACTCTTGAACTTCTGGGCCTGGCTTCCTTCACCTGCAAAGGAACAAGGAGGATTAGGTGATTCTTGATTCCTGGAAACTCTCCTACCTTACTTTCTATGCTTTGTTTCATGAATGTGCAGTGCTGAGACAAGTTTGATTTCTATAGAAATGTAGGGTACTCCTTTATTTCAGAAGACAGTAGTAACGTGAGCACCCACGGAGTGGGTATGGGGCGTGACATGGAACCTTTATTCCCTGCTTCTTGTGTTCCAATCTGGAGGTGGCTCCACTGAGCCACATTTCTGGAGTCTCCCTGGTTTCTGTCTCTGTCTCTTGCCCTCTCTGCAGGAAAGATATCTGACTGGGAAGTTTGAAGGAAGGAACTGAGAGCATGCTTCACTAAGACCAGCTTCCTGAATCCACATGCCCAGCCACCTCAGAATGTGGCTGTATTTGGAGACAGGGCCTTTCAAGAGGTAATTAAGTTAAAATGGAGCTGTTTGGGGCACCTTTGGTGGCTCAGTTGGTTAGGCGGCTGACTTGGGCTCAGGGCATGAACTCGTGGTTCGTGGGTTCGAGCCCCTCATCAGGCTCTGGGCTGACAGCTGGAGCCTGGAGCCTGCTTTGGATACTGTGTCTCCTTTTCTCTCTGCCCCTCCCCTGCTCATGCTCTGTCTCTCGTTCTCTCAAAAATAAATACAAATTAAGAAGAAATAAATAAATAAATAAATAAATAAACAAACAAACAAACAAAATGGAGTTGTTAGGGTGTTCCCGGATCCACTACAGCTCACATCCTTGGGAGATTAGGACACAGTCCATACAGACTGAAGAGAGGTCCTATGAGGACATTGTAGGAAGGAGGCCATCTGCAAGCCAAGGAGACCTTAGAAGAAACTAACCCTCTGACACCTTGATCTTGGACTTCCAGCCTCCAAAACAGTGAAGAAATAACTTTCTGTTGTTTAAGTCCCCTGTCTGTGATACTTCACTATGGCAGCCCTGGCCGACGAATACACGATTTTCTTTGGGACTTGCCTGCCTACAGAGGGTGTATATTCAGGACTGCTCATCGTACAGAAAACCTACTTTCTGGGGGAGGACTGAGTCTGTCAGGTCCGTCTGCTGCTAGGTGAATGTCTGTCTGCAGTGGCTGGGACATATTAGGAAGTCCCTGGGGGCGGCACATGTGCCCCATGTCCTCCAATCTGGCTTTCATCTACTGTAAAGTTGACATATAAATGTTCATCTATTTCCTGTGTCTGTCTTCTCGGTTCCAAACTAGAGGAGGAGCTGGGACAGGGTTATTTATTGCACATCCCCTCCCACCTCCTCCAGGAAAGGAAAAAAGGAAAAAGTACTGTAGTCCATGTTACATATTAGTTTTCCCTGGGGATTTTTTTTTTTAAGTTTATTTTATTTTTGAGAGAGAGAGTGCAGTGCATGCACACGGGTGTGCAGGGGAGCGGCAGAGAGAGAGAGAGAGGGAGACAGAGGATCTGAAGCAGGCTCTACACACTGACAGCAGCGAGCCTGACTCAGAGTTCAAACTCACTCGGGGCTTGAAGTCATGAACTGTGAGATCATGACCTGAGCCAAAGTTGGACGCTTAACCAACTGAGTCATCCAGGCGCCCTTTCCAGGGGACTTTGTTCTTTTTCCCAAACCCGTCTCTTAACTGATGCCCTTACCACGCCCAAATGGGTGCTTTCCGTCCAGGACCACTCATTCCCAGGATGGCCTGGCTCTTAGATTCCACTGGGATGCCCACCTAGAACACCTTTCCTCTTCTCTGTGCTGTAAGATTCTGTTCATTCTCTGAGTCTTGGCTCAGAGGCCTCCTCCTAGCTGAGTCCTCCTCGGCGTGCATATTTCTATTATTTTGTCACACAGTCCTAATGTTAGGTGACTTCATGTCCGTGTTCTCTACTAGGACAGACCAGGCTGAGCGCTGTACCTGGAAAGACTTCCTCTGGTCACATCTGTGTCCCCAGGGCTCGCATGGTGCTTGGCTCCAAAGCAGGAGTCCATAAAGGGCTGGAGTATGAATGAGTGGCAGGATGACATTTTGACATATTAATCTGTGTGTTTCTCATAGTTTTCCACCCCACCCCTTCCATTTTAAGTATACTGGCCAGTTGGTAATTCCTTAATTTGGGCTTGGTGCAAAGCAGACGAGCCTGAGTTCAATGACTTCCTGTCCTTTGAACAAATCTAAACTCAGTGGGTTTTCTGTACATTGTGGGGGAAGGGTAGGGGTAAAGAGGGAGATGACATTTGAGAAAGAAGAAATGAAGGTCTAGAAAGGGGGAGAGAGTTGTGGGTGCCCTTACCCTTGATGGAGGTGGCCAGCAAAGATTTTTGCTCCCCAAAATGACATGAAAACAGAGTCAGCTACTGCCCATCACTGGGGTTTGGCAAATGATGTATCTACATTGGATGAAAGACAAGACCCCACCCTACCTTTCTGGGCACTTGAGATCTGAGGTCCTAAGTGGGGAAGGGAAATGAAGCTTCAGGAATGACCGACATGGACTTTCTTGCCAGCTGGGGCCTTGGAGTAGAAATTAAATTGATGTAGGGGTGCCTGGGTGGCTCAGTTGGTTGTGTCTGACTCTTGATTTCAGCTCAGCTCATGATCCCAGGATCATGGGATTGAGCCCCATGTCAGGCTCCAGGCTGAGTGTAGAGCCTGCTTAAAATTCTTTCCCTCTCTCTCTCTCTCTCTCTCTCTCTCCCTCTCCCCAGCTTGTGTGCTTTCTCTCTCTCTAAAATAAAAAATAATATAAAATTTTTTAAATTAAATTGATTTATAGGACATAAAGAGGGGCACAGGGCTGGCACAGTTGGTAGAGCAAGTGACTTTTGATCTTGGGGTCATAGGTTTGAGCCCCACCTTGGGTGTAGAGATTACTTAAAAAATAAAATCTTAGGGGTGCCTGGGTGACTCAGTGGGTTAAGCATCCAGCTCTGCTTTTCAGCTCAGGTCATGATCCCATAGTTTGTGGGATCAAGACCCACATCAGGCTCCCAGACTGACAGCACAGAGACTACTTGGGATTCTCTCTCTCTCCCTTTCTTTCTGTCTCCCCACCTCCACCCTGCTCACACATGTGCACGCATGCACGTGTGTGCTGTCTCTCTCTCAAAATAAATAAATCTTGAAAAATCTTGAAAAAATTTATAGGGCGGGGCGCCTGGGTGGCGCAGTCGGTTAGGCGTCCGACTTCAGCCAGGTCATGATCTCGCGGTCCGTGAGTTCGAGCCCCGCGTCAGGCTCTGGGCTGATGGCTCGGAGCCTGGAGCCTGTTTCCGATTCTGTGTCTCCCTCTCTCTCTGCCCCTCCCCCGTTCATGCTCTGTCTCTCTCTGTCCCAAAAATAAATAAAAAAAAAAAAAAAAAAAAAAAAAAGAAAAAATTTATAGGGCATAAAAAAAGGTGGTATTTCTTACATACTTGAGTTGGAGGATAGATTATCATCCACTAGGAATGAATTCTGGAGCCTTTAAGTCATGAAACGTTGCTCCCCATCCCCCTCTTCTGCCCCCCAAATTTTGCCAAGACTTGAACTGGTCCAGAATTTAGCCCCTCATCCCCTCATCTTTTGCCTGTAGTGTGGCCATTTGGAGAATGTTTTATCATTCTCAAGACTGGATGGTGACCTGTCCTCATGGCAGCCTGGCACAGCCCCAGAAGGGGAATTCTTCAGCCACCAGACGTCTCCTTCCAGACACTGAAGGCTCCAGTAAGGCAAACTGTATCCTTCACTCAAGGAAGATGGAGAGTAGAAGTCTTGTTCAAGGCCAAGCCCCAGGCATGAGAGGGTGAGGAACCCAGGGAGACCAGAGAAGAAGCTCCACAGGAAAATGAACCCAGGTGGGTGGGGGTGGGGGTGAGTCTGTGTGGGATAGGAAGGATTCCTCTAGTCAGCACTGGGCCATTGGGAGCAACGTGCCCAAGCATGCCAGGAGATCTATAGAGTTCTCTCTCTCTCTCTCTCTCTCTCTCTCAGACCCACTGGTTACCTCCACTCTACTAAAGACCTCTTAGAAACCACAAGCATCTCTGTCCCACCTCCAGCCTCTCTCTTGTGCATGCTGTCCCCCTCCACCTCGATGCAGAGCCAAAGCTCCCAAGGAATGGTGTGGTGACGGGATGTCTGACTTTCTCATGCTCCTTCAGCCTGGGGACACAACATCTATCTCTGAGGTAGACTGGGGAGGAGAATATATGTTGAGAGGAGGAGAGCAGACGAGCAAAGAGAAGAGGGGAAGCTGAGTGGGGACTGGGTGGGGGGGGGACAGAGGGAGGAAGGAGAGCTTGGGTTGAAGTTCCCCCAAAAGCAGAGTCTGAGACAAGAGCTTGCACATAGGTAGTTGACTTGGGAAGCTCCTCGGGTAGAGGAGGGAGGGACTGGGAAGAGTAGCATGTGGAAGGAGGGAGAGACATTCCGGGGGAATGCTACCACATTGGTCTCCATGGAGGCTGAACGGAGTATGGTCCTGCTGGTCGCCTCTGAGGAGCACTGCAGAAGGGGCCATAGAGTTGTCCACCCGAGGGAAAGAAGACAGGACACTCATCTACCAGTTTCGGCCTCTGCTGGCTGAGTGTCACCCCGTGGACTGTTGATTCCTTCTTTCCTCCAGTTTCATCCAGAGTCCTCTGTCTGAGGACAGGAGGGAAGCGGAAGAGGCATGCAGCCGAAGCAGAAATGTGGGCCAAGAAGATGTGAGCCGGGACACAACGCAGGAGCGGAGGGTAAAGAAGATGCAGCCAAAGAATGGAAGGAGGAAAGAAAAGAGGGAACAGCGGTGGGGAGGGGAAGACAAGACAAATGTGATTGGTCCCTGTTTGGGGGGGAGATATAAGCCCAGCAGGGGCACCCTTGAGCATCTGGGGACCCTCTGCAGAGCTCCTGATATTGGCTGGGGTGAACCCTCAGTGTCACTGCCTTGTCTGCCACTAGAATCTGGCAGGCTGGCTGGCAGGCACAGGGGAGCCTTGGCAGTGACAGGACATCCCCACCCCCTGGTAGCCAGGGGCAACCTCTTTGGGGCCTTCCAGGAAGATAAGCTGCCTCCTTAGTGTTTCTGGCTCTTCTAGTTCAACAACGTAGACTTAGGGTTTCTGGCTGAAAACACACGTCTCCCAAGAGGCAGATTAATGGCATATGGTTATACAAAAGGATCGTCACCTGCCAGAATGAAGGCAAGCTTCCTGCAGTCCCTGTGGCAATAGAAAATCCAGTTTGGGGTACGGTTGCCACCCTTACTCCAAAGGGTTGGGCGAGGAAATAGGCTCTTGAAGCTTCTGAAGTTTACAAAGGCCTGAAACGTCCCATATTTGTATTCTGTTTACGCTGTGCGCCCACTGTCAGCCCACCGCAGAGCGGGACTCTGACTTGTTTTAGTACTAATAATCAATAGCCCAGATTTATCTCTCAACTCTCTTCTTAATATTCTTTCCCTTTGAGTTATTCTTGTCTTCTTTAATTGTAAATGCTAGAGCTTCTTGGTTCCTGGTATACGAGGACTGAGAAAACAGTTGGGGCTGGGGCTTGGTCAGAACACATAGATGAATGTGCGTTAGATTGGTCCTCCCAGGCTGTCAGATTGTTGTGACTTGAGAATTCTGAAGAACCTGGCTAACCAAGAATATCTCCCTCCTCCCAGCTGACCTGCCTAGATGTCTGAAATTCCTAGCTTTTATGTCATTCCCTGATGACTTCTAGAGAAGTGTTTATTTTAGTTGGACAAAATGCCATCACCTGGGAGAGGCAGTGTGTTAGTCAGCTATCACTCTAGTAAGAATTGGGTTGCTTAATTAATTTTTGTTACGATGTGGAGACTAGAAGCCTTAGAAATTGAGTCCTAGGCCAGGATGTTTTGGGTGTCAGAGGTGGGGAAGAGAGAGGCAAAGAAGGCTACAGTCCTGGGGCCTTGAGTGGTGACAGGTGACAGCACTGACTGGGTCAAGGAGGGTCCTGGATGTAGTGAGAAAAGACACACCAAAGAGAAACTGATTTTACAGTTTGCCTTAGGTAAGGCCACCTTGTACATCCCATAAGCAAGGTCTTAGGTCTCTGAAGACAGGGACTGGCCGGTGTATATCTTGTACATCCTTCGGACTGACCCACAATACATGGGTGTGTGTTCTCTTAGGTGACAGAATGGAGCCAGCTGTGCACACATAGTTCACTCAGTGAGGCCTCCCCATCACCCCAGGGAGGGATCTTGAGCTGTCTCCCCTGGGAGCTGGTCTTTTGCTCTTCTGGGGACTTGAAGGACTCATGGCAAAAACCACAAGTGGAATTAAAAGCCGGAGCAGCTCTACTAAGTGCATTAAGGGACACATTTCTCCAAAAAGCAAAATTAGTAAAACAGAAACCAAAGCCTGTTTTCTGCAAAATAAAAGGGTGCTCTCTCAGGTTCCCTTCTTGGCCCGGTGGTTACTCGTGGTTCCCAGTAAATGACAGTTGCTCCAGAGGAGGGAGTCCTTTGGAAGCTGCCTGGTTTCCTGCATCCCTGGGTCTGGCCTGTCTGGCTGGCGAGGGCCCTCCCAGCCTGCTCCCCTACAGAGGTTCGGTAAACCTCTGCTTTGTCTTTCCCCCAGGGGCCCGTCCTGTTTCCCAAAGCCCGGTGCCTTTGCACTGACTCCTCAAGAGAGGAGTCACATGAGATCCTCTGCTTCATTTAATTTTAGGTTATTGTTGCTGCTGTCAGTCTATTGAAGTACTTTAATGAATGCTCGTATTGTTCTCAGGCTGGAGCCTTTTTCAAGTGATCAGCACATTATAAAACACAATAATGAGTCTAATTCCCACCCCCCCCAACACACACACACGCGCGCGCGCACACACACAATGGCATCCCTAAGGCCTCCAGATATGTGTGGTGGTGAAGAGTCTGGGGCAGCAGAGCTGGGTTTGGTCCTGACTCTTCTGTCCAGTGCTGGTGACCTGAGGCAAGTCATTCATTCATTCATTCATTCACTCTCTCAGTAAGCAATTATTCAGTATCTCCTTGTGTCATATAATCTCTGCAAAATGTTAATAATACCTGCTCTTACTTTCCTGATACCTTTCCTGACTGTTTAGAAGAGCTAATGAGGGGCGCCTGGGTGGCTCAGTCGGTTAAGTGGCCGACTTCGGCTCAGGTCATGATCTCGCAGACTGTGAGTTCGAGCCCGTGTCGGGCTCCGTGCTGACAGCTCAGAGCCTGGAGCCTGTTTCAGATTCTGTGTCTCCCTCTTTCTGACCCTCCCTTGTTCATGCTCTGTCTCTCTCTGTCTCAAAAATAAATAAACGTTAAAAATTAAAAAAAAAAAAAAAAAGAAGAGCTAATGAAATCATAGTGTTCAAGGTAAACTGCACATACATATGTTGTTTCGGGAAAAAGATGAACACAAGGGGTGCCTGGGGGGTTCAGTTGGTTAAGCGTCTGACTTCGGCTCAGGTCACAATCTCACGGTCCATGAGTTTGAGCCCCACGTCGGGCTCTGTGCTGACAGCTCAGAGCCTGGAGCCTGCTTCGGATTCTGTGTCTCCCTCTCTCTCTGCCCCTCCCCCATTCGTGCTCTGTCTCTCTGTCTCAAAAATAAATAAATATTAAAAAAAAAAAAAGATGAACACAAAATTGGAGGAGAGGGAGGTGAGGGCCCAAATCACAGCAGTTGATACATCACTTGTATGAGAAATACAACTATTCTGGACTGTCTCTGCCCTGTATTTTTGGATCCCATCCTTTCCTCAAGCCAGACTTTGCCTGGGATACCTTTCTCTTCATCTTTATCCTTGGAAGCCCTGCTTTCTCCAAGGCACTGGTCAAAAGCTTCCTCTTCCACAAAGTCCTTCTTGCTCTCGGGAATTAATTTCTCCCTCCACATGCTCTTCCCCTGCTTTGGGGATTGCTGTGTTCCACCCGTGAACTACTGTGATTTGTTTCTAGAATGAGCCCTATTACTAGACAGACACCAGTGTTCTGGAAGGAGGTATGGGCTGTTCTTTTCCAGGAATCCTGGCTCTGCCCCTTCAGCTCATGTAACCTCTGTCAGGCGCATTGTCTTCTCTGAGCCTCAGTCTCCTTCTGTAAAACCTACCTGCCCTTGCTGACTGTAATGAGGATAAATGAAATACCACATGTGAAGGGCCTAACACCGTGTGCCTTACTTTTAGTGGCTGGGCTTGCAATAGATGTCTTTTAAATAAAATTGAAGGGCATGCACGCGTACTTCTTTGGGTGCTCCTAAGACACACGTGGAGTAGATGACCACTTAAGGGGTGCCAGTGGGGGGGGGGGGGCGGCGCTGGATGGCTCAGTCGGTTATGGGTCCGGCTTTGGCTCAGGTCATGATCTCAGGGTTCGTGAGTTCGAGTCCCGTATCGGGCTGTCTGCTGTCAATACAGAGCCCTCTTCTGATCCTCTTTCTCCCTCTCTCTGCCCCTCCCTGGCTCATTCTCTCTCTCTCTCTCTCTCAATAAGTAAATTAATTAATAAACAAACAAAAAAACAAACAAACTTAAAAAAAATAGGTGCCATTGAGGAATGTTGGGACCATCTCCCCACAGGATTTGGTACCTGAAATATCACCATGAAAGATTAATTCCTCCTCAAAGTCACTCCTTTACGTTTCAGTACCACCGGGAAAGGCAAAGCATCCAACTACTCCACCTCCTGGGATCTTGGGTGCTGGCAGCATTGGTCACCGGTGAAAAAGTAGAGACACCACAGGGAAGGGAGGTGAGGAGTCTGAAGAGAGATTTGGTAGGATTGGTCTTGCTAAAAATAACATGTTTATTTAAAACATATATTAAGGGACACCTGGGTCACTCAGTAGGCTAAGCCTCTGACCCTTGATTTCAACTCAGGTCATGATCTCATAGTTAGCCCCATGTAGGGCTTAGTGCTGACGCACGGGGCCTGCTTGGGATCCTCTCTCTCTCTCTCTCTCTCTCTCTCTCTCTTCTCAATAAATAACTAAATAAACTAAAAAAAAAAAAATACAACCAAGTATATTAATTTTCAGTCCAAGTTTTTAGGATCCCGAGTGGTTTTTTCCTGACGCCAATTCTCTGACAACAGTTAGGTGTTCAACAATTCAGTTCAATTCTGACACTAACTACCCAGAGTTAGCCTAGACCCCACAAGAGGGCCCCCACTTCGGATGCCAGCACAAGAAAAGTCCCCAGGCTACCCACACTTATGCCAGGCAGACTACAGATTTGGGGGTCCCCATGACTCTCCCATAAGTTCGGTAATTCGCTAGAAAGTCTCGGAACTCAGGAGAGTACTTTACTTATGATTACTGGCTTTCTATAAAGGATACAACTCGGGAAGAGCCAAATGGAAAAGAATCATGGTGGAAGGGGGGCTGGGGGCTGGGGCAGAGTTTCCGTACCCTCCCCCAGAGCGCCACTCTCCCAGCATCTCAATGTGCTCCGCCAGCATGGGGGCTCTGCGAATGCCGTTGTTTAGAGGTTTTTATTGAAGTTTCAGGATGTAGGCACAACTAATTAAATGAGTGGCCATTCGTGACTGAACTCAATCTCCAGCCTTTCTCCCCTTCCTGGGATGGGGGTGGGGCTGAAAATTCTAACCTTCTCCTCCAGAGGTCTGTCTCTCTGGCAACCAGCCCCCAATCTGAAGCTACCTGCGGGCCCACCAAGACTCCCCTCATTAGCACAAACTCTGAAGTGTCTGCAAGGGCTTTCTTAAGAATGACAAAAGGCACTCTTATCACTTAGGAAATTCCAAGGCTTTTAGGAGCTTGGTGCCAGGAACTGAGGACAAAGACCTTATAGTTTTAATTAGGCCACAGATCCCCTGATGTTGCTCTTACTTAAAAACCATAGTTTTCAGAGCTGGAGAGGGGAAGGTGGGGGACAGGGGACCTTCTCCATAAGGCTGGTGTTTCAGTTGCTCTGAAGTCCTTGAGTTTTTTTTTCAAATCACGGTGTATCTTTGGAACTCCCTTATCTGCACGCCCCTCCCCCGCCTGCCCAAGGAAGGTCCCTAGGGCTTCAGGCCCTTCCCTTCTTTCCTAATGCTTTCCTCCCCTCTCTTTCAACAGTAACCAGATTTAACCTTTCCCGTCCCAGAGCTCTACCTGCCCCCCAGTGTGATCAGCGTGGGGTCAATGCCTTGCCAGGTTGTTTGTGGGCAGAGAGGATCTGCTGTCTGTGGTCCTGCTCATAACACTCAGTAGAGGTGGAGATGTCACATCCTGCTTTCCTCCTGGCGCTTAAGGAACTCAGCCCAGCAGGTCCAGACTCCTTAAGCTCACATCCAGCCCCCCAGCCCAGCAGGCCCAGACTCCTTAAGCTCACATCCAGCCCCCCAGCCCAGCAGGCCCAGACTCCTTAAGCTCACATCCAGCCCCCCACCTCCCTTCAGGCCTTCCCTCTCCTCGCCCCTCTGCTGTGCAGCCACAGGCAGTCTGGCCCTGGGGTTGTCGTCCTCCAAACATCCCAGGGACTTTTTCACCTCTAGCCCCTTTTTCCCCAAGGTCAGCTTCTCTGCATACTCTTTTCTCCCGTCACATATATTTATTGGATTGTCCTGTCTGCCAGGCTCTGTGCTGGACACCCAAGGGGGCTTGGAGAAAGAGAGGCATGGGCTTTGCCCTCGGTGCTGACTCTCCTCCTTTGTAACAGAGGTGGGGCGGGCTCCAGGTTCCCTCAGGCATCTCTCGTTGCCCTCGACTCCACTCGTTGCCTGCCTCCTCCCAGCCTCTCGCACCACTTCCTTGTCTTGACATCCTTTCCGGTTTCTGTGTCTCCTTAGGCAGATCCTCAGATGGACTTCCTCCATTCACACCCACGAACGAGTGTCTCTCCCAGAGCAGGGCCCCGTGCTCTCCGGTGACTCAGATGGGTGAGGAAGAGGAGCATGCACCACAGGCACCTGGGAGGGCAGATGTTACGGAGGGAACAAGCTGCTCCTGTGATGGGCAGTGGAGTAGAAGATTGCAGCTTCCAGCCTGGAGGCCCCGCAAGGTCGGTGCTGTGTCATTCAGAGCTAGTCCTTACAGGAAAAAAATGAGAGGGCAACACACACTTGTTGAAAAAATTTAAACTATCCTTTGCATTTATTTTCATGTTTTAATACAAGTTATAGACTTTCCTGGGGCGCCTGGGTGGCTCGGTCGGTTAAGCATTCGACTTCGGCTCAGGTCATGATCTCACGGTCTGTGGGTTCGAGCCCCGCGTTGGGCTCTGTGCTGACAGCTTGGAGCCTGGAGCCTGCTTCGGATTCTGTGTCTCCCTCTCTCTCTGCCCCTCCCCCACTTGTGCTCTGTTTCTCTCTCTCTCTGTCTTGGTCTCAAAAAATGAATAAACGTTGGGACGCCTGGGTGGCTCATTTGGTTAAGCGTCCGACTTCGGCTCAGGTCACGATCTCGCGGTCCCTGAGTTGGAGCCCCGCGTCGGGTTCTGGGCTGATGGCTCAGAGTCTGGAGCCTGCTTCCGATTCTGTGTCTCCCTCTCTCTCTGCCCCTCCCCCGTTCATGCTCTGTCTCTCTCTGTCTCAAAAATAAATAAAACGTTAAAAAAAATTAAAAAAAAATGAATAAACGTTTAAAACAATTTAAGTTACAGATTTTCCATATAGAAGGGATATCAAGGGGGTCACCTGATTGGAAACAGGGACGGGGAGCCCAAGACAGAGGAGCCTCATTCAGCCACCCCAGTGAACAAGGGAGCTGAAGGAGGTATCCCCTCCCAGCCACTCTTAGCTGCAGATAGCTCCACTTGCATGACATCTTCTGCCCTGTTCCATTCTGGTTCCATGCGGACTTGGCAGTTGAGGTGGCAACATCATTGTAAAGCAGTGCGAGTCTGTGCCTGTACTAACCAGTGAGGTGCTGGCCTGGACTGTTGCCATCAGAACAAGGACCCCCTTTATGGAGTGTTCTCTCTGAGCCATGAATTATGCTGATAACTTTACACACACCAGTCACTTCACTTAACCCCCAGGAGAGCCTACAACGTAGTATCAGGAGTCCTCCGTGTTGAACAGGTGAGGATGTTTATGCTTGACAGGATTGCTCAACTGCCCAGAGGTCACAGCTAGAGGGAGGCAGACCTGTATCCAAATTCAGACCTGCCAGACTCCAGAGCCCCTGGTGCTGATGACTATGTGACCTTTTGCCACTTGGAATCCTTAGAATGTTCTAGATGGCCTTCCACGTGGAGGACGTAATTTAATTCTGTGAAATAATGCTCCAAGGCAAAGCAGGTAGTGTTAACTCTGGAGGTGGTGGCTTGTTTGAGGTTATGTGGCCACCAACTGCAGAGGTTCAGCACTTCCCTGTATAGCAGGTGCTGGGAGATTGGAGTGAATGCTGGTTATGCTGGGGGTGGAGGGCAGATGGGTGGGTGGTTACACTGGGAGGGGGGTAGCCCAGCTCTTAGCAATCTGAGAAGAGTAGGGGCAGCCCAGACACCAGAGATGAGAGTTCTGTCTCTCAGATCTCCCATTTTCATCATCTAGAGAGTGGTTCTAATAATAACATCCACCTTGCAGGGGGAAACAGCAGAAGTAATATGCTTGGTCGGGAGGGAACAGACTATAGTCCAAGCAAGGCCAGCCACACTTTGATGCTACTGTTCAGGCCACCATTTGTTTAACATTTATTCATTTTTGAGAGACAGAGACAGACAGAGCATGAGCGGGGGAGGAGCAGAGAGAGAAGGAGACACAGAATCTGAAGCAGGCTCCAGGCTCTGAATTGGCAGCACAGAGCCCAATGCAGGATTCGAACTCACTGACCACGAGATCATGACCTGAGCTGAAGTCAGACGCTTAACTGACTGAGCCACCCAGGTGCCCCTAAAATTTTTTTTTAACGTTTATTCACTTTTGAGAGACAGAGTACAAGCGTTGGAGGGGCAGAGAGAGAGGGAGACATGGAATCTGAAGTAGGCTCCAAGCTGTCAGCACAGAGCCCAATGCCGGGCTTGAACCGACGAACCATGAGATCATGACCTGAGCTGAGGTCAGACACTCAACCAACTGAGCCACCCAGGTGCCCCGAGGCCATTTCTAACAGGAACCTGCTGCAGGCCCAGCCCCAGCGCAGGCGATGCATCAGTTGCAACAATAATGCTGAGTGATTCAGACAAGCCTGGCCCTGGCCTCCAAGGCTTATGACAGAAGTTGAGAGAACCATTGCTATGATTCAGTAATAACATTGCAGGTAGGCTAAGGGATGGACGTGTTTGTAGGACAGGGTCTGTGAACAGAGGTTTCTTGACAAATTTCTGTAGAGACAATGGGATGGAGAGAGTTGCTAGTGATATGGATGGTGGCTGGACTGGACTGGTTTTATGGAGATGGGATTTCAGGAGCTTGCAGAGCTGAGCATGGCATGCACATGAGATTCTGGGAGACAATTCAGTATCTACAGCGCTGATAAGAATGTCAAAGAAAAACCATGGTGCTGCCTGGGTAGGTCAGTCAGTTGAGCCTCTGACTCTTGATTTTCCAGTTCAGGTCATGATCTCACGGTTTATGGGATTGTCAGCTCTGTGCTGACAACATGGAGCCTGCTTGGGATTCTTTCTCTCTCCCTCTATGCCCCTTCCCCATTTCTCAAAATAAATAAATAAACATTAAAAAAAAAGATCGTCAAAGAAAAACTAGACAGTATTAGTCCACATTTACACTTTCACTTCAAGACTGACAGCTGTGATCTTGGTAATTAAATTTTCTCCTCTTCTTCTGAAAGAGCTTGGGCTCTTATCACTACCCCAACTTCTCAAGTTCTTTGGGGACTAAGGTAGCAGGGAAATCAATGAATAAACGAATGCATGAATAAGTGAAATATCATACATAGACAAGATGTGTATCTGGCACACAGTATGTTCTCAGTCTCAAAGAGGTAGCTGGTGGTAGTGGTTGAGAAAGCAAGCTCTGGACTTGGATTGTTTGTGTTGGAGTCCATTACTGATGTGTGACCTTGCCGTTCTGTGCCTCACTTTCCCTTTTTGTCACCTGGGGTTGGTAGTAGTACCAAACTCATAGGGTTGTTGTGAGGATTAAATGACTGAATCCATTTAAACTCACGGCGCGCGCGCGCGCACACACACACACACACACACACACACACACACACACTGCACAGTACAGTGCCTGGCACATAGCGGGTATTAAAAAAAAGTTAGCTATTAATATAAAATGATTATCAATTTATTAGTTTAGCCGTGGATGGAAAATTCTCATGCTTGTGCGCAGTCAACATACATGAGTGAACTGGGGCAGCTGAAGCACCTGATCTGATGGGGACACTGATGTTAAGGGGAACGTGGGGCTAGTGCTGTGATTTTCATAATCTCCTCTTGGGTAGTGGTCACCCCAGCTTCCAGCTTGGTTCCTGAAAAAGTAAAGACCTTTTACATGTTCTCCTTAAGCTCTTACTTATTCATTTTTCAGAACCCTGCCTTTGGGAGTGCCGGTCCTTGGCTAGATCTTGAGTTATAAAGTTTGTTCTCAGTACCTCTTCTCTTTCCTTCTAAGCCCTATACCAGCCAGGTAGCCAGCACCCACTTCACCTTTCCTCCAGGTTCCACGTATAGCACATTTCTTTCAATCACAGACGTCAAGAAAATGTCTCAAAAACTCATAGAATGCACAGATGCATCACCCCTCCCACGCTGAAGTGCAAATGAGAGCAGTGACTCTGAAGAGGTGGAATTTGGGGCATCTGCAGCCCATAGGGGAGAGCAGGGTCTCCCTGGCTGATCCGGTTTCACCAGCAGGTGGCGGTCTATATGCCAGGCCTGTAGGGTTCCTGACCAGAAAACTCCAATGGGATGTTGATGCTACTGCAAGAGAAGAGCACAGCCGAATTTTCACCAGCCAAGCTGTCACCATCTGCAAAAAAGTGGGGAGAAAATGTTACAGGAAATACTAGGCGTTCAGGAAGAGACAAGTGACATGCACTCGAGAAATCAGAAAATACTTTATTTTGCACCAGTGCTGGCCCAGCAGAATCACCTCCAAAGGCTGAGCACCCAGCTTGGGTTTTATTGATCCTTTATACATGTGTGCTTCTGGGTTGGGCAGGACTAGTACAGTCAAGCTTCTGGTTCCTGGTTGCTGGCTGGAGCAGGCAAGGAGGGAAGAGGCAAGCAAGATTACAGAAGCCAAAAGCACGCAAGGGAGTCCAGGCTCAGACATCAGGCTGGCCCTTTTTATTTGCTCTTACCGGCTTTCCTTTTCATTCCTGTTCCCCGTCCCCCCTCCCCACCCCCCTTGATTCTCAAGCTGCTGTAGCCAACTTAGAGAAAATCAGTTTGTGGGGGCCAGGGAACTTTGCTGCCACGAAAGGAGCGGTGAAGAGTCACTCAAGGATTCAGACACTAGGAGCTCCCTGAGGGAAGGCTTCAGAAGGGGTGAATAGTGAGAAGTGCACTGAAAAGGGAGCACAGTCCTTCTTTTAGGGCATTATCCTTGTCTTGCATTGGCTGATTTCCGACCCTCTGGGAAGGACATTTCCGGAAGGGAGCTGCCTCATCAGATGGATGGAGCGCGGGAAAGGAGCCCGGGAAGCTGGTTTCCGCACGCTGGGCGCTCTGCAGCTGGAGGATTGCGTCTTTCTGTCCGCTAGATGGCGCTGTCTGGCTTTCCCTCGGCTTCCCGAGCCAGTCCCTGGAGGCCGCCGCCGCAGCGGCCGCTCTAGCCGACCGGCGCGGCCTCTGTGGTTCCGGGCGGAAGTGAGGCGCCGAGCGGAACGGCCTCTGGTGACATTTTCTCCGGGCGGCGCGGACGAGTGAAGGGACTTGGTGGTGGAGGCTGTGGAGGTGGCGAGATTCGCCTTAGCCCCGGCGGGGCTTTGACTGCGACCCTCTGCTCGCCGCCGGGGCTTGTGCTGAGGAGGAGAAGGCGGCGGTGGCCGTCGCGTCCCGAGTCACCGCGGCCGGGGGAGTCCCGGCCGGGGGGTCGGTGCGTGCCCCGACGGGGCGCGCGGAGCGGGCGAGGAGGTGCAGAGCTGCCCCGGAGCGCAGGTGAGGCGGGAAGGTGCGCAGGGCCGCGGCCCGGCTGCGGGTCGAGCCGTGGGACCGGGCTGCGTCCCGGGGAGGGGTCGGGTTGAGTCGGAGGGGTTCGGGCCGCGGGTGTGGGATCTGCGGCGCCCGGGCGCCGGGGTCGTGACGGGCCCGGCCGGCGGGCGCCTAGTGTTCGCGCCCGGACTTGGCGGGAGGCGCGGCCCGGGTGGGGGCTCCCGAAAGGAGCGGAGTCGCCCGACGCCTTGTTCGCCCGCCCGCCCGCCCGGCAGTGACCCTCGGGTCCTCCCGGCTTCGCCCAGCTGGCGGGCGGAGCTCCCTCTCCTGTTCCGCGGGCCGCGGGTCCCTGTCCCCGGGGGCTGAGAGGAGGCTGGAGATGCCGCAGCCCGCGGGCTGCGCGGGGGAGCCGCTTTTCGGCCTGGAGTTGTCTTCACGCAACTTTCCTGCGTCCCGGCCCGCCGGGGAAGCGGCGGCGGCAGCTCTGCCAACTCTGCCAGCTCCGCGACCGGGGATCTGGCGCCGACACCTGCCCCTGCTCCCGGGAGCCCAGGCAGCCGCCCCAGCGCCGCGGCTGCCGCGGCCTAGGAGAGGGAGAAAAAGCTTCCTTTGGCTGGCGCCGCCTGCCTCTCGGCGCTTCCACTACCTTGGGTCGGCAGACGCCTCCAGTCGATGGAGGGATGTGTCAGCCTCCAGAATTGACGTCTGGTGGAGAGTTTGTCAACTTTCTTTGGAAAATCGGCGCAAATGTTAAACTTACGGATCCCAAATCAAAGATCATTGTCTTCTCTGGCTCTTCCCAGGGAATTTTCACTTCTCCGCAGTAGCGCTTCCTACTTTGTAATTAATTTCTTATAGCACCGACCTCAGTTTATTGTTGGGGCAGCAGCCCCCACGAGAACAGCAGGTTATGCATTCTCTCACTAATTTACTTTCCTTTAATTTTATTTTACTTATTCTGAGAGAGAGAGAGAAGGGGAGACAGGATCCCAAGTAGGCTTCCCGCTGTCAGCGCAGAGCCCCATGGAGGGCTTGAGATCATGACCTGAGCGAAAATCAAGAGCCCACGCTTAAGGGACTGAGCCACGCAGGTGCTCCTTATTTTCCCATTTAAATCGTCCTCTCTGCTGTGTCAGAATAGAGTCTCTCAGGTTGAAGGAATGAACGTCTGTGGGTACTTGTTCTTCTAGCTTGAACCGCCTGAGCAGTTTATGCTTAGATGTGCTTTTCACTTCTTGACTGAGCTTTTGCTTTCTGAATCCTTCCAGCCAGTAGGATGAAAATCCCACTGGTGATGCTTTGTCAAGGTTGGACCTCTTAATTACAAATACATCTGGCAGTTTTGCCTAGCCTGTTATTGTGTAGTGTAGTTGGGCACATGCTAACAGTTTGAATCACTCCCTTTCTTCTCCAGGGATATTTTAAGGATGGAGGCTATTCACTTTCTAATGTAGTTTTGCTGATCTAGGCAATCTGGATTCCTCCAGCAAGAGCATTGCCTTTTGGTTTAACAAGCATTTTTAGAGGCCTACAATTGATAGTTATTACCTGATGTCCCGAGGAGTCATAATGCTAACCGTTTGTTAGTAGGAAGTGTGATATTTTGGTTGTCTAATTACTACGAAGTGTAATATTTTAGTTGTCTAATCTGGCAAATATGATGCCTCATTTAGTGCTTTATGCACAGTAGGTGCTTAGTAAATATAAAACTGAGTTAAATTTTTAATAGAAGTTAGTTCAGGAAACTAAAATGGAGTTTACTGCAGTGACCTATGCTACTTTGAAAAGGATCTCAATGAAATTTCATGTAGTTCCATTGAGAAATAATATTTTTAGCCATTTTTTGGTAAATTTTTAAAATGTTTTTAGGGGCGCCTGGGTGGCTCAGTCGGTTAAGCGTCCGACTTCGGCTCAGGTCATGATCTCGCGGTCTGTGAGTTCAAGCCCCGCATCGGGCTCGGTGCTGGCAGCTCAGAGCCTGGAGCCTGTTTCAGATTCTGTGTGTGTCTCTCTCTCTGACCCTCCCCTGTTCATGCTCTCTCTCTGTCTCAAAAATAAATAAATATTAAAAAAAAAATTTTTAAAAAAAATGTTTTTATTTATTTTTGGGAGAGAGACAGAGACAGAGCATGCGCAAGAGCACAAGTGAGGGGAAGGGGCAGAGAGAGAGGGAGACACAGAATCTGAAGCAAGCTCCAGGCTCTGAGCTGTCAGCACAGAGCCTAATGCTGGGCTCAAACTTGTGAATTGTTAGATCATGACCTGAGCCGAAGTCGAATGCTTAACCAGCTGAGCCACCCAGGCACCCCTTTAGCCATTTTTAAATGAGAATGCTTTTCAGTATGACTGTACTTTTTTTTTTTTTTAATGTTTATTTTTGAGAGAGAGACAGAGACAGTATGAGCAGGGAAGGGACAGAGAGAGAGAGAGAGAGAGAGAGAGAGAGAGAGGGAGACAGAATCTGAAGCAGGCTCCAGGCTCTCAGCTGTTAGCACAGAGCCAATGCAGGGCTGGAACTCATGAGCGGTGAGATCATGACCTGAGTCGAAGTCGGATGCTCAACTGGCTGAGCCACCCAGGCGCCCCATACTTTTGAAACTTCAAGCCATATATTTTTTCATAATGTTAACATGTAGATGTAAACTTCAATACAGGTGTAGACAACATGAAAAGCAGAGAGAAGCTGCAAGGTAATTATACCTGAAGCATCAGCTAAATGGTTTCTTAATGAAACAATTTTTTCTGACATTTTTTTGTGGAAAATGAGTGGCTTGGATTTTGGAGCTGTAAACTTTCCCCATTGCTAGCTTCATATTACGTTCACAGTGTAGTTGTTAAATTCCTCACTAATTTAGTGTATATTACTCTTAAATGCATTTATGAATGAGTGCCATAAGGCTCTTTGTTTTATACTTTTCATGATTAATCCCAGATCTGTATATTAAGGATAAATTCAGCTTTAGATTCTGTTGGAACTGAGTGTTCACTGTATGTTCTTCAAAGATTTTATTTGATAGTGACATTGGTACTTTAAGGCTCCTTACTATATGACTGGTAACTTTTATGTAACTTGTAAACTCATTCAAAGAATTGTTTTGCTGGGATATTCAGTTTTACAGTTTTGTTCTGACATGTGCATGAATAAATTTGATGTATGGGCAATTAGAATGTTTTTTGTTTTGTTTCTTTTTAAAGTTTGGAACTGGTATGTACTAGACACCCAAACCCTACGTTTGTAATTTTGACAAACCATCTTAGACCTTTCTGATTTTCCTGCATGTAACTAGGGATGTGAAAACACATGTGTGTTCATGTTTACATGCTTATAATTGACAGTACTTGAGAGAACCTGTAAAATAGGCTACTTTTGGGGTGCCTGGGTGGCTCAGTCAGTTGATCATCCGACTTTGGTAAGAGTATGATCTCACGGCTCGTGGGTTTGTCTTCACATAAGTTTTTGTGCTGACCGCCTGGAGCCTGCTTCAGGTTCTTTGTCTTGCCCTCTCTTTCTGCCCTTCCTCCGCTTGTGTGCTCTGTGTCTGTTTTTCTCTCAAAAATAAATAAATATTTTTAAAAATGCTACTTTTTAAATTTTTACTTTTTTTTTTTTTTTTTTTTTTTAAGTAAACTCTGCACCAAATGTGGGGCTTGAACTTATAATCCCAAGATCAGGAGTCATATGCTGTAGTGATTGAATCAACCAGGCGTTCCTAAAAACGTGCCATTAATTTGTTTTCTTTTGAACCCTACTGATTTTGGTATTCTGTATTATTTTAAGAAAGAATCTGGGGTCAAATAAATTTTCTTGGATAGCTGTAGTAAAAATGAAATAGACAGTAATAAATGAGTAAAAAGCTGACTGTAGAAAGGGGGAAGAGCTATTGAGAAAACAGGACAAACAGGACACTTATTTATTGATTACTTTGTGCCAGTAGTGCTCTAGTTGCTAGAGCTATGCTTGGTGAATAGGATTGAACAGGTCCTGATGCTAAAGGAACTTAGCCATTTAAACCGGCATTTGTGGGGCACCTGGGTGGCTCAGTAGGTCTGACTTTGGCTCAGGTCATGATCTCACAACTCATGGGTTTGAGCCCTGCGTCAGGCTCTGTGCTGACAACTGAGTCTGGAGCCTGCTTTGGATTCTGTGTTTCTGTCTTCTCTCTACCCCTTTCCCCCCTCCCCCCCTTCTCTTCCTCCCTTCTCCCCCCCACCCCCACTGCCCCTCAAAAATAAAACAAACATTAAAAAAATTTATTTAAACCGGAGTTGGGATGGGTTTCCAGGTGGGCATTCTAGGCTAGGTAACAGCCTATGCAAAAGTCATGAGTATCAATAATCTTGACTGGTTAAGTGTGACCAGTGCCTTCAGTTTACAGAGGGTTAGGTTGTGAAGGTACCTTAGTCTGCTAATAAATTATTTTCTTCTTTTAGGGAAAAAAGGTTCAGGTGGAATATGAAGGATGCAATAGGCATTCCTTTTAAAAGATTTTCTTCATCCTTACGTTCAATGAGTAGAAATGTTGCTGGTTTTCTTTATTTTGGGTTGATTGTTATTTGTCAGACTGAAGTAATTTGATAGTTATTTTTCTTTAGTTTTTAAATTCTAGTCTTAAATTTAAATTTGACTGTTGTTTTGAAACTTTTCTAAATCTTTTATCATTTATCTTTAATTGTACCTATATTCCTTACTCTTTCAGGGCTCATGATTGAACTTAGGGGAAATAAACAGTTTTCTGCTTCTGTGTGGGCAGCTTCTCAGCACAAGTGGGATTGATGTTCAGTCAGTTTTCACACTCAGCCTACAGGTCCTTGTGGTAAAAGGAAGGAGCAGGGTGAAACTAAGAAGTATTTCATATTCCTTCTATATTTCTGAACTAAGGGAGGAAATGTGTGTTATATATATTATACATATTTTTCATAATGTTAGCAGATGATAATAGTAGACGTGGTTTAAAAATACCATAAAATAACCAACGTGACTCACATTTGATGAGTGTCTTTTTTAGGTTTTGTGGCTTTATGGCGCTCATTGTCGGTTTTGATTCTGTTCTCTTTCATGTCCCTATTCAAAACAAGGATTTCAGCCTTTGTAATTTAATAGCAAAAAGATACATGGTATAAACCCTAACTTACTAGTTTGAATTTATTCGATTTAAAAACTACCTAGATGAGTATTTTCTAGTTAACTGAAGATTAATTAAAAGTAGAAACTGGGGCGCCTGGGTGGCTCAGTCGGTTGAGCGTCTGACTTCAGCTCAGGTCATGATCTCGCGGTCCGTGGGTTCGAGCCCCGCGTCGGGCTCTGTGCTGACCCCTCAGAGCCTGGAGCCTGTTTCGGATTCTGTGTCTCCCTCTCTCTCTGACCCTCCCCCATTCATGCTCTGTCTCTCTCTGTCTCAAAAATAAATAAACGTTAAAAAAAAAAAAATTAAAAAAAAAAGTAGAAACCAACCACAGAATTGACTTACGTGTATGTGTATGTGGGTTGTTTATACCTGATTAAATTAAAATCCCATTTACTGAGTAGGTGACAGGTGGGAATGGGTGGAAAGATGAAAGAAACCATTTCTGCCTAAGGTACTCAAATCTAGTGAACCAGATGACTTCTGAGTTTCTTTTCTGCTCTAAAATGTGAAGAAAAGTTGGGTGCCTGGTGGCTCAGTCGGTTAAACATCTGACTTCGGCTCAGGTCACGATTTTGAGGTTCGTGGGATCTGCATTAGGCTCTCTGCTGTCAGCACAGAGCCCGCTTTGGATCCTCTGTCTCCCTCTCTCTTTGCCTCTCATCCACTTTTTTCTCTGTCAAAAATTGAATAAAAACATTTTAAAAAAGTAAAGTTTTGGGACGCCTGGGTGGCTCAGTCGGCTGAGCGTCCTACTTTGGCTCAGGTCATGATCTCATGGTTCAAGCCCTGTGTTGGGCTCTGTGCTGACAGCTCAGAGCCTGGAGCCTGCTTCAGATTCTGTGTTTCCCTCTCTCTCTGTCTGTCCCCTGCTTGTGTTGTCTCTCTTTCTCTTAAAAAGAAACAAACATTAAAAAAAAATTTTTTTTAATGTGAAGAATAATGGGCTATAGGAGAAAACGGTACTGTAAAACAAAATAATTATAGTGTGGAATTAGTCTTTTCCTTTATAAAATCAATTTGTTTCACTGATTTATTTTTTAAAGTTTATTTGTCTGAGAGAGAGTGTGTACACAGGTGGAGAAGGGGCAGAGGGAGTAGAGTAAATCCCAAGCAGGCTCTGCACTGCCAGCGTGGAGCCCGATGCGGGGCTCCAATTCAAACTATGAGATCATGACCTGAGCCAAAACCAAGAGTCTGATGGTCAACCCCCTGAGCCACCTAGGTGCCCCTCTTTTGTTTTTGTTTTTAAATGACATTTTTCTTAAATGGGTCTCTAAGTGTAAAAGAAAATGCGGACTTGAGTGTTCTTTTTTGTACTGCCAGTTCGTTTACAAAATACTTTTTCCTCTGCCTGGATTTCAAGTCCAAGTATTAGTAAGTTCTGGTCATTTGTTCAAAGATTACCAAAATTAAATCTGTTGAAACTTATAGCAGTCATATCCAAGAATGTGGATAAATTAGGGTTGTGCTTGAGTAATTTAGAATATTAAGTTTTCGGGGCACCTGGGGGCTCAGTCGGTTAAGCATCCGACACTTGGTTTTGGCTCAGGTCACCATGTCATGGTTCCTGAGTTTGAGCCCCACATCGGGCTCTGCGCTGTCAGTGCAGAGCCTGCTTGGGATTCTCTCTCTCTCCCTCTCTCTCTGGCCCTTCCCTGCCTGTACCCTCTCTCTCTCAAAATAAATAAGCTAAAAAAAAAAATTAAAAAATTTAAGTTTTCATTAGCATGGCAAACATTAGGGAAACAAGATATGGACCAACGTGTTTAGAAGTTATTTTTTATTGAGTTGTCTGGTTAAAAAAAAATAACTTTTATGATGTTCTGAGTCAGCATTTTGCTAGATGCCTTATAATTAGAGAAAGGTATTGTTGGGGATAGGGAAGTTGGGTGTGGACTAAAACTCTGGGAAAACAGAACTGTTTTCCTTTCTGTGTTAAGAACAAAAACCTCATGTGGTTAAGATTTTAAGCAGTATCCTGTCTGCCTTAGTTTAAAAAAATTTTTTTTAAGTTTATTTTTATTTATCCTTGAGAGAGAGATAGAGAGCAAGTAGGGGAGAGAGAGGCAGAGAGAGAGGGAGACAGAATCCCAAGCAGACTCTGTACTGTCAGGGCAGAGCTGGACCCCGTGGGGGGTGGGGGGGCGCTGGCTCAAACCCACCACCGTGAGATCATGACCCAAGCCAAGACCAAGAGTCAGATGCTTAACCAACTGAGCCACTCCAGCACCCCTGGCTGCCTTCGTTTTAATCTAACATAGAAGCATAGTTTATTCTTACATCAACACTTTATCATCAAGGGTTTCCTATTATTTTACTCCATTGCAGCCCCCTAAATGATTTGCTCTGGTAAGTTTTTGGTATCATTTATCTTGGGGACCTCAGATCCCACCATGTGGTGACCCATCTTTATGTGTTCTGTATTCTGAGGGAGATAGAAATAGCCAGAGCAGAAATCTTGGAGAAAATCTAGAACCTGTTCTTTATCCTTAATTTACACCAATGTTGCTTTTGAGTAGAGGGTCTCTCATTAGCCATGGTGCCTTCTCTGCATTTGGTAACTTCCTTGGCTCTCGATGCTGGTTTATTCACAGCCTGGGGCTGGGCCAGATGCATGTCAGTAGTGGTAGTATCTGTAACATGAAGTGATTTGAGCAGCCATTATCACTCTTGGCCTATTTATAGAGCTTATATCAGTGGAGAAAAGGTTGGCTGGCAAGCAAGCAAAGTTGCTCTCTTCCCCGTGGTTGCAATCTCTCAATTTATATTTCAGTTTGGATAGGCCAAGTCCATTCAACCGCATTCATTTTTAACATTCCTTTTCAGTACTCCAATCTTTTAGCACTGCAGTTTCTTAGTCAACTTCACTTTTTTTTTTAATTTTTATTTAAAAAAAAATTTTTTTTTAACGTTTATCTATTTTTGAGACAGAGACAGAGCATGAACGGGGGAGGGTCAGAGAGAGGGAGACACAGAATCTGAACCAGGCTCCAGGCTCTGAGCTGTCAGCACAGCTGACAGTGTGTCGAACTCACGGACCGCGAGATGATGACCTGAGCCGAAGTCGGCCGCTCAACCGACTGAGCCACCCAGGTGCCCCATCAACTTCACTCTTAAGGAAAAAGCCAAACAACTATTCCCACACTGAGAATAATTAGCAATAATTCTTTACTATCATATAATATTTAGTATTCAGATTGCTCTGTTGTCTCATAAATGTATTTTTATACTTAACTCAGATTGAGTCAAATAAGGTCTGTAATGTTTTGTAATTTAAAGGTCCCCCACTTTGTTTTTTTCCCCTGGCAAATTATTTGTTGAAGAAAATTTTCCCAGTTTGAATTTGCCAGTTATATTCCAATGGTGGTATTAAACGTGTTCCTCTGTCCCTTTGGTTTCTTGTTATTTGGCTTTAGGTTTAGAGGCTTGATCAGATTCAGCTTCTATAATGTATAGTCTCTCCTTTTTCTTTGAGGGGGGAAAATATTTTATAGGTGATGTTGAGTACTTGCATTAGGAGGCGCTTAATGTTTGGTTCTCTGTGGTATTAGCAGCTCTTGATAATCACTGCTGAATTCCATTACTTAATTACTCATAACTCCTCACTCTGAATGCCCTTCATCATTCCCGGTTCTAGCCTTTTATAATGTACCTTGTTTATAGCCTCTTCGACCTCTTCCATTTGAGAGCTAAGCGAAGGGATGGATTGCTGTGGAGAAGAGGGCTATTTCAACTCTATTATAGTTTTGTAGGAGTTTTTATTTCAATCCTGATCTTTGGTTACTGCATTGTCCATTTTATCCATGCTACAACTTCTCAGTGGAAAACTAATCCCAAATGCAACAAATAATCAAAAGAAATCTTTGAAAAGCAATATTTGTTTTGAGATATTAGTGCTTACTTAAGATAAGGGTACTATTGTCATTAAAGTAAGTTAGTGTTTATATATAAAAATTAGAAACAAGGTTAATTTTTCTACTTCAAAGGATTTGGCAACACCACCATTAGGGACATAATGGAATCTCTTCCTAGAACTGAACATCTAGGAAGAGGGGGCTTCTTTTTGATTTATTTTTATATCCAAGTTGATAGTACTGTTAAGGTGTTTCATTATTAGTCATGGTGATTTTTTAAAATGATTCTTCAGTTCATCAATTTAACAAATATTTATTAAATATTATGTATTAGGGCGCCTGGGTGGCTCAGTTGGTTAGGTGTTCCACTTTGGCTCGGGTCGTGATCTCACAGTTCACAAGTTCCGAGCCCCGCGTTGGGCTCTGTGCTGTCAGCTCAGAGCCTGGAGCCTGCTTCATTCAGATGCTGTATCTCCCTCTCTCTCTGTCCTTTACCCACTCAGGCTCTGTCTCTCTCTGTCTCTCAAAAACAAACAGACGTTAGAAGAAAAAAATTAAAGGGGTACCTGGGTGGCTCAATTGGTTAAGCGTCTGACTATGGCTTAAGTCATGATCTTGGATGGGTTTGAGCCCCATGTTGGGCTCTGTACTCACAGCTCAGAGCCTGGAGCCTGTTTCATTCAGATTCTGTGTCTCCCTCTCTCTCTGCTCCTATCCCGCTCATGCTCTCTCTCTCTCTCTCAAAAAGGAACCAACATTAAAAAAAATTTTTTTTAATTAAAAAAAAAAGCAAAACTTCAAAACACCTTAACTTGGGCTCTGTTTTTTTGTTTTTTTTTTAAGTTTTTAGGTGCAGGGTAGTCAGAGTTTGACAAAGAGCTTAGAAAATGGTTTTAAAGACTCACAACTGATTGTCATGGATTTTTTTTTTTTTTAACTTTGGTCTCAATTATTAGGAAAGCTATTCTTATTTAAAAAAAGAGCAGTAGATACAAACTATAATCTATTTTATATCATAACTGTCTTGGAGGCAGAAACTTCTCTCATTGTTGGTGGTAGTCTCATGATTTTTTTTTAAGTTCCATTAACATAAGAAGTATTTTTACAACAGTGTAGAAGTAGTCTAGTTGCTTTGATTTTCAGTGCTAGAAGAGTGCATCATTTTTGAATCATAGTTTCAGTGATAAACACAGTTGAATATTTAAACTGTAAAGAAACCCCACAATTTTTGAATTTTGAAGGCAAGCCTATTAAAAAAATAACTTTAAAATATTTGTTTAGACTGCTGTGAGACTATTTATTTATTTTTTAAAGATTTTATTCTTGTGGCGCCTGGGTGGCTCAGTCGGTTGAGCATCCGACTTCGGCTCAGGTCATGATCTCGCAGTCTGTGAGTTTGAGCCCCGTGTTGGACTCTGTGTGACAGCTCAGAGCCTGGAGCCTGCTTCGGATTCCGTGTCTCCCTCTCTCTCTGCCCCTCCCCCTCTCATGCTCTGTCTGTCTCTCTCTCTCTCTGTGTCAAAATAAATAAACATTAAAAAAATTTAAAGATTTTATTCTTTTTAAGTAATCTCTACACCCAACATGGGGCTCGAACTCACAACCCTGAGATCCAAGAATTGCATGCTTCACCGACTGAGCCATCCAGGCGCCCCTGCTGTGAAGCTATTTAGACTGCAATTCCCTTGCTTAATAAACTCCTTCCCTATTAATATGTCATAGTTTTTACTTTTATTGGTTAATTGGTATGCCGTGAGCATAATTTTAAGTAAGTGCGGTATAGAAAAGTATATCTATTTTTTTTTTCAAATATAAATATACTAAAGAAATGGTGGTTTGGGGGTTTCTACAAAGTAAAAACAATGGATATTTGTTTTTAGGGAAAGTTATCAAAGGAGTAGCCTTGTTTACTTCTTAAATGTAAAAGGTAGATATACTTTGATTTACATGAAATAAGATTTTTTTTGGTTAAAATTTACTTACTTTAAAAAATGTTTATTTATTTATTTTGAGAGCGAGAGAGCCATCAGGGAAGGGACAGAGAGAGAGGGAGACAGAGAATCCCAATCAGGCTCTGCGACTGCCAGCACCCAGCTGGATGTGGGGCTCAAACCCACGAACTATGAGATCATGATCTGAGCTGAAACCAAGAGCTGGACGCTTAGCTGACTGAGCCACCCATGCACCCCATAGACATACATATACATGTATATGTATCTAGCAATCTCTACATCCAAAGTGGGGCTTGAACCCATGACCCTAAGATTAAGAGTCACATGCTCTTCTGACTGAGCCAGCTGGGTGCCCACAAAAGATGTATTCTTGTATAATTGTGGCAAAACCAAATTATGAAGTGGCTTAGTATTTATTTAAACATTGATAGTTTGCATTAGTTGAGCCATAGATATAAGGAAGGAAAAAATGTCATGCCATTTGCTTTTCCTGTGGCTGCAATTTTGAAAAAATAATTAGTTTCTTAAGTCTTGTATCATTATTACGCATATCTGAAAGGCATGTGCTAAGCTATGATGCATTTGTAGATAAAGCCAGTGCTAAAGGGCAACTACACTTGTAGCAGAGTTTGTCCTTAAAATATTTATTTATTCATTCATTTATTGAAAACATTTTTTTAAATGTTTATTTTTGAGAGAGAGACAAAGAGACAGAGCACTTGTTGGGGAGGGGCAGAGAGAGAGGGAGACACAGAATCTGAAGCAGGTTCCAGGCCCGAGTTGTCAGCACTGAGCCCGACAGGGGCTGGAGATTGTGACCTGAGCTGAAGTGAGCGGCTTAACCGACTGAGCTACCCAGGCGCCTGTATTTATTTATGTAAAAAAAATTTTTTTTAACATTTATTTATTTTTGAGAGACAGAGCACGAGCAGGGGAGGGGCAGAGAGAGAGGGAGACATAGAATCCAAAGCAGGCTCCAGGCTCCGAGCTCTCAGCACAGAGCCTGATGCGGGGCTCCAACTCACCAACCGCGAGTTCATGCCCTGAGCTGAAGTCAGACGCTTAATCGACTGGGCCACCCAGGCGCCCCCTATTTATTTATTTTTAAATGTTTATTTTTGAGAGAGTGCGTGTGAGCAGGGGGTGGGAGAGCAGAGAGGGAGACAGAATCCCAAGCAGGCTCTGCTTTGTCAGTGCAGAACCCAGCTTGACTCTGAGCTGAAATCAAGAGTCAGACATTTAAGTAACTGAGCCACCCAGGTGCCTCTGTCCTTAAAATTTTTAAGTGGTTGGGAAATTATTAAAAATAAAGGATTTTAAAATGGCCAGTTTTTGAAAAAGCAAAATGTCCTCAAGATTTTATTTTAATGAAACTTGTTTTTTAAACATTATATCTACAGGCCCTAGCAAAATATCTTTTACCTAATAAATACTGAATAGAAGTATATGTTGTTCAACAGATATTAAATGTCTGCTCTGTTGGGTGTTTTTCTAGATGCTACGGTGAGACAAGTCTTGTGACCTCTTGTATTCTATGAAACAGAAAATAAACTATAAATACACAAATGAGCAAGGTAACTTTAGATCCCTTTTAAAAAATGGAGAATAATGGGGTATGGGTGAGAGGTGTTTAGTATATTTATGGAAGGCCTTTTTTTAGGTGAGTTTGAATTGAGATCTGAAATACAGGAGCTATCCTGCCTTCATAAGAGTGAAGGAACGTGCTTTCCTGGTAGTGGGAACAGCAAATGCAGAACCCCTTGAGTCAGAAAAGATCTTATTTACATGTTGAAAATGAAAGAAAACAATGAAACAAAATGATGCTGAAGTGAGACTAAAGCAGTACATGCCTCGTAGGCCAAAAAATTTTATTTTAATTGTAAGGAAATGTATGTAAAAGAAACTGCAAGTCTAAGCAAGGAGCAGTCTTGTTTACCTTCTTCAGTGGACAATGTAGATATACATTTATTCACTCAGGAGATATATTCTTGTATATTTGTGGGGAAACCCCAAATTTTAAATATTAAACCTCAAATACATTAGGAAAACTTATTTTGAGGAGCCTGTATGAAAGCCTTATTTTTAAAATATATAACCTATGGGGCACCTGGGTGGCGCAGTCGGTTAAGCGTCCGACTTCAGCCAGGTCACGATCTCGCGGTCCGTGAGTTCGAGCCCCGCGTCAGGCTCTGGGCGGATGGCTCGGAGCCTGGAGCCTGTTTCCGATTCTGTGTCTCCCTCTCTCTCTGCCCCTCCCCCGTTCATGCTCTGTCTCTCTCTGTCCCAAAAATAAATAAAAAACGTTGAAAAAAAAAATTAAAAAAAAATATATATAACCTAAATTATCTTTTGTAAAGATCCAGATGTTGAGAACTTTCATTTTGGTTGAAGGAGGCTACTTGGGTAGCACAGTCTAGTCTTAGGTTAAGAAGCAGGTTGGAAATTCAGAAACTGTTCTACTAAATATATCTATCTGATTCTATCTAAATATATCTTGGCCATTGACCTACATATTCTTTTCTTAGAAATGAGGATTATACATTTCAGGTTAACTATGAGCAATAATTAATAAAAATAATTAAAATGTTCTGGAAACCTAAATGGAATTGTTTAGGAAGTTGTCAGTGTGGGCAGACCACTCATTCTTTGTATCTTTTTAAATTACAGCTTTATAAAGGGTCTACAAATAAGCAATAAAACATTGATCAGTTTCTTCTTCTTTTCTTTTTTAAGTTTATTTTGAGAGAGAGAACATGCAAGTGTACCAGTGGGAGAGGGGCAGGGAGAGAGGGAAAGGGAGAATCCCAAGCAGGCTCTGAGCTGTCAGCACAGAGCCCAGTGCGGGGCTTGATCCCACAAACTGTGAGATCATGACCTGAGCCTAAATGAAGACTTGGGAGGCTTAACTGACTGAGCCACTTCAGGCATTCCTCATCAGTTTCTTTTTTAAAAGTAATAGTGACTGAAGCACTCTTTTAGTAGGTTTTTCAGTTGAAATTGCCTACTTATTATTTTTTAAAATGTTCCTTGAGCCTTTTTGAAACATTGAGGTCTTGGCTAATTACATGGTCGAATTTTATGCTGTGTCTGAAATTGACTATAGTCACTAGTAGCAGTGCTTGGAGGCACTAGGATGCCAAGATACAAGGGCCAGGGTAATGCAGGGTAATGCAGATTGCTCTCGTGTTGACTTTTCAATGAAGTCTGCAAGTAGATCTGTTTTCTGTATACAGTGACCCCTAGCTCCTGCAATAATGTTTACGCAGATGACTGTACCATATGTGTACTGTAGCACCACATGCATTTTTAGAAAGCAAAAATGAGATCTGATAGGTTCATGTAACTTTGATAAATCCAAGGTACAACTGGCCTCTAGCCTGTTTGGGGCTAGAAACTCATTTGATATCATCTGGGCACTATTTTTCTCTTTGTATACTGGCTTTCTACTGCTTTTCTTCGTGGGCTTCATTTTTAGCCAGACTTTTCTTTTATGAGGGCAAAATTGGTTTTCCAACAGCTCCAAGCTAACAGTTTCCTCAGCATTTAGAAAAAATTAATAGAATTTATATTTCAGAGTAGTTTTAGATTTGCTAAAAAATTGAGCAGAAAGTGCAGAATTCCTGCATACCCCCTCTTCAGTTTCCCTTTGAATAACATCTTGCATTAGTTTGGTACACTTGTTACAATTGATGAGCTAATATTGATACATTACTAAAGTCCATGTTTACATTAGTTAGGCCCCACTTTTTGTGTTGAAAAACAGATACCATAACACAGAATAACAGTTCTGTGGATTTTGACAGATGCCTAATGCCTGTTGGTCATTGTGGTATCCAGCAGAATAGTTTCACCGCCCTAAAGATTTCCTTTGCTTTACTTACTATTCCTTCCCCTTCTTCATTCCTCTTTGGCAACCATGAATTTTTTTTTTTTTTTTTTTTGGCAATTTATTTTAATAGACTTTTTTTTTTTTTTTTTTTTTTTAAGTAGTTTAAGGTTCACAGCAAAATTGAATGGAAAGTACAGAGAGTTTTCCATGTACCCCTTGGTCCCACACATGCTTGGTCTGCCCCATTATCAATATCCTTAATCAGGGTGGTACATTTCTAACAACTGAGGGACCTCCATTGACACATCATCACCCAGAGTCCATAGTTAACATTAGAGCTAACTCTTGGTGTTGTATAATTTCTGGTTTTGGACACATAATGTGTATCCACCATTGTAGTATCACACAGAGTAGTTTTCACTGCCCTAAACATCCTCTGTGGTCCACTTGTTCATCTTTCCTTCCTCTGAGCCTCTGGCAACCACTGATCTTTTTACTCTCTGTATAGTTTTGCCTTTTCTAGAATGCCATATAGTTTGAATTATAGAGTATATAGCCTTTTCAGATTGGCTTCTTTTACTTAGTCACATACATTTAAGTTTTCTTCAGGTCTTTTCGTGGCTTAATAGCCCATTTCTTTTTAGTACCGAATAATATTCCATTGTTGGGATGTACCATAGTTTACTTGGTCACCTGCTGAAGGATGTCTTGGTTGTTTCCAATTTTTGCAGCTAGCCTGTAGCATTTTTGACTGAAAACACAATATTGAAAGCATTCTTTTTCTTGACTTTATTACTGTCATCTATAGCAAATATTTATCCCCCCCCCCCCCCCCAGGTGGTTTCCCCCTGTAAGGGTTTTATTATTAGCTTTTCAAAAGATGGCAAGTGTTAGAGGAAATTTTTCTCCTAGGCTAAGATAAGAATAGTTCTATTTTAAAAACAGTAAAATGAGGGGCGCCTGGGTGGCGCAGTCGGTTAAGCGTCCGACTTCAGCCAGGTCACGATCTCGCGGTCCGTGAGTTCGAGCCACGCGTCAGGCTCTGGGCTGATGGCTCGGAGCCTGTTTCCGATTCTGTGTCTCCCTCTCTCTCTGCCTCTCCCCCGTTCATGCTCTGTCTCTCTCTGTCCCAAAAAAAAAAAAACAAAAAAACAGTAAAATGCAAATTAAATGTTTCTCCATTGTTAATCTAGCATTGACTGGTTTACAATCAGTAAATTGTAAGTGAAATTAACACTCAAAATAACATTCTTAGTTTAGTACTTAACTGTAGTATCATTTTGTAGCTGGAAAATGTGCTTAGTGAGGTTACATGACTTGTCCAAAGTCACATAGGCTTCAGATAAAAACAAAGGTCATATTAATGTAAATCTTCTGGGTTTTGCATGGCACTTTGCTCTCCTTTTACTTAATCCTAACATTTTTGGGGGGAGGGAGCACCAGTTAAATTTTGTATCTAAGTGGTTCAGAATCTACAGATTCTCTGTATTAATTCCTCTGTGTAATCTCTATTTGTTTCTCTGACTCCAAAGCCCTTACGCTTTATGGTTTAGCAAAACTATCACCTAATTGTTTATGATAAATTAAGAGTGATGGATTGAGGGTTGTCAATAGCAAATATTTATTGAGTGGCTCGTTGTTTTAAGATATAGTGCTAGGTGGGATGTACTGTGGAGTGATGATGACTGATAAAGAACTTGGACTCTGGAGTTGCTTCTGAGAAAATCCTGACTCCAGTATTAACTTTGTGAGTTTGTGCAAATTCCTTAACTTTGCTTCTATCTGTAAAATAGAATAATAGTATTTACCTTATGGGGTTGTTGGGGGTGGGTTAATGCATTTAAATGCTTAGCAGTTTTCTGGAGATTAAAGAGTGCTTGACTTTAATAGTGTTACTGTTTTTATACATATGAACAGATGTAGTGTATCCTTGGGCATCAAACAGTTCCATGCAGTCATCCAAAGGCTGGATAATTTGCAGTTATTTTTACAAAAATGTAAGATTAGCACTAAAATACTACTAAAACTACTCCTCTTTCCTACATAAATGCTATGTATTGAGAAGTGTCTAAGTAGTGTGCTTGGGCAGTCTATGCTTTAGACTTTTTAATGTTTATTTATTTTTGAGAGCAAGAAAGAGTGTGAGCAGGGGTGGGGCAGAGAGAGAGGGAGACACAGACTCTGAAGCAGGCTCCAGGCTCTGAGCTGTTAGCCCAGAGCCTGACACAGGGCTCAAACTCATGAACCGTGAGATCATGACCTGAGCCGAAGTCAGACACGCAACCGAGCCACCCAGGTGCCCCTATGCTTTAGACTTTTTAAAGCATTATGTTGTTTCATATATGCACGTGTTTCTTTTAACCTTCAGAATGTGTATTTCTACTTCCTACTCCTTTTTAACTTTTACAGATTAGGAACTGAAGAACAAAGGTTGAGACTCATCCTAGGTTATACAGTTAGTGGCAGAATGAAGATTAGAACCCAAGTTCCTGACTCCTACCTAAATTATTTTTTTCTTCTCTACTTTGCTGCATTTCTTTTTCTTTTCTCTTTTCTTTTCTTTTCTCTTTTTTCTTTTCTTTCTCTCTTTTTTATTTTAAGAAAGAGCAAGCATGAATTGTGGAGAGGGGCAGAGAGAATCTCAAGCAGGCTCCATGTTCCGTGCAGAGCCCAAAGTGAGGCTTAATCCCACGACCCTAGAATCATGACATGAGCCAAAATCAAGAGTCAGATGCCCAACCAGCTGAGCCACCCAGGCGCCCTGCTGCCTTTCTTCTTCATGTCATTACTTACACATACAGTGAGAGGTGCACAGAGAAAAATAGAGAAAATCGTAGCCGATTGTCAAAGATGAGATTTTTTCCAGTTCATTGTTTTATTTGGTCTTAGGAGTGCCAAGATTACTTTAATATTCTTGGCAGGAAAATCCCTCCCTAACCTCTGCTGAGCTTAGACCTCAATATGAAATATCTAGTGCTTCTCCAACATTTCTTTGGATGTCTCAAAGGCACTTTAGAATCCGTAAGCCTAAAACCAAACTCTTGATGTCCTTTTCTCTTCCATTCACTACACAGGTCCTTTCATGTTCTCTTAGTGATTGGTTCTACTGTCAGTCTAGTTGCAGAATCCAGAAACCGAAGACTTGCCCTTGACACGTGCCTTTCTCCGCATGTTTCCTCCATGATCTCACATCCATCCACATCCACATGTTGCCAGAACCATTAGTCCAGAGCTACTGTAATTTTTTTTTACCTTGCCTTTGAATTGTTCTACTGACATTTACTTGTCTCCTTTTCCATCCTGTCTCCACGATGCAGCCAGAGTGTACAAATCAACTTAAATCTATGTCTCCTTCCTCTCTTTGTAATAGTGGGTTCCTATTTACTTTTGGCTATGTTACATTCCTCTTTCTTTTTCTCTTTTTATGGTGCCAATATATCTTCTCTCTGACATACTTACCACAGTAGTAAATTTCATGTTTGTGTGATTATTCAGTTGTGTGATTATTCATTTGTCTCTTTCTTAGACTTTACTGTCAGGGAAGTACTGCATATTTCCCAGTGCCTGGCACAGGTACTCAATAAATATGTGCCTAATACATGAATGGATTCAGATAACATTGTAGACATGTTACAGTGTTCGTTCTGTGAGGAACTTGAAGTGAAGAGGAAGAAGAGAGAATAGAAAGGTTTAAAAAAATACTGTTTCTTGAAATTTGACTTTGAAGTTGTGTACTAGGTGCTTTGCATGTGTTACTCATTTTGTCCTGCCAAGGACTGAAGTTTTAGAAACAAGGAAATTGTGGCTTAGAGAACATCAATAATTTGTCAGTGGATACATGGTGCTTCAAATTAACTTTCTTTTCTTGCATCAGGAATGATGTTCTTAGGAACTTTTGTTCTCTTGTTGGAAAGGTGTGGATCACCATATCTTATGGCTACCACTGTATTGAATTAGTGTTACTACCATATTGTATGAATGCTGAGAGTAACATTGATGAAAAGTGACTGACAGCAGTTTTATTTATGCAGGATTATTGTCTTTGCTAACATAGACCTCTTCATATTAATCTAATCAATTTTAAGTTATCTCAAATGAAACTTTGAAATCCCATCTTGGGTTTTGAGTCCAGTGCCTCTGACCTTTCTTGCTTTTAATGTTTTTTCTCATGTCTCTCTTGGTATACAGTTTTAAGATTCTGTGGTAGCCCATTTTATCCTTGCTTTCATTTATTAAAATCATTCTTACCTTTCCAAACCCATATTTTATTATCTTCTTCATAGATAGTTTTCCTGGTTCTGATCTGGTGAATGTCTGGAGTTGTTTATACCTCTCCTGTAGCACTTCCTTAATTTTGCACTACTTGTTACATTCATCCAGTTCATTTGTGTGAGCTGCTTACTGTCTTTAACTGCTCTGAAACACTTAAATAGTAGGTTTTCAAGCCACAGATTTGTTTCTGATTATATCTCAGTGTGAGTACTGTGATTTATTCATTTTTGTAAGCCCAGACCTAGTTGCTTGACATAATAGGTATTTGATACATATTAGTTGAATTAAATACCCTCTGCCCTAGTTTTTCTTTTAAAAATGGTTTTAATATTTTGAAGAGTTTGAAGAGACATATAACAAGATCAGATTTTAGTTTTTAAACAAAATAATTCTGGCTGCATTTGTAGCAATCAAGAGTGGGTATGAGGAGACCACTATGATTATTATAGTAGTCCAGGCAGTAGGGAAATGAAAATGCCTGAAGGATATTTGGGATATTTGGGTGGCCAAATTGATAGGATGTGGTGTTAAAATGGAATTTGGGGGTATCCCTTTTGGATTTGATAACAATACAGAATTAATTACACATTAAGTGCTTGCTAGAGGAAAGGCAGGTTTGGGTTTTTGTTTTTGTTTCTTTTTAAACATGAAATTTGCAGTATCTTTAAGATAATTTAACTAGAATGTCAAGGAGGCGATTGATCACCGGGTTTTTGGAGATCTTTGGAAGAGCCCTTTGGTCTAAAGTTGTGAATTTGGGAGCTAAGGGTGTTGATCATACCACCTTGAATTACAACAAGAGAAAAGAGGGCCCAACTCTGGGCCATGAAGAACTAAATTTGGAGTTCCAGGTTGGTGAACAGTAGGAGATTGGGGAGAGTGGTGTGCCTGGAGAGAGCATGGAAGCTCCATATACTTTCCCCATGTGCCTCTTCATCTGGTTGTTGATTCATATCCTTTAAACTGGAATATGTCAATTATTCAGTCAAGATGACCTGGTGGAAACTCTTCCCGTAGGTTATTAAAGTGGCTACTTTGGACATGATGCGCCCAGAGCCCCTGTCAAAGATAATTCTTTGTTGAAGTTGAAGAACATCATTCTGGCACCTCACATTGGAAGTAGTCCTTACCAAGCCAGTTGACAGATGATGGAATATTTGGTTGTATGTATCCTGGTTTCTCTCAATGGTCTTAACCATTCCTAATGAATTGGTACTTAAATGATCTTATGTGAGCTGAGACTTCACTGGGATGAAACATGGCAGATTAAATGGGAAAACAGTTCTTAAAAAAATAACTACATTTAGAGAGATGAGAATGAGTCAACAAAGGAGATATAAGTTGGTTGAATTGGAGAGGAAGGAGGAAAAACCAGAATAGTGTGATGGTATAGAAGTCTGTGGAAAGGGATTTTCAAGAAGGAGGAAATATGGTTAACAGCATCAGATACTGTTCAGAGGTAAGGAATGAAGACTAAACATGTCTTTTGGATTTAATAACATGAAATAAAGGTAGTCTTAGCAAACTTTAGGTAGAATAATGGAAACAGAGATTAGATTGCATTGGGTTAAGCAGCGAAAGACAAGGAGTTAGAGATGCTGAGGCACTGAGTGGCTCAGTCAGTTAAGCACCTGACTTCTGCTCGGGTCATGATTTCATGGTTTGTGAGTTCGAGCCCTACATTGGGCTCTCTTCTGTTTCTGCTATCCGTGTAGAGCTCACTTTGGATCCTCTGTCCCCCCTGCCTCTCTCCCAATCGCACATGTGCACGTGCTCTTTCTCTGTCTTTCAAAAATGAATAAACACTGGGAAAAAAAGGAATTAGAGATGCTGTTGGATCCTAAAGTTTGGTAGTTGAGGTGAAAGAGCAAGAAAGATGTGTGCCTTTGTTTTTGTTTCTTTTTTTTTAACGTTTATTTATTTTTGAGACAGAGAGAGACAGAGCATGAACAGGGGAGGGTCAGAGAGAGAGGGAGACACAGAATCTGAAACAGGCTCCAGGCTCCGAGCCATCAGCACAGAGCCCGATGCGGGGCTGGAACTCACGGACCATGAGATCATGACCTGAGCCAAAGTCGGACGCTCAACCGACTGAGCCACCCAGGCGCCCCGGTTTTTGTTTCTTTTAAAGTGAGACGTGGACATACTTTTCAAACATTTCATTCCCTTCACAGTGTCTTTGCAGAGCAGAAATTTTTAATTTTAATAGTCTATTTTTTCTTTCATGGGTTGTGCTTTGGGCATTACATTTAAAAATTCATTGCCAAGGGGCGCCTGGGTGGCTCAGTTGGTTGAGTGTCTGACTTTGGCTCCGGTTATGATCTGGTGGTTCACGGGTTCGAGCCCTGTGTCGGGCTCTGTGCTGACAGCTCAGAGCCTGGAGCCTGCTTTGGAATCTGTATCTCCCTCTCTCTGCCTCTCCCTTGCTCGCGCTCTTTCTCTCTCTCAAAAACAAAAATAAAGCATTAAAAAAAAATTTAAAAACTTTATTGCCAGGGGCACTTAGGTGGCTCAGTCGGTTAAGCGACTCTTGATTTTGGTGAGTCATGATATCACAGTTGGTAAGATTGAGCCCTGCATAGGGGGCTCTGTGCTGATAGGGCAGAGCTTGCTTGGGATTCACACTCTCCCTGTCTTTCTCTCAAAAAATAACATTAAAAGAAATGAAAATTCATTGCCAAACCTAAGTTCACTTAAATATTCTCCTGTTTTCCACTAGAATTTTTATAGTTTTGCATTTTACATTTATGTCTCTCATCCATTTTGAGTTTTGTGAAATGTGTAAGGTCTGTGTCTAGGTGATTTTTTTTTTTCATGTGAATGTCCAGTTGTTCCAGTACCATTTGTTCAATGGAATTATTTATCCATTGAAATGCTTTTATTGCTCTTTCATCAGTGGTTAAATGTGTTCTGGGCTCTCTATATCTGTTCCATTTATCTGTGTGTCTGCCTTTTGGCTCGTACGACATTGTCTTGATTACCGTAGCTTTTATAGTGAGTCTTGAAACTGAGTAATGTCAGTCCTTCAACCTTCTGTGCTGTGTTGACTATTCTGGGTCTTTTGCTTTTCCACATAAACTTTGGAATCTGTATATCTACAAAATAGCTTGGGGTTTTGATTGGGAATATATCAAATCTGGATCAGATTGGGAAAAATTGACATCTCAACAATAATGAGTCTTCCAAACTATGGATACAGACTATTCCCCTATTTCTTTATATCATCTTAAAAGTTAAGAATAGACAACTTTGATCTGTGGTGATAAAGGTCCAAAAGATGGTTACTTTGGGGGGAGGGGCAGGTAATGATTAGGGCATGGAGGAGGCTTTTGGGATTTGGGGAGTGTTCTGTTATCTATGTGGTCATTATATGGATATGTTTATTTTGTAAAAATCATCAAGTTGTATACTTAACAATGTGTACACTTCTTTGGTAAAATTTTCAAAAAAAAATATTTTTTTTTTGAGGGAGACTGCAAGTAGGAGAGGGGACATAGGGAGAGGGGGAAAGAGGATCTGAAATGAGTTCTATGCTGACAGCCGAGAGCCCTGTGTAGGTCTCAGACTCTCAAACTGCACGATCATCATCTAAGCCAAAGTCAGATGCTTAACTGACTAAGCCACCCATGTGCCCCTATTTTCAATATTTATTAAAAAAGAAAAAAAAAAAACTTAGAGGAGAGGGTCTGACTGTTTTGATTAAAGAGCAGAAAACTTGGAACCCAAATTTGTGTTTTAGTGGTCTTAATACTTAGTAGCTTTGACATTTTGTGGGTATAGATATTTTGTGAGGAAGGAAGTAGGTAAAGAATTTAAATAGCGAAAATAAGAGTAGACTTATATGAAAGGTTTTGGGGTTTCTTATAGATTGTTTTTATGTTGAATGGTTTATGGTCACAGATACAGAGAGAACTTTTTTAGTATCAATTTTAAACAAAATGACGGACCGAAGTAGACTAAATCTTGGGAAAAAATTAGGTCATGAATTCTATTTGAAACATAGTGTTCTCCCAAGGGTGGTTGGTGTAAGCCCTATTACTTGGTATTTGATGCTAGATTAGAACAGTAGAAGGCGTCCTGTTTGGAACAGTTCCACATTATTGCAAGGAAATAGGATCACTTGTAAGGATTTAAAAATTTTTTTTAAAAAATATTTATTTTGAGAGAGAGAGAGCGCAAGCGGGGGAGGGGCAGAAAGAGAGAGGGAGACACAGAATCCGAAGCAGGCTCCAGGCTCTGAGCTGTCAGCACAGAGCCCGATGCGGGGCTCGAACTTTTGAACTGTGCGATCATGATATCAGAAGTCGGACACTCAACCAACTGAGCCACCCAGGTGCCTGTAAGGATTTTTTTTTTTTTTTTTTAACTTTTTGTGACCACAGGAAATATTATATCTTGTACTCTAGTGATCAGGAGCATTGTTATTTTGTCATTAAAATGTTGACCATCTTTAAAGTTGCTTTTGTGTCTAAGTAGCCGTATTTACTGCAGAGTATTGTTTTATATAAGAGAGCAATGTTGGAATTCAAGAATTATCTAATAATATGGATTGTACGTGTGGGGAAGCAGTGTAAATTAATGGGTTAATCGGTATATATCATGTTTGAGGCATTAGCTGCTTATTTTTCTTACAGGTCTAAGGTGGTGATATGTAGGAATGCTAGCAATTAGAATGCCCCATTTTACCTTGACTGTAGAGAAAATCTTGCCTAGAAGCAGTTTCACATAATGGGCTGTGATTGTGTCAACTTGTGGTTTCAACGGAAAAGTGCCTGTAGCAACAGTAAACTTCTAACAGCAGATGACTTCAGTTTGCATTTGTCACATTAGGAACAACAATACTGTTTTAGTTTATTCATTCATTCGTTTTATGTCTTTATAATGGTGTTAAAGGATGGTTAGTGATTGTAGCCCAAAAGGAGTAAAATCGAGCAGTGTAAAAGGCAGACCTTTCCTATGTTGAGTGTTTAATGATTTTGTATACTCTGCTATGTCAAAACTCTCAGGAGGGTTTCCTATAGTGGTTGGTCTTAGATAAGACCCCGTTAATCATTGTCTATTCTCACAGTTCTAAGTTCACAGGAAGTTCTTAAACATCTAAAAATGTGTTGTGAGAAGGAAGACTTTCTTATATGTGTGTGTTTTATTGATGCTTTTATATCTTTTTTTGGTCCAAGTATAATTTGTTACCTATCAGTTTATATGCTAAAGCAACAGATTTACATTTTTAAAAAAGTCTGTTTAGAGTCTCTCCTCTATTTTATGCTTTTTCTAATTTGATTCATCTACCATTCATCTGTATTCATCTACCACCTCTTCTTGTATGGATAATGTCCAAATCTGTATCTCTTTATTTTTTCCTTTGAGACCTATATTCCTAAGCATTAATCTAGTTCAAATTAAAGTTGGTTGTTTCTCTTTTTACTTTCCAGTAGTCCATATCTTAGTTTGGGGTTACCCTGTACCTAGTTCCAAATGCCAATAACTATCCAAGGAGTGGAGTGTTCCATATTGTCCCGTGGGTTGAACTGGTTGATAATGTTCAAGTCTTCTAAATTTTTGCTGACTTTCTGTCTAGTTTTATCTGATGAGGACTGGAAATCTGCAGCTTTTGGTGTTGAATTCTCTCCTTTCCATTTTGTTAGTATTTTGATTTTTATATTTTCCTGATACATTAGCTTTTGTATCATTATGAATGTCCCTCTTTGTCTCTAGTAACATTTCTTGTCTTAGTCTATTTTTATCTCATGTTTATATAAACATTAGCTCTCCTGTTGTTGGTCTCTGCATACTATACCATTTTCCATTATTTTCCCTCAACCTGTTTTATCTTTGAATCTAAGGTATGTTTCTTAGACTGTATACAATTGGGTCTTTTTTATTTATTCTGACAATCTCTGCCTTTTGATTGGAGCATTTAGGCCATTTACATTTAATGTAATTTTTAATTTAGTTGGATTTACATTTGCTGTTTTATTTTTTTAAATATTTTAAAAAAATGTTAATGTTTGTTTATTTTTGAGAGAGAGAGACTGAGTGCGAGTGGGGAAGGCAGAGAGGGAGTGAGGGAGACACAGAATCCGAAGCAGGCTCCAGGCTGTAGGCTCTGAGCTGTCAGCACAGAGCCCAACGAGGGTCTTGAACTCATGAACTGTGAGATCATGACCTGAGCTGAAACCAAGAGTCGGATACTTAACCAACTGAGCCACCCAGGTGCCCCTGCCATTTTATTTTCTAATGTCTTATTGTTGTTACTGTGTACCTTCTTTACTGTCTTGGGAGATATGTATGTGTGTGTGTATTATTCATTTTAGTGGTTGCTATGGAGATTACATCTGTATCTTCATTTGTCACAGTTGTCTTCAAATTAGTGTTTATTTAATTTCAATAAAATATAGAAACATTGCACCAGTAAGGAAGAGCTCCATCTCCTCCTTCCTTTTTATAGTATTACTTTTGTATATTATAACAGCTGTGTGTATTGTAAACCTTGCAATACAGTGTTATAATTACTGCTCTGTGTAGTCTTTTATTTTTTAAGAGAAGAAATAAGAGTCATTTATAGCGTCTTTTATGCTAACATACATATTTAGCATTTTTTGTTGTCTGCATTTCATTTTGTGGATTTGAGTCACAAATTCTTTTCTTTTAGCCTAAAGAATTTCCTTTATTATTTCTTGTAAAGCAGGTCTGCTACTAATGAAATTTCTTAGTCTGTTTATCTGGGAATTTTCTCCTCCCTCCCTCCCTTTCTTTCTTTCTTTCTTTCTTTCTTAAATCTTTTATTTTTATTTTTTTAAATGTTTATTTTTGAGAGAGAAAGAGGATTTGAAGTGGGCTCTGTGTTGACAGAGAGCCTGATGCAGGGCTCAAACCCATGAACTACAAGAGCATGACCTGAGGCAAAGCCCGACTCTTAACTGACTCTGCCACCCAGGTGCCTGTTTTTTTTCTTCCCTTCATTTTATTTATTTTTTTAGTAATCTCTACATTCAATGTGGGACTTGAACCTATGACCCTGACATCAGGAGTCACATACTCTTCCAACTGAGCCAGCCAGGCACCCCATTTTTAAAAATTCTTTTGTTTTTCTTTTTTAAAAAAAATCTTTTTAATGTTTATTTTTGAGAGAGAAAGAGAGAGAAAGAGAATGTAAGTGGGGGAGGGGCAGATAGAGAGGGAGACACAGACTCCGAAGCAGGGTCCAGACTCCGAGCTGTCAGCACAGAACCCGATGCGGGGCTTGAACTCACGAACCATGAGATCATGACCTGAGCCGAAGTTGGACGCTCAACTGACTGAGCCACCCAGGCACCCCTGAAAAAATTCTTTTGTTTTTAAAGTAGTCTCTCCACCCAACGCGGAGCTCAGACTTAAGACCCCAAGATAAAAAGTCACATGCTCTATACAGACTGCCTAACCAGGTGCCCCTTTTTGTCTTCATTTTGAAAGAATATTTTTGTTGGTTATAGCATTCTTAGTTTTTCTCCTCAGCACTTTGTTCCTTTCTATCTCTCTCCCTCTCTCTCTCTCTCTCTCTCTCTCTCTCCCTCTCCCTCTCCCTCTCCCTCTCTCTCTCTCTCTCTCCCTCTCTCCCTCTCCCTCTCCCTCTCTCCCTCTCCCTCTCCCTCTCCCTCTCCCTCTCCCTCTCCCTCTCCCTCTCCCTCTCCCTCTCCCTCTCTCTCTCTCTCTCTCTCTCTCTCCCCCTCTCTCCCTCTCGCTCTCCCTCTCGCTCTCCCTCTCGCTCTTTTTCTCTTTTTTGTTTGTGTTTTTCTTTTAGAGAGAGAGCTCCAGCAGTAGGGAGTGGGAGGCACAGAGGGAGAGACAAGCAGACTCCACATCAGCATGGAGCCCAACACGGGGCTTAGTCCCACAACCCCAGGATCAGGACCTGAGCCAAACTGAAAGGACACTCAGCCCTACTGAGCCTCCCTCCCAGGCGGTCCCTCCCCTCAGCACTTTGAATGTCATTCTACTTTCTGGCCTCTAGTGTTTCTTTTTCTTTTTCTTCTTCTTCTTTTTTTAAAAGTTTATTTATTTTGAGAGAGGGAGAGAGGGGCAGAGAGAGAAGGAGAGAGAATAATTCCAAGCAGGCTCCATCTGCAATGTCAGAGCATAGCCTGATGTAGGGTTCAGACCCACAAACTGTGAGATCATGACCTGAGCTGAAACCAAGAGTCGGAAGCTTAACTGCTGAGCCACCCAGGTACCCCACACATGTTGATACTCTTGACATTGTCCCTTGTGTTTCAGAGGCCCTGTTCATTTTTCTTCATTCTTTTTCTTTCTATTCTTCCGATTGCACAGTTTCTCTTATTTTGTTCACTGGTTTCTCTGTTCTGTCATCTTGAACATGTCGTTGAGCCCTAGTAGTGAAATTTCTTTTCAATTTTTATATTTCTTTTTTTCCTTTTTGAAGTTTTTATTTATTTTTGAGAGACAGAGCGCAAGCAGGGGAGGGGCAGAGAGAGAGGGAGACACAGAATCTGAAACAGGCTCCAGGCTCTGAGCTGACAGCACAGAGCCCGATGTGGGGTTGAGCTCAATGAACTGCAAGATCATGACCTGAGCTGCAGTCAGACGCTCAACTGACTGAGCCACCCAGGTGCCCCATCAATTTTTATATTTCTTAAGTGGAGAATGTCCATTTGGTTCTCTTGATAATTTGTTTCCTTATTGAGATTATCTACTTGTTCATTCATTGTTGCTATACTTTAATTTTTAAATCGTACCTTTCTTTAGTACTTTGAACATATTTAAAATAGTTCTTTTGAAATCTTTGTGAAGCCCATCTGAGGACACTTGTTTTTCTAGTGACTGCTTTTATCTTCTGTGTATGAGTCACATTTCCTATTTTTTAAAGGTCTCTTAGTTTTTTCTTGAAAACTGGACATTTTAGATAATATATTGCAAATATATCCAAATATATTTGGATTCGTACTATTTTTCCCTTTGAACGTGTTGCTCTTTTTTTGTTTAGGTAATGGGTAAATCTGAAATCTGTCTCTCCTGCAGTGTGTTGTTGCTTATGTCTCTGCTCAGTTTTTTATTTTTTATTTTTCCTATTTTAAATTTTAAACCTGGCTAATGGTTGCTCTTGTCCTTTCCAACACGGTTTACTAATCAGCCAGTACTTGTACAGAAATTTTGCTCAAATACCTCCCACCAATAAGGATTCTTGTTCTGTATTGATGGATCTGTATATGGATGGATGAGAGCATTTTAAAGTTCAGGCCGTTTTCAAGTCTGCTGGCTTTTTCTTTTCTTTTTTTTTTTTTTTTTTTTAAACTCTCTTGGGCTGTTTGGCATTTTCTCTGCATAATCCTGCAGCCTCAGCCAAGAATATGCTTGACCCATTCATGATCACATCCTCAGGCTAGTGGAGCCCTTGGCCTCCCTGCTTGCTTGCTGAAATTGTCACTTGCCCCTATAATGCCCTTGGGACTTAGGTGTGGCCAGCCTTTCCAGATTGAGTGAGGCCTCTTTGTAAGTGCAAAAGCTGACCCTCACATCCTCTTGGCCTGCTGCACGGAGTTAGGCTGAACCTATTGAGCTCCATGGATTTGGGGGAGGAATGGGAGCAGCCCCAGGCAAGGAACACCACAGACCCCCACTATTCTTAATAAAAATCCTGCAGGTTTTTAAACATCAGTATGTTTTGTGTATACTTTTGACAGATTCCTAGAGCTCTGTAATGGTGGTTTTGATTAATTTTGTCATGCCTTATAATTACATTTTGGGGAGTTTTGCTGACCCCATCCCTTGCTCGTAGCCAGAAGTCCTGCCCTACCAATACTTACGAAACCCTGCATACTCATAATCTGTCCCCTCTTCTTCAGTTCCTGAAGAACTATCCTAATAGTAACCACTATCTTGACATTTTGGTAACCATTCCTTTGCTTTTTAAAGTAGTTTTATTTTGTCTTAGTTTGGACTTTGTATACATTGAATGACACAGGTTTTTTTTGCAGTTAGCTTTTTTTTTTTTTTTTTTTTGCTTACCATTGTTTTTATTGTTTTATCCATGTTGATGTAGTTGTCTTTTGTTTCCACTGCTATATGCTCCTTTATTGTACCACAATGTAGAATGTACCACAATTTATTTTTCCATTCCACTGTTTGTTAGTAGATGTTTTGTTTTTGTTTTGTCTATCTCAGAAACAGAGCTGCTGTGACCCATGTGTTTCTCTAGACAATGTTTTTCAAGTTTTAGGTCACCACCTACTGGGTTGTGAAATCAGTTGACTGAGTCATGACCAACACTAAATTTTTTCAATGTATAGAATGAAAAAGAAAACATCTGAGTACGTACTTGACATAGGTTTTTGTTTCACGAATGTTACCACAGGAAGCTCCAAACTCCTAAGTCACCCCTTATTTCCTGCAGTCTAATCTTCAGAAAGCACCACGCAGTCCCTGTTCTTTTCCTTCCCCTCCTTCTCCAGCTCAGTTCTACTTTAGTTCATCATCAGCACAATCACCAATATTCTTACCTTCCTCTCTGAACTTCCCCTTTACCTTCTTGCACTAATAGCAACATGGCTTTCCACTGAGGGCACTGCTTTACCTTGCAAGGGAGTGGCTGTGCTTTTTTCCTCCTGCAGTCCTTATCCTCTGCCTTGGATTTCCTTGTTCCTCATTGCCACTTTTCAGATAATTGCTGTCATCTTTTGACCACTGACCCGTTATGCTGTGATGATTTTTGTTCCTTGCTTAGTGTCATTTTGTCCATTATTACTGTTAATTCTTGGTGATTTCAGTATACACAGATGATCCTTCTGACACTGCCCACTCAGTTCTGTGAACTCACCTGTAATGATTTTGTTCTCTACCTTAGCCACTTATTTCCACAGTCATACTTTAACCAGTGTTTCTCAAACTATCTGTTGCGAAGGACCATTGTATTTTTTTTTTTTAAGTTGATTTATTTATTTTGAGAGAGACAGGATGCAGAGGAGGGGCAGAGAGAGGGGGAGAATCCCAAGCAAGCTCTACGTGGTCAGTGCAGAGTCCCACACGGGGCCCCAAACTCTTGAAACTGTGAGATCATGACCTGAGTCACAATCAAGAGTCACATGCTTAATTGACTGAGCCACCCAGACACCCCTGGACCAGTGTATTTTTATTTCCAATCCAAATTGGTAGATTTTTGTTTTGTAAAATACGGTCAGCTAACTACTAGGAAATTGAAATGCTGTTTGGTTGTCATGACAGTATCAAATGGCTCAAAGTTTCTAGTCAATTACTCTTAATTTCTATAAGATAGTCCTTGAAGAACATTTTTAGTATAGCACTATTTTAGATCTTGGCAGTTACCAATAAATGTAACCCTTCCATCCTTAACTCCACTGGGATGTCCATTCCATTGGACATTTTCACTGCCCTGTACCTTCTGGATGTGATAATTACAATCATTTCCTTGCATGCACTCTTGTTTCTTTCTTGTACTGTTCTGCTTGCTTGGTGAAACTAGAATTCTGGTTAAATTTCTTCCTCTTCTGTGCTTGGACTTACGTAGCTGAACTTCAGAGGAGAAAAACATAACCACATGTACCAGTCTCACTTGAAATTCATACTCCAGCCCTTAAAGTGGGCCCTTGTTATTGCCTGGAAATCCTACACTGTATTTCCCTAGTGTCTTCACTTCCTCACTACTTTTTCACACCTGGTCCTATGATCAACCTCAACACCACCTCATTGGTCTTCCCTTTTAACAATGATCTTGGTTTCTACTGCCTTGAAAAATTTGTGGTCAGAAGGAACTTCCACAGATTCCCATTCTGTTTATCACTGGGCTATGAAAATTAGAATGACACCTTTTGTCTTGACAATAATTTTTGCCTTAAGGTCTATTTTACGTATTAATCATAGAGATAAGTCAGCTGAGGGTTATGTAATTTTTCATTTATATAATTTTTTATTTCTTTAAATTTATATAAGTCCCTTTATATGGTAGATGGGCATTAAATAAAATTAACGACAATTATGCAAAATACTATGAAAGAAAATAGGCGTATGATCTGTATATAACAGGGATCCTATTAATACGTACCAAAGGCAACCCCAAGGAAGTGATACGTACTCTGATATATGTGAAGAGTAGCCAGCAAGAGGGCTGGCACAAAATAAGTAAAAGGCCAGAGATCTGAAAAAAGAAAAGAAAAGAGGAAAAAAAAAACCCCAAAACTGTTCGTGTAACATTCTTTGTAGCTAGAGGGAGCTAGGGTGTGAGTGACCCAAGATGAAACTGGAGATGGTGGGCAGAGTTTTTGAGCAGGGAAGAGCAATCACACACTGCCCTCCTACCCCCATCCCTTAAGTTTGTGTTAGCGGTCCCTACATAGTGTGGGAATTGAGTAAGTAGTATTGCGAATTATTCTTTTTGACACTGTGTAAATTACTGTGCTTAGCATTTTTATTCTCCTCAGATTTTCTGTAGCAAAAGTTTGAACCCTTTTCCATTTTCACAAATTTCAAAACCTGCTCATTTCACCTTGTATTAAGTTTTGCTGACCAAGAATGAGGTCTAGTACGAAAGAAACTCCTCCAGGTGTTCACAGTAGCCTCATTTAGCCTTATACTTTGTTATTTCCACTCCTTTTTCTTAATACTTTCCTCTTCTCTGTCTTAGAGGGGCAGTATATTGCTTCCTTTCCATGGTTTAACTCTCTTTCCTGTCCTCCTCTTTTGTCATCTTAGTTTCTTAATGAACGCAGGACCAATACATGCTGCATTTTGATTGTCCAGAACCCAGGTTTTTAAAATAATTGCATATAATCCTTTATAAAGGGGAGAGAGAAACTCCCATAAAACTCAGGTTGCCTTGATACTCTCCTCTTGTTCGTCGCCCCATTCCAACCTTGTAAGACATTAAAAAAAATACTTTATGTGGAATCTAAAAAAGAAAAATTTCTCATATAAACATGTCATATTTGCCTTGCAAAAATATTGTTCTGCCTGCTGTATGGAGCTCAGGTTGGTGGTCCAGGAGCAAGACTGAATATGGAAAGAGGAGATGATTGTCAGTGGTTCCACTGAAAAATAAATAATGGAGGTTGTGTTTAGAGTGATTGACAGTGGAGATAGAAAATAGTAGGCTGGAAATATAAGGAGGTAGGACCGATGGGAATTAGTGAATGATGGGATGCAATAAGTAAAGGAGAAGGCATTGTCAAGGATAACCCTCAGGTTTTTGATACGAGCAACTGAAGTAAGCAGTGATGCTGTTTTTACTGAACAAGGGAAAGCTAGAGAAGAAGCAGAGAGGGGGTAGTTCAGAGATGGGTAATTTGGTTTTGGGCATGAAGAGATTGTAGTTTGGCCTTTATGAAATCTAAATGCAGATGTCAGGTGGCTATTTGTGTAGACTGGTATAGAGCTTGGAAAAGAGCTGAGATGGAGAGACAGAATTACTAGTATAGGGATGGTATTGGAAAGATTGGTAGAAAAGATAACTTTGATGGGTGTGAAAAGGATCTACCCTTGGACTAATGCCTGAGGTTTGGTAGAGGAAGTTAAGTCTATAAAGTAGGCTGAGAAGGAGCAATCAGAAGAAGGAAGCCTGGAAGCTACAGAAAAACATTAGTTTAAGGGGGAGAGGGAGTGGATATAGAATGCTGCTTAGACATTAAGTAAGATGAGGGCCAAACTATGTTTGTTGGATTTAAAGTTATGGGGATCATTAATGACCTTAATAAGAACTGTTCTTCAGGTGTGATAAAAGCAGGTGTCAGATGGGATTGGGTTGGAGGAGTATGAGAAGTAAAGAAATTGGAGGGAATTTAGACAACTCTTTTAATGAGGTTGGCCGTGAAAGAAGAGAATGGTAATTGGAGGAGGAGATGTGAGATTGAGGAGGTTAAGTAGGAGGAAGATTTTTTCAAATGAATGAGTGGATGGATGGTTGGATAATCCATTTGAGTGTGAGAGGTTAATGAATGCTGAAGAATAATCAACAAGGGCTCTAGGGAGACGAGGGGGGATTAACTGTAATATCCAGGTAGAAGGGGACCACCTTTAGAGTGGAGATTAGAACAGCATGGTGGAAAATAAATAAAAATAACTAAACAAATGCTCTCTGTTGTTTATTTAATACATCATTGTAAATTCACTGAATGTTAAATCAGGTGGTTGAGAGCCTTTTATCCCATTTATAAGATGCAGCTATCATTTGATAGTTTTATCATTTCTGCTGCCAGCTACTTTTGATTACCTCTGTCAGGAAAATACATGTATTTTCCCTGACCAAAAACAACATGCAGTAAATACTCTGGTTCTTTGGGAAGATTATTATTTTCTATACATATGACATCTTTTCCCCCTGTGTTTAGGGTACTTCATTTTTATTCTAATGCAGGGAGTTTTGTCAGAACTTCTGTTTTCACTTTCTGTGACTTTTTTCCTTGTGTTTTATGAATTATAACAAAATTCCACTGCAGGGGGCAACTATTACACTTCACGGACTAAATTTGACCCGAACAGTTAAGTAGTTGGTGTCGTGAGCAGAAAAGGCACAAGTCCCCTTTTCTTCAGAAGACTCTTCAGTAGACTTTTATGTTAGAGTGGATTTTTGAATAGATAATAACTTGTACATGATAGTAAATTCAAGAGGTAAAGACTTCGTGCAGTAGAAAGGTCTTTTGACTCCTGTTCCCCTCATTTGCTTTCTTTCCTTGCCAGAGTAGCTGGTGTTACCATTTTCTTAAGTATCCTCCCAGAGATTCTGTACATTTACAGACAAACTCACATATAAATATAATTTTGTTCTTTGTTTACACAAATGGTATAATGTACCTTTTTTGTTCATTTAACATTATGTATTGAAAATTGCTGGGGCGCCTGGGTGGCTCAGTCGGTTAAGCGTCCGACTTCGGCTCAGGTCACGATCTCGCGGTCCGTGAGTTCGAGCCCCGCGTCAGGCTCTGGGCTGATGGCTCAGAGCCTGGAGCCTGCTTCCGATTCTGTGTCTCCCTCGCTCTCTGCCCCTCCCCCGTTCATGCTCTGTCTCTCTCTGTCCCCAAAATAAATAAACGTTAAAAAAAAATTTTTTTTAAAAAGAAAATTGCTTATATTAGTGTATTAAAGAACCTTTTCATCCTTCATGGCCACATCGTATGGACATACCACTGTGAGCTAACTGGTATCCTATTAATGATGCTAGTGTTTGTGATTAAAATTGCTTTTTTAGGCAGTAAAAGCCTGCCTTTCTTTCTTTCTTTTTCTTTCTTTCTTTCTTTCTTTCTTTCTTTCTTTCTTTCTCTCTTTCTTTCTTTCTTTCTCTCTTTCTTTCTTTCTTTCTTTCTTTCAAGTTAGTTAGCATATAGTGCAATCATATTTTCAGGAGTAGATTCCAGTGATTCATCCCCTATGTATAACACCCAGTGCTCATCCCAAAACAGTGTCTTCCTTAATGCCCCTTACTCATTTAGCCTCTCCCCCCTCCCACAACCCCCAGTTTATTTTCTGTATTTAAGAGTCTCTTGTTTTGTCCCCCTCCCTGTTTTTATATTATTTTTGCTTCCCTTCCCTTATGTTCATCTGTTTTGTATCTTAAATTCCACATATGAGGGAAATCATACATTTCTCTGACTTGTTTCATTTAGCGTAATGCTCTTTAGTTCCATCCACGTTGCAAATGGCAAGATTTCATTCTTTTTGATTGCTGTGTAATACTCCATTGTGTGTGTGCATTGTGTGTGTGTATAAACACACACATACATATGGACATTTGGGCTCTTTCCATACTTTGGCTATTGTCAATAGCCTGCTATAAACATTGGGGTGCATGTGACCCTTCGAAACAGCACACCTGTATCCCTTGGATATATACATAGTAGTGCAGTTGCTGGGTTGTAGGTAGTTCTATTTTTAACTTTTTGAGGAACCTCCATACTGTTTTCCAGAGTGGCTGCACCAGTTGCATTCCCACCACAGTGCAAAAGAGATCCTCTTTTTCTGCATCCTCGCCAACGTCTGTTGTTGCCTGAGTTGTTAATTTTTAGCTATTCTGACTGGTGTATTGTAAATTTCAACTAACTCTTAGATATAAGGATCTTGAAATGAAAGATAATCATTTGGTTGATTTGTCATATTGAAAATACTGATAATGTTATGTTTTCCTACAAAGAAAAGCAGTTTAGATTTATTTGTCTTACCCACACTACTGAAGAAACCAGATTTTTATGGTCATGTTAACGTATTTAATTTAAAAAAAATTTTTTTTACATGTATTTATTTTTGAGAGACAGAGAGAGACAGAGCACAAGTTGGGGAGGGGCAGAGAGAGAAGGAGACAGAATCCGAAGCAGGCTGCAGGCTCCAAGCTGACAGCACAGAGCCCGATGCGGGGCTCGAACTCACAGACAGCGAAATCATGACCCGAGCTGAAGTCGGACACTCAACCGATCGAGCCACCTAGGCGCCCCCATATTTACTTTTCAACCTGATGTTATATACTTTAAAAGCTCCAGTACCTTCTGCTTTCAAAAATTAATTTGAGACTTTTGATTCTTGTGCTTTATGGCTGACATTAATTTCACTTGAGTATATTTCTCAAATATTTCAGCTATAAGAAAATTTTTTATTCCAGAAATATTAACTTCATTCTATGCAGAAGAATCAACTCTCGTTTTTATTTCGCTAGAAAACTCTTGGTTTATTCCTCATATATGGGGTATTTCATATGTATGAATATTTTATTTCCTGTTATATTGCCAGCATGCTTTAGTTATGACACTGGCAGTTTTCTGGTTTAACTTTTACTCCCTCTGTTGGCTTTCAGAGGTGTTGCATTCCTTTTGGAATGGTGTCAGGAATAACATTTATGCTTACATTTTTATTTAACTCAAAAAGTTAGTAATGATGCAAATATGCTTATGAAATAGGCTGCATATGAGATTGTTTTAAATTAATGTTTCCAGTGGCCGTGAATGTTCTGGTTTTCATGAATATGTTGAGGAATCTTCATCAGAATGTCTGTTTTATCAGCGGCTGAGAACAAGGCCATGAAAAACAAAAGACAGTAATACAGATTATTCATGTTTATGGTAAGGGAAAAAGCAGCCTTGGCATGTTAGATTAAAAAAAGGATTTTCCAAGTATCTTCTAGTTGCTGTCTACCATATGTTGAACTGTCAAGTAACTTGATGGAGTGAAGCAGCAGAGCTGTCTTACAGCTCCTGATGAGTACATGTAGCTTAGTATTTGTGTCTGTCTGTTACCAGTGGGACATCATGGTAACTGCTTTCTATAACATCACATGTACAGAGTGAGGTATTTACTTGCCTTGTACATTCTTAGCATCATCCTTTTAAAACCAAACCACCAGTTAATGAAGACTGTATAGGTCACAAATCTTGCGGTTAAAGATTATGTCCCGTGTCTCCATGAGTAAGTGGAGTTGTAGCACATTCAATGGGGGAAGGATGTTAGGTTCTAAAGTTAGTATATAAAGGTGGAAAATGTATGTAGGGTGTTTTCTCTTCAACCCCTTAAGTCATTCATAGACTAGAGTGTACTAGGTTCAGAAAGTAGTTGATCTGTATTTAGTGGCTATTGTTTATGAAATAAAGCATGTTGAAACACTAGGCTCACATTCAGCCTGATGAGAGGCATGTGGGAACAGGAAGGACCATGAGGAAACAGTATCATCAGGCCTGGCATTTTTTTTTTTTTAAGTTTATTTATTTATTTTGAGAGAGAGAGAGAGAGACAGTGCAATCCAGGGAGAGGGGCAGAGAGAGAGAGAATGCAAAGGAGAGAGAATCACACTTCCAGTATGGAGCATGACACAGGGCTCGATTCCACAAACCGTGAGATCACGACCTGAGCTGAAATCAAGAGTTGGACACTTAGCTAACTTAGCCACCCAGGCATTCCAGGCCTGGCATCTTAATACCCCTGTAGAGCAACTCTTCCTGAGAGGAATAGCAAATAGGTTTGGTGCAGAGTTACTTTGGGTGCTCATTTGCCAAATGCATGTGGTTGAAGGTTTTTTTAAACACAAGTGTACATTTGGGGGCCCCTGGGTGGTTCAGTCGGTTGAGCATCCAACTTTGGCTCAGGTCATGATCTCATGATTTGTGAGTTCGAGCCCCGCATCAGGCTCTGTGCTGACAGCTTGCTCAGAGCCTGGAGCCTGCTTCAGATTCTGTGTCTCCTTCTCTCTCTTTGCACGCCACCCCCCCCCCTCCCCCCGCCAACTCATGCTCTGTCTCTTTCAAAAATAAATAAATGTTAAAAAAAAATTTTAAACATAAGTGTACATTTGATGTTACTCCACTGTAGCTTCTTCTCTTTGAGGATTTGAGTATAAAATTATTGAGTATAGTTAACTTGTTTCTGAGACTTTTGAAAAATCTCGTTCCCAGATTTTTTTTTGAAGCATTCTTTTTCCTTTATGTTAAAGTCAGAATGTACATATTTAACTATCAGAGTTTTGAGGCTCTCTTTTTGGACCATTTTAAATAAGGTTTTAAAGTTGAAAATCTTTGGATGCTTGTGCTGGGCTTGCAAGTTCAGTAATTAAGGATTAATATCGTGCCATTATTAGTAATTGTGTATGCTAGTGTTTTGGTAATACTAATAAGTCCTTTGAATTTGACTTAACCAGGCAGATAAACATATATTTTAAAGGCCTGTGTGATGGTAATTTTTGCTACCCATTTAGAAAGGCATGTTGTGTTCATTAAATAATCTACTATTTCTGTTTATTGATTTTGTGTGTTTTTGTACAGGTTGCTTTCCTGTTGCATCTTTGACCTAGTTTCCTAGACTCTGCTCCATGATTGAACTTGAAAGTCTGAAATGAAGATGGAGGAGGCAGTGGGAAAAGTCGAAGAACTCATTGAGTCTGAAGTCCCACCGAAACCATCTGAACAAGAGACAGCTAAGGAGGAAGATGGATCTGTAGAACTGGAATCTCAAGTTCAGAAAGATGGGGTAGTGGATTCTACAGTTCTTTCTTCAATGCCCTGCTTGTTGATGGAACTGAGAAGGGACTCTTCTGAGTCTCAGTTAGCATCCACAGAGAGTGACAAGCCAACAACTGGCCGAGTTTATGAGAGTGACTCCTCTAATCACTGCATGCTTTCCCCTTCCTCTAGTGGTCACCTGGCTGATTCAGATACCTTGTCTTCTGCAGAAGAGAATGAGCCCTCCCAGGCAGAAACAGCAGTGGAAGGAGACCCTTCTGGAGTGTCTGGTGCCACTGTTGGGCGCAAATCTCGGCGGTCCCGATCTGAAAGTGAAACATCTACTATGGCTGCCAAGAAAAACCGGCAATCCAGTGATAAACAGAATGGCCGAGTCCCCAAGGTTAAAGGTCATCGGAGCCAAAAGCACAAGGAGAGAATCAGGCTACTGAGACAGAAAAGGGAGGCTGCTGCGCGGAAGAAATATAACCTATTGCAGGACAGTAGTACCAGTGATAGTGACCTGACTTGTGACTCAAGCACGAGCTCATCAGATGATGATGAAGAGGTTTCAGGGAGCAGCAAGACAATCACTGCAGAGATACCAGGTAGAGGATGTTTTTTAAACTGACTGTAGAGCAACCGATGGCATTTCTAAGCTGTCAGGCCGAGTTAGATGAGTGACACTTGAAAAAATCCAGGAGACCTGCAGCTCTGTGTAAATTTGAAGACTGCAGTGTATTAACAAGACATGGCCAGTTTAAAAACCTGTTCTGAGGTTTCCAGTGCACTTTTGCACATCAGCAAAAAAAAAATATTTGAATGGTTAATAATAGGGACAAGATTATTTTTAAGTAATGGAATTTCCTTTCTCTGTAACCCATTACCTGAACTCCCATCATTGCCTTTTTAGCACTGCTTAGATTTAATACTCACTGATCAGCATTATTACTAAGTAAATCCTCCTCAGGAATAGGCACCTTGCTTTATTATATAGCCACTGTACTCGAGCTTATGGTGTCTGAAATAACACGTTCTATCTTCCGTTAAAGTTTTCTAATAACTGTTCCTCCAAAAACCGTAGTTTTAGGCGTTTCCCTCCAGTTCAGCGCATGATAAGATAGTTATCCTTGTGGCACATTTTTCTATTCTAAGTTGTCACTTGCATTGAAAAGAATGCTTTTTGCAGAATTCCCCCCTTTATCCCCCAAGCTTTAAGAAGTTTGTCAGAAATCTGTTTATTCTAGCTCTTATTGGTGTAAGCGTCTGTAATTTATTACATGTTTGACATACCTGCTTTCTCCATATTACCATATTTGGTACTGTGTACTACAAAGGCAGTCTTGAGAGTTCAAGGTGGAAGAAAGACGAAGTCTGAGCGGTTCTTAATTGGCGAATTCTCATTATTGAAGAGACTCATGATTAGGAACATTTTATAAACTACATGGCATTTAATAGATAATGACAGCATTGTTTATTGCTACATTAAAGAGGGGGAGGTTTTGGTTTTTAAAATTTTATGGGTGATTGTTTTTTCCTCTTAGTTTTCTGGAATGTTTGTTTCTACACATGAAGACAGCATATTGCTGATAATACAAAGAATATTTCAAGAAAAATCATATTGGTTAATTAAACCTATAGCCAACCAAACTTCTATAAACTCAGTAACAATGATTTTATAGGTGTTCATCTCATAATAAAAGTCTCATCCTTATAGTACATTAAATATGAGTTTTTAACAATTAGAAATGCTTACTGTTTTAATATCTGTTGAATTCCTTTGGTAGTTCTCTGTGTTAAAATTGCTGGGGAGGGGATTTAATTGAAGTTCATCAGTTGAAAGCATGAGAGAAGAGCAGATTTTGGGGTGGTTCTCCAGCAGGTTCTAGGTATATTTCAGTTTTACATTTAATAAGGTGTTTAAGAAAGCTTGATTAACACCTGTAAAATTGTTTATTCCTGCATTCTCATGTCCTGTGTTTTAATCTATTAATTAAGATCATAATGAATCTTCAATACAGTGCTTAATTTCACTCACCGAACAGAGTTTTAGGTACCACACCAGTATTTTACCTCCTTATGGAAAGAGAAAAGAAGGCAGGTGAACAGAATTCTCTTTGACAATAGATCCAGTTATGGAAGTGGAATGAGAAATGTCTTTATGGGCACTCCCCCTGTTTGGCTTATGTAGATTAGGTATGCTTTGTGTATATTATCCAAACTTCCTTGGTAATTGACTACTTTCACCAGTGTGTAAAACTTTAAAACACCAGTCTGTTTCTTGTCTATTCTGAAGTGTATGCAAACCAAAACACCAAAGTAAATTATCTGAATCTATGATTTAATTTCTTTTGCTTACACCACTTAGTAAGTTTGTGGCTTTTGAAAGTTTGTGGAATTTTCTAAGGTAATCCCGGAGAATCAAATGGTAGGTAAGGTGCTGGGCCACTGTATATGACTGCCTACACTGCACACCACATGTTTCAGGAGGTACTGTTCATATACGTGGGTATGCAAAGCGCAAAAGAGGGAACAGCCTAAGTTTAAATATTAGGAAGTTCATTTCAACTGTCTATATTGCTACCCCTAAAAAATTGTGACAGTGTGCATTTGTAATGTAATAATAATGTACCCCTCAATTTCCTGAGTCACATTATGACTTCAGGAAGGGGATATACTCAACCTTATAGCTAGGGCAGTTGTTGAAGAGTTATATAAATTATAAAGATAGGATAAATTATGAACTGACTTGAGGGCAGCAACATGGACATTCAGGTGAACTTAAACTGGATGTACCTGATGGAATCTCTTAGATTTTGAAATTTGAATAAGCTGTTTACACAGAATGAAAATCCGGAGGAAAAGTAGAAACTGAGATTCTTGTTATACTTTTTCATCAAGGTACAACTGATTTAGTAATTCAGAAAATGCTTCATTTATAAGCTTTGTTAGCAGCATAAATATTGAAGGAATTATGCTAAATGTTCTCTTATGCCAAATAATTTACAATTAATGCATTTTCTTTTAAAGAGTAAAGATAACGATGCAGACTTGTACAGTGTCTGATCATGCTTAGTAATTGAGTTTGATATTTGGAAACAGAGGTTTATGAGGATTTTTGGTTTTTAGTTAACTGACAGGCAGCGTAGCATCCACACTAAGTCATTCTCTCCTTGAAGTCTTTGAGAACATATTGCTGTTTTTTTTTCTTTTTTTTTTTTTTTAACATTTATTTATTTTTGAGACAGAGCATGAACGGGCGAGGGTCAGAGAGAGAGGGAGACACAGAATCTGAAACAGGCTCCAGGCTCTGAGCAGTCAGCACAGAGCCCGACGCGGGGCTTGAACTCACGGACCGCAAGATCATGACCTAAGCTGAAGTCGGACGCTTAACCGACTGAGCCACCCAGGCGCCCCCATATTGCTGTTTTAAGAATCTGTTTGTAGATACCATATCAAGATAATTCGGGCAGTTCTTGCATGTGAGGAACTTAGAGATGAGCAAAAATAGAGTATTTGTAGTGAATATTAATGTGAAAATGCTTCATGGTAGTCTTGAGTATTTGAGGCTTTTAATCAAATGTCTCATTTATCTTTATAGATGACCTTTTTGTACTCTTGATCACTCTTTGCAGTTTTATGGTGAGAGCATTATTTCTTCTGGTGATGGGGGAAGGGGATGGGACAGAATGTCACTTCTCTGTAAAATCACTCTAAGTTGAGACTAGTTCTGTAAAGTATGCTCTTGCAGGGAATTTTGATTTTAGTGAATATGAATAATGGACATCAGACTTCATTAAGTTCAAGAAATTAGTTCTCTGAACAGACTAACTTGTGTCCATCAGTGTACGTGGACAGCAAGGAAAAGTTTTTCTAGTAACTTATTTTTGATAAATATTTAGCATAGACTAAACCTCAGGGTGGCTTCATCTTGTCTTGGCTATAATGATCTGCTTTTGTGTGGTTTAATAGTCTACCATATAAATGCCTTTTCAGACTGAGGTACCAAAATAGTATCTGCCTTCGTAGGTAAGGGTCAGTTGTCTTGGCAGGTTTGCATTTAGAAAATCTAATTGATCTATTTTGGAGAATGTCGGGGGAGGAGGAGGGCTGTTGAGGACAACTGGCTAAGATCACCTGAATTCTCAGTCCATGTGGCCAGGCTCAGCCCCAGTGAAGCCAGGATCTCAGTACCCCTTATTCACCATACACATTTATGCACTGAAATGCATCATGATACACTATCATCTTAGCTCACAGTTTTTCTGAGGTAAAGACTTAGACTTAGGCTTGATCAATTAACTCATGCTTGGAAATGAAAAAGAATTTTTTTTTTTTAAGTAGTAAATGCCTTGTAGAAAATTTTGAAAATAGAAAAAATGTGAAGTAGAAGATTAAAGTCACAATTCTACTTTTGTTAACATTTGAGTATGTTGCCTTCCCATAATATGTAACAAAACTATCACAATATGTATATGTCCATCTTCCTTTCTCTCTTAAAGTTGGGTTTTGAACTTTTTAACAAAATATAATATTCTCCCTACAATGTATGGATTTTGAATTATTTAGCTAACCATAAAATAAATTCCCCAGTATTGGTCCTTTGGGCTGTTTTTATTTTGCTATTAGGGAAGGGTATGAATACTTAAAGGCTCTTGACACATAATTGCCAAACTGCTTTTTAAAATATATTGTTTATTGCGTTCAGGAGTTTGTGTATTCGTTGCATTATATTCTTTCTGTTGAATATATTTTAAAAAGTCTTGCTGATTTGATGAAAGAATTGTATCTTAGTGTTAATTTGCATTTCTTTGATCACTAGTGAGGCTGAAAAATTCTGTTTGGTCATTTGTTATTTCAGCAGACGTTCTGTTCATGTTCTTTGCACCTTTTCCTCCTGCCACATTTGTTTTTCTTGTTGATTTGTGAGGGTTCTTAGCCTACTGGGGATTGAATTACTTGGAAAATTGTTTATATTGATTTAAGCATTGGGAATTCACGGAGATGACCCCAAACCCACATAAGCAGTCCCATAACCTTTTTCCTAGATTGCATATTAAGTGGGTAAAAGCCCCACTTTCCCATTTTAAGCCTCTTGTAATCTTACTGTATTTTGGTAGCTATTTTGGACACTCAGTAAATACACTGATAACAAAATACCGAGATGTAGCAATCAGGTGAAAACTGCCTATTTTCAGCTTAGTAAATGCAATCAGTGCAGGTAAAATCCATGCAGTTTTCAACCTAACAATATGTTAGACTCACTTGGGAGCATTTAAAACTAATGATGCCCAGGCCCCACTCCAGACCAATTAAATCAGAATCTCTGGGTCTTACCCAAGGCATCAGCATTTTTCCCCAGCTTTTTTGAGATACAGTTGACATACAACATCATGTAAGTTTAAGATGTAGAATGTGATGCTTTGGTGTATGTATAAATTGCAAAATAATTAGTACAGTAAGCTTAGTTAACACTTCTGTTATTTCACGTAGTTATAATATGTATGTTGAGAACTTTTAAGATCTGCTGTCTTAGCAACTTTCAAATATACAATACAGCATTGTTAACTGTGGTCACCATGCTGTACTTTACATCCTCAGAATTTATTCATCTTCTAATTGGAAGTTTATACCCTTTGATCACCTTCACCCATCTCCCTATTCAGCCACAATCTACTTCATGAGTTTGGTTATTTTAGATTTTATGTATATATGTGATAGCACATTAAAAACAATTTTTTTTTAATGTTTATTTTCTTTTGAGAGAGAGAGAGAGAGAGAGCACATGAGCGAGGGAGACACAGAATCTAAAGCAGGTTCCAGGCTCCGAGCTGTCAGCACAGAGCCTGATGCAGGGCTTGAATTCATGAACCCTGAGATCATGCCCTGAGCCAAAGTCAGACACTTAACTGACTGAACCACTCAGGTGCCCTGCATTTTTTTTTTTTTTTTTTTTTTTTAAATTTGAGCACACGAGCGAGCAAGCACTGGGGAGAGGGGCAGAGGGAGAGAGAGAAAAAGACTCCTAAGCAGGCTCCATGCTCAGAATGGAGCCCGACATGGGGGTCGATCCCACAATCCTGGGATCCTGACCTGAGCTGAAATCAAGAGTTGGATGCTCAACCAACTGAGCCACCCAGGTGCCCTGAGATCTTGCATTTTTAAAGCTCCCTAGATGATTACAGTGAACAGCCAGGGCTGAGAGCTACTCAGTTAAGTGGTGATGTTAAGTCTCCTACATAGTTAAAAGTTATTGTGAAACTGGTTATCTGTCTCAATTGAGTTGCGTTATTGTTAATGGGTATCAAGTTCTGAACAGTGGACTCTAGTTTTTAAAAATCCTATTAGTTATAAAATCTATAGCACAGTTCTGTATTAATTTAACAAGTATAAGCACTTTTTTCTTTTATTCCATTTAAGTGATTGTTTTAAAAGCATGCATTGTTTCTCGGTACAGTGTTTGGATAATGTGATCTTAAATTTGGCAGCTTTGAAGTCTTACTGGTGGGTATCCTTTGGTAATCTCATGTTAAAGCACTAAGGTATTATTTTCCACCTGCTTTTCCTAACTCCTTAAAGTTGAGTGCCTATATTAACTTTGTATATACAAAAGCATAAGCTTTGCTTTCAGTAAGTCTTTTTCTCAAAATAGGATATATCTTAGTATTAATAAAAGGACATACGTGTGTTTAAAGTTATAATATGGTCCCTGTTTTTTTTTAAATAGACTTTATTTTTTAGAGCAGTTTTAGGTTGACAGTAAAACTAAGAAGGTACAGAGATTTACCATATATTCCCTGCCCCCACATACGTACAGACTCCTCCTTTTCAGCATCCCCTGCCAGAGGTAGTGATGAACCTACATTGACATCATTATCACTTAGAGTCCATAGTTACATCAGGGTTCACTCTTGGTGTTGTACATTCTGTGGGTCTTGACAAATGTATAATTAATTGGTCCTTGATTTTAAGACTTTAAAATGTCTTATTTACCAGTGTTTATTGCTGATAGTCATCTCTACAAGGCCACAACTTATGTCACTGTCCCTAGCATAAGCAATCTTACACCATGTTCTGAATTTAGCTTTTAAATACCCATTTTTCAGTGTTTGTTGAAAACTAAGTGCCAGAATCTGAAACAGATCCAAGTAGCCATCTTAATTTCCTGTCCTATATATTTAAACTCCCCCAGCATTTATAATGGATAAACTGCTTAAAGAAAGTTTCATATTCTTTAAATTCCAGTTAGGGGCACCTGGGTGGCTTGGTCGGTTAAGCGTCTGACTTCGGCTCAGGTCATGATCTCACGGTCTGTGAGTTCGAGCCCTGCGTCGGGCTCTGTGCTGACCGCTCAGAGCCTGGAGCCTGTTTCAGATTCTGTGTCTCCCTCTCTCTCTGCCCCTCCCCTGTTCATGCTCTGTCTCTCTCTGTCTCAAAAATAAATAAACGTTTAAAAAAAAATGAAATAAATTCCATTTAGTGTTTCCATAAGCCAAATACAAATTTTGGGGAAAGGTATGTTCCTCTTGAAGATGTTTTTGTGTAAACAAGATTTTTTTAAAACGTGAGGACAAGGGATGGAGTAGTCAGGGGAAAAGGAATAATATGAACTTAGAGAATAATAAACTACATGAGGTTTTTATTTGCTAAGTATGGGCCAGAAATTTTCCCATAGCCTTTTAGGCATTGTGAAGAGGTGGCAAAGCTGATTAAATAGTTCTCATTTTCTAGGAGAAACACTGTTATTCTTGATACTGAGACCTGGGAAATTTTTCTTTTGCATCTTCATAAAAAGCCACTATGACATAAAGTGAACCATATTTTCAGAAACACCCTGGAGTAAATACTATAGAGCATTTCATAGGGCTGTTCTTTGTAAGACTTCTTGCTATAAGTAGATGGTATAAGGCCAAGGTTGATTGATTCCATCATTCATTTATTCAGCAAATATATGAGCACCTGCTTTGCAGCATGTGAGTGCAGTAGTGAATGAAAAGTCTCTGCTCTCATGAAACTTCATCTTTTTTGAGCAGATAATAAGTGAGTTCATCATATGCTGTCAGAATATACACTACAAATAATAAAGCAGGATATAAGAGTTAAAGATTGACTAGGAATGGGGTCAAAAAGCTATTTTAGATAGTACAGTAGTCACGAGTGGTCTGAAGAGGTAACATTTTTTTATTTACTTATTTTTTGAAGAGGTAACATTTTTAGTAGCTCCCTAAAGAAATGAAGAGTTCAGCATAATTAGTTTTAATTTTTTTTTTTTAAGGTTTATTCATTTTTCAGAGACAGAGTGTGAGGGGGGAAGGGGAGAGAGAGAGAGACACACAGAATTCGAAGCAGGCTTCAGGCTCTGAGCTGTCAGCACAGAACTTGACGTGGGGCTGGAACTCATGGACTGTGAGATCATGACCTGAGCCGAAGTCAGATGCCCGACCAACTGAGCCACCCGGGCGCCCCATCAGCATAATTAGTTTTATTGGGAACCCAAATTCTATGGGATCCAGTCCAGACCAAAGATAACCTTACTTAGTTCAAGGATAAAACTATGTAAAACTGCATATCCTAAACTGGAATACCATGAAATGACTTCTTACTGGATATTAATAGCTGTAGACTCTTCACACATTTGGAAAAGTGCTGGACCATGTGGAAACAGGTTTCTTTACTGCAGTACAACTCAGAGACATTAATGTGTTTTTAAGAGGGGGAGGATATGATTTGTAGCATATCCTAAACTTAAACACAGAACCTTTTTTTTGTTGTTGTTTTGTTTTTTAAAGGCATAAATTTAGCACCTTGCATAGACCAGGGTTTGTAACAAAGCTGACCCAGAGGTATATACATGGATTGTGTATATCCTTTGCATGGTTTTCTATAAGGAATATTTTTTAACATCATGTAGGAACATTTGATAAGAATCAGTCAGTTGAGAATTAATTGTATACTGATTTATTAGGGGTCAGCTGTGAAAATAGCTTTCAGAATTTTGAAGTCTAGACCGCGCAAATACTCAAGGATACAGTGGTTCTCAACTGAGGTTGTACACAATAAAATCACATGGAGAGCTTAAAACAAAATAAAACAAACCTTCAATGCCTGGGAGCCCTAGGTTTTGGTATTTGTTAAACCACTACAGGTTTTTATGTGCAGCAAAGGTTGAAAACCACTGTTACAGATTAATGATTAGTTGTATAGTAACAGAATACAAGTTTTACTGGGCAAATAATATTGAAGCTGTGAAAAATGGTAGTGTTACTTAATTTTTCTCAGAATTACTTTACTTTAGTTAACTTAAGTGCTGCTTATCAGTGCTTTTATGGCTCTTCTTAGTAATGCTCAAGTCATTTTCCTGAATAAGCTTGTCTTAATAAAAATACATTTTCTGAATTAATGATGTTTTATCAAATGGCCTCAATGTCTTTAAAGCTGACTTCAGTCATAATGGGGGAACTGAAGGAGCGCCCAGGGAAATTCCAGGATTATTTGACAGGGATGCTGTGTATGATAGGAATTGCATAGGCAGCGTCCTAGAAGAGACCATGGGCTGTTTTTCCAAGATGCAGAGGCAGACAGAGGAGAAATTTTGCGTGTGGATGGAAGAGCTAACTCACCTTGACACTGGTGAAGAGAACAAGCAGCTGTCGAACCCAGGGAACTTAAAATGCAACTAGTCATCCAAAGAATTACCCTTCTCACCCAGTCTGGGCCATGCAGATGCCTGATTTCCAAGAACTATCACAGCAGCCCTTTGGTTCTTGTGCAACTTGTTGAAATGCTGACAGTACAGTAGAATTCCCAAAGACATAACATTTTCCAGTTAACTTGACCAAAAATGGGAATATTACAGAACAAGCTTTGAATCTATCACAGAAATCAATTGTGTTAACTATCTGCTTTTTGGATTGTGTAAGAAGGAATATGCTTTTGGCTATTGTAAGTTTCTTTTGATGGTGTTTTAAAAAGTACAATAGTAAACAGTTCCTTTAAAAAAAAATAGATATTCAAAACAGCAGAGTTGGATAATTTTAGCTTGTGTTTCATTACATATGGTTGGAACATAGAACCACATTTATACGATAATAGGAGTGATCCTCATCTTTATGCTTTTTTCATGCCAAAAACATAAATAAGATATAAGATAGGGAATGTTAGTGAATCCAGATAGGTAAGTAGTGAATTCTTTGAGAATCTCTTAACATTTATTCTCCCCAAACATTGTTGACTCTCTTCTGATTCCAAAGGAGGGAATCATGTAATTAATCCCACTCTGAAGATCATAAATGATGAATGCACTGCATGAACATTTTTATGTCATTCTTCCGTATGTCATTTAATGAATGCATTTGTTGCTAGTCTTTAATGAATTACAACTTTCAGTAACATTTGTATGTAGGAAGAATGAATTAATTTTTGAGGATATATATACTCTGTACCTACTATGCAAGATATTGTAGAGAAAGCAGATAAGAACAGAGTTTGATTGCTTGCATGAGGACTTTTCATTGCTACATAGATGAATTTTTATCTTGAGCATTAACTTAAAGCTCACTGCCTGAGGCAGTAAACCTGACAGACATCATTCAGTGAAATTGTCTGGTACCTTGATGTAAAGAGTACCTCTAGAGGAAATAGATGAAATGGTCACTCTGTTAAGCGTATGTATTAAATGGGTTTTTAAGTTACTGGTGACTAACTGTATTAGCTAATGTACTACCAATTTAATTTTGTTTTTAATCCCCAGACTGAAAATAAATGGCCCTTTGGCATGTTAAAGGGCCCACAGAGTATGTCAAAGGGGAGAAAATATCACAGGATTGAAAGTCTTGCAGTATGATAGCTGTTTTTATGTGTGGCCTGAGATTGGGAAATACTGGTATTTTATGTTTTCTGGGTTGGTGAGAAGCCACTAAATTAGGGTGAAATTTTTTAGTAGGAATATGTAACTTTGCTAATACTGTTTTTGTTTCAAATTTTGCTTTCTGCTGGATTTGCTTACAATAAAAATTTATTGGTTTTTCCCTTCAAATTTATAATTTCATAACTTCTCAATATGAAACAGATTAATTATTTTAATACTTAATGAAGTTGCAACGTTGGAAAAACTAATTCTGTTTTGTAAGAGGAAGGATAGGTGGTTTATATAACAATGAAGACCTTTATTTTAATAATTTATCAGGAACTTTACTCAGAAAATGGTCAGTATTTTAAGAATTTATCAGTAACTTAGAAAATTATTAGTATATTTTCTATTTAGTTCTTTATCCAAATATTTGTAATTTTTAAATTAACTGTAATAGACCGAGCCAACTTTTTTTTTCCTTTTCTAGTTTTGAATTGAAAAATAAACTGTGTGATTTGGTTTTTTCGTTTTAGAACCTGATGGGTAAGAATTGGGAGTTAACTTTGCGGGAGGCGTGTTAATGTTCTCAGGTTTCTTTGAAGAATGTATATAGGAATTAATGAAAAAGACTAGAAGTCTCTTAATTGTGTAATGATGGTCAGATTTCCTGAACTTGATATTTGACAAATAGGAGTAAGTTTGGAAACACCAGTGCAACTTGCAATAAATTTCTTAACATCAGCTAAGCTCTTACATAACATTAGTATGAATTTTCAACATAAACTATGATAGGAGTTAATTATAACTGATGTATTTTTCTCTGAAATGATAATACAACATTTGTAAATTACTTCAGCTAGTATTATCTTTAGATTAAGTTTTATATCAACAGGAAGAACATTGTTTTGGGATGACTGACTAGATTTTAACTAATCTGCGGTAATTATTTGAATTTGAGATATTTTCAGGGAAGTTCTGTCTTCAGTTTCTTCCTGAGATCACTGATTTTACTAGACATGGAGTTTTAGGCATAAAAAATGTCAATATAGGGGTGCCTGGCTGGCTCAGTTGGTAGAGCACGTGACTCTTGATCTCAGAGCTATGAGTTCAAACCCCCCATTGGGCATGGAACCTACTTAAAAAAATAAATTTAAAAAGTTAATTTCAGCATGTTAACATGACTACTTTTTGATGCATGTATAAACTGTTTCAAGTACTTAGCAGGTTTCTTTTTTGCTTCATGATTTAATATTTGATATATTAAGGATGTACTGATGCTTTTTATTTTTAAAATAGAAAATAATTCATCTTTTAAGAACACAAATTATTCCTAGTGTTGACCGAATATATTCTAGTTTTTGTTATTAGATAATTGAGCAAAAAGTCTATAGATATACTTTTTGCCTTTAAGAGAAAAATGAAAAAGTTTTAGTGGACTAGAACTATCAAACATAGGTTTTATTTGTTTATTTTGTGTGGGAGGAGGGCCAGAGAGAGGAAGGAGACAGAGAATCCCAAGCAGGCTCCACACGCTGACACAGGGCTCAAACCCAGGAACCGCAAGATCATGACCTGAGCCGAACTCGAGTCAGACACTTAACCAACTGATCCACCCAGGCGCTCCTCAAACATAGGTTATAATAATTGATATTCTAGGTAAGAATGATATTTAGGATATTTGAGAAGGTGTTAAACATTAATAATTTGGGACACCTTTCTACATAATTTTGGGTAAAGAAGTGGAAAGAGGTTTTGGTAGAAAAAGGAAACCAGGATGTATTGATTTAATTCGTAGAATATGTTTCAAATATTAAAACTTATTCTAAAGTAAAATCTGAAATTTTGTGGTTTGGAGTGCTTAACCTTAATAATTTTGAAGCAGAAACATACCTACAAATTTTATCCTGATTTTTAGTTTCTCACAGTGCCTTGAAAATTAAAATGTGAGCTGTTATAGGAAATATTATTTTGAAAAACAGTAAGTTTTTATATGAGTTGTGCATTAAATGGTGACACCTTGTCCAGATTGCACAATTTAAAAATTCCTCTTTCAAAAAATGTTGTTTCTGTATTATATATATTTACAGAAATATCCAGTATTGAACTTTTAAAACATAACTGCTGTTTTGGATTATTGAATTCTCCTTCAGTGAGGCAAAGCCTGTATCCCTAAGATTATACCCCCTCATCTGTGGGGGTTATGTTTCAAGACCCCAGTGGATGCGTGAAACCACAGATAGTACCGAACCCTATAAATAGTTTGTTTTTTCGTATACAAACATATGTATGATAAGGTTTAATCTGTAAATTAGGCACAGTAAGAGATGAGCAACAATAATAAAATACAACAATTATAACAATATATCGTAATAAAAATTATGTGAATGCGGTCTCAAAATATTGTACTGCACTTACCCTTTTTGTGATGATGTGAGGTGATAAAATGCGTATGTGAGGAGAAGTAGTGAGGTGAATGATACAGGCACTGTGATGTAGTGTTAGGCTACTTTTGACCTTCTGACCGTTTGTCAGGAGGAAGATCATCTGTTTCCGGACCATTGTTGACTGATGGTAACTGAAATCATGGCAGTGAAACCGTGGTTAAAGGGAGACTGTTGTACGTTTAAGTACTAAAATGAAGAAGTGGGAATCACTTATGGATTATGTGGTGGCATTTTTATGTACGTGTATGTATTGTTTGAGAAGTGCCTAGTGGTCTTCCCTAATTTGTTTCTTTTGAATTCCTTTAATTTTCCTAGAATTTTAAGAAGGTTAAGGAATGTATCCTGTTTGGACCTCTTTGTAGTATATAAAGGGCTAATGCTGGAAGAAACTTCTTTCAACCTAAAACATTAATCTAGATGTCGTTGAAATACTTTTTATTTAAGAATAAAATCCCATTTCTCTAATATGTACACATGAAATTAGGTGATGATATTTAAAAGGGGGCATTATCCCCTCATTAAAGATAAATGTGTTTTCTGATAATCTGTCTACAGACTACTTTCTGCCTGGTTTGTACTAACTCAGTGTTTAGGATATTAGATTTTTAATAATTTTAAGAGTATTTAACCAGATTAGAACGATCTGGTTATTTGAGCCATTTGTTAGATGATAACTGTCTTACTTGTATTGATGCATATTTTGTGCGCATCATTAAAAATGAGTGTAATAAAAGCCCAAATAAAATTTCAATTTAGAACACAACACAATGAAAATCTTAAGATTTAATATCTTGTATAAAGTGTTTTTTGTTTTTTTTTTTAACTTAGAATAAAGGATTCTATCATTTTGGGGCTCCCAAGAGAAAAAAACCTTTTTTCTTGTTACCAAGTCAGAGGATTGAGCCTTATCTCAAGGGGTCTGGTCTGTGTGTGTGTGTCTGCACGTGTGCACATATGCCCACTTCTGAAATAACTAATTTTTGTGTTTTTTTATTGTTACATTTGACAAGTTGTTGGAGACAGATAACAATGGAATAGTCTACAGGGATTTTTATTAATATAATATCCATTCATGTATGTAAGAGTTGCCCACATATAAACCTAGTTGGGGTGATAAAATTGGAGAAAAAAGTTACTTTATGGATTTTGTTTTTGTCATGTAAAGGTTTTTGACCTCTTGTTTATTTCACTAGCAGACTGAGTAAAAGAATAATTTTGCTTCATTGCTTTTGTCATTCTACAGTGTTATGTAGATTTAACAGCAGAGACCCAGGTCTCTGAGTCTAGGTATATCTCAATTTACATAAGACTTATTACTTAAAATTTGTGTGCAAGTCAGAATATTAGAAATGAAATAATTTTAAACGATTAAATCTGCTTGTTAATGGAAGAAATGCTGTAGCGAATCCTTTTGTTGAACAAATAAAGCACCCAAATTGATATCACTGATAATTTTCATTTTTAATATATAGCTGAATTTGCCTAATGATACAGCTACATGAAAGTTGTAGGTAAGATGGTGAACAGGCTTCTTCCTGTCATCATTTGTTTAGAATAACAGATTATAGGCAAGCTGTCTCGTAGAAGGTGACCTTTTAAAGTAATTGTACCTGTTACATTTTGTTTAGCTTATATTTATTTCCCTCTCTCCAGTTTGAATTATTTAAATGATACAGTGAGAGTACAGTGAAAGAGATTTTGTGGAATGCCACATGTTAGAAAATACAGCATCAAAATAATTTGAGCAAATTTATTAAACTTAAAATTTTTTTACTATGAAAATTGTTCAGTAAAAATTGTTCTTGAAGAAAAATTCTTCTCAAAATCCTCTCCATAAATGACATCTATGTCCTTAATCAGTGTACAGAAAAGAAATTTGTTTTTTTAATTTGTCCAGAACAGTTGTATGATACATGGATTGTACACAACGTGAATAACTTCGGAGTTTCTACATTTTTCTTTTTTTTTTTTTATTTCTGTTTTTAATTTCTCTGAATTTTAGGAAGGTTGGTGGGGATTGAAAACAAACTATTATTACTGGCATTGAGTAGATCTTACATTAAATTTACTACAGCATAAAATAGAAGACATCCTAAAAAATGAAGGAGTAATAATCTATGAGGAAGTGTATTCTTTGGTAATAAACTCTTACAACTTTGAGATTTGGAAAGAATGTTATTAAATAACTGATTTTTATTTTATTGCACTTTTTTTATATATTTTACCTAACTGCATTTGAAGTGTAACAATTAATCTAGATAAATAAAAGTTTCAAAAAAGAAGTGTTTCTTGTTACTCTATTGAGGATAGCATTGGTTGTTATATTAGTGATTGTCTACCAGTTAATTCACATTAGGTGTTTGGGAGTCAAGAAACCTGCTTTTCCATTATGCAATATTAGTTTGTGGTCAGAATAATTAATAGATTTTACATGATGTTTTTGAGATGATTTTCAGGTTTTTTTGTAATTGCTATATTGAAAAAGGTAATAATACCAGTGTTAACATAAAAGGTTGAGATTCTTTTTCTTTACATGTTCTACTGAGTTATCCTATTAAAAATTGAGGAATATTTGGAAAATAGAGTTTAGACTACTTCAGGGAATAATCAGAAAGCTGGAATGGAGATATCTTTAACAGGGATCATAGAGATGGAGATGTGGCTAAAATCATATCTAATTTTTGTGTTCTTTGTGTACATGGTACAGATATTTCAGTTTTGTTCTCTGAATCCTCAAAGCAGTAGGTCATGAGTTTGTTTCTGAAATAGGAAGATAAATTGAAAGATGGTGACCTCTTCAGGTGCCCTGTTTTCCGAACTTTTAGGCTTTGTTGAATATCCAGATACGTGACCCGAGTTATCTTACGAATAACCTCCCAATTTTCCCAACTTTGTAGTTAGTGGTGAAATGTTAAAATGAAATTTTCTTTCTTGAGATCAACTTTCTAACTACTCTGATAATCTTGAATATTTGCTTTTACCTCATCTTTGATCCTCTCAAAAATTAACTCTTAATCAGTATCATAGGTACCTTTCCTGGGTGAACAAAATGACCTGTCATTTACTAGTATGATATAAGGACAGATGTAGTCCTTAAAACTTTATTCCCACCTTGCAAACTTTATAATGTCTAAAATTTTAATAATTGAGATGAGTAGAATGAAAAAAGTACAAGAACAGTTTTATTTTGGAAATGACATAATGCCAGGTGCCTGGCTGGCTGGCTCACTCAGTGGAGCATGCGACTCTTGATATTGAGTTCAAGCCCCACATTGGGTGTAGAGATTACTTAAAAAACAAATTAGTAAAAATTTAATTAAAAAAGTGAAAATGACTTAATGCCTAAACATAAAATTTCATTGTATATTGCATTTAATTTCCATTGAGCTCTGTTTTCTCAGACATTTTTCTTTTTACTGAAATAGCATTTGATATTATTCTGGAGAAAATAGACACACACAGATTTTGGTATTTAAAGCTGTTTTTTTTAGAGATGGCGCTTTTCTGTGTAGCTTTTTGTTTTTTTCTGGTAGATGTAATTATTTGTCTTTTTCAACAGCTGCTTTGAAAATGACTGCTTTTTATTTTTTCACATTGTTCTATGTGTACATATATATTTTTGATAGTAATAAAAATACAGCATAAGTATTCTCAAGTATTTTTTCTCTTATATTCGCAAATACAGATTTTCACCTTGGTAAGTATTTTGGTATGGAATGAAAACGCCTTTTTTCTTGAGTAGGTTCTGCCAAAATGCAAATTTCCTCCTGCAGCTCTTCAGGTTTGTCCTTCCTCTCAATTCCTTATTCCCCCCACACTGCATTCTCTCACTTGCCCACTGCCACATATACTCTCCCTTCTTAGACCCCTTGGCTAGGTAATTCCCAAGAATGCTTCTTTCAGGTGTAGCTTTTTTGAATCTGACTATCTGGATTGAGGCCAAGTGTGATTTCCACCTTTCTCATGATGTTGTAGATAGATAATGGCCCTGGGCATAGGCCCTTTAATGACTGTGGCAGTAGAGCTTATATGGGATCATTTCGCAGTAACAAGATAGATTTTTTTCTCTCCTAGTGAGGGGTTTCAGGAGATTGGCTATACTGGGGAGGACAGAAGGAATTTTCTCTGAGCTTTGTTGTATATTACTATAGTTATAGAAATGGGAGTTGAAGGGGCAAAGTGTGTCTTGGGCCATTGCCCCACCTTTCCTTGGGCCCAAGACTTAACCAATAGAGAGAGAGAAGGAGGAGTGCGTTTCTAGGGTGTCTGAGATACTAGAATTCCCATCTCTCAGATCTAATTAGACCTCATACTGGGAGACTGACACTTGTGTTAGTGGGAGGCTCTGTAGGCTAGGATGGTGCAAAATATGAAATAATCCAAAAATGATCTCTGGGTATGAAACACTTTTATATGAACACACCCAAGCTGACATTACACTTCAAACAAAAAGAAACATACAAAAGCCCATTTGTGAAGATCTCAGTAATCCCAGGAAAGCATTTGCTTAATAAGTGGGGTTAATCTATGACCAGTGTGAGGCACCAACCCAGTCAGGGATGTTTTCTCATAGCTGCTCCTGCTTTTTTTTTTTTTTTTTAAATAAAGTTTGTTTATTTTGATAGAAAGAAGGAGGAGGGGCAGAGAGAGAGAATCCCAAGCAGGCTTTGCCCTGTCAGCACAGAGCCCAGCGTGGGGCTCGATCTCATGAACCATGAGATCATGACCGGAGCTAAAATCAAGATTCAGACACATGACTGACTAAGCCACCCAGGTGCCCCTTTTCTCAAAGCTTCTTGCATGCAGGCCCTGTAGAGTAGAATTTACATGTAAAAAGATAAGCAAACAAATAAAATAGGGCAGGTGCTAATTATAGTGGAAAGATGGGACAGTGGTCCAGTATTCTGCTGGTATGTCATCTTTAACTCTTGCCATAACTCTGTGAAGAAATGAGTCCTAGAGCTAAGTAGTAGTAGGCAGGACTTCGACCTGTATGTTGGCTGCCAAAAATCTGTACGTACTTCCTATGCTGTTCCGTCTTGTATATTTCCAGTTCTCTCAACACTGCACAACTGTCATGTAATTCATTTCTGGTTCCACCTAATTAGGACTCAGATCTCTCATCTGTAAAACAAGAGTGGTAAATTATGTATTACCTTACATCATTTTTAAAAATTGTGTGCTTTTGGTAGTGAAATTCTAAAAGGGGTTTGTCAGGGATAAATGCAGTAAAGGATGTTGGTTTTGTTTTGCTTTTTTTGTTTTGTTTCACATTCTCTCAGTGAGATTTAAAGAACATTTTTTAAAGAAGAAAATAATAGGTTGAAAGAAAACTAATTCATAAAATTAAACACTTGATGACAGTAGTAGAGAAGGCTAACCATAAAAGAGTAAACTTCACTATGTCAGAAATGTGTGATGACACAGATACATCTGTATTTTATTATTTGAAAAGTTAGAACCTGTGTGTAGGCTAGGATGTAATTGAGAGGGTACAAACCTATTTCTAGCATAAAATGGATGAATTGATGTTCTTAAGTCAGTGGATTGCTTGACTTTTAATTTTTTGCCTTGTAATTGTAATGAGCAGCAAAATTTTCAAAATCTTGCAATCAGGAGGAGAGACAGCACTTTGATTAACCACAGGCCAGTTAGTTATTAACTAATTGTGTTAACATTTACCTTTATAGAGATATGCTATTAAGGATTGTAGAAAAACTAGGAAGTCATTATTATAAATTTATGTTTTAAGATTGTGACAGACATCAAGTTTAGCAGATGGGAGAATGTGTAGTTTGGCTAATCCTTAAATGTAACATGGAATGTGCTTACATTAATGATTAATTTTTAAATTGGAAATGTTTCCATGTGTAACTTTACTTGAAGTGACTATTTTGATGCTTTTGAAAGCCAAAGTAATCTTAGTAGCAGTGCATTTGTTCTCACAGTATAGAGAAAAATCAAGTGGGAGAGAGGACAGTATCTCCATGTTTAGTCCATCCTGTAATGAATTGTTAGAGTCAAATTGGAAGAATAGTTGCTGCTTCTCTTATTAATGTGCTGAATTTTCCCAGCTCCTCCTCCGTAGCTTTTTTTTCCTTTCTTTCTTTTAAAAGACAGATACAATTACTACAGGATCTTACCTGTGTCTTACTTCTGCTGTGCAGCAAGAATCACTTTTAAAAGAATATCACAAATTATCACCATCAGGTAGCTCGTATTTACTTAGTGGTTTAAAGTTCAAACCCTAATGCTGAGTGCTTTAAACCTACTTTATTTCATCCTGGTTTGCTAATGATAAGTGTAACATGACCTTGGAACATAAGATCCTTAATTTTGGTTTCAAGTTGGAAGAAAGATGGAAAGGCATCCATTCCTTTATTAAAGTTTGTATAGTATTGACTTGTCATTGTTTTGGATAGACTGGAAATGAGAAATGACACTGATAATAAGTTAACTTTTAAGTATAATTAAAATATGAAAATATCACTGTCTTTGTTTATGATGAATACTAAATTTAAGCTAAGCTATAAGGTGTGCTGTTTGGAAATATGGAAGATACAAGAATGAAGCCAGATAACAAGTTTATGCTTGTATTTCCTACTGATGAAGACTTTCAGACAAGTTATTTCCATGGGTAGGTGATGTTAACTCTGCATGTACATATACAACTCTACTCTTTGCATGATTCTACATGTAGGAGTGGTACAATTTTGACTTGACTGTTGACCTGATGCCTCAATTTGGTGGTTGTAGGGGGGAGGGATGTGAGAGCAAGAGGTGGTGAATGGTACTAGTGGTGTAAATTTTAAAATAAATCTTTAATTTTTTGCAAAACAACACTTAACTAAAGCCCTTTTAAATAGAACATTTGGTCAAATAGTCAATATTGTACTTGACCCTCATATCTTCTGCACCCAAGTATTTGGACATCACACAGTATCTTGATTCCATAATAATCATTTTGAACTCTGACGAGAACTCCATAAATAATAGAGCTTTCTTTTCTTTTTTAGAAAAGAAAAACGTCAAACATGAACTAATTTTTTGCTATTTGAGCTAAAATCCATTACCAACTGATACTGAGGCTACACTATCGAATTTTCTGAACTTGATTTACCCTTTTGGGGGAATTGAAAATTATCTTTAAGTAGTCAACTGAAATTGTAATGATCGTCAGAATTTCATATTGTGACATGTCTGTTCTTATACAGTGGCACTTAACAACTCGTTTGCTTTTATTTGGTCATTTTTATTTTAAAAATGTTGCTACATAAACTTTTGGTTTGGGACCTTTGCTTTAAGGGATAAATATCCCAGATGTGTTTCATGTTTTGTTCAGTCACAATTCACACAATGGATGCTTGTATTAAAACTAATCTTTCATTGTGTTCTATTTTAATGAGTCATTGGCATATGTATTCCTTCATAGTCCAGAGTTTCATAAAATAGGTGTGTTGAATGTAAAACAGTCTTGATATTAAAAAATCTTTATGGAAATAAATAATTTGCCTGCACTTTATAAATAGCTGTTGGGGAGAGAAACTGCATTCCTTTATTTCTGCTTTATTCTAAAATGAAGATGGTAGTAAGGGATGTATTTCATAATTGAATGAAAACTCTATTTTTGTTTTTTGCTATGAGAAAAGGGTAGCATTAGCATTTAAAGCATGTATCTATTCTACAAGCATGATTATTGAGTTATTTTAGCATGAATCACTGCGGTTTAATTTCTTTGGAAGTCAGCTGCCTTTTTCGGCTAGTTAGGGTGATTTGGAGGTAGAAGGGATCTTTTTTTTTTTTTTTTTTTTCCAGTCAGAACTTTAATATCTTCCTCTAAAATAACCCATAAGGTTGCGTATCGTTGCCTTGGAATGTGAGCTGGTTGTCTTTCTCAGGGAAAAGAAAATTTAGATATTCCTAACAAGACATCCCAAGCAAAATCCTGAAGGTGGATTTTGTGAGTATTGTCTTTTTGTAGAAAAAGTTTTCTTTTTGTAGAGAAAGTGTTTCTTTTTGTAGAAAAGAGGATTGTCTTTTTGTTATGAAATGCATAACACCCCTGATATTTTTATTTTTTAAAGTTTATTTTGAGAGAGAGCGAGCACAAGTGGGAGAGGGGCAGAGAGAGAGGGCGAGAGAATCCCAAGCAGACTCCTGCTCAGCGTGGAGCCCGATGTGGGGCTTGATCCCATGAGATCCCATGAACCGTGAGATTATGACCTGAGTCGAAACCAAGAGTCGGGTGCTTAACCGACCAAGCCACCCAGGTGCCCTGATCCCTGGTATTTTTAAAGGGCTTTATTGGATATAGTCAAGTAGAGCTCCTAATGTTAACCTTATTTCTTTAGAATAGAAAAATATGTATTTGACTTTCTTCTTTGAATCTAACAGTGACTTTTTAAGTATTAGCTACTAAGAGAAAGAACTAGATTCATTCTCTGAAAAACTATAAATTGACTTTTAATAGTTTGCATCAGTTTTTTTCCTTAAAAAATCAGTTTTATTTTCTCTGTGGAGTCTTCTCCTTTTTCATAGTCTTTTGCTCTATAGGAATGTGACGAGAATTCAGTGTAACTTTGTTCAGTACAGTCTTGTCTTCTGTTCTTCATAATAACACTCCTTTTCTCCTTTTCAAATGTGTCCCTCATCTTATAAGCTTGGGTTATCTTTTCCACTTTCACATCATGTACAAAATATTAGATGTATAAAGTGCAGCTTTTCTGACCAGGTAGAGTAATAAGATAAAGGCAACTGGCATTTAGAGGGCTCTTAGTTGCAGAAGTATTTTTCACCCCACAAGTTAGATACAAGTATACATTTTCTTTCCTCCCTAGATGGACCTCCAGTTGTAGCTCATTATGATATGTCTGACACCAGCTCTGACCCAGAAGTGGTAAATGTGGACAATTTATTGGCGGCTGCGGTAGTTCAAGAGCACAGTAATTCTGTAGGAGGCCAGGACACAGGAGCTACCTGGAGGACCAGCGGGCTTCTAGAGGAGCTGAATGCGGAGGCAGGTTGGTCTCCCTCCCCTCCCCCTTCTCTAACGGTGTACGTGCATGTGTCCTGGCAGCTGTTTTCCTTGTAGTGGACCTTGCCGAGGAGAGCAGGCCAACTAGACACATCTGGCTTTCGATGATTGTGACTATCCAGGGTGCCCTTTACAACTGAAGAGGAGATGTGGGTAGCGTGTCTGTCATTCATCTTTCCTAATATGAAGGAAGCAAAAATGAGAATTAATTGTAGGCACAGGTAGATTTCAGTATACCTATTTCTTGGGTTAAAAATGCTTAACATACATTAAAAACTACTCATATGACCTTAATACTCTCCCACCCTCCCCTTCTCCAGGGGTTTCCCTCACTTAATCTGTATAGCAACCTTGCAGTGTGGGGGGGGGGGATCTGATTACACCTGCCCCCTGGGGCTGTTCCTAAGAAGGGCTGCACTGTTTCTTCTGCTTCTAGGGGTGCCAGTGTCCCTGTCCATTCCTCTCCAGTAGTTCTCATGTTTGTCTTTTCCAACCCTTTTCTTTCAGTTTCTGCTTCTCGTATCTCAGGAAAATCTCTATCCCTGTCTTGCATAATTTATCTGGGCTCTATAATAATTCTGAAGAGTGATATTTATTCACTAAAAAAAACCATTGCATTACTTTTAAAAACCTTCCCTCCAACTCCAACTGTCCTGCAGTGTGTTCCTCAGTACTTTTTCAGCATTCTTTCTCATTTAAACCTTTTTCTTAAAGCACTAGTTCTTAAGTTTGAGAAAAGAGGGTGAGGGGATGGAGAGACTACTTTTGTAGTGTGTATTTTCTTTAGTGCTACAGAAGGAATATAGTTTTATAGTTAAATTATAAATAGCCTTGGCTTTTATGAGCTAATCCTGTAAATCACTACCTAAAATATGTTTATGGCAAATGAGTTTTGCAAAAATAATAATGGGCTTAGAACTTGTTATACTGAAATTGTTAAGAAATAAAAAAGAAGACAGAACTCCACAGATCATTTGTCCTTAATTCTTCCTTTCATAATCTTTGATTGGAACAAAATAAAAATCTCTGGTTGAACTTCTGATTAATTTATCGTGACTAATTTTGGAGCAGGACCTAGATTTAGTTTTAAATAGGTTTAGACTGCTAACTATTTGACCTTGACCTTGGACAAGGTATTTCTCCTCTGGACTTCAATTTTTATATGTATAAAGACTTGCTTTGCTCAACAAGGATCTTTTAAGGATTTATTATGTGTAAGTACTTTTAAAAATTAAGCAGTAATATTTTATATCAAAGGACAGTAGGTTGACCACATTTTGTGCAATACGTGTTTCTAAGTTATATATTTGTTCTGTATACTGGGAAATTTATCTTCATATTTTATCCATTGACAAATGGTCCATTCTATTTCAGTTTTATTTCCTTGTTTCTTAGTCTTTCCATTAAAATGTAGACCACTGCGTAGTAAATTCTTGGAGAACACATCAAAATTTAACTTTTTTTTTAAAATTTTTTTTTTTTTTAACGTTTATTTATTTTTGAGACAGAGAGAGACAGAGCATGAACGGGGGAGGGGCAGAGAGAGAGGGAGACACAGAATCGGAAGCAGGCTCCAGGCTCTGAGCCATCAGCCCAGAGCCCGACGTGGGGCTCGAACTCAAGTACCGTGAGATCGTGACCTGAGCTGAAGTCGGACGCTTAACCGACTGAGCCACCCAGGCGCCCTGACTTTTGTTTTTTATAGAGAGAGTTTTAATATTAGTTTAAACCACATGGAATTGTTAATATTTGACTTTTTGACCTATAACAAACCCAGCAGTTTCAGATATTTCAACCTAATAATGCAGGTTGTGGGGTCTTAAAGTATCCTTAAAGTTACCAGCATTGGGGATAGCATCACATTTTAAGATTCAAGTAATTGTTAGCTTGGCTGTTTAAAACATCACTAGTCTTTGTGTACTTAATTCTATTTTTGGTTGTGTTTTTGAATTTCAGTAACACAAAAAAATGTTTTTTAAGTTTATTTTGAGAGAGAGAGAGAGAGAGAGAGCGAGCAAGCCTGAGTGTGTGAGCAGGGGAGAGGCAGAGAGAGAGAGAGAGAGTGTGTGTGTGTGTGAGCACTGTCAGCATGGAGCCCAGTATGGGGGTTGAACTCACAAACCGTGAGATCATGACCTGCGCCGAAATCAAGAGTTGGACGCTTAAGCTTAACCACTTAACCTCTTAACTAACTGAGCCACCCAGGTACCCCTCAGTTATACAAAATTTTAAGAGTATATCACTCAGGTATTTACCACCATTCTTAAGAAATGAAATGTGACAAAAATATGTGAGGGGGAAACACCCATGGCTTCAACTCTGTTCCCCTTCCTTTTCCCTCTCCACTCCAAAGCTGTCTTGAATTTGGTATTTGATATTGGTATTCCTGTGTATGTATTTATATTTTTACTGCATTTGTTGCATATCTGTAAACAAGCATGTTTTAATATTAATTGGTGTTACATAAAAGGTAATCATTTGTAACTTTTTTCAACATTTTAAGTTTTATTCTTGTTGATAAGTATGGCTTTAGTTCGTTCATTTTTTACTATTTAGTATTCTCTGTATGAATATATCACAGTTGACTTACCCATTCTCTTTTTGGACATTTAGAGTGCTGTTCCTAATGATGCTACCATTAACATTTCTTGTATGTCTCTTGATACATGTGTGTGATTAATTTCTCTAGGATATAATATATAGAGAACATATGTATGTATTGGGCCATAAATTGTGTGTAGATTTTTGTATATCATAAGACATGGTCATCACTGTTCAACAGATCCCGATGACATTTTCTTATGAAGCCATTTATTGGCTCATGAAAGTCCTTTTTTCTAAATCTGACAATGCAAGTATGTGAGTAATAAAGAAAACGTCTAATATTCTCTAGTCTTGATACAGTTGTCATAATGGGAACCCATCTTGCAGATTTTGAATATACTTACAGTGCCACAACAAAGTGTTAACAGAATTTATGCTTGTTTGCCAATTTTATAGTTTTGAGATTTGAACTGTTAGCATCAATGAGATGTCATTCTTGTGGTTTTAGTTTAAGATAAATGTTCTGATGGTTAATCTGAGTTATCCTACTGTCCCTCCCAACAAAATAAAAACCCAGTCACTGAACTGACTATTCAGGGGTTAATCTGTAGCAGCATCTCAGATGATGTCCGGAGCCCCACTCTGTTTAGGATCCTTAAGCAATTATGTGATGCTCCAGTATGCAAAAGAGTTTTTACTCTTTAGTTTTAGTTTTAACCAAGAAAAAGAATTGAAATTAAGAAAGCCACTGGTCAACAGAAGATCTCAACTTTCAACTCTTGCTATGTGTTTACTTTTCTCTTGGTTGGTGCTGGAATCGCATAGTGTTGTAGGTGGCAGCTTGCTGCCAACAAGCATCTTGTTTTGAAGCAGCAGCCACTCACATACTGTGTGAACTCCGATAAATGACAGTTGTTTCCCTGTCTGTGGAACTGGAATAAAACTAGTATACACCCCGAAAGATTATTGTTTGTACTTAGTACAGAATATAGCACACAGGCCTTCAGGAATGCTAGCGGGCATTATGCTAATATATTCATGCTGAAGTAGGCTGAGTAAGGAAGCAGGTGACTAATGGACCTAATCTGTGAATTTCTAATTTACTGTCCTCCCCTGGAATGAGTTGCTCTGGCTACAGGAATGTCCGATACTTGACCTGGGTGTCAAAATTACCCAGGGTGCTGATAAAAATTCAGAATCCTAGATTTCTCCCTGAAGATTCTGTAAGTAGATCTGGTATGGGGTCTGAAAAACCTGTTTTTAGTAATCACCCCCAGGTAACTCTTGCATTGGACATATTTAGGAAACTATCAGTAGATCTGAAAATGGCTTAATTTTTATGTATTGCTAGTAATAGCTCACTGTGAACGTAAATGCAGATGAAGCTAAGACCAGCAGAAGTCTGAAGTACTCTTGGTGTAGAAAGCTTGTAATTGTGATAAACTGAATTAGAGTGTTCCCCCGGCCCCCAAGGAAATTAAAACTAATACAGAAATGATAGTTTTTTTCCCATCGGCCTTCTTGTCAAGAAGGTAGGTTGTTGAACATGTTCCCATCCCTGAAATACAGATGATAATCTTGATTTGTCCATAATACTAGTTGTAGTGCAGAGAAACAAATCTTGTTTCCTGTTCTTAGTGTAGGGCTTTTTATATTTAGGCTAGATTGGCCATGTTTCTCTTATTAGCACTTTAAAGTCAATGTAGCAGTCTTGTGAAGGAGATAAATTTGTTCAGGTTCCACTTATTTTTACCTGTTTTGTATGGACTATATATGATTTTAGATTTCTGACCCCCTCGTCCCCAACTTAAAAAAAATTTTTTTTCATTTTATTATTTTAGAGAGAAAGTGAGGGTACATGAGTGGGGGGAGGGACAGAAGGAGGGAGAGAGAGAATCCTAAGCAGGCTCCACGCTCAAGCACCTCACGTGGGGCTTGATCCCACAACCTTGGGATCACAACCTGAGCCGAAGTCAAGAATCAGATGCTCAACCGACTGAGCCACCCAGGCCCCCTTCTTCCCCTACTTTTTAAAGTTTTTTTAAAACATTCTTACTGAAAAAACTAAATACAAGGTAATAATTTACTACTTGGTTTAAAACTAAGTGAATAGTGACTTGAGATATTAACCTTTTTTATACTTAATAGGCTGTTGTCATCCGGTATGTAATAATTTCCTTTAATGTACTGCAAATCAGCTCAGGACTAGTTCTTCCTCAGTAGATTTGTGATTTAAAAAATAACTACATTGGGGTGCCTTGGTGGCTCAGTTGGTTGAGAGTCTGAATCTTGATTTTGGCTCAGGTCATGATCCCACGGTCATGGCATCAGGCTCCGAGCTGAGTGTGGAGCCTGCTTAAGATATTCCCTCTCCCTTCTCCCCGCTTCTCCCTTCTCTCTTCTCCCTTCTCTCTTCTCCCTTCTCTCTTCTCCCTTCTCTCTTCTCCCTTCTCTCTTCTCCCTTCTCTCTCCTCCCTTCTCTCTCCTCCCTTCTCTCTCCTCCCTTCTCTCTCCTCCCTTCTCTCTCCTCCCTTCTCTCTCCTCCCTTCTCTCTCCTCCCTTCTCTCTCCTCCCTTCTCTCTCCTCCCTTCTCTCTCCTCCCTTCTCCTCCCTTCTCCTCCCTTCTCCTCCCTTCTCCTCCCTTCTCCTCCCTTCTCCTCCCCTCTCCCTCTTTCTCCCCCCTTCTCCCCCCTTCTCCCTTCTCCTCCCTTCTCCTCCCTTCTCCTCCCCTCTCCCTCTTTTTCCCCCCTTCTCCCTTCTCCTCCCTTCTCCTCCCTTCTCCTCCCTTCTCCTCCCTTCTCCTCCCTTCTCCTCCCTTCTCCTCCCTTCTCCTCCCTTCTCCTCCCTTCTCCTCCCTTCTCCTCCCTTCTCCTCCCTTCTCCCTCATCCTCCCCACTTATGTGTGCACACTTTCTCTAAAAAATAAAAATAAAAAGTAAAATGATTTGTCCTTAAGAAAAAAGTAGCTACATTATTTCTTTGAAGACAAAAAGAAAAAAAATGTTTGCCATGATGATTTAGTTACTTTTTTATGCTGTTTCTTTCTGACTTGTGTGTTGAAAAGGTCTGTAGTGGGAGGACAAAAATTTAGAATTTTCTTATAGAGTACATGAGGTTATCTTTCCAAAGAGCCACACAGGCGAAGAGCTGCATAGAGAGGGCCTCCTGCCCCAATAAAATATAAGTCCTGTGATTTATTTTCAGTTTAATATATGGTAATTGTGGTATTTACACTTTCTCTACAGGGCTTATTCTTATCCTGAAACAGGAAAGATTAATTGCCATTGACAGTTTGAGAACTCCATAGCATCTTTGAGACTCACTTTTGTGTATGCTTTGGCCATTGCTCTGTCATTGGATTCCTATGAGGTCATGAGTTGGAGGGATGACAGTGGAGGATGGCCCAGGGGCCAGAGAACTAAGCCCTGCACAGGAGCTCCCAGAGGAATGTATGGCATTCTGAAGAGTGTTACGCTGAGAGAAAAGGACTAATAGTCCTGGGTCTGAAATAGATAGAAGAGGGGATGTATTCCTGGCCGTTGGAGAAAGCCTTGGTGTCTCTTGTAGAGCATGGCATCCCATAGACTTGGTGGGATCTCAGCTGACTTGTTATCTGAATGGCACATTTTATCTAATGACTCTGACAGGAAATGTGGCACAACTCTCACACCATTAGTCTAGAGTTAATATTCACCAAGAAATTTGTATTTAGTCCCTATCACTTTCCTCCATATCCCTTACTTATTTGATACTGATTTAAAAAAAATATTTTTTTTGTTTATTATTGAAAAACAGAGACAGAGGATGAGCAGGAAAGGGGCAGAGAGAAGGGGAGACACAGAATCTGAAGCAGGCTTCAGGCTCTGAGCAGTCAGCACAGAGCCTGATGCGGGGCTCAAACTCACAAACCACGAGATCCTGACCTGAGCCGAAGCCGGACGCTTAATCAACTGAGCCACCCAGGAGCTCCTATTTGATACCGATTTTTAGACTAAGCAGTAAAGATACTGGTTATCAGAGAACCTGATTTTAAGTGATCAATTTTAGAACATCACACAAGTTCTGTAAATACCAGCAAGGTTGGATTACAATTTTTATGGCCCAAATTTTGAATTGCTCTAATGTGAAGTCAGTATGTAAATTACTAGTTTCTAGATCCATAATGAATGAATAAAGTTAGAAGAATCTTAAATATTGGTGATAGTTACCTTGTTTTTCTTAAGATATTGTAATAAAATTGTGAGCAAAAGTAACATAGTAATTTTCATTTCTTCCCCTTTCTTTAAAAACGAGTGATGATATTTCTAGATCTGAAATGAGGTTCTGTAGGTGATATGGTTATAATAATGAGGGGCCTAATCAGTGAAGACCGGTTATTTAGAAATATTGATGACTGGGGCAGAACATTTCACAAGTTGGAATCATGAATTAGAATTGCGGGCTACCCTCAGATTAAAAAAAAATTAAAAACTATGGCGATAGAACTGGGCATAGAGGCACTAAGAACTAACTCTGTCGTATTCTTGTCGTGTTTTCTTAATTACTGTTGAAAAGATTTGGGTAATCAAATATAACTATATTTTAGTTACAATTATAGTAATAACTATAGTTATAGAAACCATGACTCCCACAACCTGCTTTTTTAGTTTGGTTTAATTCAGTTATCTTGTTTATTTTGGGGATGGTAAGGGCTGAGCCCTTTGCTGTGAGTCTACCACAGAGAGGTTTGTTTTGTGTTTTTTTTTTAAAGTTTGTTTATTTTTGAGAGAGAGAGACAGAGTACAAGCGGGAGAGGGGCAGAGAGAGAGAGAGAGATGCAGAATCCCAAGCAGGATCCAGGCTCTGAGCTGTCAGCACAGAGCCTCATGCAGGGCTCAAACCCACAAACTGCAAGATCATGGCCTGAGCCGAAATTGGACGCTTATCCAACTGAGCCACCCAGGTGCCCCTACTGCAGGGAGTTTTAAGTGCCTCTTGGGGCTCAGCTGCTTAGAGAGTAGGCATGGAGAATTTTGGGGTGGTTGTCCACATAAATAATGAGCACTCATATAAGAATAAGGAATCATGATAGCGGGACATAAAATAGAGACTAAGTGAGGTGCCAGTAATGTTTCATGGATGAGTGAAACCGTCCTGGAGTTGGTATTTGGCAGTCAAGGGAAGTGCCCTGGGAGATAGGGGCTGCTGGTGTTGGTACATGAGGATGGACAACAGGATTTGTCAGTGATTCTAGTCCTGAAAGTCAGGTGTAGGAGCAGCTACCTAGCAGCAGTCAGGCTAGGTGGCATTTTCAGGAGTTCAGTTTCCACAGGGGAGGTGAAAGGAAAAGCTCAGTGCAGTTTTCCATGGAGCTGACATTCCAGAGGGCAGTGGAAAGGTTGTAGGAAGGTAAGTAGTGGGTGGCTGGATGGAGCAAGGGAGAGTAGCAGCCGAGTAGAGGACCAGACTGGAGAGCAATGGATGGGTCCCAGAGGCTTGTGTTTGTGGGTAGCCAAGAGGGTTGAATTACGGTGTTTACTTCCCCTAACCACTGGTTTTCCTCCTATTCTTGCTCTTGCTTTCTCCTTTTCCATGGGGGCCTCTTCTGCCCTGTCATGCTGTTACTTCCTTTGCACTGCTCTTCTGCCTCACTGACCTGCCACCCGGTCCTTTGCCAGCCCCCTGCTGGCTTCGCTTTTTACCCACTCTAGCATGTTTAAGCTCAGCTCTCCTTCGCCAGCTCCCCAGCTTTCCTGGTGTACCCAGCTGGCAAAGTCAGATCCCTGTACGCACACTTGGAGCCTGTGTCACGCTGCTTAATGTAGCTGGGAGAAAATCACATAGCTGCAGAGCTGAGGGTTGAGTTTAACTTCCTAATCTGCAGCCTGCTCTCAGTGCTGCCCAGCAGATCCTGTCTTTCCTGAGGCGGTGTTCTTTCTTCATAGTGTTCCTTCACTTTTCTGAACCCTCACCCTGCTACCCTACCCATACCTGTGCTCTGCACATGGCCTTCCCGCATTCTTCACAGATGCAGATTGCCTCAGCCTTCTGCCATCACATCTGTTTGTTCTCTGCCTTTCCCCCCCAAATTTGGCCAGGTCTCTCCCATCTTTTAAGATTATTCATACACATGCATTCCCCTCCCTCAAACGCATTTTTTTTCTTTCTCAGTACTATACTGTTGCCTTTTCTTTCATAGCATAACTATTTAAATGTGTCTGCTCTTCCTGACTTTCCATTATCATTCAGCTTGCCTTGCCACATTGGCTTTATACCTATTACTCCTGAGGCTCTTCTTACCAAGGTATATGTGTAGTCATCTCACTACCGATTCTAGTGGACTCTACTTAGTCCCTCTTCTCACTGAACCTCTCTGTTGGGCATTGATAAGCACTTCTTCCTAGAAATGATCATTCCATGGTGTCCTGGCTTCACATCTTAAGGTTTTCTTACTACCTCTCACTTAACCTGGTGAGCTCCCCTTCATGCGCCCACCCTTAATTATTGGTGTTCGTCAGCATTCTGTTCTAGGCCCTCTTCGTTCCTCTTGTTAACTTTTACCTTCCCAGCTGTTGCTGAGGACTCTTTATTTCTCCCTCGACCTCTGACATGAGTTTTTAGAACAGTGCCTCCAGCTGCCCTGTGGACATCTCAGAAGCATGTCCTTATCACGTCCTAAGCAACCATCCTCAACTGTTCATTGGTGCACCAAAGGGCACTGTTACTCTATCTGGTTACCTAAATCAGAAACCTAGCCATCATTTTTTACTTCGACTTGCCCACCATTACTAACTGTGTATACACGCACACAGACTGTTCCCCATTTTGTTTCTTTTCTAGTTCAGCCATAGTCCTTTCTCATCCAGGATAGCAGTCTAACTGGTTTTCTTGCCTCTAATATTCCCTGCTTTGATATTAGTTCCATTTCTACACGCCAAAAAGCAATTTTTAAAAATGGAAAATCAGATCATGTCAGTGCTTAAATTCTTCAGTGGTTTCCTACTTCTCAAGGTTAAGTTCCAGACTTCTTACTATGATCTGAACTCTGTTGACTTTGCCAGCCTTGTTTCCCATTACTGCTTTTACTATATTACCCCACAAATCACTGAACTTTTATACCCTAAAGGGCAACACAGTGTTCCGTATTGCTACTTCCTCTCATCTGTGCCTACTGTTTCCTGAGAGCTCTGTGTCTTTGATTATTCTTAAGTCTGGGAAATTTCCCTTTTCTGTGTCTTTTTTATTTTTTTGAAAATGTTTGTTTAGGGGCGCCTGGGTGGTTCAGTCGGTTAAGTGTCCGGCTTTGGCTCAGGTCACAATCTCACGGTCTGTGGGTTCGAGCCCCGCGTCGGGCTCTGTGCTGACAGCTCAGAGCCTGGAGCCTGTTTCGGATTCTGTGTCTCCCTCTCTCTCTCTGCTCCTCCCCCGTTCATGCTCTGTCTCTCTCTGTGTCAAAAATAAATAAACTTTAAAAAAAAAAGCATTGAAAATGTTTGTTTATTTTGAGAGAGGGAGGGATGGTGAGTGGGGGCAGGGCAGAGAGAGGGGGAAAGAGAATCCCAAGAAGGCTTCACACTGTTAGTGCAGAGCCTGATGCTGGACTCAAACCCATGAACCATGAGATCATGACCTGAGCTGAAATCAAGAGTCAGACCCTTCATTGACTGAGCCACGCAGGTACTCCCTCCCTTTTCCATATCTTTAAATTGCTCTCTGACTGAGCAATTTTCTTTTTTTTTCTTTTTCTTTTTTAAACTTTTTAAAAAAGTTTATTTATTTTGAGAGTGAAAGTGAGCAGGGGAGAGGCAGAGAGAGAGGGATAGAATCCTAAGCAGGCTGTGCACTATCAGCATGGAGCCCGATGCGGGGTGCAAACTCACAAACTGTGAGATTATGACCTGAGCCAAAATCAAGAGATGGACACTTAACAGACTGAGCCATCCCCTTTTACTTTGAGAGAGAGAGAGAGAGAGAGAACGAGCTGCAGAGGGAGAGAATCTCAGGCTCCATGCTCGGTGCAGAGCCTAAAGCGGGGTTCAATCCCACGACCCTGGGATCATGACCTGAGCTGAAATCAAGAGTTGGACATTGAACCAACTGATCCCCCCAGACCCCCCAGCAATTTTCAAGCCATAGTATAATGTACTGCTTTTTCTAATCCCCAAGTATATCGTGAGCTCGTTGAGTTGAGCATAGGCACTGCACTCCTGTCTTTGATCTCTATAGTATTTGTAGCACCTAGTGCATAGCATGTCATAAACACGCATTTATTGTAGGAACAAATAGAAGAAGCAAATTGTTATAGTTGCACAAAGCAAGGCTGCTGAAAAGATTGAATATGGACAAGTTGAAGGTTTGAAAAAAGAGACTATCAATTTGTATTCTTTCCTAGAAGTGTAGTAGGAATAGTGTATATGATGATAGTTCTAACTTCAACATTGAACTAGAAATTAGACAAAAGACTTGGCCACAAACAAGGTATTGGCATCAGAGCAAGAATCTGAGTTTACCAAATCAAGATTTAACCATACTTCATTTAAGCAACCAACCCAGATTTAACAAAACTGGGCTTTATCTGGTGAATGCCACCTTTTGTTTGCTTGTGACGTTCAAAGATATTTACCCACTGCCAGTGTGTAGAATCTATTTAGGCTATTCGTTAATACAGAAAGTTTAACAAGCCCTTGCAAACTGTAATATAATCTCAATTACCTGTTGTATCTGGAAGCCATTTTAAGCTTTTTAGTCTTTTTTCTCATCTGCGTCGTGTTCAATTGAAGAAAAAAGTAAAAGTAATATTAAAGAATTGTAAAAAAGACCCACAGTCCAAGTCAAGCTTGATTGCTTTTTACAACTTTTACCCAGCACCAAAATATTTTTAAAGTGTTGTACGTGACACTTTCTGTGTTATGCATATGTTTCCCCAAGTTTCTACATAGACTGTAGTCACTATCTTTGGACGTCATAACATTTTGCTTATTTAAAGTTTTTTTCCCTTGGACTAAATTAAATTCTCAGAGATGGGATTACAAGGTCAGAGGGTATAGAAATTGTAAGACTTTTGCTTTGTGACTGTGTATCATTTTCCAAGAGGGTTATACTAAAAGTTCGCAGGAGTATGGAAGTACAAGGTTTCTCAGTGACCTTGAAACATTGGTATGAATGATGTGAAGGTGATGGAGGGAGAAGGGAGAGTTGTGTGTGTAAAATCTTACTGATACGTGCTTTGTTTATATGAGGTGTCACCAAGGATTTTTTTTTAAATATGGAGGAACAGTATTGTATCAGATGATAATACATTTAAATAAAAATACCCTTTAAAGAGTAATTGAAAATTTGTGCCTGTTGCAACTTGGTTTATTTCATGTTGACTCCTAGATATTCTATTTCATAAAGGTCAGAACATTTAAGAGCTGGATACATAGGCTGAACTATTTTAACTTTTGTTAGAATTGTTTATATGCCTGTGTACTTTGATGTTATGCTCTTAGCCTTTGTTGAGAGAGAGTTCTGTGAAGCTCATGTTTTCTGTGAGTTGGGAGAATGTTATATTCTACCGTGTAATAGATGCTTTGTGAAGCCCCTTGTGGAAAAGTTCTTATATGTCCCACTGCCACAAATTGTCGTGCTTTTTCAGAATATGTGGTTTCTTTCTAATAAGAGCTGTCAGCAACGTACAGGTTATGTTTTAGTTGCTCAGAACAAAAATTGTGATCTGCCTCTAGCCTTTTCTTTTAGACATGGTTTTGGGTCAGATTTTGTCAATTCTACATTCCTTTTTTTTTTTTTTTTTTTTTTTTTTTTTTTTTTTTTAATTTTTTTTTTTTTTTTTTTCAACGTTTTTTATTTATTTTTGGGACAGAGAGAGACAGAGCATGAACGGGGGAGGGGCAGAGAGAGGGAGACACAGAATCGGAAACAGGCTCCAGGCTCCGAGCCATCAGCCCAGAGCCTGACGCGGGGCTCGAACTCACGGACCGCGAGATCGTGACCTGGCTGAAGTCGGACGCTTAACCGACTGCGCCACCCAGGCGCCCCAATTCTACATTCCTTTTGAGAAAAACTGTTAAAGTTGTTTAAAAGAAGTTTGTTAAAACTTTCATAAAGCATTCCAGTGTAAATATGATATTAATGAGTACCTCTGTTATTTATTCTATTTATGCCTTTGAGCTTTTCTGCTTTAGAATTTTGTTCTGTTAAAATTTACCCGGGGTGGGGGGTGGTGGTGGTGGTGGTGGTGGTGCTGGTGCCGCCTGGCTGGCTCAGTCAGAAGAGTTGTGATTCCTCATATCAGGATCATGAGTTCAAGCCCCACAATGGTTGTGGAGCCTACTTAAAAACAAACAAACAAATAAATAAATAAATAAGTAAATAAGTAAGTAAATAAATAAATAATAAAATTTACCGGTAAGCAGTAGAGAACCTTATTGCCCTCTAGGTGGTGACAAACCTGTTATACAGGTCATTTAAAAGGAGACTAGAGTTGAATCCAAAAAGCATTATGGAATAAAATATAATAGAGTATTATCATAATTTATATATATATCTATTTACTAAAGTACTTAGTTTTTTTTCCTCCTAATGAATAGAGAATGAATGAGAGACTTGACAGTTTCACTCTGCCAAGCTCTCATATGGCAATTCTGTTTCTGTGATTAACCTGGATGGGAAATCTGTCAATGAGTGTTTCATGCTGCTTGTAAGAAGTCAGACTGTAGTGCTTATTTTACCCCCTTTCTCTCTCAGGTCATTTGGATCCAGGATTCCTAGCAAGTGACAAGACATCGGCTGGCAATGTACCACTCAATGAAGAAATTAATATTGCCTCTTCAGATAGTGAAGTGGAGATTGTGGGAGTTCAGGAACATGCAAGGTAGGACATTTAGTGGAGCATTCTGATATTTTAAATGTGAATTTGATTTTAACCATAAAGTGAGAAGAAAGTGGTAGTCCTCATGGCATGGCTGGCATGAATGGTGGGAGCTATCTCGTAGCTTCCTGTGGCTTAGAAAATGCTTTTTGATTAGACATGATAATGAGCTTGAGAATGTGTTGGCATCTTCTATCAAGAACATCTCAACCATATATGCATGTGAAATAGAACTGATGTTTTCCTCATATTTTTAGCAAATGTCTAGATACCTTGACAGATTTTTCTCTTATGGCATAAGTGTCATCCTACCTTTCCCCCTGTCATTCATATTTTCTTGCCTTTCACTTTATCTTGAAATGTGTTGGGAGCAAACAATTGGGAAATATACATCTGACATCATACCTGTATGCTTGTTTCCTAAAGCACCTCTTCTTGTCGTTCATTAAAACCTGCGAGTTACTTTGGTCTATTCCTAACATAGTATATTTCTAGTGATGTTCATGTGACTCCGGCAGTCCTATTTTTAGGATTAAAAGCCACAAGACATCAAATTCGTCTAGAGTTATGAAAATAACTTTTGAAGTTTGTCATTCTTAAAGATAGGGGTGAGCAAACTATAGCCCACTGGTCTGCTGCCTGTTTTTATATGGACCTTGTGCTAAGACTAGTTTACTTTTTAATTAAAAAAAAATTTTTTTTTTTTTTTAGTATTTAATATTTTGAGAGAGAGACAGAGTGTGAGCAGGGGCGGGGCAGAGAGAGGGGGAGACAGAATCCGAAGCAGGCTCCAGGCTCTGAGCTGTCAGCACAGAGCTGGACGCATGGCTCGAACTCCCAGACTGATCATGACCTGAGCTGGAGTCAGATGCTTAACCCACTGAGCCACCCAGGCGCCCCTAGTTTACATTGTGAAATGGTTGAGGGGGGATGGGATCAAAAGAAGAATGATGTTTTATGACTTGTGAAAGTTTTACGAAATTCACGTAAATACAGTATATTTATCCATAAATAAAATTTTATTGGGATGGAGCCATGCTTGTTCATTTACGTATTGTTTGTGGCTGCTGTTGCATTCCAGTGGCAGAGTTGAGAAGAAGTTTCAACAGACACCTGATAGCCCTCAAAGCCTAAGGTAATTAACTGTCTAGCCCTATGTAGAAAAACATTTGCTGATTCTTGCTTTAGATAGTGTTCCTAAGAATTGGTTATAGTCCTCTCAGAGGTATTCCTGAGGAACATTTAACACACACACACACACACACACACACACACACACACTTATATAGAAAACAAAAATTTAGACTCCAGAAAATCTGTGTTCTATATAGCAAACAACTTTTCTTCTATGCTGCAAGAGTTAAATTGTGATTTTTTTCCTGATTTCCCCAAGTAGATACATATATCTACACAATATCTACATTACCTGGCTCTTAGATCTGATTTTACTCTTTGGTTAGAAAGGAAAACATTCACCAGCATTTCTTCTGTTGTTTATATAAAAAGTGAACTTAGGAGGAGAGAGCGCAGGCAAAATACACATGTGTATAAATCGAAGGTACCTTTGTCTTAGAACTGATTCTACTTTCTGAGAGCATTTTTCAGGTCATACCTGTTGGGACTTTAAGGTTGTAAAATTATGTCATAGTTTAACATGTCTTCTCCCCAAAAGCGGCCAGTTCACTTTATCAGACCTAACCACTTCCATCTTCTGTCCTGTGTTTATGCCAGAAGTATTCCTGCATAGGTGCTTCCTTTTTTCTTTCCTGTGTTTAATGATTATTTCCCCTTTTCTGGTGGGAAAGAATTTTCGTTCTTCTGTCTTTCCTTAATCTCATTCTTTTTTCTTTTTTTTTTTTTTCCTGCCTTAATCAAGTACTTTTTCCTGTTCTCTCTTTTTTTTAATCTGTTCCCTTCATGTTGACTTAACCTCTTTAGATGAAAGACTATAGACCTTCTGGTTTTTTTCCTTTACTTTAGCATGTGTTTGCCATTATTTATTTCACCATTGTTCCTTGCAATAAAGAAGACATGAGTATCCTTTTATTCCCTACTGTAAACCTTACCTTGCCTATTAACAGATTGATACAGGTAAATTATCTTCAGTTTGCACATTCTCCATTCACCAATTTTGTCTTGAGTTACATTTCAAATTTTAATTCACTGTTAGTCATGTGTTCCTACTGAAGTAGCAAAGAGTAGGTAATAACCTGTGTTGCTTATTACTTAATCTCTTTCTCTCTCGAAACATGTTACTTGGTTCAGTTCTGTATTAACTTCTATCAAGTCTCGCTTCTTTACTGTTTACTTGTGCCTACAAATGTTACAGAGTGAGCCACCCTTCTTCTTGGCTTCTTTGTTCAACTTTTCTTCCATCATGAACTCCTTAGCTTCTTTTTTTCTACCAATATTTTTGGTATCCGGAGTTAAAATTATCATTATATTTCTCTTAAAACTCAGAAATTTAAATTTTAAGTTCCTACCCACTCCCAACACACACACACACACACACACACACACACACACACACACTTTGTCTAGTACACCCTTCTCCATACTTATTAGGTCTTTTATCCAGATTGTCATTTTACTCTATAGGTATGTTTGTTCCACTCTTGAACTAAGTCAAGTGGCTGACTACATTTTAAATAACATACAGTACATAACATTACTTTCAAGGACTTTTTCCTTACAGGCTCTGAAGCATAAAGATGTATTCTGATACTTTGGTTTGAATCCTGTGGAAATACGGTCTTAGAGGTGACAAATGTATTATGAAATCTCAGTGGTGGTTAATGCTGCCCATACAATAGAATGTTGGCGTTGAGAAGTTTCGTTAGAGTACTTTGGGCTGACGCTTGTGTCATTCTGAGAGGGTCTTTTATTTTGGTCTTTGGGTCGAGGACTGAATAGAGTCTTACTGGCTCTTTTGTGTCTTTCTGAACATTTTCTAGCACTTTCTTTAGAGGAAGCATGATAATCTTTCAAATAATTGAGATTAAAAGCTGAGGAGCAGGTGGGAGGAGAAGTTTTCTTGTTGGTTGCTTCAGAGTTACTCTTTTGGCTGCCTGTATCTCATCTGGAATTTATTTCTTTTACAGGTCTAGGGTTGCAGTTATGAAGTATTGATGGGCTTCTGGCAGGGTTATCGCTTGGAAAAAGGTTTTAGGTTTTGATCCACATCTTTTTGTTCTAATTTGATTTGCATGCATAGATGTTTTGTTTGGATTTAGTTGTCCTGTTCTTATTTTTTCTTTTTGATATTCTACCTTGTTGTGGGCTGAGAGTTTTTAAAAACTCAGAATTGGTTCTTGAGCTTTTCTCTTTGGGAATGCTCTGATTTGCATTGCATTGCCGTTTTTCCTTATTGGAAGAATTTTGTTTGACATTGCACTCAGTAATTTTAGTTACAGTGTGTCTTTTTTTTTAAGTTTTTCTTTTCTTGCATGTTAATATCTTTACCTGCTCTTTTAATTTAGATTTGATATGTTCCTTTAGCTTCTGTGTTTCTTCTAATCATAGACTAGAAAGCATGCCTTCTGAACTAATGGTTTGAATGCATCTTTTATGGCTGCCTTGTATTGTTGTAATTAACTCTCTGTGTTACCTAAATGTTATCATTTCTAGGAGTTAATTTTTGGACAGTCCAGTTTCACAAGATGTTCTTTGCCAATGAGATAGAGACTTTTCCAGCACCTCTAGCTCCTCTGTGCCCACTTAATTTTGCCAGAACTTTTAATTTATGGCCCTCATGCCGATACTTTTCTTTTTCCTTTTTCCTTTTCTTCTGCGCCAGCTTCATTGGTAATTGCCCTAGGAAGATAAATGGATATAGCACAGATCTTTCTGTTACGGAACTGTTAGAACAGTTTCTTTGATACCTGTCCTCTGAGGCTTTTGGGAATAATCAGATCCTAACCTCACTCACTGTAGTCTTTGGTCCTGTGTTCATTTGTCTTAATGTTGGTTCATCCCACAACAGAAGAGTTGATGCTAGAAGCATTTTGCATTTAAGACGATTGCTTCCTAGAACTAATTGTAAACATTAACCCTAAAAAAGCAGGGGAGGCAGACAGGCATTTCTCTGAAGCCACGAAGATTCACTTCATCTTTAGCTAGGAAAAATAAGTAGGAATGTAATCTAAGAGGTCACGTTCAGGCTCTGTAAATGAGAGCAAAAATGATTAATATTTAATGTTGTTTTCTTAGGATAGTAAATGAACTGTATTAAAGCTGACCATGAGAGCCTGCCCTCTTTCTCTGTTTTTTATTTTCCACTGTGAAGTCTCTCCTTTATTGGTTTCAGTATATGAAGAGCAGGAAATTATTCTATCAAAACTTACTGTTTATAAAGTAGGTTTTTTGGGGGGAAGTGAGTCCTAAGCATTTTCTTGAATATAGGACTCAAAATATGACTCTAGATTATGTTTTGTACCTATTGTCAATCATATGCAGATTAAATGCTTTGTGAAAACAAAGCCTATATCTACACTAGAATTAGTTTGGATGAATTAAAAAAACAGCTGAGTATGGGACTCCTGGGTGGCTCAGTAGGTTAAGCATTCAACTTTTTATTTCTGCCTGGGTCATGATCTCACAGTTCATGGGGTTGAGCTCTGCATTGGGCTCTGCACTGATAGCATGGATCTTGCTTGGGTTTCTCTTTCCCTCCCCTTCTCTCTGCCCCTCTCCCGCTTATTCGCTCACTGTCTCTCAAAATAAACAAACAAACTTAAAAACAGCTGAGTATGTTCCCCCTCCATGTCTTTCATCATACAGGGAAAGGGTATGTGTTAATACCTGAAACTGTATATTTTATGTGCATAGACTTAACAAAATTTTGAGTCTCTCACTTCTGTTTTTATAGGGCATCTCTGTAGGGCTTATAACAATTGTTCTGGTCCCTTTTCCTCCTGAAACCTTTCCCTATCTGGTATAAGTTGATCTGTAATGTACACCGTCTTATAAAATAGTTGAAATGTTTCTCCAGCACTCTTTGTTTACCAGCATGAGTCCTTTTGCTGTGTATTTAAAAAGGGAATGTGTTAAAAGCCTTGTTCTGGCCTCATCCATCTCTTAGCTACCATTTTATTTAAGATGATTGAGGTCATTAAATCATAAAAAAATTTTTGAGTGTTTTATTGACTTTAACACACTTAGAAAAGTCATAAATGTACGCTTTAGTTTTTACAAACTGCCCATACTCCGGTAACTAGCACTCTGATCAAGAAACAGAAGTCTCGGGGTACGTAGGTGTTTCAGTCAGTTAAGCAACTAACTCTTGATTTCTGCTCAGGTCATGATCTCACGGTTTGTGAGTTCAAGTCCCACATGAGGCTCTGTGCTCACAGGGCAGAGCCTGCTTGGGATCATCTGTCTCTCTCTCTCTCTGCCCCTCCTACCCCACTCCCCCACTTGTGCTTGCTGTCTGGCTTGCTTGCTCTCTCTCAAAACAACACAACACAACAAAAACAAAAAACAGAAGTCCCTCTTGCACCATCTTCTTGTCAGAGCCTTCCCACCACTGCACCCCGTGACTTCTAAAAGGAGAGTTTTGCCTGTATTCTTAAAAATTTTAAACTCAATGATAACCTTAGAAGTCTTCTTAGAATACTCTTTCGTATTCCTGATAGATGTCCCAGCACTTGCTTGAGAGCGTAAAAGGAAGTTGATTCCATTTGATAGTAGTTGTAATTGTTGTATAGTCATGATCACCTAAAGCTTCCCTCTGTAAACTGATTGATGGTTGTTAGTCTGCTCTTGAGATCTCTGTACAAGATGGAGTAGCCACCTTCTTCCATGGCGATTCTCCCTTCTTTGGGAATTGACCTTCTAGTTACAGTTAAATAGGAGCCAGGAGAACTTTTGACTAAAGATGGAATCATCACATTCTCCAGAGAATCTAAAATTTTGAAGTAAGAGAAACAGACTGAGAGGTTGGGGCTTGAGTCCAGTGAATGAGGCCTAGTTATCCCATCATCCTTAGGTTCTTTGAGGTCCTCAAGTGTCTTTCCAACAAATTCTATTTTTTGCTTAAAGTAGTCCAAGTTAGTTTCCAGTAACTGGAATCATTTGTAATATAACTACAGAAGTGATCTAATTTAGATAGTTGAAGTGCCTCATCTCCTTATTCTCCCTCTATCCATCATTCCTCAGTAGTAAATAGTGGCTCTACACCTCTCACTCTTGTATAGTATCAGTACCTTCTAGAATCTGCTTTGCTGTAATGACTCCCAGGGGCTAAGCAGTGCTCCTTACAACCAGACACAGTACAGTACTTCAGCTGTAGTCTGAGGAAGGCATAGTTACTTAGTGGAAAATAAACTCCCTGCCGGAGACCTCGTTTTGTTTGGGTTCTGTGCTTACCTTGCTTCAGACCCTGGACAGTTGCCTTTTGGCCTTGGTTTTCTCTTCTGTAAAATGAGCAGATTGGCTCAGATCCCTTTTAAAGTCAATCCCTTGTATGATTACTTAGGGAGCAGTATAGAGTAACAGTTGGGACTAAATACCTCTTTTATTTCAGAAGTATTTCTAGGAATTCTGCCAAAGATGACATCGATTCTCTCTGTAGTCATTCATTCTCTGAATTCTACTAAATTTCTAGCTACGATTACTTTAATTAGTACTTGTACAGATGAGCTTTTGAATTATTGAAGAACTTTATATTTTTAAGTCGTTAATCTGGGCCTATCTTTGCACTCTGCTGACTCTCACTGTGTTTTGCCTTACCTAACTTAACATACACATTTGTGAAGTGACAGCGTGATGTTGTGAAAAGCATTGGACTCCACATCAGACCTGGCTTGAAGCTCCTTGGCCCACCACTGTCATGCAGTATGACCCTGGGCAAATCATGTAACCCCTTTAACCCTCCGTTTTGCTTTCGATTGAGTATGGATAGTAACTTCCACATCTACCTCATAGGTCTGTTGGGATTGTCCAATGAGGTGAGACTGCTTAAGAAACAGTATTCTAGTGCCATCAGTCATCAAAACTGTTTCTGTAAACATTGAATGGACTCCTTTGGCTGACATTCTTCCGTGATTACACGATCACTTCCATCTGAGTGTACTTAATGCGTTGGACAGATCTGGATTAGCCTTTGGACTTTATGTCTCCTATTTTAATGCTTTTCACTGGCTAATCTTTGAAAACATAGTAGCCTCTGGGCTAGTAGCTACTTAACCCATTCTCAACAGATGATGGGCCTCTGGTATGGTAACATCTACCTTCTGCCCCCTGCTCTGCTCTGGCCCTGAGGGATCTGTTTTTCGGCACCTCACTCGGTAAGGGAGTAGTTTTCAAGCTACCTTTGTAAGAACAGGACCTCTTTCCAGGAGCTTAGGGGTCCTTGGGCAGTTCTGCAGCTAAAATTTGTCCATTGTTACCCTAATGTTCTTTTGAACCTAGCAGTGCAGGTAGCAGTGTATCAAAGCTGGAATTCTCAAGTGACCCAGCATCGCTTATTGTACACAGGTTGTTAAACAGCTTTTCAAGATCCACTATAGTATTTAATGTGACTAGAATCCTGCCAACTGTCACTTCTTACGTATATTACATAGGGATGTGATGGATGTGAGAACAAAAGTAGCAACGATAGCTTGAGTGCCTGCCTTCCTCTCATCTGAATCCAGTTACTCAGTGATTCATCCTGGAGGCTCAGTTTTATCATTTGACTGGAATGTGGAATTCATTATGTCAGTGTTTCGAAACCTTTTTCTTCCAGTGAGCTTTTGGTGAGATTTATCACCAAGGCAGTTCTGTCCCTCTGATAAAGCACTTTTAAAGAACCTTAACTGAGTACTTCAACCTTGGTACTTTCACTGAACTAAAGCACGTAAGCACTTCAGATGAATGAGCCAAGTGTTCTGTTGTGACCTTCAGGATAAGGAAAATTGATCCTTTATGCATGACCTAGTACTTACAGACTTCTAGAAATCCAGTCTGTAAAAGAGTATTACTAATACTGTCTTTGAAGGTATTCTTCCCAGTATGGCATAGGACTTATTTTAAAACAGCTTGTACTTACATTTCTTACCATGTCGTTTGGTTAGATTAAGATTGTTTGGGTATCCCAGTTTTGCTCTGGATTCGTATTCTGCCCTGTCCTGAAGACCCCAGAGGTTTAAATGTGTTCAGAGAAACATCATGTTACCTATGCATTGTCAGTAACAGATCTAGACATAACTCAGGAGTTTCTGACACTTTTAGACTAAACTTGACAAAAGGCAAGGAGGGAGACAAATAGGGAGGAAAAAGGGAAGGATATTGGTTGGAAGTTTCACAGACTCACATTTCACAGACTCATATAGGCTTATCTTTGTGAAGGTATCATTCCGTGCTAGTGAAGCCATATTGCCTTATATTTTTCCTACAGTGGGATTAACTGTACTTATACTTTTATTCTTCATCTCAATTGCAGGTGTGTTCATCCTCGAGGAGGTGTGATTCAGAGTGTTTCTTCGTGGAAGCATGGCTCGGGCACGCAGTATGTCAGCACCCGGCAAACACAGTCATGGACTGCTGTGACTCCCCAGCAGACTTGGGCTTCACCTGCGGAAGTTGTTGATCTTACCTTGGATGAGGATAGCAGACGTAAATACCTACTGTAATACAATGTCACTGTGTCTCCTCTGCACTGTTCCCTTCCTTTTCCTCCTCCTCTTTGTGACATGGAAGTTCATTGTCATAGCTTCAGCCTCAGAAGCTGTTTGTGGCATTTGTATAATCCAAACTCATGGAAAATTGCCCCCACTTCCTTTTTTTTTTTTTTTTTTTTTTTTTTTAATTAAAAGAAGTCACTTAGGAAAATAACTTAGCACAGAGAAAAGAATTTCTTCTTTCCCTCAGTAGGAATAGGAGAATGATGAATTTTATTAGACAACTTAGACAACTTCATTTTACTTGGTGACTTTCAATCTTAGGAAACTCTGCCTTCCTTTTAGAATAATATTTTAACTACCAGGTGAAATGGATTTCAGTTTTTGAATCTTGTATTTATTTTTCTGTGTAATAAAATTAATATCTAGCCTTGACCACTGTCAGCCCACCCATTGGCACTCCTACCTTAGGGCATTTGCACACATTTAGTCAGGTCCTTATTGGCACCTAGTAGGGCATGTGCATTTGAAAACCTGTCCTTAAAAATAGAAGACAGAAGTATTACTTTTCTTTTAGCTTGAGTCTTCTGCCTTCTTTCCTGACTTTGCTCCTGGCTGATTTCCCACAGCACAAATAATTGATATGCCCCTTTGTGTTTATAAATACTGCTAAGGTGACTTAGTTGGTCTCCTTGTTGCAATAATTCATAATTTTTTGGAAAATGTCTCCTTTTGGGGCAGAGGCATTTCAGTTAGATACCCATGAGGTTTTCTGGGCATGTAAGGAGAGCATTGAGAGATCAGTAAGAAAATCTTTGTCCCTCAGCTTTTTTTTCCTGGTTTGTTTACATAACAGGAGAACACAGAAACCTATTACTTAAGTAGAATATGAAAAGTTGTCTTCGTCTCTAAGACTGTGGGCACTTACAAGTCTGAGAAGGCAGTGCCTTCTTTCATAGCTGGTCTCTCTGTAAAGGATGTACAACAACTGTTTTAAGTAACGCTTGAGCTGTATAAATAGACCTGATGCTATATTTGGGTATTTTTCTCCTCTACCATCTAAAAGTGGAAAAATCAAAATGAACCATAAGAAACCAGATGCAAAGCACATAAATGACACTGTAGGTTTTACAGTATCTAAATAAGCAAAGGGTGGTTAGGAGCTTCAGGGAATTCAGGAAATGCCAGTGTTGGAGTTTTGTGGCATTAGTTACTACCTTTTTTCCTCTAACATGTTGTAGTTACTAGTGAATTCTTTTACAAGCAATACCTAGTTAGAACACTATGTACTGTGCACGGGGAGGAGTGAAGTACTATTGGCTTAGAAGACCTCATCTTTTTGTTTTTCCATGGTTTTTGTTTGCTTTTTGTTGTTGTTGTTTCCATATTTACCATATAACATTGCTATAGCCCTTGCCTCCCTCCTCAAATGCCTTGGTGGCTCTTCCTTATCTTAAGAGCACGAGAAGTACCATTTTCAGTTGTCATTTAGTGGACATACTAAATGTACCAAGCGCCTGTTCTGCACATGGGACTGTGCAGGGTAGGTGTGGTGTGGCCACCGAGACAAATGGGACACCCTTGCGTGTGCATGCGTCAGAGTCTGCCTGGCTCCACCTGCCTGGCCTTTTCTCCAGTTTTTCTATAAAGACTCATTTATCCCTTTACCCTTCTTCCTGCTGCTTTAGTTATTCCATATACCTCTTCCATGGGAATGGGTATGAGCATGTGTTCTTTGGTCTTCTCTCGTAGCATCTCATTTGATCTGGCCTCTGTTCTTCATCAACTAATATTTTTCTGCCAATCTAGTTTTAATCAGGCTTTTAAAAGATCATGAACCTCAAGTTTTAGCACCTCATATATCAGATCTCTCACATGGCCACAGTTCTAGACAAAAACCAAAGATCCAGAGGCCAGAGCTAAATAGGACCTTCTGCAGATTCACTACTGGTGTATCCTTGGACCTTCACATTTTACTTTAGGATTAATTTATTGAATTTTACTGTTACACATTGTTTTTGACTTGAATTAAAATGCTAGACAAAGCAGAAATGTACAATTTCTGGTCTGTGTTTTCCAGGAAAATCATTGGGACAAGAATAGAGTGGATTATATGACTTGAAGTTTTTGCAGCTTATTTTTTCCCCAGTATCAGGGCAGAGCCCCATTTTAAAGAATGTTTTCGCATTACCTATTCTTACGTTAATAGTGTGTTTTGTTTGATTCCACACAGCAGGTGATTTCCCATGACACACTTCCTTTAGCCCCCAATAGTCATCTTCTAAAGAGAATTCTTCTGGTGTGCTATATGCACAGTGGATTGGGAGCAGGGCGCTGTGGCCTTGTGTTTTTACACCAGGTTGCACTTTTCCCACACCTGCCCCTGTTTCAGCATCCTGACTACCCGACTGGTTGCCAGAACAGCGATTTAGAAGTTAACATGCAAAAAGGGGAGAGGGAGGGATGGTAGAAACACTCAGCTTTTTTCCCCCTACAGGGTTGGGATTTTTCCACCTACTAACTGTAGAGAGACTGTTTGAGCTCTTCTTTCATTGCCAGATCCAGAAGAGTGAGGGTGTGGCTTCTGGCAAGGTGTTTTACTGATAGAATTCTGTGGGAAACAAGTCCAATGACATTTGAAATTTCTTTTAAAGGAATTGTTTTTTAACTAAAGTGTTGGCATTTGGTAGCATCAGTACTTCTTTATGCTCCACAGAACATTATTCAAAGTAGTGTCTCTGCTCAAGTGGTGCACTTGGGTCACGGGTTGGATTGTGGCACCAATTTAGTTAAGCTCCTCCCTCCCCTCCCCTCCAGTGTGAAACCACAGAGCAGTAACTAGCTCTCAGGTCATCCTGGCTGCCCTAGAGCATATACATCTACTCACCAGTAGTTGTCTTTCCATTCTGATGGAAGGGGCCAGACTGAGTGGACTCCAGGATTTATTACAGTTGAGCATTGCATAAATTCTGCTTTTATTATCATCAGTTGTGAATATGAACCGTCTGATTTTCTAACTTAGTCCATTGTCCACTGTTCCTTTTCGCAGAATAGCACCACCATAGGTAACTTCAAAATGAATTTGTTGCCTGCTTTTTATACTGTGTCACAAAGTTTTTGAAAGAGCTGGGGACACAATGTTGTCTTTTAGTTTAAACTTTTTTTTTAAATGCAACGAGCCCCCTAATCTCTGTTTTCCAGTATGTGTATGATGTGACTTCCATGTATATATAAAAATGATTGCGCCCTAACCAAACTTCCTCAGATTGTGCACTGTTTGTTTAAAATAATCACGTATTTTAGTCCATTGCTGTTGTATTTTTCATTTTATTTAAAACACTACATACTTCTTATTCTTTTAACAAATTTTAAAGGGTAGTGATCTTAAAAGAGAAATCACTGGATAACTAGGAAATATTTTTGTTGTTGTTTTGTTTTGTTTTGTTTTTCAAAGAGTACAAAGGTCATATGAAGCCTTTTGCTCCTCTTACCATGAAAATGAAATGTTAGCCATTGTATGGCTAGGAACCAATGCACTTGGTGGTTAACAGATCTGCTGTTGCTGGAGTGTGAGTGTGGACTTGATGCAGTGACGACAAATCATTGCTTAGAATTAATGTTTTAAAATGTGCAACTCTAGTTTTTAAAACAAAATTTGGTTCTTCTTTACATTCATTATTTAGTTTTTGTTTCCATTTAGTATTTAATGGTCTTTGGAGAAAAAATAATAATAAAACAGAGTGTTATATATATATTTTTTGGTGCAAGATAAGATTTTCTGTTTTTTGAAATAAGTCTGTAGCATAAAGGTTAAACTATTTTAAGACAAAATAAAATAGAGTGTATTTAAACAATCATAATTTCTGAGGATTTTTTTTCTATCTGCTTCAGTTAATTAGATGGTGCCTGGAGCAGCTCCTAAGTTAGCTTTTGGATGTGAAAGCGGATTATATTTTGTTAACAGATCTTATCGATGTGCCAACTTTTTCCCAGCAGTAGCTGTGCCCTACTCCCAAAATGTTTTGCAAGTGACCGTTGGTGTTAGGTCTTGATAAAAGTAGCTTTGCTCTGGCTGTCCTGTAGCCCCTGCGTCCCTTCCCAGTTAGGACCAGTGGGATTCTAAAGAGAGCAGAAAGCCTCCTAGTGCTAGGCACCTTTGCTCCTGGGAACTGAAGGTCAGCTGACAGTTAACTTCTCAGAGACCAGTGCACCAGGACAGGGCGCCGTGACTGTATGTACTTTGCACGTGGTCAAACATTGAATCAAATGTATGGTGTTTCAAAAACAGCCTAAAGAACTTTTCTTTTAATTTGATTCTACTTTCTGGTTTTATTATTTGGTTCTACAAATGAGAGGAACTTCCATATTAGCATCTCATGACTTTTGTAACTTATCTTCATGTAAAGGGGAATGGGGAGGTGGGGAGAATGAGGCCTATATTTCCTAAAATACCACTTCTCGATCTCTTATTGTTCCTCAAGAATTTTTTTAGTTCTACTTGCACTGGAAAGGGGCCTGGTAACAATTAGAAAATACACTATGAACAGTTGGGGAAATGTTTTCAGGTTTTTGGAATGGTTCTGTTGTACTACCTTGTATCTGAGACTTAGATGTAGTAGTGCCTGTGAGAAACTCTTCTTTTCTTGGACTCTAGAAGAAAATTGTTTATCTAGGCCCTTGCTTTTAACCTTTTTGCCCTTCGATGCTGCATTTGTAGAACGAGTAGGTAAAATAATTTGTGGCTAAGTACTTACTCTCATTCTGCCTTCCTCCTTTTGTTCTTGGCTAGCTTTTGGCCTTGCCTTGCCTTGCCTTATTGGTATGTTTTTCATGGTAGATGGCAGCTATTTATAACTTCACTCTGGAGAAAAATTCTAGATAAGTCTTTGACCAAATATATGCATATCTCTCTTCAGCTCCAATTTTGTAGCCGAAGTAAAGTGAATTTCTTCTAGGACTTGTCTTAACTATATTACTGATCTATGAAGGAGTGATCTTCCTGGGTCATTGGTAGGTATGATTTTCTTTACTTCCTTGACTCCATGTTTGAGAGCACCGAGTCACAGAATCTGAGAAGTTCCTGGGCTACCGTGGAGCTTTGGCTGGGAGAATCCACTTGGAGCAGAAGGCGGCAATCGAAAATACTGGAAGGAACAGTGAGCTCAGACAAAGATGCAAGTGATGATTGTACGCATTATAGTGATGCGGAAAGAGCACCCATTTGCTCTTCAGTTCAGCACTGCTGTTGTGAAGAGCATTCACTGTTTCTTCGTTTCCGCCTAGCCTTGAGATCCCATTTGGCGTGGGGTGGGTGAGTGAAGGGTCAGAACGAGTGCCGGCTATGGAGTCAAACCTCAGAAGGGGGATATGGCAGCAACAATCCATGTGATCTCATAGATCATGGCCCCTTGCTTGTAAATTGTATCGGTCCAGCTTCTTATTCTTTGGTGAAAGAAGCTATATGATAACCAGCTTTTTCTTTTGTGCTTTTGATAATTGACACCTGAGATTTCTGTTTCCTTTCCATGATGGCTCCCTCCTGAGAGCAGGAAGGTGTGGAGTATTGTTCACTGTTGAACCCTCACTCCTGTGATGGAGTCTGACGCAAGCAGGCAAGTCCGACGGTAGGATGGATCTTGGCATCTGCAGCACAAGGGCCATTCGACCAGAGGGTGTGGTGGCTAGTGTATGAAAAGCCTGAACCAGAGACTAGGAGACCCCAGAAAGGCCATCTGACCAAGAGGAGTTAATTTCCGTACCTATAAAATGAAGAATTTTTTAGATCTCTTTTCTGAGACTGAAAGGTAGGACTGTATTATTTTAGGTAATAATTTGATGTTCTACGGAGCTGTTGGGCTTCTCATGCAAGAATTCAGGGCAGCAGCTCATTCTAGGAAGCTGTTTGAAGGACTATGGTTCCGTCATCTTCCCGAGGCTTTTGGAAGGCACTGGCTGACTAACACCATAGAACCTTGACTGTCTACAAACTCTTAATTTTCAAAGTTTTAAAAGAATGTTTAGTTCAGAATTTCCACATGGGAATAAGAAGTGGTACAGATTGTTATCCTAATTTTGCAGATTGGAAGACCGAGAACAGAAGAATAACAACTTACCCAGGTTTGCATGGCTAGACTTTTTGCAAGAGCAGATTTTTCCTGTGGGCCAAATTAGGGCTTTTAGCTCTAAGAAAAACAAAACGTCTTTTCTCCACCTAGTTTTCCTTTATTCTTTTTGCTGTTGATTCTACTTTGCTCTGGCCTGAGAAGAATTGGAAGTTTTCCTGAGAAGGTAATGTTTGATTGATTCTCTTTCCATGGATAGATTCCCTGTCTCATAGTTGGTGGAACAGGAAAATACAGATGGCCAGTAAACAGGAAAGATGCTTGGGCGCACCACTAATTATGGAAACACAAACTTTACAAGATGCTATTTCATGTAGGCAAATCAGGAGTAATTTAAATCCAGGAGGCAGAACAGTGACAACCTGTCTTTTTGCGCAAGCATAATTTGCTATGGCTACTTTGGAAAACAGTGGAGTTGTCTAGTAAAGCTGAATATGTGTATACCTCATGTATGGACTGAATGTTTGTGTTCCCCCTACCCCCCAATTCATATGTTGAAACCCTGCTCCCCAGTCTGATGTTTGGAGGTGGAGCCCTTGGGCAGTAATTAAGTTTAGATAACAGGGAAGTGCCCATGATAGGATTAGTGCTCTTATAAGAAGACAGGAGACCTGAGCTTTGCATTCTAGAGGACACAGTAAGAAGGCAGCTAGTTGTCTGTATGCAGGAAGAAGGCTCTTAGCTGAATCTGACCATGTTTAGTACACTGGTCTTGGATGTCCAGCCTCCAGAACTGTGAGAAAAAAATGTTTGTTATTTAAGCCACCCACTCTATAGTATTTTGCTATAGCATCCTGAGCTAAGACATGTCAGGACCCACAAAATTCACTCCTTGGGCTGATTCTCTTGAACAGGTTTTAAACCATGTTGAAAACCTATACAGGGAAGTCATGAAATCAATTTAGTGTCTGTAAGCCATCTTTTGTTTATTTAAGGGAATATAACAACACAGCAGTTAACAGATAGTATTGTTATATGAAGCTTTTGTTACATGCTGATCACACCTACACACAAGTATATGTCTGCATAGGGTCAAGATATAAGATGTATTTCTTTTACTGTGGGTTGCAGTCAAAAAGATAAGGAAAGCCATGGTTCTAGAGAAGCTATTTCATGTGTTCAAAAATGTTTAGTGTCGTTTTTCCCAGTTTTTGGCTATTTCAACATGGATGTTCATCTATGGGATGGACAAACAGTGTATTTATACAATGTTTAGCCACTGTGGAAATTAATGAACTAGATCTCTATTCATGTAGCAGTTTTATCAACATAGTTAAATCAGTGTGGAGTGGAGAAAAAGCAAATTTCAGAATATGTGTTACATGATGCTGCTTATATGAAGCTTAAAAAATACCATATTTTGGTAAAAGATACATACACGTGCAGTGAGAGTATAAAGAAATTCATGAGAATAATAAATACCAAATTCAGGGTAATGGTTACTGCTGGAAGGGAAGGAGGGGACACAGGGACTTCAACTTTATGGGCAAAATTTCTTAAGTTGGGTAAGGGGGGGGGACACAGGTATATGTTCTTTACACTTTTATGTATATCTTAAATATTTCATAATAAAATTAAATTTTCTTTGTCTCAAGTAGAAAGAACAAAAGCTTTTTATGACTTCCCAGATGATACTAGTGGGCATGGGTAAGATCTGAAGCTGAATTCCTTTTAGATGTCCTCAACACTTTTTTTTTTCCTCTCAACACTTTTTTTTTTTTTTTTTTTAATTTTTTTTTTCAACGTTTTTTATTTATTTTTGGGACAGAGAGAGACAGAGCATGAACGGGGGAGGGGCAGAGAGAGAGGGAGACACAGAATCGGAAACAGGCTCCAGGCTCCGAGCCATCAGCCCAGAGCCTGATGCGGGGCTCGAACTCACAGACCGCGAGATCGTGACCTGGCTGAAGTCGGACGCTTAACCGACTGCGCCACCCAGGCGCCCCTCAACACTTTTTGTATATGTCACCAAAAGCACAAGCAACAACAAAAAGTAAAACTGGTAAATTTTATGCTTCAAAGGACACCATCAAGAAAGCAAAACAACAATTCACAGAATGGGAGAAAATATTTGCAAACCTTTATCTGGTAAGGGACTTGTATCTAGAATAAATAAAGAGCTCTTACAAGTCAATAATATAAAGAGAAACAAATTAATAAATGGACAAAGGATCTGAATAGATATGTCTCTAAGAGAGACATATAGTTTGTTCATTAACACATGAAAACATGTTAAATATCATTAATCATCAGGGAAATGCACCTCAAAACCACAGTGAGAGGGACATCTGGATGGCTCGGTTGAGCATCTGGCTTTGGCTCAGGTCATGATCTCACAGTTCAGGAGATCAAGCCCTGTGTCGGGCTTCATGCTGGCAGCACAGAGCCTGCTTGGTATTCTCTCTCTGCCCTCCCCACCCCCCCAAAATAAACATTAAAAAAAAAATAATAACATGGTGAGGATGCAGAGAAATCAGAAAGAACTCTCCTACATTGCTGGTAGGAACGTAAAGTGGTGCATCCACTTTGGAAAATGGGTTGACTGTTAAAAGTTGTCACATGACTCAGCCACTCCTATGCTAAGTATACACCTGAAAGAAATGAACACCTAGGACCACACGAAAACTGGTACCCAAGTATTAACAGCACCATTGTTCATAGTAGCCGAAAGGGCAACAATCCAAATGGCCACCAGCAGATGAATGGATAAGCAAAGTGTCATCTAGCTGTACAGTTGAGTATTATTCAGCCATAAATAGGAATGAAGCACTGATGCAGTGTCCTATGTGGATGAACCTTGAAGACCTGTCAAATGAAAGAAGTTACAAAAGCCAGTTACAAAAGCTCACATATTCTTTAATTTACAGGAAATATCCAGAATGGGCAAATTTAGGTAAGTTGCAACCCAGTTAGGAAACTGGGACTTAGGAGACCAACGTGACAGGAATCAAAGGCAAGCATGCCCAGCTTTCTCACTGAGTGCAGATTTTCCTGTCCCTGAGAGCAACTTTAGGAAGAGAGACCTGCCCTCTGGAGAGAGTTGGGAATTGGTGAGATTTCTGTGTAGGTCAAATCTGCCACCAGGGGGTGAAGGTTATCGTGAAAGAAACCAGTTGTTCCCCCACTGAAATGAAGTGCTTGCTCCTGGGGCAAGGTCAGGACGGTAGCCTGTGTGGACCATAAAATTGACGGCCACCTTAAGACGCCCTTTCTGACAGCCGACACTCTGCCCGAGTGGCCGCAGCTGCGTCCTTTGGGCAGTGAGCCGGAGGGCTGGCGGTGGGGGTAGGGGCAGTTTCTCAACTGCCCATAACATGTCCCTGCCCCCAGAGATCCTGCTGCAGCAGCCCCCACCCCTCCTGGTTGTGACCTGCTCCAAGTCTCTGTGACTGTTCAGCTGAGAGTCTGGTGTTCCCTAGAGGCGTTGAGGCAGAACATGTGTTGGGACCTTGGCTTTTAGGCTGTGCTGGGTAGTACCTGTCCTCTTTCATCCCTTTAGTAGTCTTCTGCACGCCATAGTGGATGGCTAAATTCTACCAATGGGCTCTTTGGGCTCTTGGCAGAGCACATTAGTTTGTGACACTAAACGTGAACCCACTGTCACGAAGTAGTCCGAATCCTTTTGGCCTAGGCACCAGCCTGTCAGTTCTGGAAGTACGATGGCCACTGACTGCTGTGCCACATGTGGGATCACTGCTAATCTGCAGATCCCCACAAAGTGGCCAGGGCAGTGGGGGAGGCACTCAGGTGGCTCAGGGCAGGGGCAGTCGGCCAAATATAATTGAAGTATGGCATTTTTTTTTTTTTTTAATTTTTTTTTCAACATTTATTTATTTTGGGACAGAAAGAGACAGAGCATGAACGGGGGAGGGGCAGAGAGAGAGGGAGACACAGAATCGGAAACAGGCTCCAGGCTCTGAGCCATCAGCCCAGAGCCTGACGCGGAGCTCGAACTCACGGACTGCAAGATCGTGACCTGGCTGAAGTCGGACGCCCAACCGACTGCGCCACCCAGGCGCCCCTGAAGTATGGCATTTAAACAATGGATAGAACCAAACCAGAGTATCGTCAGAATATCAGTCTTGCATTCACTCGACCTCTCGGTGCCACCCATAAAATGGGGACAATAGTACCTGTTGTAGGGGCTTGTCATGAGGAGTAAGTGAATGAAGGCCAAGCCGGGCCCGCCATCTTGTCAGCACTGCCCCAGCTGTTTGGCTAACTCAGCCAGGAAGTGTGTAGATCAAATAAAGCAAGCCTGTTGGCCACTAACATTTTCATAGCAGCAAGACTAAATCTTCAGCATATTCTTGAAACAAGTGAAGTACTATAGCAACAGTTCCAGCGTGTGGTAACTGGCGTGGGGCGGTGAAAAAATAAAGTCCCAAGATCTGGCTTTGAGTCCCGCCTTCATTGCTAAAGAGCTGTGTGACCTGCCAACATCAGCCACGTCCCTGGATCCCAACCTCTGCATCCGTGAAAGGAGGGGACTTGTGTGCACACCATGGGGCAGGGAGGGGCAGCAATCAAATAAGGTAACAGTATGGGATGATTCAGAGCACTTTAGAAGCACTCCAGAATGGCGACAAAGCAGGGCTGGTAATGGAAGCGGTGCATTGGGCCAGACAAGTGGGACCTGTGGCCGAGAGCAAGGAGCCTGTGCTTTGAGGGGAAAGCCACATCTCTCGTCATGAGAGTGCAGGCTTGGTGTTGCCGGATCTATGGATTTTTTTCAAGAGAAAAAGGGAATCTGGGTTTTTAAAATGTAAATGTGACATTTCTGATTTGTGTATGTTCTTGAGTGGCCATGGTCAGACCTGGTGAATAGACAACCTGAGTAGATGTGTTGGTACAGGAAGAAATAAAAGTATGGTGGGTCTGTCCCACACCCACCCTTCCCACTCTTCCTGGCTCCCCCTCCCGTCCTTTTGGCCTGGGATAAAAAGCAGTGAGTCAGGGTAAGTCAGGTGCTCTGATCCTCATTCTGTACAGGCTGCAGAGACTTTTCAAGCTGTAAGGGACACTGCACCCTAGGGGACTGTGGTTGTTTGCATTCTTGGTCTGGTGTATTTCCTGCATACATGTCTGGTTGACCAGATGGTCAGCCAAAGGGAGTAGAGGCCAATTCCATGTCATCAGCCCCGTAACCTGGATCAATCCTAATTGACCTCACTCAGCCAGGAAGTGTGTGGGCCAAAGAGAACTTGTCTGCAGGTGTGATTTAGCCTGTAGGCTGCCAGTTTGCTATCCCCATACCATGCAAATTTCCCTGGTTCAGCAAACACTAAGTACATACTTGCTCTATGCTAAGCACTGCGCCAGTCCCCAGAGACATGAAGGTGACTGGGGGCCAGTCCTCATTCTGAAGTAACTTGCTGTGGTGTAACAAATCATTGTCACGAAGTCTGACAAGTGCTAAGACAGAGCTCTGTGCAGTGGGAACAGAAGGAATGCTCCCTAGGCCAGTGTTGGGGTGGAATGAACAAGTAAGGGAAGAGCTCCTGTAGGTGACAGCTGAGCTAAGTTCACAGGACGGGTAGGGACTGTGGGGTCAGAGGAAGTAGAGTGGAGGCTGTGGTGGGTGTCGTCCCAGGCACAAAGCTCAGGTGAAGCGTGAAAGGGAGAAAGAGCAAGTGTGGTTTAATAATGAGCTGCTGGTTGGGAGAAATGGGGTGAGTGCTGGGGAGTAAGCCAGAGGTCCGTGGCCTTGCGGCGAACAGCCTTGAACACCTCACTAACATCCCACAGACACTTCTGGGTATTGGTCTCGACCAGTAGAACATGCACGTTACCCTCAACAAGCCCGCACTTGAAGGCATCAGTGCGATAAAGATGGATGTCTGAAATGATGGGAGCACTAAGGTATTGTGTGGAGGGGCAGAATGAGAGCAGCTCTCCCTTGCGGTAAAATGGGTGAATGAGGTAGAAGAGAATTGAGATCGGAAATGGGGAGTTCAATTAGGAAGCTCCTGTGGGAGTTGAACAGGTAAATGAAGAAGGCTGCATCAAGTTGGTGGGAAGGAGAGCAGGGAAGCGAGATCTGAACGAAGAAATAAATGTAAGCGGTTGATTCTTTAGGACTTGGCAACAGAGGGTTAAAGGGTGCAGAGCACGTGAGTGAGGAAGAAAGGAAGAGAGGGACTCAGGTTATTGTACACTGAGTGGGAAATGCAGAAAAGGGGTCAAGTTTGGAGAATGTAGCAGAGGCTTTGGGGCGTACCGTGTCACTCCTCTAAAATGAGGACACGTTACTGCCCTTTGTACTCTCTGCCGTTAGGAAGGAGACATAGCACTTGATGGACCTCTTTGGCTTTGGGACACAATACCTAGCATATTGGGAAATAACTGCTCCAGTCCGTCCACTGAATGATTCGACTCTGCGTGGACCACGTGGCCAGCAAGTGCAGTGGTGCATGGTGGGTAAGGATGCAGCATGGAGTCTGGCAAGCCCCAGTAGGGGACCCTATGGGTTTGGGAACAGGACTATGCTTTCTAGTCCCCATTTGAAAAGCAGCTTCCAGAATGCTCTTGGGTCCTGACCACGGGACATCATTTGGCCAAGACCTCAGAACTTCTCATCGTGAGCTGGGTTTTGTACTGTTCGTGTCACAAATCCAGGCAGGCCCCGTAGCAGTCGGCTCTAAGATGGGAAGTGGCACCATCTAGGATCGGGCGTTAGCAGGGCCCGGGGACACAAGCAAGCTGCGCAAATAGACTCACGGCACGTGCCTCTTCCCCAGACCTCCAAGGCACCCCCGCTGTTGCATCGATGACTCTCCCTCAGTTCTCGCCAAGCATTTTCTTGTGATCAGCCGAGGGAGGAAGTAGCCGGACTGCTGGTGTCACTAAAGCCCCAGGTGAGGTAGCCCTGAAAGACAGTGCCTAGTGGTTAGTCCCTCCCCATGAGCAGAACTTCAGGTGCTACACCTGTAAGTCAACATGGTTCAGTGGAAGTGTGTGTATTTTATAAGAATATGTATCTTGAGGGGCGCCTGGGTGGCTTGGTTGGTTGAGCGTCCGACTTCGGCTCAGGTCACAATCTCACGGTCCGTGAGTTCGAGCCCCACGTCGGGCTTTGTGCTGACAGCTCAGAGCCTGGAGCCTGTTTCCGATTCTGTGTCTCCCTCTCTCTCTGCCCCTCCCCTGTTCATGCTCTGTCTCTCTCTGTCTCAAAAATAAATAAATGTTAAAAAAAAATTTTTTTTTTTTAAAAAGAATATGTATCTTGTGCACCGGCCAGGGATTTGGTTGGTCAGGTGCCTGAAAAGAAGATGCTAAGAAGAAGGGAAACAAGGGAGGCCTGAGCTAGGGGTGTGCGGATTGGTTTATGGGAGTGGACGCAAAGTGTGTGGGTCTTTTATGTTCACGCTCATGCTTGTCAGCACCCACCACAGAGGATGCACTCGACAACCAGGTGGACAGCATGATGCCCTGTGGAGGTCAGCCTCGTCCTCAGCCATCCCGGGGCTTGCATGGTGAGCGCCTGCGCAGGGTAGCCGTGGTGACGGATGGAGGCTAAGCAGGGGCCCACCAGTGCGAGCTCCCTCTCAGGACGGTCTGGCCACTGCCACTGCTGACTGATAACAGGCCCTGAGCCCTTGACCAGCCAGCTGCTGGCCAGAAGTTGATTACATCGGGCCCCCCCCCACGCTGGAAGGAGGAGCGAATCCTCCCTCTGGGGCTTTTTCCCTAATCTAGTGTTAATCTGAGGGTTTACAGAGTTACGTGGGCTGCCTCATAACATCACCTCAGATCAAGAGGCCCGTTTTGGGGCGCCTGGGTGGCTCAGTCGGTTGAGCGCCGACTTCGGCTCAGGTCACGATCTCGCGGTCCGTGAGTTCGAGCCCCGCATCGGGCCCCTGTGCTGACAGCTCAGAGCCCGGAGCCTGTTTCAGATTCTGTGTCTCCCTCTCTCTGACCCTCCCCCATTCATGCTCTATCTCTGTCTCAAAAATGAATAAAAACGTTTAAAAAAAAATTAAAAAAAAAAAAAAAAAGGCCCGTTTTACGGCAAAGGAAGTGCTGCAACATTGGGTGCGTGATGATGGGACCCACTGGTCTGGCATGTACCAAGTCGCGGGAAGTATCCGGCTTCATAGAATGATGGGTTGCTTTGCAAAAGCTCAGCTAAGGCCCCAGCTCGAGGATGATGCCCAGGCTGGGCGCGGTCACTGGAATGTAGCTGACCTGTGGTGCTGTGTCCCCAGTTGCTGGAATACACAGGAATCAAGGGGGGGTGTGGGCTCAGTCCCTCTGACCACCACTCTCAGTGCTCCCCTCGCATCAGGTGAGAGGAGGTCTGGAACTCAAGCCTGGCAATGTCAGAAAACGGGCCCTTGCAGCAACCGTCGCCTGACAAGGCCAAGTCAACTGAGGGCCCAGAGCCCTCGGATGTGGGTCTGACTCAACCCATCAGGCACACAACCTAGACTAGCTGGCAAGAAAATCTAGAATAGGTGGTGGAGAAGGAAGGTAACGAGCAGTAATTTCAGCCTCGACTTGCTGTCCCGGTGAAGGGTGGTGGCTCATCCCTCTGTCCTGTGTCCTTTCACTAGCTCATGGCTGGCCACTACCTTGAAGACTGTGTGACAGAATGGACTTACTGTGGGGCAGAAGTGGGTTGGAGAGGTGCAAGGGGCAGACCAGGGTAGACTATTTGGGTGCCCTACGTCGCATCCTCCTTGTCACCCTCTGATTTCAGCTGCAGCCATGGGAGATGTTCTTTGTGAGCTTTGACTCATTTTGACGGCACCCCCAATTGCAGCACAGGGAGTGCATCATCCTGATGTCTTTTCTAGGGCCTTCTTCAAAGCCACAGGGGTCTGTTTGGCTTGCATGGCTCAAATGCAGCCCAAAGTTAGGGGAGTTTAATGGCCCTGGGACAATCCTCAACAATGAAGGATGGGGAGCCATTGGATAGATGCCCCCACCACACGTGCCCTACCCGAGGGATAAATGCCCAACCTTACATCTTTTGGTTGGACAGTTCTGGGAGGCATTCCCTGTGCCTCTCAGGAGACTCCCAGTGTAAGGGAGCCCCCACTGCTCACAGCGGTGACTTTGATGTTGGACCTCATATTGATTTTCCTCCTTTGCTCTCTCACAGTCCTCCGTTCCTCATTCCTATTTCCTGAGACCACCTCCCAGTTAAACCACCTGCACCTGAGTCCTTGTCTCAGGCTCTGCTTCTGGGAGAATCCAAACTAAGACCAGAAGAGAGTCCAGAGTTCACTCTGCACTTAACAGGCTGAAGAGACATTTTGTTTCCAGGCAGTGACCACATGACTATTGGAGATGTAGATTTATATAGAAAACCCACGTTTAAAGTGACCAGTGGAAGAGAAGCACCCTTTTAAGGCAGTGGTTTTCAGCCAGGGGCCATTTTGCCCATAGAGGCCATTTGACAAAGCCCGAGGACGTTTTGGTTGTCACAATGATGGGTGGGGAAGGGTAGAGAGAAGTCAGATGCTGCTCCAGGCATTTAGGGAGTAGAGGTCAGGGATGCTGCTAAACATCCAACAATGTACAAGTCATGTCCTCATAACAAAGAATGACCCAGCCCCAGTTGTCAATAGTGTTCTAAGGAGATTGCAAAGGGGCAGCCGAAGCAGCAGGAAGAAAACTGGGAGGGAGTGGTGACAGCCAGAGTTGCCCGGGGGCTAGAAGGGCCAGCCGGCCAATGCTGCAGGCGGTCAGGGGAGGGAGGGACCAATAATTGTCTATCTAGTGTAGATAGGACCTTCGTCCAGGCAGTTTCCTCAGCTGAGGTGCACAAGTCTGTTGGTGTGGAGGAAGGCATGAGGGAAAGGCAGTGAGGACAAGGACAGACCTTCCTCAGGAGCTCGGAGGTGAACGAAAGGAAGGGCTGCTGAGACTGGCTGGAAGGAGCAGTAGAGTGGAGGAAGAGTTTGAAAAGATCCTGGAAAGACAAATGTCATCTGTATTTGATGATCAGGAACCATGGGGACACAGGGACGGGGACGACTGATGGTAGATAGAGCCCCTGGACATCCGTGCTGCCAAACCCCAGAACACAGGAGCACTAACTTGGGTCAGGTAAGGAAAACATTCCTCTGAAGCTGGACGCGGGAGGGCATGGGAGCAGTTACACAGGCAGCTGTGGGGGAGAGAGTGTAGACTGTCCAGGGGTTAACCCCGGGCCTTTTGGTTCTTCCAAAGTCTAGGAAAAGCTGTCTGCAGGGTGTGAGGGGAGAGGTGCAGGGTGGGAACCTTTTTAAGGACTCCCTGATGATAGATTATGTATGGTTGTTGATCGTATTGCGACTGGTATTGCTCTGCTCTCCCGAAAGAGTCTCTTTGGGAAGTCTGTCCTTTTTATTGCCTGGTGTGTTCCTGAGGCTATTGTGGACACTCAGGTCTCCCCTGAGACACTGGCGGCCACTCCTCTGCAGAATGCCTGCAGAGATCCAGAGTTCTCTCCTGAGAGGTTTGTGGACTTGGGGCATTTAAGCGTTGGGGTCACCTCTGCCTCCTGGTTTCTGTGTCTGTATGGGCTCTCTCTGCCACGGCTTCAAACTTGGACATGAAGCCCTTCTCTCAGTTCTGCGGAACCACCTCACGCCAAACGTTTGGCTTGTGGCCGGGCCTGGGGTCATGCAGTGCCCACCCTCGAGCCATGTTGTGAGCCCTCTTCCTCTTCCCTTCCCTGCCCCTCATGTGTTCCCTGCAAATCGTCCGCATCCCCGCATCCTCCTCCCCCTGTTTACTCAGCCCTCCCAAGCTCCCCGCCCCTGACCCAGACCGTCATGGTGTACCGCAGACAAGAAGGCTTTCTGTTAGATTCATCCTCTAACAGAAGGTGGTTCTGGTTGAACTGCGTGAAAATGTGCTTTTCCCATAAGACTACAGATTCGGCAGCTAGGGTTTGGGCGCACAAACCCGGTGCAGCTACTCACTAGAAACCAGAAGGCCCCCCTCTCTGAGGTCATAGACTCACCTTGCAAGGTATCAGCTCCTCCAGGAAGAGTGTGGGGAGGAGTGAAAAGGCAGAGTTAAGGTAGAGGTGTATAGAAGGCCCAACTGGGACAATGTCCCAACCCACCCCCTCCTCATTTTGTCTCCTGAGGGCCAGCTGAGAGGTCAGAAGGCCCGGCGACTGGGACTTGTTCCTCTGCTTGTCAACCTTGTGATCTTCGGCCTCCATGTTCTCAAGGAGAATGAGGGAGCAAAAGATTTAATGAAAGAGGATCTGTGAATACGTGCCTCAGAGTAGCTACTGTTCTGGATGCCACATTCCCTCCACTTCTGCAACAAGAAAAAGATGTGAGTCTTGATTCTTGTCTGGGTGCTCAGAATCAGTGAAACGTTTGGTGGCCCTCCATAGTTCCTTCGGTGCTGGTCAGTCAGTCCGCAGCCTGTACCGTCCCTCACCATGCGGTCTGTATTTATTTTGGAAGTTAAAATGAATTCATATTTCATTAACAAACTTTTCTGTATTTTTATCTGTCATGAGGAAATTGCTGCTGCCTCCCCGCAACCCACACACCAATCAGGGCCAGACCCTCTCTCATCAAAGGGCCGATTTTAGGGCTTCTGGTGCAATTTTGGAAGCTCCCAGCAGGGGGCAGCCTAGCTCTTCTCCGTCTCCCACTTGGTGGTGAAGGGCTGGCTGCTGCCTGGAGATTTCTAGGGTTTGGCAGACTCTTGACCGTGACCCACGTTGGCCATGCGTTTTTACATCAGTATAGGGTTGCACACATGTATAATTTGCTAAGCAATACTTCCCCTTCCTACACGGGTGCACTCTGATCTATTTCTAGTTTGTTCAGTTCTGCTGGAGATTTGGTCATTTTAAAAATGCTGCTCACACCCACCAATAGATGGAGATCTGTACTCTGAGACCCACGGGGAGGCTAAGCCTGGGGAGTGGGGATGGGATGGGGGAGATTTGGGGACCCCTAGGATAGGATCTCTCAGTACAGTGGTTAAAGGTGTGGGTTTGGGAGCCAGGCTGCCGCGTGGAATCCCAGCTCTGCCCTTTCCATCTGTGGCCAGGACCACATACTCCACCCCTCGGTGCTCAGTAAAGGACAGCTCCTGTTATAATCACAGCTCCTTATCCACGCGGAAACAAGGATGTTTTTAGCATCTGGTGGATTCACTCACCCAACATGTGTTGACACGGGTTACTGAAGATAACTGAGCAGAAGGCTCCGGGCCTGGCAGAGGTGGTTGAGAAACACACAGCCGGTTACAACAGATGTGACAAGGGCGTAGGTGGTGATTAGTGCCGTGGCCTCTGGGAGCACATGGGTACCCAGAGGACTCCTTAGCTCAGCAGCCCTCCAATTATGGTCCCCAGACCGGCGGCGGCAGCTTCAGCAGCAACAGAACCTGGAAACTTCTGGAAACTTGTTAGAAACGCAAAGTCCCCAGGGCACCCGGGTGGCTCAGTTGGTTGAACGTCTGACTTCGCCTCAGGTCATGATCTCACAGCGTTCTAGTTCAAGCCCCACGGTGCAAAGCCCACTTGGATCCTCTGCCCCCACCCCCCTTGTGCTGTATCTCTCTCAAAAATAAACAAACAAAGAAATGCAAAGTCTTGGGCCTTAGCCCAGGTGTATAAAATCAGAAACTGAAGGTGGGCCCGGCTATTTTTTTTAATTAAAAACAATTTTTAAAATGTTCATTCATTTTTGAGAGACAGAACGTGAGCGGGGGAGGGGAAGAAACGGGGGGGGGGGGGGGGGAGACACAGAACCCGAAGCGGGCTCCAGGCTCCTAGCACAGAGCCTGATGAGGGGCTTGAACCCACGAACCATGAGATCGTGACCTGAGCCGAAGTTGGACGCTTAACCAGCTGAGCCACCCAGGTACTCCCCACCCCACTGGATCCCCTGGCTATCTGTTTTAATAAGCCCTCCCAGTGATGCTGGTGCACACCCAGTTTGAGAATGACTGCCAGCAGCTACCAGACTGCTGCACTTGAGAGTTGTCTGGGGACATCCACTACCAGTGTCACCACAATGGCTGGGAGTGGGAGCCAGGCATCACAAGTTTTTAAAAAGATTCCCAGATGATTCCAGGGTGCAGCAAAGTAGGGGAACCACTGCCCCAACCCACACCTGGGTGGAGGGCAGAGGAGGGGGCATCTGAGAAAACTTCCTGGAGGTGGTGTCAGAGAGGCAGAAACCTTAAATGCAATGGGGGCTGTGAGCCAACATGGGTTAGAGGGGAATGTGGAGGGTGAGGGGGTTGCTGGTGCCCATAGAAGGTTCTCAAGGACTTTAATCTAGTGCTGTAGAAGCTGGGCTCTGGACGCAGGCCATCTGGGTGTGAATCATGCTGCACCCAGACTCTCTAGTGGGGCTGCAGACAAGTCCTTTAACCTCGCTGTACCTTATCCACGTGGGGTTTTGTGAGGATTAAGCACACATATAAGAAATGTTCTGATCGCTTCTTGGCCTTTTGGCTAAGATCAAGTGAAGAAATGTTCCTTATAAAAAAACAAACACAAGAAATGTTCCTTATTACTGTTGGGATGGGGCTATAATTATAAGTTGAGCTAGAGGCCCAGACATGAGCCAGAGTATCTCAGGAGAGGACACTAGAGAGTTGGGGGGGACAAAGCCACGGGGGCTTTACCTCCACACTCTGGGTCTGAAGGCTCTGGGGAGCCATGTGGAGATGTGTGTGGGGAATGTACTAGAGAACAGCATGGCTAGAGGAGTGTGGGCAGGGAGGGGGCGCGTCGCCCTGAGGCAGGTCAGAGTGATGGTGGCCTGCCTGGCAGAGAGGGGCAATAGGGGGGCTACTGAGATGGTGAAACAGACCTGGAGGTGAGGACGTGTCCCATTCTGGGCCAAAGTGGGTGGTCTGTGTGCTGAGTTGGGGCGCCCCCCTCTTCACACTCAGCTCCAGCCCCAGGTTTTCTTGTCATTCTGTAGACCTGGTGGGTGAGGGGTTCTGAGGGGGGCCTTTCCCTGCTCCTCTTCCCACCGCCCCCTTCCCCACAAGCACACTCTTCCTGGGAATAGCTGAGCGGTTTGCATTTTGGAGCCATTGCTTGGTTGAGGGCCTTGAAGGCCCATCCAGGGAGGCGCACTCCTTGCACTCAAATGTGTCATGCGTGTTCCCACCTCCAGGCCTTGCCCACGCCTCCGCCTTTCTCCCATCTCTCAGAATTCTGCCTTCCATCCACCCCCTTCTCCACACACACACACACACACACACACACACACACTCCAAGCCTCACCTGCTTGAAGCGTCCTGACCACAGCTACTGTCCTGGGAAGGACGGTGGTTTTCTCACTCTGTCATCAGTGCTGAGCCGTATTGTAGCAGCTGAAATACGAGCTCCCAAGGAGGCTGAAGAGGGTCTCCATGCCTCCGCCCCTCCCAGGATGCCTGGCCCAGTGTTTGGCCGAGAAGATATGGGGGGTAAGCCTCCCTCATTGGGTTGGGAGGGAAACACTGAATTCAATCTGAGAATTAGACGATCAGAATTGTCAGCTGGGGCCTTGGCCCCTGAGGGGGTTCAGTGGGCGAGAACAGAGGGCGGAAACTTCTCACAGTGTCGACCTCCCTGGGGTCTCAAGGGGGTTAGGTGCATCCCTCTCCTTTCTGTGATGGGGTCCCTCCTTCATCCTGCAGTGAGGGGTGGTGACAGTGGGGCCCTCTCTGCACCCTTGCCCAGGCCTGCTGAGGCGGCTTCTCCCAGCACCTGGTGGTGAGGATGAAAGAGCGGCCAGCACCGAGTGAAGGGCACGACCAGGGGCAGCTCAGGTAAGACCACTTAGCCTCTAAGGAGGCTGTGTGCCTGGGGTCATGGGGTGCTGCCCAAGAGGCACCAGAAATATCAAGATGAAAGCCCCAGAAGCAATAGGAGGACTGAATTGTGTCACACAGATGCTAATGCCTGGGGGTGGGGGTGGGCCGTAAGGACTGAGAGCTCAGACCCAGACAAACCCCAGGTTTGTTCACCAGCTGAGGGTAGTGAGCAATGCAGGCAACTGAACCTCTCTAGATCGCAGTTTCCTCATCTGCTAAGTGGGGTCACAATAGTACCTGTTACTCAAGTGATTAAAACTTCAGTTATAGGGGCGCCTGGGTGGCTCAGTCAGTTAAGCGTCCGACTTCGGCTCAGGTCATGATCTCACGGTCTGTGAGTTCGAGCCCCGCGTCGGGCTCTGTGCTGACTGCTCAGAGCCTGGAGCCTGTTTCAAATTCTGTGTCTCCCTCTCTCTCTGACCCTCCCCCGTTCATGCTCTGTCTCTCTCCGTCTCAAAAATAAATAAACGTTAAAAAAAAATTTAAAAAAAACACTTCAATTATATAGATTCAAATATATGATACAGTGATTAAGTGATACAAGTGATAAAGTATGTAGAGTCCTTTAGCAAAGTGGCACCAAGCAAGCTCTAAGAGGTGCAAACTGTTACTATTGCTGCTGTTTTGCTTGGTCGTGAATGGTTATAATTCAGGAAAAGGTGAATCCACTGAATGATCCCGAATGGCCTGAGATGGGACTCGGAGGATGGGTTAGCCAAGAGAGAGGAAGGACTAACCAGCGGGAGGGAGCAAAATGTTCTGATTGTCTAAAAGAAACGAACGTGGTTGTTGGGATGTAAGTTTAATGTCACTCAGCAGCATTCTAGAATTATTAAACAGATGGGTTGGGAGCACTTTACGAAAAACCATGCTTTTCCAGAACTAATTCATTAAATCACGTCAAACCAAACTCTCAGTGACTTTAATTACCAAAGGATTCTTTTTTTTTTCCATTCACTCAACATATTTATTGTCAGCCTGTTAGGAAAAGCACAGCATATCTTGGCAAGGCACTGAATGAGGTTTCCCATGCTTTCCATGTGGACATGAGAGAGGAATGTGAGCAGGGTGGTGGCTGGTTAGTGAGGTCTATAGCGATATGAACATTTTCCCCCAAGAGCTGGATGAGTGGCTGGACATCACCCTGGAGAGCTGGCCCGGCTGGCAGGCCCCAGGGCTCTCGTCCAGTCACTGAAGTGTCAGAGGCACACATGGTGGGGAGGATGGGCCGATAGAGTACATAGTTGGCACTTCAGGATTCCGCTAATTAAGAGCAGAACATAATCGGGGCGCCCGAGTAGCTCAGTCGATAAAGCGTCCGACTGGGCTCAGGTCATGATCTCGCGGTTCGTGGGTTTGAGCCCCCATCAGGCTCTGTGTGGACAGCTCAGGGCTTCGGATTCTGTGTCTCCCTCTCTCTCTGCCCCTCCCCTGCTCACTCTCTGTCTCTCTGTCTCAAAAATGAATAAACATTAAAAAAAATTAAGAGCAAAACGTAACAGGATAGCAGGGAAGTCATACAGTAAATTTTTTTTTCTTACAATGGAAGTAAAATAAACTCATGGTAGAAAACTTGGAAAACATAAAAGACCATAAAGACGTAACTAACAGACACCTGTACTTCTCCCCGAATGGCACAGTTTAATAGCGTGAGCAAGGAGAAGGATGAGAATGGAATTTGGGTGATGTTTAAGATGGTCAGTTCAGGACTGTCGCACCTAGAAAAGGGTTTGTGCTGTATCAGTCTTTGCCAGGTGGACAGGCTGTCAGGAAGACTGGAGGCTGGCCCACGTTGCTCAGGCAGTAGAGCCAGCGCTCAGAGGCCCTGCGGGTCGTTCTTAGCTCCCCGAGAAGGAAGTAGCTCCGCCCACCGACGGACTCCCAGCCCTGGAGGGGAGGGGCTCCTATTCACCTGGAGCGTTGGAGGGCAAGCTGGTTCTTAGCCTGTTTCCTCTCCTCTCCGAATGTGACTGAAGACGCCCCCTGCCCTGCTATGGTTCCTTTCCACTCAAACATTCATGTATCTGGCTGTGCAGACGTGGAGGCAAAAAGAAGCGCATTCAGTCACTGCCAAGGGAAACGAGCATGTTGCAAAACAGCGTGCTCTCAATTTTGTTAGAAGTATACAGTTAAGCATAAATTCATTGAAAAGTAATGGCAAGAAAATATTAAAGCTCCTGTGGGAGATGCTTTTCATCTTTTAGGCTCTTTTGATTTTTCCAAGTTTTCTACAATTGACTTATTTTAAAATCCAATTAATGTCATAGTAAAGTAAATGTGTCTTACAAGTGAGGATACTTTTTTTTACTGAAACAATAGACCAGGGAGTTGGGGGTGGGGGGTGGTTGGAGCATCGTCTAGACAGCTATGTAGGGTGGGGTTCATTGTGGAGGAATTGAACATCAGGAGGAACTGTTTAGGTTGGTTTACTCATTGCAATAGCAATGATAGTGACCTTATTTGCTGACCCAAACTCAGGACTGACAATCTGACAGATAACAGCATATTTGTGGGATCAAGAGGACACAATACTGTAATCAAAGATGCAGCATTCCTGCAGAATCAGTGTTACAACAGGGAGACTCACAGGATTCTCAAGGGATTGGCATTCATTTGCTCACTCATTCATTCATTCATTCATTTAGTTGTGTGCTATTTCTTAAGCTCTTGCCATATGGCACACTGTGCTGTGTACCTGAGGCAAGCGGGTCTTTGGGGGAGCTGGGTACAGGACATGCCACAAGATGAAGGTAAAATGGCCAGTTAGTGGGTCCCAGCACATCCAGGCGAGAGGCTCTGAGTCTCAGAAATAGGAGTGGTGAGAATGGAAATTCCAGTGGTATTTCCAGATTGTCTTTGCTTGCTTCACAGTTGCACTATGGGTCTTTTTGAGCACCCTAAACAGGTCAGAGAACACAGGAGGCACTCAACAGACATTTGGTAGTTAACGGGAGGGAATGTTACTATGGTGGGAGGAGGGCTTGAACCGAACCCCAGACGATGGATAGTTATTTATTTATTGACTTTGCAAACTCTTCATTGCAGTAAGTATACCCTGAATGTTGACCATGTGCCAGCCCTATTGCTCTGAGCTGAAGCTGCCAAGATGAGACATAGTTTTGTTTTGTTTTTAGTTTATTTATTTCTTTTGAGAGAGAGAGAGAGAGAGAGCTCACAAGAGCACAGGAGGGGCAGAAAGAGGAAGAGAGAGAATCCCAAGCAGGCTCTGTACTATAAGTGAGCCACTCGGGTGCCCCGAGACATAGTTTTCATCCTAGAGGAATTCACAGCGTGACAGTCTGACTGGGGAGAGAGACACAACTGTAACCAGTGAAAGTGCTTATATGAGACCAATATAAGGTGAATCTAGATAAAGGTATAATTAGTACCTTTAGGCATAATTAGAAGCTAATTAGTCAAAGGCACCACTAAAGAGGAAATGGCATTTGAGTTCCAGGATGGTCAGGGCGGGAATGGAGTGGAAGGAATTCCTAGCATATGGAAAAATATTAAGGTACAAGGTACAGTCCAGGAATGGCAAGGTCCTTCTCAGCCTGCTTTATGAGTGCATTTACTTCTGTCCATCCCTACAGGGCAGCCATACAAATCTGTAGGGCTGGTGCTGAACCGGTCTTGCCCTTCTCTCAGAACTGCTCTACCCCCATCTAAATTGCAACAAGACATACATATCTGCCCATCAGGCTGGAGTTGATTGGTCCAGGGATGGACTGTGACCAAACTGGACCACTCAGAGTTCTTCCTGGGAATTTGGAGTTGGGACACTAGATCCCGCGGCCAGTCTCCTTGGCCTCTTGCCGTCAATGTGAATTTGAGAGTTATGGAGCCCTGGGGGAGGCCCTAGCAATGTAGGCACAAGGCCATATGTTTTTATAAAATTTGCAGAAGTAAGATAATTTTCAATGTAATTAGTTAAGTCTACTATCTCTTTCCTTTCTGAGCCCCCTCTGTCACTCCTTCTCATGATGGATGGTGTTGGAGTGGCTCTGGGCATTTGGGGATCTAGCTAAGGGGAAGTCGAGTTGAAGGTGCATTTAGTTAGGATTAAGTGGGATTTATTTATGTGATTTTCAGCCACTTACACTCTAGTTTGTGTAGAAATGGCTCGCTATGAGCATCAAGACACGTGGGTACAGGACCCGAGGTGGTATTGTGATGTGAACCTGTCCTCTGAAGCTGGCCTATGCACGTGTGGGTAATTCAGGAGAAATAAGGTTTGAAACGATGGGTTCTTCTGGTCATCAAATACATAAAATTAGAAACTTTTTGGTTTTATTAATTCCTATTGAAAATGGAATTGCAATCCTATAATTGACAAAAGTTCTCTCCTTGCTCGAACTCTACTCAGCCTCAACGGGGCCCTGACTTTTGAGCTTCTATGTTTTTCTTTGCATGGTCCAAGAATCCTGCTTAGTCTATTGAGCCAGAATGCCCCAGCCTCCAGATTTGGTCGCCCTCATCATCTGCTAGCACCCAGGTGATGTGTGATCACCCTGGCCTGCCCTCAGCAAGTCCTGTGAGGTCAGCTTAGCCAGAATCCCTTCTCACCCTTGATGTTTCCTCTGAATGATTTTCTACTCACTGACCCTCATCCTGCTCGATCTATCTCCTCTACTGTAAAACCCCCTTTTTAGAGAGAGAGAGGGCACAAGTGGGCAAAGGGCAGAGAAAGAGAGAGAATCCCAGAGGGGCAGAGGGAAGGAAAGAGAAAGAGGGGGAGAGCGAAAGACAGAGAGAGGAACAGGGTTTACCTGATGCAGGGCTCAAGCTCACCTGAAGCAGAGCTTGAATTCACTGATGTGAGACTCATGAATCTCATGAACCACGACATCATGACCTGAGCCAAAAAGAGTCAGATGCTTAACCAACTGAGCCACATAGGCACCCCTAATTTTTTTTTTTTTTTTAAATTTTTTTTTTTTTCAACGTTTTTTATTTATTTTTGGGCCAGAGAGAGACAGAGCATGAACGGGGGAGGGGCAGAGAGAGAGGGAGACACAGAATCGGAAACAGGCTCCAGGCTCCGAGCCATCAGCCCAGAGCCTGACGCGGGGCTCGAACTCACAGACCGCGAGATTGTGACCTGGCTGAAGTCGGACGCTTAACCAACTGCGCCACCCAGGCGCCCCACCCCTAATTTTTTTAACATAATACACACTGTACTTTTGTATTAAAGTGGGAGTCCCATGAAACTGAATTTATTAGAATTTTTGTGTTTACATTTCTCGCCGATTTGAACAAGAAAACTTGTGATGCCTTGAATTTTCATAGCTCACGTACAAAAAGAAACTGATAGAAATTTTCCCGGATTTCCCAACAATCCTAAACATTTACATGACAATAGCAATAGTAATTTATGACCGGGAACATTTTCTAAACTAACCATAATAGAGAAACAAATTTGGATCAACTTTATTAGAGGAAATACTAGAATAGTCTTCCATTTTCTCTATGGAAAAACATCACAGAACTGTCCCAAGTGGAGGTAATCAAAGAGTATGCAGCCAAAAAATATATAGAAGAAAAATACAGTAGAGGTGGGTTGGGCTCCACATTCATTAAGATGTTATGTTATTTTTCTGGACTTTGTGATATTTTTGGTATTTCTTAGCTTTTTAACATTTGTAATTTGCTGTGCTTTCTTGTCTCATTGTAGATAGATTTTCAGATTTGGACTAATTTTGTGTTTGTCATTTGGTCTTCTTCTTCTTCAGTCAAATGCTCTACCCCTGAGCTATACCCCCCTCTGCTTGTATTCTTCTTCTTACATAGTCCCTGCCCACCTCACCCTGCTTCCGCCCACCCCCACCCCAAATGCAGTATAAGCTTCAGGCCCCTCTCTCCCTGTCCTGCGCCTCTATGACTTGCTCACTCTCTTTGGGCCTCTGTGTCTTTCCTCCCGGTCAGGGTTGGTCCCCTGACCTTCCACCAGCCTTTCTTCCAAGGAGTATTAGAGGTGAGCTGGTTAATCCTGCCATCATCCCTCCTGCCTGCAAAGAGGCAAAGCATCCGTTATTACATTTGATCCTTACTGCAAACCATGAGGGGAAAAAAAACCCAGTCTTTTTATGATGGGAATGTTGAAATTTACACGAAAATAGGTGACATAACCACAGCCTCTAGGGCAGGCTTGGTAGGGTCTGGTGGCTCTGGGCTGGGCAATGGAGGAGCCAGAAGATAAGTCTCTGCAGTCCGAATCCTTTCTCCATGCTGCCCCCATGCTTCTTGAGGACATTTGACACTATGATTATGTGGTCATGTCCACACCCTTCCGCCAGGCTGGGAGATGGGCAGAGCGTCCAACCCATGGGCGGGGCCGGGTTGGAACAGCCTCAGAACATGAAATGGGACCTCGGCTACCTCTCCTGGGGCCTCCTTCCTCCTGGAAGGCAGGCCTGGGGGCTGGCAGGGGCGGCATCAGAATCGCTGGGGGAGTTCTTTCCCCAGTCATGTTCTGTGCACCTCTCCCAGCCTATTCTGATACCAGCTGGAGGACAGACAGGACAGGCACGTTTGGGAAACTTCCAGGCAAATCTGATACCCACCCAAATTCAGGGTGGGAACTAGGCCAGAGGGGCTCGTGAGAGTAACCAGGAGCCCACGGAGGCCCAGGTCTGCTCACCGCTGTACAGAGCCATCTACTCCTAGGGGAACTCGGAGCCAGACTTCCTGGGCTGAGTCCCTGACCCACCCTAGTCTTTTGACCCTGGCAAGTCGCTTGACCCTGGAATCTGCCTGCTTCTCTGTGATATGGAAATAACTGGGGCACCTTACCTGAGATGTGACCATGCGGGTGATGCCCCTGGCACAGAATTGACGCATACGGCTCAGAAATGTCAGCCACCGTGGTTACTTCCTACACTGACATCAACCAAGCGGGAAGGGAGAGGTAGACAGTGTTCCCTTATCCAAGGCCGGAGCTGGTGACAGGCTTCCTTCCCTCCTCCACACAGAGGAGGCTGGAGGCCAGCCGCCAAACCCCAGGGACTCATCCTGAAATCCAGCCCAGGCCAGCAGTATCTCCTTTCGGCTCAGCAGCCCGGCAGCCGGACCACCCTCTTTTGTCTGGGGCTGGGGAGACCGGTTTGGGGAAATAGTCTCTGGTATCCCCCATTCCCAGCTCCTTCTTCAGGCAGCTGGGGGGCTGGGGGGAGGGTTGTCCTGGGAAGGAGGGAGCCTGCAGACCAGCTTGCTTTTTCAGCAGGAACAGGTGGGCAGCTGGACTAGCGAAGGACGGGGAAGTGCTGGGGGCTGGGATAGCACTGCTGCGAAGGAGGCCATTCTCCTCAGGCTCCCTGGCCTCCCCTTTCCCTCCTCTCTGGCCACCCCGATCCCCAGGGTGCTCAGGCCCTCACACTACTAGTAAACTCACTTTCATGAAGGTTTTGAGGACCGAACGCATTTCGTTTCAGGGCAATGCCCTATAGTGACTTTCTTCAAATGTTCTTACAAAGTGCTCAGGCTCAGACTGGAGAGAGGCTGAGGTCTTCGCCTCCTCCTCAAGGACCCCTGTGGCCGTCAGGGCCAGGGAAGCCTGTTCAAGAAGCCCAGCCATTTGACAAGGGAGGGAGGGCTTCCTCAGCTGGAGGCTTGGTCTACTGCCTTTTCCTCCTGAAGCCAGTCAAGGCAGAGTCAGCAATAGAACTCAGTACTCTGTTCCCCAACTCCTATTAGGCTCTTGGCAAATGGGCAGTGGGGACTGGGGAAGGGCCTTCCTCGAAGCCCACGCCACCAGGCAGGCTTCTGGCCTGCGGGGCCCTCCAGGATGCTTGGGCAAGGGCTGAGTGCCACAGCCTGTCTACGCCAAACCCTGGGCTCCTTCTCTGGAAGTTTCTGTTCTCTGGTCCTGGGAGCTGGGGGGATGGGAACAAAGATGAAAGTCTGACCCCAGCTCTCCTGCCTCCCCAGCCCAGGGATCAGGATAGACAGGGACTGCTTTTGAGGCAGCTCCCAGAGCCCCACTGAGCTGATGAGGGAGCTGATGATGTCCCTACCCTCACTCCCTCTCTCTCTTCCCGTGGAATGCCCCCTAGGCGTCCCCCCATGCTGCCCCCACTCCCGACAGGCCAGCACCTCTGAAATTAATCCTAGCCTAATTGGATGGGACACAGGGCCGCCACAGCAGCCATTTGGTAAGTGCCGCTAAGGAGATGGCCCTGCCCAAGATTAGATCAAACAAATCCAAAGTTTGAAGGCCCTGGCTGAGCCCCTTCCGGTAATTTAAGCCATTGGACCCAAACAGTCCTGCTTGCGGTATTCTCTTGCTCTCCCCTCGGGTCTGTCTGATGGCTCCTTGCAAGCAGTCAGAAGAAACAGATTTGATGTACATATGACCAAATGGAGGAGCTTAAAACAGAGCCAAGAGAAAAGAAGTCAGAATGAGATCCGTAACACAACCCAGTTACATTAATTAAAGTTACATGTGGCCCAAACAAGAACGTACATGTGTCAAAACTACGAAACCTGTTAGGAAGGGGCCCTTCAGGTTCCACCTGAATCAGGTGGAAAAAAGAAGAAAGATGAGGGAGTGGGGCCCACAGGAGATGGGAGAACAGAGAGGGGAGGAAGGGAGGCAGGGAGATAGAAGGAAAGGGAGGAAGGGAAGGATGAAGAGAGGGAGGGAGGGGGAGGGAAGGAGAGGGAAGGAGAAAAGGGAGATAGGGAGAGGGAGGCAGGGAAGGAAGGAGGCAGAAGCAGGGAGAGAGGGAAGGAGAGGGGGGAAGGAACACTCTTTACAAATCACCTCTAAATGTTTTTTTCTGGGAATAAAGTTTGGATTTACTTAATATGCATATTTTCCATGTAAAAACATTAAGCCTGTTCAATTTTCAAAAATGGGAAGTGCATTGATTTATAATTTCTTAAGGACATACTTTTCCCCCCTTTTGTCCAAAAGCCATTTTAAAGCTTGCAGAACAAAGGACAAAGGACAGGTACAATGTTGTCTTTAAAATGTAGTTTAAAACAGAAAAAGAAGTATCTCTCTGGGTAAATGGAGGGAATGGTTCATCGAGGAGCCTGTCGGGACCACTGGTATCAGTGCCATTTACAAGTCCTACTAGTGAGATTTAGACTTTGAACGTGTGCAGGTACAGAATAGTGGAACCTGAACCAGGTGGAAAAAAGAAGAAACGAGAATGGAGAATTGTGTACATCTGCTCCAGAGAACTATAATGAGGGAGAGGGTTCTCGTAGCCTAAATGACTCTGATCACAGATCAGATCAAATGTGGTCAAATATATGAACCTTCGCTGAGGTTTTGCATGGTTAGGTTGTAGTAAGAGTGTTAATCCAGGAGGCTCCCCGGAGGAGGTGAGTGCTAGAAGCCAGAGGCTGGTCTGGCTGGACTCTGGAAGCAAGGATGGCTGATTTGGACCCCTTGATCTGCAAGGAGACAATGGAGACCATCTTCCCAGGCACACTCCCTTAATTAGCCTTTCTTAGTACCTTTGAAAGGGTATGAGGCCAAGGGCTCAGTCTGAACCTGGAGCTGGGCATCATTCTTCACGCTCTGTGGGTGTCAGATCCCCTTTGGAGGCTCCTCTAGGGACAAGTGTTGAGGGCAGGCTGGGGCTTCCTGTTGAGCTGGCGAGGCCGGCCCGTGTGTATGCGTGTGCACGCACACGTGTGCACAGGAGGTGTCAGGGTCCAAACTTATCCAGCAAAGAGAGCCCAAGGCTGCAGTTTAGGTCACCAGAGAACATGGAGAACCAGGCCAGCAGATCCCAGGACGGGGACACAGGAGAGCAGGCTCAGGTTTGCAGAGGCCATGGTCAGCTGGGGAGGGGCCTGGGGTCTCTCACTCCAGCAGGGCCTATTAAAGGACAAGGGCTCAGGGTCCCAAGTACCTGGAGAAGTGGCCACCCCTCCCAGGGTATGAAGGGAGGTGATAGGTGTCACTTCTGGCTGGGGCTTTGGAGGAGTGGGCACGCCTCCTCCAAGGTCTGCTTACACCAGGCAGCTACAGACAACACTGCCTTAGGGCTGGGATGGCAGAAACACTGAAGGGAATGGGCCTGGGTACCTGAACCTCTACGTGAAAGAGGGCTGTCCCCCGACCAGGCTTGGGATTGTGCCTTGGCCCAAAACCTGAGACATGGATTTCTATTGTGATCAAACCTCTCTATATCACAGCACCTTCCCTGGTAACCCTCCCCGTGTTACCAGGCTTGCACACACACGCCTCTTTACCCCTGTTGGGTCTGTCTTCACTAACATCTCCATGGCTGCTCCAGACACTCCAGGATGTGTGAGCCGGACTAGGTGCGGGATCCTTGTCTTCTCCTTGGGTTGCTCACACTCCCCACTGGCCTCCACCTTCTTTGAATTCCCCCCCCCCCCCCCCCCCCCCCCCCGCAACTTCACAGTCTAGTTCACACCCCATGTCTGCCTGGAGGCCTCCCTGAGCCCCTGAGGCCAGGTCTCTGAGAGCTCTGTCCCTCCCTTTCCTGTCTGGGCAGGTGGGGAGATAGCTGAGGATGGCAGTCTCAGGTGGCACAGGGACAGCGAGTGCTAATTTTAACCAAACCCACAGGTTGTAGGCATATGCGGGAAACACGACCTCTCCTCTTGGTAACGGATTGCATTTCTCCTGGGTGTTCCTGGGCATGTGCCCCATGCACTGTGCATTCTCTCTCTCTCTCACACACACACACACACACACACATACACACACACACACACACACATACACACACACACACACACACATACACACACACACACACACACACACATGTTTTCAGGCCCACAAACAAGACCACAAGGCCACTTGTGCCTAAAACAGCTGAGCCGTTGAGTCCACGGTAAGAGAGAACAGAACCCACTGCCCCCCACTAGTCTAACCATCTAAGGTAAGTAAGGGGAGCTATGACAGCTGGCGAGCTTGACCAGGCAGAACTATGACTCCGTGGAAGGACCCTGGGATGGTCCAGGAAGAGGGATGAGTGGAGGGGTCAGAGCTCCACCTCCAAGTCTAGGGGTCAGAAGGTGCTGGAAAGGGCCCTGGAGTCCAGGCCATGCCCTCCTCTCCCCTACCCTTTCCTCACCTGTATCTGTTTGCCTTTCTATGTTTTTATAGTTTTGATAGCTTTCTAAAAGTCACCTTCTCTGTGAAGTCTTCCCAGATTCCATCAGGCACCGAAGTTCCTTCCATCTTTTTCTTGTTTCTATTACAACTCTCAGGACATTGTGTGGAATTCTTCTCTTTTTCTAAACTATCACTGTCCTAGGTATACGATTCCTAGTCCCCAGCGTGGTGCCTCGCGCAGAGGAAGTAGATGTCACCCGATAATAATAATATGAGATGTCCCTACTATTAAGAAAGAATATTTAAAAATTGAAGGAAAAAAAACCTTTAAAACTTTACAGAATGGACAAAAGATATGAGCAGAAAATTCATACGTAAAACACAATATAAAATAGCCCTCAAATATCAAAATATTAAGAAAAATGCTAACTAAAATTACAGCTAGGGGCGCCTGGGTGGCTCGGTCAGTTAAGTGTCTGACTCTTGATCTCAGCTCAGGTTTTGATCTCAGGCTTGTGAGTTCAAGCCCCACAGTTGGGTTCCGTGCTGGGTGTGGAGCCTACTTAAAAACAAACAAAACTACCCTGAAATACCATTTCTCACTCAGCAGACTGGCAAAAATTCAATTGCTTGGCAATCCTCTCTGTTGGCATGGCTGTGGAGAAATAGGCCATCTTGCACACTGCTGGTGGGAGTGCAAACTGGCACAATCCTTGGAGAAGACCTCGTCAAGACCTAACAAAGCCATGGACACATTTACCCTTCGACTTGGTAACCTGCTGCAGGGGCTTACCCTGAAGACATAGCTCAACAGGGTGGAGATACGTAAGCACACATGGTTCGTGGCAACATAACTTGTGATTGCAAAACATGGGAAATTGCCTACGTGTCACAGCACAAGGGGCTGGTTGAATAAACCGGGGAACATCCCCACCCCGGGGAATACTGTGCATCTATGAAGTCAGTGAGGACGATCTCTTTGAAATGATACGACGTGACTTTCAGGATACGCTGTTAAATGAAAACTGCAAAAAAATGCAAAAAGGAACATGTACTGTACATATTATCTTTTATAGGAGAAAGAAGAGAAAATAAGAAAACACATGTATATCTGCTTATTTCCAAAAGAAGCATAGAAGAAGGGATTAGACTGGAAACTAAAGAAATTGGTTATGCATGAGGGGTTCAGGGGGAAGGAGGCTGGGGAAGGTTTATGAGAGCAACACTTCTCTGAGCATACATTTTTATGTAGTTTTGACTTTTGGAATTATGTCAATATACTATATATTTAAAACTGAATATTAGGTCAGCAAGGATGGGAGTGACCCCTAAAGTTGTGTTCAGATGGAAATAAATGAATTCAACCATACTTCATAGGAGCAAAATAGCCATACTGAAAGAAAAAACAAGGAATCCATGTAATATTTTTTAAGTTTATTTATTTATTAAAAAAAATTTTTTTAAGTTTATTTAGTATTGAGAGACAGAAAGAGAGCATGAGCATAAGGAGGGGAGGGACAGAGAGAGAGGGAGACACAGAATCCGAAGCAGGCTCCAGGCTCTGAGCTGTCAGCACAGAGCCCGATGCGGGGCTCAAACTCACAAACCGTGAGATCATGACCTGAGCTGAAGTCGGACGCTCAACTGACTGAGCCACCCAGGCACCCCTATTTATTTATTTTGAGAGAGAGAGAGAGAGAGAGTGGCAGAGACACACAGAGAGAATCCCAAGCAGGTGCCACCTGTCAATGCTGAGCTGAAGCAGGGCTTGAACTCACGAACCGTGAGATCATGACCTCAGTTGAAATCAAGAGTTGGACGCTTCACCCACCGAGTCACCCAGGCGCCCCTAATCTGTGTAATGTTTTAAACACAGTCGTTTGTCCTTCAATCTACAGAGAAAAAGAACCAGAAATAAGTCTTGATCTCTTCTTAAGCTTGCTTTTTGTAGTGGTGTAAAGAATATTATCGAGCCAACTGATCAAACTGGAATATAGATTTTGGTTAAAAAAAAGAATTGTATCATTGTTACAAAAGTAAGTCATATTTATAATGTATCAACCCCCTCCCCCCAAATTTGATAGCAATGACATATTTAAATAATATCTGGAGGGGCGCCTGGGTGGCTCAGTCGGTTAAGCGTCTGACTTCGGCTCAGGTCATGATCTCACAGTTCGTGAGTTCGAGCCCCGCGTCAGGCTCTGTGCTGACAGCTCAGAGCCTGGAGCCTGCTTCACATTCTGTGTCTCCCTCTCTCTGTGCCCCTTCCCTGCTCATGCTGTGTCTCTCTCTGTCTCAAAAATAAATAAACATTAAAAAAAAATAAAAAAAATAAATATCTGGAGATGGGACTTGGAAACTAACAGGCTTAGACATAGACCAGAAGGTTGCACAGGAAGCTGAGACCCTGGCAGTTGGCAGTGGGCTGTAGACATGACACAGAAGAAGCTGAAGCTTGCCTGGCCAGTATCCACTCCACCCTTCTTCCCTAGTAACCAAACCCTGAGCAGAGGGCCTCGTTGCAAAGACTCCATTTCCCAGCCTCCTTTGCAGTGGAATGTGGCCAAGGAGCCTCCCCCTATCAGTGAGATGCAGCAGAGGTGGTATGCAGGACTTTCTAGAAGACTCCTCAGAGGAAAACGACTCGTGTGGGAGGTGTGCCTTTATTGCTCCTTCCACCTTCCTTCCTTCTGCTTCCTGGTATATGTCTTGGTCCATGGGGCAACCTTGGGCGTGGACTCTGCACTCTGAGGATGGCAGAGCGAAAAAGGTGGAAGGAGCCTGTGTACCTGATGCCTCTATGGAGTTAGCATACCAGCCGTGGATTGCTCACCTTTAGACTTTGCCCAGATAGAATATACCCTAGGGTGTTTGAGCCACTCTTCCTGTGGGGACCTGGGGGTCATTTACACGCAGCTACAGGCAATCTGCAAACTGATGAAGAAGACTTGGGCATTCAGCAGAGGGCTGGAGAGCAGTGGCTGGAGGAGAGCCTGGAGAAGGCCAAGCATGAGTGGAGGCCAGTTTGTCTGTGTGGGGGCCTAGTGGAGCCATAGCTGGGAAGGCTGCCGGGAGCCAGACTGGGGAGGCCTTAAAACCCAGACTGTGCCACTAGCCTATGGTAACCTTCAGTAAGCCTCTCCCCTGGCCTGGGGACCCCTCGGCCTGGGAATTTACTCGGGGACCCCTTAAGCCTGGGAATTTACTCAAATCAGAAGCTTCTAACCTGAAGTTCAGGGACAGACTTCATGGAGTCCGAGAACATCCTGCCAGATCACATAAGAGTTGTATCTATGTGTGTGTGTGTGTGTGTGTGTGTGTGTGTGTGTGCGTGCGTGTTTGAGACTGGCCCACAACTTCCATCAGACTCTCTAAGAGATGTGTGGCTTTCGAAGAGTTAAAAATCACTGCCCCAGATGCTTCTAGCATGAAAAGTCTCTCACTGACCGTATTATGTGGGCTGGAAAGAGCCTTCAGTGATAGGGGAATGAACAAGTAAAATTAGGGCTTTAGGTACCTGAAAAAAAAATTTGATCTGGTAGCAAATACTCATAGAAAGTGTGTTTTAAAAAGCTGAAAGCACACACACACACACCCCAAAATTAAAACTTCCCCATAATTATTCCACATTATTAGCATTATGGTGGCTTCTTATTTTTAGGTATAGATGTTGTAGAGGCCACTTTTAGACAACAGGCTCGAGCAATGGAAACTTCATCAAGGCAAAAGGGCCCACAGCGAACACCTGGCTGAATCCAGACGGGTCCATCAGGCACCCGCCTCAAAATACCCATAGGCCCTACCTGACCAGTGGGCTGCTTGCTACCAGGCACAACTACCAAAAAAGGGAAAATTCCATTGTCCCCATACCTCCTCACCTTCCCCTTTTAATAACAGCTCCCATCCGGGCCTCCGGCAGACAGATCCTTTGCCTCTTGCGGTGTATTCAATAAACTTCTATCTTCTTTGTTCAGCCTTGGGTGAATCCTTTCACCACCCACCCCCGCACACCCCGCCCCAGGCTGCCAGCTTCCAACTCTTGTTGCTCCACATTTGGGGACCCCCATCTGATGGAAATGGACACAACAGTATGATATGAAGCATCTTTTCTTTGACATTCATTTTCATGGCTGCAGAATATCACCCATGGGATTTTTTTTTTTTTTTTTTGCTAGTGAAGCAAACCATTTTAAGGGTGCCTGCCATGGGGGCACTGGTTTAGTAAGGTTCTGACACCCTGCAAAGCCCCAGGAAGTCAATGACTGAGGGTACTAAACCCATTTAATGGATGAGGAAACTAAGACTCCAAATGGGGATACGCCCTCTAAGCTATTTTCCACTTATTGACAGAGGAGACTGAAATGCAAGGGTTCCCAGCTTTCACCACGTGTGTGAGGAGTTGTCTCTGGGAGGTGGCTTCCTTGGGGGTCCTCCCACCGTTGGGACGGTGGGAACTAGGCTTCTGCAGTCTCTTACCCCAGCCCTGGCCTCCCAGCCACCTGGGGCTGCTGCAGGACTGGGAAGGAGGATCCTGGGGTGGGGGTGGGGGTGGGGCGCGGGAAGGAGGGTAGGGGCCCCAGGCTGGGAAAGGGAACTTCTCCCTGTAAAGAGCTTGGGCAACAGATTTGCTGCAAGCCCAGCAGAAAAGTCCACGAAGGGTACTGGCTGCCTCTCCTCCCTGGCCGCCCCCCTCCCCTGGAGCCTCCCAGCTGCGAGGTGAGGAGCCCGCCTCCTGGGCGCAGCTGCTCTGTGGTGCTGGGGGTGACAGGTGGCAGACTGGGACTCTTGCCCCCCCCACCCACCCAGGGGGTAGGGGGTGGGGGTGGGGAGGACCAAAGGAGGAACTCATCCTAGCCTCTAGCCTGGAGTCTTCATGCTCCCTCCCCTCTCCACCTTGCCCTTAACAGAAGGGAGGTGGGCTGGCTTTATAAAGAAGTGCAAAAGCCCTGGGGGCGGGGGACAGGGCCCCCTACACTGTTGGAGCTGGGCAGTAGGGTCAGTGGTTCCTAGAACCTGGCTCTGCAGCCAGAGTTTGGGACTGTGGCTTAGTTCCACCACATTCTAGTTCTGTGACCTTGGGTAAGTGACAGCCTCAGTGCCTCAACATGCCTGTCTGTAATATACAGCATAATAATAGAACTCAGTAACAGCATGAAAGAAAGTTGAGTTACAGTGTCAAGTTCTCAGAACAATGCTGGTACGTACTAAGTGCCCAAGAAATGTGAGCGATTGCTTTCAGTTGCCTATCTTCCCGGAAAAGTGCCTTAGGCCTCAGGCATCTGCCCACAGGGGACTGTAGCCTCTCTTGAGTTAGTACATGTGCAGGGAGGCCCAGCCCCAGTCAGAGGGGCTTCCATTCCCATTATGTCTCCAGCTGGAGGAAGGATTTCTCTGAGCATTGCCTTCTAACCCCCTTGGTGTCCTGTGACCTCAGGGGACACATGGATGAGTTTAGGGCAGGGGGATTGGTCCTGTCTTTTGCTTCAATAAGACTGAGCTCAGTGTATTGCTTAACACATGCAGATTAGCTGGGAATCATGTACCAGCTGAGGACAGGCTTGGAGTGTGTGTGTGTGTGTGTGTGTGTGTGTGTGTGTGTGAGAGAGAGAGAGAGAGAGAGAGAGAGAGAGAGAGAGATTGAACTCCATGTCTATCTTTGTGCTTCTGCTTCCTCTGTCTAGAGCTGTCACTACAAGTGCCTGTCCAACTATGGATGACATTTCTCGGCCTCTCCTCTGTCTTCATCTGGGTGGGGCCATGTGCCTAATCCTTGCCAAAGGCACTGAGTCGAAGTGATGGATCAATTCCAAGACAAGAAGTGTCGGCTGTTAAGAAGCAGGTATGACTTCTCACCACTCTCTTTCCTACCTGCCGACGGCAGGCTGGCAGGATGACGGGAGCCCGGGACCCTAAATCGCCAAATGGGAAATACTGCCTGCTTGCCAGCCAGGAGCACCACTGCTGTGAACTGAATGTTTGTGTCCCCCACCCCTATATTCATATGTTGAAGCCCTGATCTCCAAAGTGATGGTAGCTGGAGGTGGGTCCTTTGGGAGGTAAGTAGGTCACGAAGGTGGGTGGGGCTCTCACAAACGGGATTAGTGGCCTTCCGAGTAAAGACCCGAGAGAGACCATCTCTCTCTGCCATGTGAGCACACAGCGGGACGATGGCTATCCAGGAACCGGAAAGCGGGTCTTCACCAGACACTGAAGCTGCCGGCACCTAGATTGCAGGACCTTGTAGCCCCAGAACTGTGAGAAATAGGTGTTTGTCTATGGTATTTTGTTAGAACAGCCCGAGCTAAGACACTCACTATTTGATAAGGGGTGATATATTCCACAGTGTTTCAGGTTTGTTCGTTGTCGCAGCTAGTAGTGCTCTAATGTGCAGGACGATGACATTAGGGAAGGGATGACATTAGGGTTAGGGAAGGCTTCACAGAGACGTTAAAACCTGAGAAAGGTTTGAAGGCTGAGCAGAAATTGCAGTGGTGGAATCGGGGTGGGAGGGCAGATTTCAGCTCAATAGAAGAAAGAGCTGTTGACCAGTGACAGTTGGCCCTACAAGATCGCTGTGTAGCAGTGAGCATATAAGCAGAGACTGTCAGGAATGTGACCCTGGGGAGCATGTGGGATCAGATGCCCTCTGCTGTCCCTGTCAGCTCAGAGGTCCTGTCCAGCTTCAGAAGGACAGGTTTGGGTACTCCACAAGGTTGTCCAGAGGATCCCACGGCTTTCCTCCGGGCTCTCTGAGCCTGGCACAAGAGCCCGCTACAAACTACCCACAGTGACCATGTTAATGGAGAATACTGAGAAGCCACCTACAGTTCCCAACGTTGGGACCAGGCTATGTTCCAGAAATCTCCATGTGAGCCAGTTGTTTGGAAACTCAGAATGCATTTTTCCCATAGAAACCAAGTTATAAATGGTGGTTGGTTTTTCACTCCAGTCCACAAATTTCTCTTTAACTCATAGTGTTCCTGAAGTTTATCATTAACAGTACAACGTTAACTGCCCTCGGTCACCTTTGACGGTCTTGGTATGGTGAGAAAATGCATTTCAGGTTCCATTTGGGAATGCAGACGTGCATCTTACTTCTAAGTGGCATCAAGGGGCCGGGGTGGGGGGTGGCAAGTATTTTGGGCACCAGGGAGTCCTTAATTTTCCCCCCACAGTAGACAGAGAGCTCCATGCCCCAGAAGTTCTGAATTGCAGAACAATGGGCCATGTCCCTGCAGTGAGATAGGGCAGGGGCAGGAATTCAGACACAAATGGCTGTCCCCACCTTGTTGGAGCAGATCAGTCATGGTGCCTGCACATACTCAATGGCCCTGCTCAGGGAAGTAACTGAACCCTGACTGGTCCAGGCGGGCCCCTGACTGCAGGCGGCCCATGTGCAGGTCACTTGGTGACCATCTGGCTGGAAGAACTCTGTCCATCAGGGGCCATGGAGGTGCGCAGAGCCAATCCACTTGGCTGCCTCCAGAATTTGGACTATGAATTAGAGAGGGATGAGGTCAGCTGGTAGCCATGAAGGACTGGAATGGAGACGCACATTCATCAGTCAGGAGGGCTCCAGGATGCAACATCAGACACTGGCTCTAGCTGATTAAATCAGAAAAGAAGTTTCTGAAAAGCACGTTGGGATACCCACTATAGCAGGCCCTGCCAGTGCCCTGCCCAGGCCCCCTTGCATTCACTGCCACACGCCAAGTCTACTTACTGTGACACCGTACAAGATCTCTGACCGCAGGGAGCACGCCTGGCCTGTGTGCCAGGCAAACCAGAAGTGCTGGCCAGTTCATGTCCCTGGAAGCAGCCTGAACCAATGACAGATGGGGTGTAGGTCAAAAAACACCCCCTTCCTTCAACGGAACTAACTCTGAGGCCTGTTCCCCACTGTCTCCCAGAGCTCCCCAGCAGGATTGAGCTCCAGGTGCCCTGACTGGCAACTGGCTTGATACAACAGTTATCTATTGCCGTGGAGCAAACCATCCAAAACTTGTGTGGCGTAAAACAGTAATGATGAATTGTTTCTCACGTGGGTTGGATGGCGACTCTAATGCGGGTGTCATCTCGTTCAGCTGCATTCAGCAGGAAAGAAAGTCCAAGATAGCCTCTCTCACATGTCTGGCAGTTGGCTGCGTGCCTCAGTTTCCCTCCAAGTGACCCCTCATCCTCCAGCAGGCTAGACCAGCTTCCTTGTGAGGCGGTCTCAGGGCAGTGTTCTGAAAGGACACAGGCAGAAGCTGCAGGGCTTTGTTAGGCTCCAGAACTCACTCAATGCCACTTCTATCTCTATTCTCTTGGGCCAAACAAGGCCCAAGCCTGGGCAGATCCACGGGGTGCAGAAATACACTCCCCACCTGAATGGGAAGCATGGTAAAGTCACATTCCCAGGGAGCATGGGTACTGGATACTGGAGGGGAGGAATGGGGCCCACGAAATAGCCCACCACACCCGGTAACACATACTGAGTTAGCTTCCTTCCCTCTCTTCCTCTCTTCTACCAGTGTTTCCTGGGACTCCCCCCACCCCCCGCCCTCAACCCCAATAGTTACATTTGAATATTTCAACCATTGTCTACTCTGGGGGAATGTAAGCCAAGAGCCACACAGAATCATCTGGAGAACTGGGAACCAGGCTTGAAGCTCAGCTCCCAAGAAGGATGGCCCCTGCCTAGGAGAAGACGGTGCCACTGTCCCGAAGCTAGATGCCTGTGCCATGTGGCACTTTCTTCTTCCAGTGCTCATGTCTCGTCCAAGTCTGGTGTGGGTGAGACCTCAATATGGAGTCTAGGTCACTTGCCTGGAGCTTTATTGCCAGGACGCTGCAGAGGTCAGGTTTCTGGGCTCAGCAGTGGGGAAGAGCGTTCACAAGGGTGGACATGCCCCCAAACCTAGCCAGAACATTCAATGGTGTCGGCTTCCCAGAGAAGCAAGAGAAATGGGGAGGGAAGAACGTGGAGGGAGGAGTGGCACCAGAGAGGAGCAGGTCCCCAGGGCTGACTCTGGTGACCTTCCCAGTTTGCCCTGTCCTGTTCCAATTCAGTCATCCCTTTTTCTGACCATTATGTCTTCCTTTCTGAAGGTGGTTTAGGTGAGTCTTGATTCCTTTCTACCAAAGGAGTCCTACTAACAAAGCCCAAGCTCCTGTGGACACAGGCGCCCAGGCCGTGGGGTTAGTTGTCCCATGTGTGTCTGGGATTGGGACCACCAGGCCTCCTGTGGAGAATGGGGATCCCTCACCCAGAGGCTGCCTGGTTGTGTGCAGTCATCTTTGCCATGGCCCCTCGCAGATGGCATCCATCCACACGACACCGGCATCTTATGAGTTCTTGTGTGTTCTGCTTTACTTCTGGTGGCTGTCTGGCTTGTTAGCTCATCTGCTGGTGCATTTGTTCACTCCACAAATGCTTATTGTATATCTTGGAAATATTCACCGTCTTGGGAAGAAGCTCAGACCCAAAGCTATTAAGTAAGAGCAAACGCGTGAGTCTTTGTACAGTGTTTACAAATCAGACATTGGAACAATTTCCAAGTCAGAGCCTTCTAATATTGCTGTACTTTTACTTGTTTAATTAATATGGAAAGCCAATATGATGTATACACACATTTGGAAAGTCAAATAGCGCTAAAAAGGCTTATGACAGTGTGGTGGTTCCCTGTTCCACCCTTCCCCACTTTCCCTGTTCTCCTCCTTAAAGGCAACCACCAAACTCTGTTACCTATTTCTTCTGGAATTCACCCATTTCTATATGTCTAAAGAATATGCCTATGCTGCTATCTTTCAATTACTTAATTATAGGCATTATCGATTGATTGCTCATTATGATAGATGAGGTTTAATGCTCTGACACTAATATCCTCTCTCCTCCCCTCCCCCATCCTTCCAATATGATTAATTTACAATTTTTCCTTAGGTCAACATTCAGAGTCTACAGTATCACTCACGCCTATGTAAAAATTATTCACAACTGAGCTTTGTAATTTGTGCTATTGTTTTCTTTCTGGTTTTTTGGTTTTTGTTTTTCCCAAAGTTAATAATTGCTTTGTTGTTTCGATTTGCTTAACTTTCTTTCAGTAGTGTATACACGTGAGCCTTTGTACAGTGTTTACAAATCAGACACAGTACACTGATCCATTAGGTCAATCATAGGAGGTAATCTATCATTTTCAGTTTTTTCTCCAGAGCTGTCCTTCCTGGAGACCTTCATTTTCCTTCAGTTTGGACTTGCTCTTCTCTAGGGTTGCCCATCAGTTGTTGTCTTGGGATTTTCTTTTGCTTTCATCCTTAAAATTCCCTTTGCCTCTCTCTGGAATTGGGGGTCTGTGTGCCTGGATCTCATGGGTTTCTCTTGCTTGGTTTTCACTCTCTTGCTCTGGTAATGCACCTTATCTGGTGAACGATGTGTATAGCAGGAGAGGGCATGATAATGACTGCTCCAGTCTGGTCTGGCTGCCCTCCAGTGTCTCCCTCCGTTGCTTTCCAGGAAATGCCTTTGACTTTTCTTTTGGTTGGATCTCTTGTTTCCTGCATCTGTCTTTTTTGGTTTTAGTGGTGAACACCTTCTAGTAGCTTCCTGAGAAGGGGTTTGGACTAGTGGTTTTTGGAGACTTTGCATGGCTGAAAAATACTCCTCTCCTACCTGAGGGTCTTGCTTCATTATCTTCTTTGCCAGTATGGCCTGGCTGCTGAGAGGCTCAAATCCATTAGAAGCACTGACCCCCTCCTGTGTGACCCATAATTTTCTCCCTGGAAGTGGACAAGATTTTCTCCTGTCCTCAGTGTTCTGAAAATTCCCAGTGATGTGCATTGGAATTGGGATTGTTTTTAGCCACTATGCTGGAAGATCAGTGGGCTATTCAGTCTTTGTGGTGCAGAACTATTAAGAAGACCCTGGAAACCTAACTCTGGGGTGCCTAGACCTAAGCCAAGGTCTGGGTAGGAGGAGCTACACCGGAGCTTAGCTTCTTTTAGGACCAATAGCTTTCTCTCCCCTACTTCTGCAGTAGGGGTCTGGAGGTAGACCTATAAATCTCCACAGACTCCAAGGTCACCAGATGTAAAGCAGCTGGTGTTCCCCAGCAGCTGCAAACCTCGGGAACACTGAATCCAGTCTGCCTGGTGCCCAATAGCCTATTACTACTCCCTTGGCAAAGCTGCTTCCCTCCAGTTGCCTGTAGCAGGGAGACTCCCAGTGATGATGAGATCCCTCCCCTGGAACCAGACCTACACTACATCCCAGCTGCATTCCCGACCCAGCATGCCTTTCTGGGGACTCATGGGAGATTCAGGTGCTTCCATTGGGTTTCCCATGTCTGTTCACAAGTTTTTGATTTCCAAGAAGTATTTTGTTGTTGTTGTTCTCTAAATGGCCATTAAAAAAACCCCAACATTCTGTTCTTGGGATGCAACATCTTATTTCTCTGGGGAGATTAATGATCTTTTAAAAATCGTTCTTTTTCTCTTTTCGGCTGCCTCAGGTCATTTGGCCTCTGGATTCCTTATTAGAGGTTTTTCTAGGCAGTCTGGGAACCTTTGGTTGTCTGCTTGTAATTAAGTATAGTGGTGAGTGGGGAGGAACCAAAACGCTGATTGGAAACTGGGGGCACTTTGACTCTGAGTCCCCACTGTAGGGTGATCTTGGTGGACCTTCTGATGGGAAACCTCTGGGTCAATGTCTTCATTTAGGGCTTTCCTTTTGGATGGTCAAATGCCCAGAGAGCTGTCTTCTGATCTACTGCCTCAGGAGCGAGACTGGTGCCGGTCCTGAGGGGGTTAGGTTGGAAAGGAGACCCCGAGGGCAGGTGGGATGAGAATGAATCCCTGCCCGCAGACTCTCTTCTCTGCTTTACCTTCTGCAGAGAAGAAAGCTCCAGCCCCTGCCCTGAGGGAGAAGGCAGGTACCCAGCACTGCAGAGCTGGGGGGGGGCCTGGGGGACCCGCTTCTTCACAGGTCTCCCAATCTCTACCAGCCCCCTTACTCTTAGTTCCAAGGGCACCCCAGCGTTAGCTCTTGAGTGCACTGAGAACTCTGCGGTGGAATTGGATCCATTCTGAGCCCCCGCCCCCCGCCCCCCACCAACTAGTTTAGGATTTCACTCCCTTGTGCCTGGTCATGTCCAGTTACCACTTGTCCACGTCCAACACTTCCAGACTTGTCACTGCACTCTCCTCTCTTGTCATTTCTGTCCTTGTAGGTTTATGTTTTTAATAAAATCTTTTTACTAGTTTTAGTGAATTTTGGAAGGGAACAAACCTCGATGTGCATGTTCAATCTGCCATTTTACCTGCTCTGTCGCTATGCTATAACCGGTCTATCCATTCTTTGCAGAGGCTCTGTCCTGCTGACTTCATCTCTCTGCCTCCTGGCAGTTCGGCCAGGCCCCCACCAGCTGCTTCTCAAATTGCTGCAGCTAGGAGGCAGAGACAGGTGCCTGTGGGACAGAGCCCCAGAGCCCCAACCTCTCTGGTCTCTCAGAGCCCCCACACCTGCAGACCCTTCACAGAGAGCTCAGAGGGAGGGAGGCATGGGCTAGTGGGTACTACTTTGCTGAGAAGGGATGGAGTCCAGCCAGGCACGGCCAAGGATGACCCAACCCATCGGCCTGGGTGGGCAGCACAGTTGTCTTTGTGTCCACGTGGCCGGATGCTGTGGATGGCAGGGAGGATGGACCACACGCTGGAAAGATGCTGACATTTTTCCTTCTGGGCTTCATTCAAATGCTTGCCTTCTGAAGCCTGATCATTTTGGGAGCCTAGGACCCTTCTTTTCAGAACCAGGGCTGACTCTTTGTCAGGCTAACTCTTCCCTGGTGATGATGTGTCCTCCCATGTGTTGGCAACCCTTGCCTCTGGGTGGGGAGCTGCAGCCCATGTTTCTCCTGGAAGGACAGTGTCATTGTGGGGCACTGCTGATGCTCACCCAACAGCCATTGCCCCTCCTCCTGCCTAAAAGAATTTTGATTGGGGTGCCCGGTGGCGCAGTCGGTTAAGCGTCTGACTTCAGCCAGGTCACGATCTCGCGGTCCATGAGTTCGAGCCCCGCGTCAGGCTCTGGGCTGATGGCTCGGAGCCTGGAGCCTGTTTCCGATTCTGTGTCTCCCTCTCTCTCTGCCCCTCCCCCGTTCATGCTCTGTCTCTCTCTGTCCCAAAAATAAATAAAAAACGTTGAAAAAAAAATTAAAAAAAAAGAATTTTGATTGGTACGACCGGGGTTAGGCCAACCCCAGGATGAGTGAGGAGTGGTCAAAGCCAGTCATAGCTATCCTATTCCTCTGTGTCATGACTGGTTCAGGGATGAGTGTGCCATCTGGTTCTGGCCGGTGAGATGTGTGCCTGGGCTGGGGGTGATATAGTGTGTGGTACACCTTCTGGGAGAGATTTTCCTTCCTTCCTTCTTCTTTCCTTCCTTTCCTTTTTCTTTCTTTCTTTCTTTCTTTTAGTTTATTTTTTGAGAGAGAGAGAGAGAGAGAGAGAGCAGGGGAGGGAAAGAGAGAGAGGAAGAGAGAGAATTCCAAGCAGGCTCTGCACTGTCAGTACCTGATGCAGGGCTCAAATCCACGAACCATGAGATCATGACCGGAGCTGAAATCAATAGTCTGACGCTTAACCAACTGAGCTACTCATGCACCCCCAAGATGTTTCTTTCTGCTAAAAGAGAGAGGAGACTTTTTCGCCCTGTTTTTCTTCCTGTTTTGGATGCTCTCATGTGAGGACATGGTGCCTGAGCTAGGCAGCCATCTTGTGACCATGAGGCAATAAACCAGAAAATGAAAGTCCATATGCTGTGATTAGTGGAGTCAAAAGGTAGAAAGAAAGAGAATGGGGACTTGATTTCATTGTTAAGCCTCTGAACCCGTTCTTTTTTTTTTTTTAATTTTTTAAAAACATTTATTCATTATTGAAAGAGAGAGCATGAGCAGGGGAGGAGCAGAGAGAAGGGGAGACACAGAATCCGAAGCAGGCTCCAGGCTCTGAGCTGTCAGCACAGAGCCCGACGCGGGGCTCAAACTCACAAACCGTGAGATCATGACCTGAGCCGAAGTCGGACGCCCAACCGACTGAATCACCTGGGCATCCCTGAACCCATTCTGAAAGCACACTTACTCCCACTGTAGGACTTGCCAGGTCAATAATAAATGAACTTGTGGTTTACGCTTCTGTAAATAAGGTTTTCTTTTCATTATAGTTAAAAGCAGCCTGACTAATAACACTCACGGACCATCTCTGGTCTCAGATTCTTCTGGTGCCTGGGAAAAAAGTGGTCTTAGTTTAGTACTTTTCTATAACAAAGTACCACAGACTGAGTGGCTTAAGAACAACAGAAATTTATTTCTCTCAGTCCTGGAGCCTGAAGTCTGAGATCAGGGTGCCGACATGGTCAAGTTCTGGTGGGGACCTTCTTCCGGGTTGCAGAATGCCACATTCTCACCATGTCCTCCCAGGACAGAGAGCAGAGGGGAAGCAAACTTTCTATGACTCTTCCAAGGGCACTAGTCCCATTCGGGGGCTCTACCCTCATGACCCCGTCTCATCCAGTTGCCTCCCGAAGACTCCACATCCTAAATACCATCACATGGAGGTGAGAATTTGGGGAAGACACAAGCATTCCACTGTAACAAAAGCTATGACTTACTGGGGTTAAAGGTAAGCCAGCAATTTATTCATTCAATATTTATTAGTGCCTACTCTGTGCCAGGCCCTGATTTAGGTACTGGATTTGAAATCCAAAACACAACCAGGACTATGTAGGAGCATCAGCCAGAAAGAAAAAACAGGATGCCTCAGTGTATATCAGGGCACGTACAGGGCTTTGCTGTGGCCCACCCTGTGCGCAGCATTGTATGTTCATCTGTGTGCCGACACCCATGGTAGGTAGTGGTAGTACCCCCATTATACGGATGAGGGAACTGAGGCTCAGAGAGCTTCAAAAATTTGTCCATGGTAACATAACTAGTCAGCTTCGGATCCCTGAGCCCACACTTAATCACTTCATAGGTGGGACAGGAAATGAGTGTCTGTTTTCCAGCCAAGAATAAAAGGTTGTAATTTGGCAGATAGAGTACGGAGAGTGCTATGTTGTTCAGTCAGTCAACAGACGGCTGGTCAGTGGTGGGTGAACAACTGGTCACCCTGTCAGTCAAGCAAACATGGGTTCATGTCTTGACTGGCTCACCCTGAGCCCAGAGCACGTAATTTCCGGCGGGTGTGACAGTAGGGAAAGACCCTACCCCTGCCCTCGGGGCACTTACAGCCTAGGGGCCAGCAGACAGATGGGGAGAGGCCGAGGCCAAGAGACAAGGGTTGCGTTTGTCATGCACAGGTGCCTCCCGGTTGATCTTGGTTTAGGACATGGGCAGAGAGCTGGAGACAGAAGCATCCCAGTGGAGGGCACAGTTCGTGGATTTCAAAGCAAGGCTCAGGAAAACAGCGTGGTGTGGATTTCAAAGCAAGGCTCAGGAAAAAAGCTCACAAAGGTAAGCGTAGAATGACCATATGACCTAGCAATTCCACTCCTAGGCTTACACCCCAAAGCACTGAAAACAGGGACTCAGAAGATGCTGGTACACCAGCATTCATCGTAGCAATAGCCACAATAGCCAAAAGGTGGAAACGTCCCAAGAGTCCATTCACAGATGACTGGAAAAACAAAATATGGTCTATCTATACACTGGGAAAATAGTCCACCCTAAAAAGGAATGAAGTTCTGACACAGGCTACGACACGGAGAAGCCTTGACAATGGTGAAATAAGCCAGTCACAACAGGACAAATGTTGCATGATTCCACTTATATGAGGTATCTAGGAGAGGCAAATGCATAGAGACAGAAAGCAGGTTAGAGGCGCCCAGGGGCCAGGGGGAGGGAGAATGGGGTGCTTAATGGGTACAGAGTTTCTGTTTGGGGTGATGGAAAAGTTCTGGAAATAGTGGTGATGATTGTACAGCATTATATCTGAAGGCACTTAGTGCTAACGCAAATGCACTTGATATAAATTTACACTAAAAACGGTCAAAGTGGTGAATTTTATGTTACGTGTATTTTACCATAATAAAACAAAACCAAACCAAAAAGTGAGGCTCAGATTTTGCCCACGTTGAGACTGTTTGCACCTCCCATTAGGCAACGTGGAGAAACAAAAATGACTCAGACATCGTCGGTGCCTGGAGGAAGCAGGGCAGATGAGGGGATCCGAGAACACGGGCAAAATAACGCAGGGCTGGTTCAGGCCCGTGCTGGGGCCGAGGAGAGGGCATGGCCAGGGTGAGCAGGGGTCAGAGGTGTTCATCTGGGAGGGCGTCCTGGCAGAGGGGTGAACCAGGAATGGCAAATTCAAATGCTTCAGGGACAGGCAGGTAATGCTATAAGATGCACTAGCTGGTATAGGGAGTAGATCACAGGGAGAGGGGTTATGTGGCAGAGTGAGAAGCCTTGAAATAAAAATCAAACATCCAGCGTTCTGCTAAGCAGTCACACCCGCAAAGCCCCCGCCTCTGCTGCCCCATATGTCCTGGGCTGGCTCGTCCTGGTCGGCCGAGAAATGCTGTGGTGCCCTGTACTCTCACCTCAGCGGGTTTCCAGGTGTCTCACGGTCCCCCGACCCCCTGGGCTGTGCAGGGACCTGGGACTCACTCTCTCAGCCTCGGATAGAAGCATCTAGGATGAACGAGCCACGGACCCCTGGCTGTACGCTTCAGACTCCCATCAGCCGTTACCACTGTAACCTCACGTAAGGCCAAGTCAGAAGCCCAAAAGGGTTTAAGAGTCCAAGGGTCAGGGAGGAGTGTCAGCACAGGCAGGGGCTCTGAAGAACATCCAGGTGAGCCCCTCGATATACAGATGGGTGGATGGGACCCAGAAGGACAGACACATGAGGAAGGAGCCCCTTGTCGCGGGAAGTATTCCTGCTGAGTGACCACTCACAGGTGATGGTACAGCGAAAATTCCCTCCCTGAGTTGGGGGATGGACTGGATTTTGTAAACTTTCCCTTCCGTGTCTGAGAGTCCCTGATCCAAGGCCCCCCATGAAGCCCTTCTCCCTGTGGATGGCAGCTCATTTCCTTCTTCATTCAATTTGAACACTCCCCATCTGGCTTTGCTTTGGAGCAGTTATTATTTGTCATCAACATCAATTCAGCCCTAATGATGTAACCTGAACGCATTGTGGGGTGTCAAGCCTGGACCCCAGCTGCCTCGCAGGGGACATCCCCAGGTCTAGATGGCCTCGGACTTCTTCTTACCTCCCTCTGGGCCCTTTAGGGGGTAGAGGCTGGGCCTCTGCCCTAAGCCCCTCCCTGTCTTGAGGACCAGCCTCTGGAGGCCTCTCAAATCCACCCCCCTGCCAGGCCCAAACCTGAAACTCCTATCTTTGGAGCATGACCCGGGGCACACATAGCCAGTGAAGCAGGGACAGGAGACCCAGGAGAGGGAAAAGAGAGAGACAGAGCCTCTGCAGGTCAGTCTGGCAGATGTGGTGAACACACTAAGAAGGGCTGAGCATGTACTTCCTGAGCTGTGGGAAGATTCAGCGTCAAGGGCCGACAGGTCAGAGAGGGGCACTTGGATAAATTTACTTGAGCACTCACTGCTTTTTCCTAAGGCCTCGTTTTTAAGCCACTGAGTGAGGGGTAGTGGTGTTTGACGGTGTTGTGGCTGATTTGGGGACAAATGTGGAGGAGATGGGCCAAGAAGCCTAGGCCCCTCAAGCTCCACTGTAAAGTGAGGCCAACGCCTCCAACGCCACCCTGGGTTCTGGGCGTTAGGACCTAGAGTGACAGGATGCCCATGCCAGCAACATGCAGTGTCCTGTAGTTGGAGTGACTAGGCCTAGGGGGCAACCCCAAGTGTAAATTTGGTGCCCTGGACTTGGACAAAGGGACCTAACTTCTCGGAGCCTCAGTTTCCTCCCCATGCCCACTTCAGGGAAGGGTGAGGGGCACCGTGGGGAAGGCATGAGGACGGCCTCGGGCCCCAAACCGTCTCATCACACCCTGTCTCTTCCCTCAGCACCTTCCCAGGCCCCATCTCCAAAGGGACGGACCGCCCAATACTAACACAGAGCTCGCCGGGGGGCCGGTTAGACACTGGCCGCCCAGTCAGAAAGTGGGTTGAGGATCCAAATGTTGGCCTGAGAGTCTGATTTTTTTAAAAAAGAAAATCCTCTGCTCCTGTTGGATTAGAAATTGTTTTGTTCTCCCTCAGCAGGCCCAGACCAGCAGGGCCAGAAGTGGAAGTGTTTTTAAAGTTACTCTCTTGCTCGAGACGGCACTGTGGCTCCCCATTGCCAATAGGTAGGCATTGAACAGCCACCCGAGCCGCAACGTGCTGTGCAAAGCAGACACAGCAGAAGCTGTCCTTGGGGCTGACAATCTAGACCTCACAGCTGGGTTGCTTCCAGATAGCCCTTCACCATCTGCATGAGATTTACCAGGGAGGAGGCAGGGCTCACTAAAATGCAGACTCCCAGGTCCTGCTCTGGGCCCTCCTGGTCAGACTCTCAGGGGCTGGGACCTCTGAAGCAAGTTCTCCATTAGAGTCTTTTGCACACTGAGATACGAGAACCAGCCCACAAGGATTGTGGATCTAGGGACTGCCTTCTGCCCCCAACATGGATTTCCACCCCTCACTCAGCCCCACCAACCAAGAAAAAAGAATGAGGGAACTAAGGAATAAGATAAAGTCATAATGCCCCCATTGCCCGCCAAGACAGGCTAAGCCATTCATCTTGTCACACCCAATTTGTTCCAGCGGCCCTTAACATTTGCTGATTACATTTGGCCACATTCTCCCTGCTTTTCTCTTCCTCATTGCCTCTTGATGTGCATGAAAGTAGTGCCTCTGTTTAGGAACTTAGAACTTATACGTGTCCATAAGTTTGAACAAAGCCTCGCATGTCGCCTCTATCCAGTAGTCACACAGACACATACACAGGGGTCAGTGTTCCTGTGGTGATTTTCCACCTGCCTACAAGTGGGAGACAGTGAGAGAAGGTTACCAAGTAACAATGGCTTCAATGAAATAGACATGTAATTCTTTTCTATTTTAAAGAAGTCAGGGATTCCTAGGAGAGAGGAAAAAAAAAAAAAAAAAAAAAGGGAAGAAGTCACGAGAGGGCATCTGGGGCTTACAGATTGGCTTTATGAAATCATCCAGTGTCCATACTCTTTCAAACTTGCTTCTCCACCAGCTGCATGAGATTCACTTTCCATTTTATGGTCCTAGACGGCTGCTCTAGCTCCAGCCCTTACATCCATCTTCCAGTTAGCACAATTGATAAAGAGGAGAAGAAAGACTCATCTTTTTGCCTTTAAGAACACTTTCTGGGAGGAATACATGAACTTCTGCTTTCAGCCCAGCAGTCAGAACTTAGTTACACAGTCACACCCAGCTGCAAAGGAACCTGGGAAACGTAGTCATTATTCTGGGTGGCCAGCTGTCTGATTAAAAGTCACACATATCATCAAGGAAAAAGGGGGGAATGTATAACAGGGACTGCCTGCCAGCACTCTGCCCACCCCTGTAGTCTTCCTCGATCTGAGGCATGTTTTCTATGGTGATCCTTACATTTGAGTTGATTTGTGAAAGTAAAAAACTGCCTCATGTCTAATAAGAATAAAATCAGAGACAATGTGGAAAAGATAGTAAGAGAATCAGATAATTACAAAGGGAATGAAAGTAAAGCATAACTTTTCAGAGACAAGTATATGTAATCACTTTGGATTTGGGAGCGATGGGACTTGGGAACCACCGTTGGAGTCTTACATCCTCATAAGGGGAGGAGTGCTCATAAAACATTCTTTCCCTGGTTAAAAATGTCAGGGGTGTCTTCTGTTCTTCCTTTATACTCCTGCGCTCAGGATTGATGGGCAGTTCCTACGTCTGACTTTCAACCTCACCCCTTTATCTCCATGATTTCCCTGTCCCTAGAACCTACCCCCATCCCCATTCATTTTGTGCATAAATAGATTTCTTTTCGTGATCAGTTCACCCCTCTGCTCAGAAACCTCCAGGGTTGCCCATAGATTACCAAATATATTCTTATTTTCTTCACCAGGCACACACACACACACACACACACACACACACTCTATTCCTATCAAATGAAAACACTGGCTGTCTCCCTAATTCACCATCTGCCTTGGCTTCTTTGGGGCTCTGAATTTAGTCACCACTGGCCTTCCTTATGAGGCTTTGCCTGGTTCCACTGGCTCCTGCCAGAGAAGAACATGTCCGGGCTAGCTGATGGAGGATGAGAGGCAGGTGGAGCAGGACCATCCCACAACCCACAGCTGGTTGTGAGAAGCCAAGCCACTCCAGATGCCTCAGGGCAGAGCTGGAGCTGGCCAGCCCTGAGATCTGTGAGAATAAATGCTTATTGTTGTGTGTCACTGTGATTTTACAGCTATTTATTATGTAATATCTTTGCAGCAATTGCTAACTGATCTACCTGACTACATATGCTCTTCCGTATCTGAACCCCTGCAGTATTTTCTGTGTGTCTTTTAGAGTATGAGTCTCTTCTACCTTCAGTTGCGATTGGGTTTGGATATGAACACAGACACCCAAAGAAACAGTGGTGAAAATAAGATTGGAGTTTATTTCTCTCTCATATGAAGGCTGTGAAGCAGGTAAGCCGTCGTGGTGAACTGAACAGTGAGCCAGCCGTCCGCTTTGCTGAGCGTGTCACACAGCAGAGCAGGGACAGTCCAAGGCAGTGAGCAGGAACTAACAATCAGCCTTAGCTCCCAGCCTAGGCCTGTGACCAATATGAGAAACAGGCACTGTTTCCTAACTTGCCCAACCTGAGGAAACATCTTTTCAGGTGCTTGCAGAGTACGAGGATGTGTGCTGGCTATTTTCTGTGTGTTTTAGTTTTTATTTTTACTTTTGAAAAATTTTAAATATAAACCGTATTAGTCAGGGTTCTCCAGAGACACGGAACCAATAGGATATATATAGATACAAAGAAGGAGATTTATTATAAGAGTTTGGCTTCCATGGTTATTGAGACTGAGATGTCCCACGATCTGCTGTCTGCAAGCTGCAGAGCAAGGAAATCCGGTGGTGAAAGTTCCAGTCCAAACCCAAGGCCCGACAACCAGGGGAGCCAATGGTACAGGTCCGAGTGGAAGTCTGAAGGCCCGGGAATGAGGAGCATTTATGTCTGAGGGCAAGAGAAGTTGGACGTTCCAGTTAAAGACAGCAAATCCCACCCTTTCTCCACCCTCTTGTTCTATGGAGGCCCTCAGTGCCTTGGGTGAGGCCCACCCACACTGGTAACAGAAAGTCCTTTACTCAGTTCACCAATTCAAATGCTTATCTCTTCCAGAGTCACCCTCACAGGCACACCCAGAAATCATGTCTCCCCAGCTCTCTGGGCATCCCTTAGATCAGTCAGGTTGACACACAAAATTAACCATCACATAAAGAAAAGTAGAGAGAATAATAGAATGAATCCCCACATATCTATCATTCAGTTTCAAAAATTATCAACTCAGTGCCATTCTGGTTTCACCTATACTCCTCCCCCACCAAGAGGTAAGAACCTTCCACTCTTCCTTTCTTCCTCTCTACCTTTCTTCCTTCCTCCCTTCCTTCCTTCCTTCTTTTCTTTATTTCTTCCTTCCTTCTTTCCTTCCATAAATAAATAAATTAATAAATAAATAAATTAATTAATTAAAAGTAATCTCTACACCCAACGTGGAGCTTAAACTTATAACCCCAAGATCAAGACTGGCATGTTCTACCAACTGAGCCCCCAGACATCAGTTAATATCATCTGCAAAGCATTTGGAAATACAAGGACACTTTGTGTAAACATAACCACAATACCATGATCTCATCTGAAAAAATTAATATCTTAATATCCATTGTCTGCATTTCCCCAATTATTTTTTTTGTTCTAATCATGTTTCACAAAAGTCTAAATGTTGCATTTGATTGATATATCCCTTCTGTCTCTATAGGTTGCCCCTCTGTCTCTTTTTCTCCCCCTTATAATCCATTCATTTGTGAGAAACACGGCTGGTTTGTCCTGTAGCATTTCCACAATTTAGACTCTGCTCGTTGTATCTCATGGTATCTTTTAATATGTTTCTATTTCCTGTGCTTCCAATCAATTGGGAATTAAGATCAAGAAGTTTCATTAGGTTCAGGTTCCATTTTTCTGGAAAGACCACTTCAGAGGTGGCTGGCTGTTCTATTAGGACACATGTCACCTCGCACTGTCTCTCTTTTGGAGACACTAACAGCTATTAATGGCCATTGCCTAGAACTATTATTTCATTACAATGATATTCTCATCATCTCATTTCTTCTTCATTTATTAGCCAATACTTCTATAAAGAGAAACTTCCCCTCATCAAATATTTCATTAACCTGAAATAGAGTTCATAGAGGAAAGGCAGGATACATGCTTGATTCTATTTACCAGTTGTTTGTTTGTTTGTTTGTTTGTTTTAAACGATTTCCTGACATCCTCCAAAACAGCTCTATTTTCTAAGAAGGCCATCCCATAAAATTCCTGCTTCCATGCCTTTCCCCAGGATGTAGCCACAGGACCCCACCTCACTGCCAGCCTGGACAGGCAGGGGCTCAGATAATTTCCCTATTACAATGGAGACGGGATCATGGACCCCGGGTCCTTCTTTGTTTCCTTTTGGTCCATCTTTGAGGATTTCGGCCAACTCCTGGCACCTGGAGCCCTGGTCAGTGCGTGTGCGTGGCATACATGGGTCAGCAGTCCCCTCCTGCCTGCTCCATCCACCCCGTGTCCCAGGTCAGTGCAGAGCACAGAGCTGTCTCCTGTAGCCTCACTTTTCCCAAGCTGCTGCTGCTGCTGCCTTTCCTTCTCCTCCCTCTCCTCCCCCTTCTTCTTCCCTCTCTCCACTCTCCTCCTCCCTTTTTTCCCCTTCCTTCTCTCTCTTCCACCCCTCCAGCTCCTTCTCTCTCTTCTCCTCTGTTTGCTTCTGGGCCTTGGTTCATGTCTTACCTCCCTCCTTTTTCTTAGCTTGTTGCAAATGACCCCACCCTTGAGGGTCCTCTCCTACCCTGCTCTGTCCTGAAGGACTTCTTGAGTGCTCAAGCCCATCTTGACTTCCGCCCGACTCACCATCATCCCTGGTTTGGGGCAGCTTCTCTTGGATCCCTTTTTATTTTCTTGCAGTTATGCCCTGACTCCCCAGTGACCGTCAGCGCCCCGGGCCGTGCCTCTTCCTGTGGCAGGCTGCATCTAGAACCCCGCCACGTTCAGCACAGAGGCTGTTGTGACGCCAGTCGTGGAGGGGGCGTCTACTGAAGTCCAGCTGTTTCGCACAGATTTTGAAAGCTGTGTCTACCTGATGCCAACCCAACCTGGAGATGAACAGGAATTCTGTCGTCTGTTTTGGAAAACTGTGGATGTCTACGTGGCTGATGTGCTAGGTTTGTTTCCGTTTGTTGACTAAAGGGCAGTGGAGGTCATAACCCAGATCTAATGTTGGGCTCCAAAGGAGTAATTCTCAAAACAGATGCGTCTGAGAAATTCTCAAAACAGATGCCCCAGAATCAAGAAGCTCTGTAGAACCCCTTCTGCAGGTAGCCATGGTGGAGACAAAAGAGAGTGAGGAATCAAAGCATGAGCCAAGGTTCAAGGTGACAGTGCTATTTCTACCTTATAGGGTGATGTTTCTCTAGTTTGGATCAGGAATTATAGATTTCATTTTTAAAATATTTCTTCACCTCTCAGTTTTTAAGTATTTCTTCCTGAATGTTACATGCTAAGCCTGCAAACATGCTCTAGGTTTTGACCTTGGCAGGGGGCAGGAAGCACACATAAAGATAAACCCCGATGAATGAAATGTTTCCACAAATATTCCTCTTCTCAGGAATATGCTTTATTGTATCCTGTGGACATTAACTAATGCGAGGAAGAGTGGAAGACAGCCATCCTGGTGTGATGGAGAACCAGTGGGAAGTGGCAGCAATACTAGGCTATGTGCCAGGAAACAAGGATCCTCGTTCTGACTCATCCAGGAATGGTGGTGACCTCGTTCATAACCCCATTTCTGAGCCTCAGTTTCCTTATCCATGAGACAAGGAGATGGGCAAAATAATAATCAAATTTCATTCTTGGAGATACCACTATTTTATGCTTCTAGAATTTTCCGTGTTCTATGCTTCTAGAATTTAGCCGTGGCTCCACGGCTCTCTGCTCATTTGATCCTCACAGTAAACCTTTAAGGTAGTCTGACAGGGGTTATTATTATTCCCATTGGACAGACGGTTGCATTGAGGCTGCGGAATGGTAAACACCCAAGGTTTCATTCAAAATGAAACCCCTTCTCGTAATGCGAAATACTTCCTCCTTAGCAGGAGGCTCACGTCTGTGTGCATGTGGGCATATTGGTGAATGTGGGCATCTGTCTGTCATGTTTCTCTGATGTTTGAGTAAGAAGGGTGCAGCTTGTAATTGGACTCATGATTTCCGCTTTGTCTGATGGATATTCCATGTCATGGTATCATTCTTGGTCTATTCCTGGATGTTTGCTTTTGTCTGACGAATGTTCCGTGTTACAGTATAATTTACGCTAAATGCTTTAGGCAAAAATAAATAGTGACAGGAGGACAAAGGGTAGTGGGCAAGGGGAGACGGAGAAGTAAAGGGGCAAGAACGAAGAGCTGAATTGCCACCACCATTGTATGTACTGCACGAGTGCAGAGGTCTCTTGATCTTCACATTAACCCCATGAGGAACTATAATCACACCCATTTTACAGATACTGAAACCAAGGCCTAGAGAAGTTAAGGAACTTGTCCAAGAGCCAGCATGTGAAGCCAGGCAATCCGGTTTCAGAGTTTGTAGCCCAACCCCCCCGCTGTCGAGGGCAGGTCGGGTAGTCATCAGCCTTTGTGAGCTGCTCTGGTATAAAGTAGGATTAAAAAAAAAAAAGAAGAGCTACTCAAGCAAGGAAGGTTGCAGAGAAATTGGGACGCTATATACTGCTGGAAGTACTGACTGTGAGTTTAATCTTTTCATAAGCCATGTATGGCAAGAGCCATAAAGTTTTTCCATATTTGTCAACTCAAGAATGCCAACCCTAGAAGTTTGCTCTAAGCTTACAGTTTAACAAAAGCAACAAGCTATAGGCATGAAGTTTATCATGTGATCTCCAATAAGGGAAAAGTGGGAGTGAATTACATGCCCAAGAGTAGAGTATGATTGAGTAATTTCACAGTACCTTCACTTGTTGGATACTATGAAAACATTTAAAATGAAAATTATGAAGATAATTATGTCGAAGGATGGGGAAATGTCTCTGATAAAATGTTAAGATTAAAACGCAGAATAAAAAATATGTAGATTATGATGACAAATCTGGTCTATATGCATATTGGCAAAGCCTGAAATGGAACAGGAGAAAAATTCTAGTAGTTAAGTGTTTGTTAAGGTCTTCTCATTTAAAAAAAAAATGTTTTAAAAAATGTTTTATTTATTTTTGAGAGAGACAGAAACAGAGACAGAGCATGAGTGGGGAGGGGCAGAGAGTGAGGGAGACACAGAATCCCAAACAGGCTCCAGGCTCTGAGCTGTCAGCACAGAGCCTGACGCGGGGCTTGAACCCACCAACGGTGAGATCATGACCTAAGCCAAAGTCAGTTGCTTAACCAACTGAGCCACCCAGGTGTCCCAGGTCTTCTCATTTTTTCAAGAATTTTTATTAGTGGTGGCATTGTGTTTATTTGACAGATTATGAAAACAGGAAAGAGTTGGTGGCAGAAGCTTGTTGAAATGACCTTCCAGAGGGGGGCTTGGGCCTGGCGGGAGATGTCCTCCCCCAGTTCGCCCCTGTGGGGCAGCCACAGGTGCTTGGTGGGGAAGAAGTCGGAGGGATATATGTGCTTGGGAGGGAGAGAACAGTATGTCCTGGGATCCCGCCCTACTGCTGCCACCGGGAACATGGTAGTTGTCTTGGCAAAGCCAGGCCATGGTTTTCCCTTTACTGTCTCCTTCTTTGCCTCGCCTCACCCCTGCCACTCTTCATGCTTTGTCTCAGAAGTCACTTTCCTGGAGTCAAGCCAATTGCCCCCACCCCGCTTCTCGCACTGGGCTAGGTGCGCCCCCTAGGTGTCCCCTTACCCAGCACCCTATGCTAAGTTCCATCTCAGCCCCTAGCAGGCTTTTGGGTGACTGCCTTTACTTGCCTGAGGCCCCTCTGCCCGCAAGGGTTGGAATATCAAGGGATCCTGCATGGCCTCCCTATGCCCGGACACAAGCTTATCATGTGTTCAATGAATGATCTTCTTTTGCGTTGTCTCTAAAATGGGGGAAGGTTGGGTTGTATTAGATTCCTTTTAGCTCCGTATACTATGATTTTACCATGTAAATTTTTTTTTTTTTTTTTTTTTTTTTTTACCAGACTCGTTAAATAAAGGAGCCATTGGGATTTGAAGACAAGTCCCAATGTAGGAAACGTCTTCCACCTTGGTGCCTGTGGATGGGCTCTGGGCACACTCTGGCCTTGGTGTGGGCTAAGAGCTTGGTCTGAGGGTTGTGCGGGGAACTTTCACAGCCCGCCGGCTGAGCGTGCATGGACACAGTCTTAGCAGTGCACCTGACATCAGGGCTGTGGGGTGAAGGCTCTTCACTTCTGTCTTGCTTGTACCTGGCAGGCCGGCCACAGGCCACACGTGACACCCCAGCTGTGCCTCCACGTGTAAATCTGAGGAGCCTCCTAGCCTTGATGTCATGTGTGCCATCCCCCACCCCCCTCCCCGCCGGCTGAGGAAGTGGGCGTGTCTGTGCACATGGCTGCTTGTGCCTGTGTCAGAGCAGGGTGAATGGTGGCCAGGTGGCTCTGGGTTTTCGGCGTGCACATACTTCAGTGTTATGAGTGGATTTCAATTCAGCAAATAATTATTGTGAGCTTTGTGCTCTGCCAAAGCAACAAAGCGTTGCCACGGGCAGGGAGCCTGGGAGTGTACATGTCTGCATTGTGTGTCCCCTCTGTGTGTCTTTGGGAATGTGCTCTTGGCACGTGTCCTGCCTTAACAAGGCTTTCGGTGTGTGCATGTCTGTGTGTCGGTGCCTGGGTCCTGTGTGCTGCTGCTTGCTCGCTTTCCACCTTCACTTGTGCCCGCAGTCAGGCTCTGCACGTGCGCCAGCCCCCATGCGCACGTCCCTGAGTGACCTGTGCGCGGTGTGCAAGGACCTCCGGGTCGTGTGCACTTGGTGCGCTCGTGCCTTTCTCTCCGCACGCACGAACGCACTTCCACATGTCTGGATGCACGTCCCCCTCGGTGTGTGCACGTTCCGTGTGCACGCCGCCCGTGTCTGTGTGCAGGGCGCTTCACGCGCGCGCTCGGGCCTGCGGGCGGCCAGGGACCCGCGCCAGGCTCCACGCGCCCCGCGGGGCTGACCTCCCCCCCACCCCTCCCCGCGCCCGGCCGCGGGCCTCCGCGATTGGCCGCCCGCGCCCTCGCAGCCGTCACCCCTCCCTCCCCCCGCCACCCGCGCGCCCGCGGTCCCCGCTGTCCCCCGCGGTTCCGGCGAGGCCGCGCCGCGCTGCGCTCCGCTCCCATTGGCTGCGCGCGCCTTTGTGTGGCGGCAGCTGCGGCCCCAGCGCCTTTGAATGTCGAGAGGGGCCGGGAAGGGAGCCTTTCCATGGGCCATCTGTCTCCCCGCCAGCCGCCGCCCCACCGCCGCCCGCGCCCCGCGCTCCGCCTCCCGCCCCGGCGGCTCCCGCAGCCCCGCCGCCGCCCGCGCCCGCGCCCCGGAGCCGCGCCACAAAGGGCCCGCGCGCAGCCGCCGCCGCCGCCGCCGCCGCCGCGCGAGGAGCCAGGATGGTCCTGGTCCACGTCGGCTATCTCGTGCTTCCAGTGTTTGGCTCTGTGCGAAACAGAGGTATCGCTTTTTCCTTTCGGGGTCCGCTTCGGAGCGTGGATCGCCGCAGGCAGCGGGGCGGGGGCGGGCGCCGCGGGCGGCCGGGGGCTCAGGGCACACCCGCGGGGACGCAGGGCGAGCGGTGGCTTCTCCCCTCTCCCTTTTGGGGGACCCCCAGTGTGGGGGTGGCCGCCCTCGTGGGAGCTTTTGTAGTGAAGTTAGGGTTTGGCGAATTTGGGTCCCTCCCTCCCCAGCCCCATTTTTTATTCTTTGCGGCGGACGCGGTTCCCCCAAATCACAGCCCCTTCCCTAATACCTAGCCCTGTATGATCGAAAGAAGGCGAGAGGTACATGACTGTGTGCGTGTGTGTGTGTGTGTGTGTGTGTGTGCAAGCATACTTGGTTTTCTGGTGTGTGTGTGTGTGTGTGTGTGTGTGTTGAGGCATATATGTTTTTGTGTTGTGTTTGTATTTCTTTATCTCTTTGGTCATTGATACCGAAGGCTGGTTAGCTGGGATCTGGCATCTGCCCTATCCCGTGCCCCAGCCCCCACCCTCTGGTGGGCACTTGCATGATTTCCCGTCCCGTCCCATCCTTTTCTCCCCTGTAACCCTTTTTTGCATCTCCCTTGTGCTATCCCCCCCAACCCCCCACCATTGTCTTTGTATGACAGTTGCATTTATGGGTTCAGTATGCTTGGGTGTGTGTGTGTATGTGAGCGTGTGTGTAAGTGTGTGCGCGCTTAGGAGTCAGACGTGCCCTGCCGTGCACCCCTGGTCCCGGCCGGAGCGGGGTGCCCGGCCCTTGGGTGTCGCGCTGTGTGTGAGGATGAGGTGGAAAGCTGCCTCCACGCCAGGCCTTTGCCCCGGGCGGGCGTTGACAAAGCAGCAGGCCGGCGCCGGCTTTGTTTTTAACTGTGATATATGGGGTGTGTTTGCACGGTCCCCTTCCCCACATCCCCTTTCCCTTACATTCTGCTCCAACAATAGCTTGGTTTCCCCCTCTTCTCCCCCCCCCCCCCCCTACATTTCTTCCATTTTCTTTTAATCAAAAATTCCCACCTCCCAAAGCAAATCCGGGATGCATTTAGATTCATTTTTTTTTTTTTTTTCTTTTTGTATTCTGCCTCTGGACTCACATTTCTCTTCTTGGAAATGTTTCTGCTACCCTCTCCCACTCCAAGTCTGCTTAAATCCCTGCTGGCTAAGGCCCTCCCTCCTCCCCCCTTCCTCACGCACAGAATGATGTCTTCCCTTTGCGACCAGGGCCGCTCCACCGAGTCAGAGCAGGGGGTGGGGTCGCGGGGCCAGCGCTTTAGTGCGCCCCAGGGGCCCGATTGGGCAAGAAAATGAAAGCCCAGCCCTCTTTCTTCCAGCCCAGCTGTCCCCAGCCCCACGCCTCTCCCCAGAACCTAAAAGGCAAGGTTGGCCCCCTTAGGCCTGTTTGAACCGCAGTTTTTTTGTGTGATGATAGAATGATGACATTCTGCATTTATCAAATCTTTTTTTTTCTTCATTGTGTAGCTCAGTGAATGGTCAACTCGCTGCTGTGTGCGCTGTGACCCTTCTGCCTCCGCATTTAGCTGTATTGTGACACCCCTCTTAACCATCTCCTGTCTCCATCTGAGGAAGGCATTGCTATTTAAGCGGCAGTATCCCTATCTCAGGCCGGTGGAGGGGGTGTGGGGTGGGGGTGTGAGGAATAGGAGTGGGGCGGGGGCTGGGCGAGATCTCCCTTGAAATGCCAACCCCCTCCCCCAACACACAATTATGTCTTATTACTTGGCATTTCCTCTTAAAGCGGGTGTGGAACATTACACTAGGCAGAAATTCAAAAATGATTAAGAAGGATGTTGAGCCTGAAAGTATAATTATCCTGATTAAATCATTATCATCCTCATTAATACCACGGATCTCTAAATACCATTGCAGGATGCCGATTTTACGTTTTGAAATTCAAATTGCTCAGCTGCCTTTAAATTTTATTTTTAATACACCCCCCCCCCCAAAAAAAAAACCCCAACAAAACAAATTCTGCCCATCAAAGTTTACTTTCATGGCAAACACGCCCACAGGAAATTCAAGGGCTGAGGGTGAGTGGGGCTGTGGGTAAAATTTAGCACCATGAGATAAGAATTCATGACCTTTTGATAGAGGATACTAATGCTTAACCCAACAAGGTCCTACACCACAATCTTCTTGTAAAACTATTAGATAGCTTGCCAGCTTAAGTCTGTTCTTTTTAGTTTCCATTGTAGTAGTGTAGGATGTAGGCCATTTCAGAATAGATGTAGAGAAATAACCATTTTTGTATCTTCATCTTGTTTAGCTGAGTACATTGCACTGTAAATCCCTGTTAAGTGGATTCCTTTTGCCTTGGCTTGGAGGCTGTAGCACCCCATTTCCCGCTTATCTGGGTGGCCATCAGCTAGCTTCTTGGCAACACCCAGGAATAAGTGAAGAGATTACATTTAGTCGGAGGCCAAAAATAATGAGTGTATCTATACATCTCTGAAAATCTTTGATGAAATGGCAGTTGCTTCCACTCCATAGCCTCTGAAAATTTGGTGCAGCAAGGTCCCTGGCTTAAGGGGGAGCCGGGGCTGTGGTGTCTTAATTGTTTAATTGTACAATGTCAAGAGCATCTTTGGACATCCGCCCTGGCCCTCAGAGCTGCCCCTTTAACAGCCGGCTCCCTTCTGCTGCCTCACCAGCCAGACCTGCTTGAAAACTGAAACAAAACAGCGGCAATAATGAAAGAATAAGGCCCCTACTTCGAGGGCCCTTCCAAAATAAAGTCCCAAGTGGCTGCCCCAGATTGCCATTTGGCAATCTGAAAAGAAAGAGAAAAAAAAAACCAAAAAAACCACAAAACAAAATGAAGAAGAAAAAAGAATCCCCAGCAAAATGGTTTTCCATTAAACAGGGATAGCGTGTTCTGCTGTGCTGAATTACTTCTTGTTCTTATTTTGTGGGTAATTTTTTCTGTATCAAATATCCTTTTGGTTGTGTATCTTTTTCACCTTTTCTTGTACTAAAACTAAAGCATGATCTGTATTTTTTTACATCCCCCAGTTGACAATGTACAGCGCTCGGTTAGAGATGTCACCCTGCTGAAACGTACTGTGGTCGTGTAGCCCCGGCCATCTGCTCATTGTACGCTGCTTTTGTTCTGTTGCCCTTCCGAAGCATGGTGGGCCCAGCCTTTTTTTTTTTTGTATCGTGTGCATGATGACATTGTTACACACAGAATCCACTAATACTAATATACAATCTCTCAATAAAGAACTAGTTTTCCTATATTAACCTAGTGTGCTTTTTCTCTTGCTGTTTTCCCATTTATTGTCGTATCCTGCTGTTTAGATTTTTTCCCTTGCTTTTCTATCCCCACCCTCACCCACCCACCACTCCCACCTCCCATTGTAAGATTCGAGTGAATGCCTTGTTTTTTTCCTTTCCTTTCTTTTTTTCTTTCTTATTTATTTATTTATTTTTGTGGTACAGATCTAGTCCGTATCTTTTTACAGTAGACGCCTGGGGCCATGGGAAGGGTCAGCTGCCCTACCACACCAAAACGCTCAACTGCGTAGGGACCCGGCCTTTGGCCACCTGTGTACCTAATAGCCTGCACATTTCATCATAGTTTCTAAGTTACATGGCACTCAGTTTGTGATGCTGGGGAAGAGGGAGGGGTATAACACTTAGGTTGAGAAAAGGGATACTGTTCTTAACTAGCAATCTTGTAGCATTTCAGACTCGCCTGAAAAACCCATTTTTGGTTGTGTTTTAACTTTTCCTTTTACTGTCTCATTGATTTACTGTCCTTATAAATCATGCTGGGGTAACATGTTACATGCAGTTGAAACCATGGTCTAGAATTTTAAAGTACCCTCTTCTATGTGCATCTTTAAATTCTTGGGACCTGCAGTGTAAGTTTTTCATTGAGATCCTGCATAAGGAAGATGTTGGCAACAGAAACCGACCCAGACCACCCCCACATTTATCCCAGGGTCAGCAGCCTGACCTGTTACCGTAGAAATAAGAGGGTCTGTGTCCTCTGTAGGCTGTAAGCCAGTTAAAGCTGATTATAGCCTGGTTCCCTGACAGCTGCCTCATCTGTGGCCCTACTGCCTCTCTTGAGAAAGAAAGCCCGATCTCTTGCCATTGTCGCTGTGTGTGTGTGTGTGTGTGTGTGGGCGCGCGCATGTGTGTAGGAGGTGGGGTGCGGATCAGGAGGGAAACTTCCCCCAAATTGAATTGGAAGAAAAGCCCTTAATGTGTATCTTTTTTCCGTAATTACATTTGAGAAGCCAGTGGAGAGGTATTTTTCCCCCAGAGTGGAACCCAAATTCAAGCATTTGTCAATTACACCTATTCAATTTCAGCCCAGAAGAAGTCTTGCTAAATGAAGCATTTTAGACACCCAGGAAATCAGTTCATTAAAGAAATTCACGGTTTCTACAAAGGGTCATCATTTTGGAGCTGCTCTTCCTTGGGCTGTACCTCCTCCTTCCTTCTCTGGGCTGTCTCCTGGGGTCCCTCTGCCCCTCTGCTGGCATTCCTTCCCCATGGAGGTGCACCCTGCCTGACCACAGTGCTTCCTTGCCTTCTTTGTGGGTTGGTAGGACTCTCCTCTCCTCCCATTACTGCCCTTTCTGCTCTGGGCCTTTGTTCTCATGCTCTCCCCAGCCTGGGTGGGAAAGCTGAGCTGATTTACTGTGACACATGGACACACATGGAAGTTCCCAGCAGAGGCTCATGCTGTAGTTGGTACAAGAAGAGTATGCAGGCCTTCAAGGATTTTTTTTTTCTTTTTTTGCTTCTCCTCCTCCTTCCTTTTCTTCTTTTATTTTGGCTTACATGAAACTTTTAATTTTGTTCCTAGTTTGAGAAAGCAAAATCAACCATTCCCCAACCCATCCTCAACAATGGTAGAAGTACCCCAAATCAGGTGATGACCCTCATTTTTGTCCTAGAGAGCAGTGGCTTTTATTAGATTGATGTTAACCAACCCTAAGATTCTATTTCTCTAGATTATGTGTGTCAGAATTCGTTGAACAATACATTGCAAGGATGGTCTCATAACCTAGTAATAATATAGAAAGCTAGTGGGGTTAGTGGGAAGTCATGCTTTAGCAATTGATCAAATGCATACTCTATTTTCACCCAGATTGTCAGAAGAAACACATTCAGATGAAGAAGACTTTTCCCCTGACTGGATGATCCAATCATTACAAAGCCATTGTACTTTACATCTACTCTCTCAACCATCTGACACATATCCGTTTTAATAACTTTTGACTCCAGGATTTTGGAAAAGCCATCTGTTACTTAGATCCTACAGCACAGACTTTGTAATGAGATGAAACACAGATCTTGTTTACCAGTCTTCTTTTCAAACAAAAGAACTCTTTTGAAAGTAGCATCAGATAAGGACCACTTAATTGATGAGTTTTCTTAAATAATAGTTACCTATAAACCAGCAAATATAATTCGTCACCCAAGACTAGGGGAAAACCATCAAGAGTCTCGATGCTCTAAGATGCAGGTGACAGAGACCTGGGTCCTCTTTTCTTCACTTCACAGTTTGCTCTCCTCCTGTCCCATCCTTTCCCCCCACATCTCTCCCATCTTTAAATAAGCAGCCTAAAGTGTCCCATTGGAAAACTTACTCGTTTCCTGGTTTCCTGAGTGAGGGAAGCAGCAGCTCTGAGCTGGACCCAAGTGCAGTGTGAAACCCCTTTCCTGGCCAGGAGACACACGCCCTTGACTCCAATTCAGAGTATGACTCTGGATCTCTCAATCCTACCTAACTACTGTTTGCACAAATGTGCCAGACATTTGTGCCTTTGTTTTCCTATGGATCTAAATAGCTCTTTAAAAATTCCTGGCTTAACACTGTATGAATGTGAATGAGTTTTTATTAGTTTCCGGTACGGCTTGGCCACGGATGAGCCAATATATTTCCAAGAGAGTTGGGGGGAGAGTAATGGGGAGAGCTTGCTTTGGAGAGAATCAGATTTTCTGGATGCTTTGAGAACTAAAAGCAAATGTTCATTACCCTGAAGCACAGCCGCTTGCAATGCCTGTGCCTTCATGTATTCAGTCATTCATTCATCCACTCACCTGTTTGTTCATTTAGTTATTGAGCGTTTATTGAATACCTACTTGGGACCAAGCTAAGGGGGATACTAAAGCAATGTAGGACCTGGGTGTCTGCCCTCCTGAGGCTTATGCTGAGGCTGGGAGATGAATGCTTAGGAAACGAGATGCTGTCTCAGATGTTCTGTGATGGCAGAACATCCTGACTGGGCAAAGTGGGAAGAGCCTGGAGCAGTCCCGGGGTTGAGTCCTAGCTCAGTCTTGACCTGGAAGGGTGAACTTAGACCGCTGCTCTGAGCATCCTCTAAACAGTGACCACCATCATACCCGATAGGGTATGTCTAGACTATTCAAAGGCACCTGGCACGCAGCAGGTGCCTAGGGTCCGCTAGATGGTTGCCCCTCCACCCCCCATAACTGGAGGCATTTATTTGTGAGGGATCAAATAAAGTCTCAGAGCTGACCTTGCTGAGGAAGTGGGGTTAAGATGTGCCTCAAAGGGTCGTATAAATACAGGAGGGAGGAAGAGGAAGAAGGGCTGCAGGTTGGGGTAAGGTAGAAGTGAGACTTTGGCTAAGGCCAAGAGGCTCCGCTGATTTGGCAAGACCAGGATGTGCCTATGAGGAAGGGTGTGTGTGTATGCACGTGTATGCGTGTGTGCATGTGTATAAGGGTATGTGTGCAGGTCTGTCGCCTTGCATGGCCATAGGAGGCCCTGGGGTCATTGTCACTGCTTCTCCCTAGTGCACAGCTCCAGGGGTTAAGCAGCACATGGTCTGGAGAATGGGGGAGGAAAGTCTGGAAGATATTTTGAAGCCAGTGTTTGAAGGCCTCGGGAAGCTTCAGCAGAGTTTGAACTTGCTCCTTTAGCCATTGGGAGCTCTTTGGGGAGAGTGGTATTTCGACAACTCATTCTGGCAGCTGATGACAGAGGGGTGAGCCAAGGGGCCGAGGCCAGGGAGGAGGCCATGGCAGGCTTCCAGGGGTGATGGAAGCCTAAACCAAAGGTCTGGGGGATGGGAAGGACAGTTCCCACAAGGGGCCTTACCATAAGAGGAAGTGAGCAGAACTGAGCCTGGGTGAAGTGCCTGGGAGTGTGTACGGCCATGAAGACAAACTGGGAGATGGGAGCAGTAGTCAGTTTCAGGGAGAGCTGAGTTCAGTGAGTTTGAGATGCCAAGAGTGACAGAGGAAAGGGGACTGTGACAGTGTCCTGTGATTTAAGACTTCTGTACCCAGCGCGGTTAGGAAATTCACTTCAATAAAAATTCCTCATGTTTACATGGCAACTCCTCAAAACCCTCTCTCTGCAGTCTTGAAACCCCCTTCTTCGGTTATATGCACGCATCTTTAGTCAGTAGGCCATTCTCTCCATAGCCTCCCTTACGACACAGACCCCTGGGGAGCTGTGCCCCGCTGTGCCCCGATGTCTCAGTTTGAATGGTTTCCATCAAACTTCACCGTTTTTGAGAAGAGAGACTCCAAGGCAGGCAAGTGCCAGGATTATTGCCTCCACACGTTTGCGGAAAGGTTGACTTTACCCACGTGAGGAGGAAGAGCTTGGTGTTTCAACAACTTCTATCTGTGTTCTATCATGGAAGTAGTGGAATGACATTTTGGAAGGTTTAGAAAATAGACCAAAGGGAAAAGAAATCTTTTGGATGTCCACCCCCTCCGATCATGTTAGTGAAATTCCTTCCACGTGTTCGTGCACACATACATGTATATATTGCGGAGAGCTGTAAACACAGTAACGTACACTCCTGCGTTCTCCATTTTTTAACGTCACATGTCACAAGCCTTTTCATGCTTTCCTATGTTGTCCCCATGAGCATCACTTTTAATGGCTGCGCAATATTCCCCTCGAATGGTGGCTCTGCACTTGGGCTGGTGGAGTCCAACGCACTCACAGGGCACTGGGTTGAGGGCTGCTGTGAGCCACATGGGAGGAGAGGTCAGCGGGATGGGTCTGACAGCTCCAAAGCCTCTCTGCTCACCATCGGCCTCTTCCATCAACAGGTCCAAATAGGTGGAGAGGAGGGCGGGTAAGAGAGGGCTTGGAAGCAGGAAGGTTTGCATAAACTTCTGAGATCTGGGTGCTGGTCTTTTTTTCTGCCACAAACTCCTGTGATCATGAGCAGGTCAGCTTCCCCCACTGGGCCTCAGTTGGCCGGTCAGTCGAATGGGGATGATAGGTCCATCGTGTCTGTCTCACGGGGAAGGACTTGCCACAGAAAGTGACGCAAATGAAACAAAACGAGAAGTCAGCCAAAGGCCAGGGTAGCAGCACTGACTGGCATTCCCTAGTGGTGGTCCTCAGACAGGCGGGACAGTGCAGTGGGGACAGCCTGGACGCGGGGTCCGGCTCTGCCAATTAGCGAGGGTGTGACCTGTGGGTCACGTCCGACTGCTCGGTGCCCTCTTTGCTGTCTGCTACTGGAGATGATTGGCCGAATGGCCCCTTCCTGCCTTCAAAAACTGGGATTTCCCCCAGATGAGACTCACTTGCATCACTCTTTGCCTTTCCTTAGTGCCACCTTCCTAGGCCACTTCCGCTGGCCAGCTCTCCGCGCCGCGGGACGGCAGCCAGGGGCCCGCAGAGGCCCTGAACGCCGACCCGACGCGGGCCGAGCTCAGGGTGGGGCGGCTTGCCGGCGCAGCTGCCCTGGTTCGGCCTCAGAGCGGGAAGTTCCCGTGCTTTCCTAAGGCGTCCTTTCCTTGAAACCTTCCCCCCCCCCCCCCCCCCCCCCACAGGCGAGCCAGCGCGGGCCGGGGAGACAGCGCTCGGGAAGTCACCCAGTGGGTGGCCTGGCCCATCGGGGCTCAGCGCTCCCCCAGGTAGCCGCGGTGCGGCGGGGACAGGAAGTGGCGGCTGCTGACTCAGCACCAGCCTGCCACGTGGAGAGGGGGTGGAGGAGAGGCTGGGAGGAAGTGAGCACTGGGCCAACACCTGTCTCAAGGAAGGGCAGGAAGCTCTGGAACAGCTGCTGCTGGCAGTCTGGGGCTGAGAGTGGGAGGGAAGGGGGCGGAGGCGCGCTCGAGTCTGCCCCTCCCCCACAGCCAGTGTCGCCGCGGCTCTGCTCCCCTAGCTGCCAGGGCCTCCGTGCCACCCCCTCCCCGTGTTCCCCAGGCACCCGCCTCCTGGAGCAGTTGCTCCCGTCCCCAAACTCTGTGGGCAGGAATGGATGAATGCCTCCCCCCAGGACTGGAGATCCTGGTAGCGTTCCTTAAGCCGGAGGGTGGAGCTCCCCAGACTGGTGGGGGGGGGGGGGGGCATTCCCTGCAGGCGAGCTGGAAATGGACTGGCCGGGAAAGAGCGGCTGGCCTGTCCAGGCCTCCACCTCCACCTAGCAGTCATGGTCCTCGTGACCAGAGTTGAGAAATCCAACCCTGGGGAAGGTGAGACATGATGAGGAGAAGGCTTGGGTGCACAGGGCTGTCCCCCACTACTGGTCACCCCTGGCTTGGGAGCCTGTGTGTCCAGGTGAGGGAGACAAAAGAGGTAGCTGGACAGAGCCTCCGCCTTGGTTTAGTTGGAACTCGCTGGAGCTGCTCTTGGACACCAGGTTGGGTAGACTGTGGCACAGGTGCAAGTCCGGCCTGAGCCAGGAGCTCAGCGGCTGATCTGGATGGAAGCTGGGCTCAGGAGGCCGTGCCTCCTGGACTCCTTTCTGCTGAGGGGATAGATACTGAGGCTGCCGCAGGCAGGGGTGCCCGGGAGGCAGGGCTGGAGCCGAGCCAGAGGGGAAGGGCAGTAAGAGGCAGCCGTGGGGAGGGGGGAGGGGAAGAGAGGTCGCAGGTGGTGAAGGGAACAACAGCCAACCAGCCCTCACCTGGGCAGGTGAACTGGGAGAGTGACGGAGAAGGTGGAGAAGGACCCCAGACAGGAACCTGGGCGGCATTTTCGCATTCTATCCCCACCTCATCCTGAAGGGTCCTTGACCAGTCCGAGCTCCCCCCAGGAGACAGGTGGAGGAAAGAAGGAGCATGACATGAAGGATGGGAAGGAGGAAGTTAGAGACATGTTGTCACAGTCCCCCCTGCTCTTCAGCAGGTGGCACTCACCATCTCCCGCAATACTAAGTCTTTTCGGAGTCCCTCTTGTGCTCACCATGGCCGGGTGGTCCAGACCTGCCCTCTAGGAGCATCCAGACTAGCGGGGAGTTGGGAGAGGTGTGCAAGGGACAGACAGCGGAACCCGTGACTCCGGGCCAAAAACGGCCCTTCCATGCCCCATGCCAGGGAAACATAGCGTGGTTTCCAGTTTTACTACCAAATCTGGGGGAAAAGAGGTTTTTATGTTAAACTAGACAAGGAGCTCTTAAGTCATCAATTGCAAAGGTTGCGTGAACTTTTGAGTGAAAATAGAAGACTTGGATGACACATTTCATGTGGGCAAGTCAGACTGTACCCCCATGGCTGGGGAGCTCGTTGTTTTACATTGACATTGGGGTGCTCCTGGGGAAGAGTATGAGGGGTGCTGGGTGAAGCAGGTTCTCGTCACAGAACCAGAAACCCAAGCCTGTCCAGTGGCTGGAGTTGCAAAGCCAGCTCCCGAGCGCCCCAGTCAGGATCGGGACCCGGGTGTCCTGATTCTGAGGGGCCAGTGTTCTTCCTGGTCTTGACTCAAGGCAGTTGGAAGCGGCCTGAGCTCCAGGAGCCCTCACAGGGGTGGTCGAGTGAAGCTCTGTCAGGGGCACAACTGGGTGAGGCTGAAGACAGTGTGGGGTTTAGGCAGAGAGAGAAAACGATGGTATTTTAATATGGTGCCTCATCTGCCGTATTGCCTCCGAAGTCTGGAGAGCCAGGGCGAGGACTGGGAGCGAGGGTCTGAGTGGGGGAGGTCGGGAGGTGGAGACGAATGCCAGGAAGAAGCAAGGGAGGGAGGCTTTCCTGTGGGGGGTGTCTAGCAGGGCTTCCCCCAGGACTCTCATTTTGACTGTAGTAAAATACATACAGCGGCTCCCCCTTACCTGCAGTTTTGATTTCCACGGTGTCAGTTACCCACCGTCAGCTATAGTCCAGAAACAGACGATCCTCTTTCTGACGCATCATCAGAAGGTCAGTAGCAGCCTAACCTACGTCACAGTGCCTGGTCGTCCCCCCCACAGTCATGGACGCATTTTGTCACCACACGTCATCATGGGCAGGCCGAGTACAGGACAGTGAGATGTTCTGAGAGGAAGACCACGTCCACGTAACTTTTATTTGTACGGCGTATCGTACAGCATATTGGTACAATTGTTGCAATTTATTATTAGTTATGGATAATCTCTTCCTGTGCTTTATTTATAAATTACATTTATTGCAGGTAGGTGTGTATAGGAAAAAACATAGTATGTACGGGGGTTTGGTGCCGTCTCTGGTGTCGGGCATCCACTGTGGGTCTTGGAACGTATTTCCTGTGGATAAGGGGGAGCTGCTGGATAGCATAATATTTGCTGTTTTCACCACTTTAAGGTGTGCAGTTCATGGGCATGGAGTATATTCACAGTGCTGTGCCACCATCACCACTTTCTATTTTTAAAACTTGTGGATGGCCCCAAACAGAAACTAAGGGCCCGCTTGACCTTGAGGCCTGCTCCTGGGCAGGGCACGGCTGTGCCTGCTGGGTCTCCTTGAGGACCACTGGGGGAGACTAAGTGGTAGCAGGAAGTGCACAGATTTTGGCATCGGGAAGTCTCGGGTTCAATTCTTGGCTTTGGCACCTACTAGCCAGGTGACTTTGGGCCCCTCTGAGCCTCCTCTCTTCATAACAAAAAATGGAGGTAATTGTTATTGGTACCAGTGTCAGGGGGCAGCGAGGATGAAGGAATTACATATCAGGTACAAGGCACCTTGGAGGTGCTTAGCAAAAGATGGTCATTCCCAGCTCCCGCTGCCTCCTCTGAACCCGCATCCTGTTTGTTTGGGCCTGGAACCCTGGGACAGTCTAGGGGCAGACCAGAAGGGGCTGGACACGTTCCAGTGTCATTGCATACGCAGTTCATGAGAACCTAGGGTGCTGGGGAGACCCCCGAGCACCCCGGAAGTGGGTGGAAAACCCAGACTGGGCGACACAGAGGGCGAAGCTGATGGTGATGCTGGCTAGAAATGGAGCCTGGAGGCAACTGGTCAGGGTTGGCACATGGGATGGGGAGAGGTCGCTGAGGCCTGGAGAAGTCAGGAGGGCCTCCCGGAAGAGGCAGAGCTGGAGCTGTTCCCCAGGAGGGAGAGAGATCTGCCCTTTGCTGCCTGGGGGAGCTGTGAGGTCAGCCTGCCTCCCACGCCCCCTCCCACTAGGCCCACATCCGATCCAAGAGGTGAATGTTCAGAGTCCTGTGGCTGTCATCCTTGTCTGAGTTTTCTTTTTCTTTTCTGGAGCATTGGGCCCTATCATTTCATTGTCATCCCACCCATTCCAGCCCCGCTCTCCCTGCTCTCTCCCCTGCCCCACCCCCAGCCATCTTCCCTATAACTCTCTGCCTCCTCTCCCACCCCCTGCCTGAGCGCTCCAGTGGGTCAGCGTGCCCTCCCTCGGGAGAGCCTGCGGAGGGCGAGGCTGCCCTAGGGGAGCTGGGGCTTTCGTGACCTCCCTCTGGAGCAGGTACTCCTCTCGGGGCATTGGTTCTGTTCTCTGCAGCATGGGGTCCTCATCCTGACGTGCCAGGCTGCGTGGGGTTTAAATGGGCCCCTCATGATGCCCGGCACAGAGTATGGGGCTATTTTTGTTCCATGTGGCTGTCCACTAGGGACGTGCCACACACAGAATCCCCTGCCTGCTTCTAGGAAGCACTTTGAATTTGGTAAGGGGAACAAAGGCGAGGAGCCAAGACTTCTTGGAGCCAAAGTGTCCTCGTTGGTAAAATGGGAACAATCCTGGTAAATCCATGCCCCCACCCCCACTGGCCCCCCTTATCATGAGGCTCAGATCCGATGGTGGTTTTGTGCAGCTCATCTGACAGGTGTGCACTGAGCATGTGCCCTGGCCCAGGCGTTGTCCCGGGCACCGGAGACACAAGGGTAACGACAACAGGAGCACTATAGCATATGCTCACGGGGCACTTGTCCGTGCCAGCCGCTTTCCTAAGCACCTTACCCTAAACGGACTCAGTGTGGTGGGAAACAGGTGCGTGAGCAGTCAGAAGTGAGGGCCCAGGTACGTACCGGGTGCTCTGTCAGCCTGCGCGGGGACGTCCCGGGGAAGGCAGTGCCTGGGGGAGCTGGTGCGGAGCTGAGTCTTGGAGCATGCGTGGGCTTGACCAGGGGATTGGGCCGGGGCAACGTCTCGCAGGCCAAGGGGCTGCAGGGGCACCGGGCGGGCTGAGAAGCAGAATGCTGCCCGTGGGGCCTGGAGGTGAGGCTGATGTCCTGCGGGGCAGCTGGGGCTTTGTCAATCCTAGTTGTCAGCACAGCAGTGTTGCCCGTCCATCAGCATGGCTGCTGGTTGACTGGCTTGTGTCAAGAACGAAGTGCACACGCCCTACCCAGAGATGGCATGTTCTGAGCCTCGGGCTGAGGGCGGGACCAGGGCACTGCCCTTGAAGGCCTAGGAAACAAGGTTGACATCTCGACAGACCCCCTCCCCCCCCCAGCCCAGGAAGCAATGAGGGGACGGGATACCCTCCCCCCACCTTCCAAGGGTTATCATGGCTGACTGCTGGGAGGAGGGGGAGGAGGCCAGACGAGGGCAAGATGAGGGGGACGTGGTGTCCAGGAGTCTTGGAGGACATGGGCCTTGAGCTGACTGACCCTTGAACTAGGGCCCCGGGGCAGCATTTTTCACCCAAACACTAGGACCCCTTGAGCTGTTAAATGTTGTTTCTGCAGAAAAGCTACACGTTCCGCCATTTGGGAAAATGCTGCACGCGACACCCCTGTCGTGGAGGTCCCCATGCATGTGAGCACACTGAAGGTTCTGGTAGCTCGCACAGTACTGAATGCCCTTTGGTTCTGCTTCAGTAGCACTTCCCCATACTCTGACCACAGAACTGTGTGTGTGTATGGTGAGTCCTAAAACATCCCTTGAACTTGGCGCACGGAGACCGTTTGGGAAATGGCGGCCTGGGAGCTGGGTCATCTACCTCAAGGCTGGCCCAAAGCAGCTCCTTATGTGAGGGGAAGTAGAGGCTAAGAAAGGCCATGAAAGGTGGCCCATCGGTTGGTGACTGCCTGTCTCGAAGTTCCCCCCCTCACCCCTCCAGCCCAGTCTTCCTCCCAGGAGGGCCATCTTTACCTGCTGAAGAGAAGACTCTAAGATCAGGAGGTCAGTGGTGAGCAGGTCACCCCCTCCCAGCGACACCCTTGCTGGCCAGCCTGGGGGAGCTCCAGCCAGGGAGCGGAGGAGACCCTGGAGGGAGCTCTCGGCCCCTGGAGGGACGGGCCTTGTACAAAGCCCTGCTCTGCTTAAGACTTTCCTCCCACCTTTTATATTTATGACCTTGTCCAGATGCCACGGGGTGGGCTCTCTCCCTACCCAGCTGGGAGCCCCCATGCCCCTGTGCCCATAGCTATATTTGACACACTGCACACGGTCCACGCAGCTCTTGATATTCACCTAATAATGCACCCAGGTGCTCAACCCCAGCACGCACGCACGCACGCAACCCCACATGGTCCCCGTGTAATACACATTCGTACACAATCCACACGCAGTCAGAATGTCAGCACATACACTCATTCACACTCGTTAACACCTGTACGGGATCGGAATGTGTGGTACACACATTCACAGATGCAAATAAATGCACACCTATGCACTTGCAGCCACGCACACGCGTGCACACAGGTATACCGGTGACACCTCCTCGCCTCGCAACATACGAGCTTAAATGTCTCCAGATGGGGACCTCCTTCTCCTTCTTGTCACTGACACGCCACCTGTGCCCGATGAGGCCCCCATCCCACCATCACTGAAGTCACACAGTTAAAATTCCAACAAACAGATGGAGACCTTCAGCCAGGCTAAAGCCACGAGGCCTGAGCGTCTCCGTATCCCCTGGTCAGGCTGGCCAAGGTAAGGGGCCCACACCTGCCTCAGAGCCGGGGCCTGTGGCATCCCGTTGTTCCCATCCTCAGGACTCTGCTTTCTCCACGGGGCCTTGCCGAGGCCCAGGAGGGGCAGTGGCTATGTGGGCTAATGCGGGAGGCACAGCTGATTTGCTATGGTATCCACTATAGCCGCCTGGTGATGGATAAAACAAACATCGACAGCCCCTTTTGGACGTCAAGTGGCCTGGAGGGCTTCATGGAAGAGGTGGGTCTCGAGCTGGGGTGAAGGACGAGGACCATGTCAGCAGGAGGTGAGAGAGGGGAGGACGTGGAGGCGGGGAAGTCACACGAAGGGCATGGGGAGCAGTGAGCATGGCTGGTGACCCCCTAACCCAGAGAGCCCCAGTGATGATTGTGGGGACAGTTTGAGCAGAGATGGGAGAAGAAGCAGTGGGGCCAGGAAGCAGTCAGTAGCCCTGCTCTGCTGGGGTTTCCTCCTGCTGCCCAGGAGACTCCTCATACAGTGCTCAGCTTCTGCACCCAGGTGGTTGGGGGAATTAAAGAGACCATGCAGTATTAATGTTGCTGCCTTGTTTTATAAAGTGTCCTAACAAGCCGGTAAGCCAGGCACACTCAGTCTTATTTACAGCTGCTATTATTTCTCTGACATGGAGATTAATTTGATGATAGCCATTTATAAGCTCTTCTATCATCAGATGGGCCCATTACCTGGGAGGAGAGGAGGGCTGGATTTAATTTGTGAACAGTGCGCTGGGTTTTCCTGCTCCGGAGTGTGTGTGGGAGTCACAGTCATAAATCATGGAAGGGAACAGCAGCGCTGAGACTGGAGGCCGGGGAGCTCCCCGAGCCGGCGGAGTGCGGGAGGGAAAGGGATGTCCTGGCGGGTGTGCAGGTCCGCAGGCCCAGCAAGCTGGGTGCGGAAGCCCAACCACCTGTGTGGGAGAGAGACACTGGGGATCGCCCAGCCAAGGAGCTTCAAACTCAAGTCTACACCAAGTAAGAATCATCTGGAAGCTTATTAGAATGCAGATTGCCCTAGCCTAGGGGCAGGGTTTGGGACTTGCCCCAGTCTGGAAAGGGGTCTGGAGTGTTCTCCGAGGAGGCCTGCCTGGTGCACTGTTGCCTGTGGACAGGCCACGCTAGTCCCCCTGCTCCAAACAATGGCTTCCCTTCCCTGGATTTCTGAAGAAGAAAAGGACAGGAGAAGGGCTGGCCAAGAATGAGGTTGTGTCTTGAGCAAAATGGTCAAGTTTGCAGAGGCTGTCTCCTTGCATCTTTGGAGGCTCCCAGCACTGCGGACCCTCAGCTGGCTGTGGGAGCCTCCGGCCTGGCGGGAGAGAAGCATTAGTCCTGGAATGTTGTCCCACTGGGGGCTTTATAGGCACCCCCTGCCGATCATCCCATGTTGCTCTTGGGTTAGCTTTTACTAAAGCCAACTGAACAATAAGAAAACTGAGGTGTTGCAAGCAGTGGTTTTGAATGTCATGGCCTAGAAACTGAGGCCTGGGTTTAAAGGCAACTTGGACGTTGATGTCCTTTCCAGGACCAGAGGCAGTGTCCCCAGCCTGGAGGCAGGGCCTAGCCCTGAATCAGCGCACGCACATTGACACCGCGTCGCTCAGCAGGGAGTAAGACAGCTGCGTGTGTTGGGGTAGGGGTCTGTAGGAACTCGAGCTATTCGAGGAGTCCTCATGGCTCATGGACCTATGCAGCCTTCCTCCAAGAGCTGCGTCTGTTTTCCTGGGGGCCTCTGGAACAGAATGCAATGGATCTTTCTCCACGGGTGGCCTGGCAGACGCTATTACAGGTCAGTAGGGGAGATGGGTTGTGGAGGAGGAGGGCCTACCTGACTCACACACGGAACTCCATCTTGTCCTGATGGACGGCAGTGGCCCGTGGGTGGTGAGCTTGCTCCTGGCGTTTCCCCTTGCATTTCCTGGGCCTGTCCCCGGGATGGCTGCTTCGTGTCCCCTGCCTCCCAGGCCTTGGCCTTTCCTGCCCTGCCACCGGCTCTTGGCAGCTTTTGCAGGGCTCTGCCGGAGACTTCTGACGGTTCTTCAGGCCAAACACCCTCGTTTCCTTCTCCTTGGGTGCCTCTGGTCCCATCCAGGACGCTTGCCTTGATGAGCCCCAGCTGGTTAAAGCCCATAAAATGGGAAGGCAGCCAGTATGGACTCCAGCAGATGCCTTCCCTAGTCGAGAATCCACGCTTCTGTTAATGCAGCCTGATTTTGCACCAGATGTTCTGAGCACACGGCACCCTTGTATTGAGCTTAATTCAGGTGGACCAGAACCCTCAAACTGCCAACACCTGCTACGGGACTCTTCTGCCTTAGCTTATTTGAACTGGTTTATTTGGTAGGGTGTAAGTTTGGCTCTGGTGACAGAGACACAAAGTAAAGGTGGCTCAAAGGGGCTACCAGCTCTCTGGCACAGCCTGGAGTTAGTGTTCCTGGCCAGGCCTGGTAGGTGGGTACTCGATGTCAAGCATCAGATACCTCCTCTCTTGCTGCTGCACCCCTCCCTAGGGCGTGGCCCCTTTCTGCGTGGCCCAGAGTGGTTTCACCCCCATGTCCACTTTCCAAGCAGTGGGATGGAGGAAGGAAAGAAAGGGTAGAAGGAGCGTGACACAAGCTGCCGTCACCCACTCATATCCCGTTGGCCAGAACTGGCCACATGACCTCATGTGGCTGCAAAGGAGGCTGGGAAATGTAGTCTTCATTCTGGAAGGCCACGTGCTAGCTAAATCCGGGAGTTCTGTTACCACAGAAGGAGAGAATGGATATTGGCAGAGAAGTCAGCTCTGCCTCCGTTGGTTCTCCGACCCGTACACCGGGCCTTACACTGACGTCCTGTGTGTGCACTTTTCCTTTAGCGTTACGGTGGGTGGGCTAGCATGCCCTCCATGGCTTCCCCACTAGGCAAGGACAAAGCCCCAAGGTGGGAAGGGGGAAGCCACCCTCCAAGCTGGTATCAAACCCTGCGCTGTATTGATGGGATGTGCTCATTCATCTAGTTGCAGATTCTCCTTGTTGTCCTGGTGACTAGCTCTCATTTGGCATCTTGTCCCCGAGAATACAGTAAGATGTTGGAGTGGAGACTGAGATGATGGTCGTGGAGTGCTAGGCCCAGGGCATGTGTACAGTAGACGCTCAATAAACGCTGTGCGTCCTTGGGCAAGGCTCTTAACCTCTCGGGGCTTCTGTTTACTCATCTGAGAAATGGGGATATAATCATGGCTGGCCCCTGGGTGGCTGGGGGGATTCAGTGAGAGTCCACAGGGAGCACCATGCAATGGCTGGCGCAGGGAGTGGAAGCTGCCACAGAGGCAGGCTGGCCTGGGGGTCCAGAGAGCAGGCTCTGGGTCAGGCTGCCGGGTGAGAGTGAGGCTCTAACCTCCCGAGAAGTTGTGTGAGTGAAATGGGATCCAGTGAGATTTCAGTACAGGTGCCTGGTAAGCAGTGGGTGTTCAATGAATACTAGTTTGCTCCCTATGCCTACCTCACTGCCACTGGTGGGGGACCCTGGATGCCAATCCCTGGATCCCTCCCCCTCCCTCAGTAGACACTCCGTGGAGAAAAGAAGCGGCGGTGGGGGGGGGGGGGGAGGGGGGCGGGTCTCTGAGAATCAGAGCAGAAGTGATGGGGCCAAGGAGCTGCTGGTGAGAAGACTGGGGTTCTGGCGCCTTAGACCAGTGTCATGCCCACTGTCCCCCGTTTCTGCCTCAGATCCTCTGCTGGGGGAAATGAGATGTGCCTCCAGGAACAGTAACTAGACACAGACTTCCCATGTTGAGGGCTGGGGGCATGGTTCCCCGGGCTCCTGGTGGTGGCCTGGCTGTGACAGAAGATTCTGTCTTCCTGTCCACCAAGACTCAGCTCTCTGGGTTCTTTCTGGAAGCCTGGAATAGCAGGGCAGGAGGGGACTCAGATATCCAGCTCATTACCCCCACCCCTCATTTTACAGGAAACAGAGCCCAGAGAGAGGAAAGGGCTTGGCCAAGGATCCTCAGCCACGGTGAAGACCCAGACCCACCTCTCAGTCTCCATTCTTGCTCCTGACCTGGGAGGGCCGGAGCCACAAGCCTCTGTGCCCCCTCCCCCACTCCTCTTTCCTCTCCTCTGCCTTCTGCCTGCAGTTAGGAATTAGTCCGTTTCTTCCCATGGTGCAGTCACCTGTCTGGGGAAGGCCCAGGGAGGGGCAAGCACATTAGCAGAGGCACTGCAGGGAGGGGGGCAGGGCACAATCTCTTGGGGAAGCAGCTGTGATGGGGAGGGGGCATTGCAGCGTCAGGGGCTGGGGGCCGGGGCCTGGTCACCAGCTCCGAGGCTCATCTGTGTGTGCCAAAGGGCAAGAGCGGGCACCGTCGGACTTGCCTGTTGGGGTCAGGGTGGAGATTCATCGACACAGGTTTGTAAACCGTGAAGGGCCATTCAGATTCGAGGGCTTCTGTCCATTTAGGCTGTAAAGATGAGGTTCCTCGGGCACAGGGCCCAGGAAGGGAAGAAGCATGGTAAGGATACGTGGGCACCGAGATCTAACTGTGCTATTGGTAAGCAGGAGAAACGAGAGAAGTTTTTACAAGAGTGTCCGTAGTTGGTTAGAATGCTTGCAGGGTCTCTGCCTGACACTTCCGGGTTTTCACAGAACATTCCACTGTTCAGCCATCAGTAAGCTTCCGAGCTGCACACATTTCCGCAGTTCACATCTCCGAAACTGGAGGGCACCTGTGAAGAGCCCGTGCGTTCTAGTTTAATTGCCCTTAAAAAATCTTTTAGTGGTTGATAAAGGATGGTTCACTGTGCAATCGATGGCCTCTTAGAACTGATAAAACTCGGCAGCTTTTTTATGCTCCCCATGCACAAAGCTTTGGGGGCCACAAATAAGTCTGTAAAACCCTCAGAGACAAAAACATCAGTGCCAAGTTTGTGATTCATAATATCTAGGTTTCTTTTGCAATAGGGACTATCCTCCTTCATCTTGTTTTTAACATTTCACGAGAACCCAAGGACCCAGGACGATGAACACATTGGGGAGGGCCAGAAGTGGGCGAATCGGGAGACAAAATTCCTGGGACCCCTCTGATGGGGACCAGCTTTGTTACCATTTTGGGGGGGCCTTGGGCTCTTTGCTGGTCCAAAGGGAGGAGCATCCTCTTTCTGCCTTACTCTTCAGGGGCTGGTGAGGACCCGCAGGGCATACTTGCTGTCTAAATAGCTTTGCAAAGGACAGACGTGCCCCAGAGCTAGGAAAAATGCGAACTTCCTTGACTTTCCCTCTTTCCCCAAACCAGCTGTCTAAGCCCCCTTCCTGTGCCTGTCAGAGAACCGCCAATCTCCTAGATGGTCAGATGACCCTTCTGGGGTGCTGACCCCTCCTTTTCCCATTCCTCCCCCAGTCACTGTCTCCCAGTGCCCTGTGATGTCCCTGCCATCCCTAAATTCAGTGCCTGCCTGGCTTTCTGGCAGCTCCCTTCTCTCCACCCCTTGCGAACTCAGCTGCCCCCTCAGGACCTTCCCTAAACCCAGCTGCGCACACGTGAGCCAAAGCCTTGCACGGCCCCACTATGCTTGCAGGGCCCCAGCACCGAGAGACCCAGTATGGCCCCAGCATGTGGGGGATCTGATGGGCATGGATGATGGTGATGATAAGGATGGTGATGTTGAAGATGATGAAGACGAGGATGATGAAGAGGCTCTGTGGCAGGAGGAGGCATGGCCATATGACGGGGCTGCTGGGCCAAGGCCGTGGGGCCACTCGTTGGCAGAGGTCCCATGGCACTCAGCCCAAGGCCAGTACGAGGTTGACTCAGGACAGGTCCAAACTGCCACCATTCCTCCCTCATTCCCCCCTTGATTTATTCGTGAAATATTTATGAAGTCCCTACTCTGTGCCAGGAACTTGTGGAAACTGGAAAAGATATTGCCTTGTCTTTCCTTCCTTCCTTCCTTCCTTCCTTCCTTCCTTCCTTCCTTCCTTCCTTCCATTCAATCATTCACTCGTTCCCAAATGTTGATTGGGCAGCCAGCCCCGTTCCGGGTGTGTTCCAGGCACTGAGGATGCAGCAGTGAGTCAGAACCTTCCACCCTGACTTCACGGAGCTTACGCTCTAGTGGGGGCTGGCAGACAGCAACTAAGTAAGTAGGTAAAAGCAGGTGGAAGGTGACAGGGGCTAGGTGGCAGAGAAAGCAGATGGAAGGTGGCAGGAGCTAGGCGGTGGAGTAGCTCGGGGCACGGGGACAGTGATGCTGGGGCCGGGGTGCTTTCTGTCCACGCTTGCTCGGGAAAAGCTCTGCGGTCAGTGCGGTGCTACCAGAGGCCTGACTTGAGGGTCGTGCGAGAGGGGCCCAGCGGCTCTGAGGGGTTCGATCTCACCTCCCTTGTGAGTGCGGCTGAGTATGGCTGCTTCCTGCCTCCCCAGTGGGCTGGAGCATCCTCCTTCCCAGGCGCTCTGAGCACTGCCTCACTCAGTCTTCATACTAACTCTGCGAGGGGGGGTGGTTAGAGACCGTCATTATCCCTGGTTTACAGATGGGGAAGCTGAGGCACAGAGAGGCGGCCAGAGTGCACACAGCTTGTAGAGGCTGAGCCGGGCTTCAGATGCAGGCAGGGGACCCCAGAGTCTGAGTGGTCACCACTCTGCTACACCGCTCTTGAATGTCTCTGCCGTACCCCTGCATCCCGTGGGTTCTCTGAGCTCCGGAGCCAGACGGACAGCTGGCTCTGCCATCCTTCCCACTCAGGGCAGGAGTGCCGACTGGTTGGTGTAGCACCCAACACGGCATTCAGAGTCTCTCAGTGCATGGCTCCCTGTCCCCTCTTACATGTGAGGAAACTGAGGCCCAGAGAGGCAAAGTGACTTGCTTGGAGCCACCTTCTAATTAATGACCAAATAGGTTCAGAGAGTCTCCTCTCCCTCCTCCTCTTTGCCGGATTTCTTTCTGGGAGCTTCAGGGCTAGTGCAGGGCCATGGAAGGGGGAGTCTGGGAGGAGGCAGGAGCACAGTGGGTCCATCTGTCTTCTCAGGACCATCTCTGAGCACAAGGCAGGTGTGTGCGTGCATGTGTGCACGCGAGTGTGTGTGCCTGTATGCATGTGCACATGGAAGGCGTATTCCCACCAAAGTCCCACTAAGGACCCCCATGAATCAAGCCCAGACATAGGCCGTTGAAAACTGAGTGGTGCCCGGAGTCTCAAACACCCCTTCCAGGGCCCTGCCTCCCCAGGCCCTTCTCGATGGCGGTATCGGCTGTTCCTTTCATGGTGCCACCTCTTGTCCCCTAGCTCACTGCCTCCAGTTGAGATCATGGTCAAATCTGGTGAGCATAGGTTTTATACTCAGGGGAAACTGAGACCCTAAAGACGGGTAGGCTTCCTCCAGAGCCAGATGGAGCCCTGGTTGGGAAGACAGAATTCTGTGCCTTTGAGCTGCGGCGCTGACTTTAGGTGGGGACAACTGGCTTTGTCCAGTTCTCATACATGTCATTAGGGTTACCTGGGGAGCTTGCCAAAATCCATATTCCCAGGCCCCGCAGCAGAGCTACCTTTCTGAGGGGGGAATCTGTATTTTTATGTATATGTGAATTTTATTTTTTAAATTTTATTTATTTTAAATGTTTATTTATGTTTGAGAGTGAGAGAGCACAAGCAGGGGAGGGACAGAGAGAGAGAGAGGGAGACACAGAATCCAAAGCAGGCTCCAGGCTCTGAGTTGTCAGCACAGAGCTGTCAGCACAGAGCTGGAGGTGAGGCTCGAACCCACAAACCGTGAAATCATGACCTAAGCCAAAGTCAGACGCTTAACCAAATGAGCCACCCAGGTGCCCCATGTATATGTGAATTTCAAATGCAAATGAGTTGTTTTGTCAATAAAGAAAAAAGTTCAAGGGACACCTGGGTGGCTCAGTTGGGCTCATGATCTGTTTCATGGGTTTGAGTCCTGCATTGGGCTCTGTGCTGGCAGCTTGGAGCTTGCTTGGGATTTTCTCTCTCTCTCTCTCTCTCTCTGCCCTTACCCCACTTGCACTGTCTCTGTCTCTCTCAAGATAAATAAATTAAAAGAAAGAAACTTTAAAAAAAGAAGAAGAAAGTGCAAAAAATGTGAGTGAAATGTAAGTGAAAAATGTAAGCCAAAAAATGTAAGTGAAAAATGTGCAAAAAAATGTAAGCAGTATGGAAAACTCATTGGTGAACAGCAGGTTCCTTTCCTGCCCCACAGACCTCTCCCCAGAGCTGACAATTGCTATTACTCATTCTTTTTTAAAAACATTTTTTTTTTTTTTAAATTTTTTTTTTTCAACGTTTTTTATTTATTTTTGGGACAGAGAGAGACAGAGCATGAACGGGGGAGGGGCAGAGAGAGAGGGAGACACAGAATTGGAAACAGGCTCCAGGCTCCGAGCCATCAGCCCAGAGCCTGACGCGGGGCTCGAACTCACGGACCGCGAGATCGTGACCTGGCTGAAGTCGGACGCTTAACCGACTGCGCCACCCAGGCGCCCCTCTTTTTTAAAAACATTTTTTAATGTTTATTTATTTTTGAGACAGAGAGAGACAGAGTGTGAGCAGGGGAGGGGCAGAGAGAGAGGGAGACACAGAATCCAAAGCAGGCTCCAGGCTCCGAGCTGTCAGCACAGAGCCCGACGCGGAGCTCGAACTCATGAACTGTGAGATCGTGACCCAAGCCAGAGTCAGAGGCTTAACCAACTGAGCCTCCCCTTTTTAAAACAATTTTTAATGTTTATTTTTATTTTTGAGAGAGAGACAAATGTGAGTGGGGGAGGGGCAGAGAGAGGGAGACTGAGAATCCAAAGCAGGCTCAGAGCCGTGAGCTGTCAGCACAGAGCCCAATGTGGGGGCTCGAACTCATGAACCATGAGATCATGACCTGAACCAAATCAGACACTTACCCGACTATGCCACCCAGGCGCCCCTGTTAATACTCATTCTTGATTAAGTAGCAAATGCTGCACCTGACGTGGCACATCCTGTGTTGAACAGAACCCTTGGGTCCCTGCCCTCCTGGAGTGCATAGTCTAGTTGAGGTGACTGGGAGAAACAAATGGCCCACAAATGTTCACGTTATCGTGAGACCTGACAAGGGTCAGGAGGAACAGAACAGGGTGTCGGGAGGGAGAACGGCAGGGATGACCTCACTTTGGGAGGCTGAGCTGGAGGAGGTGGTGGTGCATGGGTGAGGGTTCCCTGGTTTCCTGTCCAGGATGCCAGGTGGTTTTCGTGGAACCCTCAGTTTCCACTCCCTCCTTCTCCTTCTCCTTCTCCTTCTCCTTCTCCTTCTCCTTCTCCTTCTCCTTCTCCTTCTCCTTTTAATTTTTTGGATGTTTATTTATTATTGAGAGACAGAGACAGAGCACGAGTTGGGGAGGGACAGAGAGAGATGGAGACAGAATCCGGAGCAGGCTTCCTGCTGTCAGCACGGAGCCAGACGTGGGGCTTGAACCCACAAACTGTGAGATCATGACCTGAGCCAAAGTCGGACGCTTAACTGCCTGAGCCACCCAGGCGCCCCAGTTTCCACTCACTTCTTACTCTAAGTCTAGGGTACAGAGGGGAGCAAGATGCTTCCTGATGTTTCAGAGTCACCTTCCAGTTAGGGAGACAGGACAGAGGTTTTGATAAGGATTGTACTGGCTGCCTTAGGATTGTCCTAAGGCTGCCGTAACAAATAAATGAGTGGCGTAAAACAATAGAGATTTACTTTGTCACAGTTCTGGAGGCTAGGGGTCTGAAAGTAAGATGTCGACAGGACCATGCTCCCTCTGAAGGCTCTAGGGAAGGATCCTTCTTCCTTCTTCTATCTTCTGATGGTGGCCGCAGTCCTTGGCTTGTAGACACATCCCCCCAATCTGTGCCTCTGTCATCATGTGGGCTTCTCCTTCTGTGTCTCTGTGCCCACACACGGTCTTCTTCTAAGCACACCCAGTTTCTGGATTAGGGCCCACTCTATTTCACTGTGACTTCATCTTAACTCGATCATTTCTGCAAAGACCCTATTTCCAAATAAGATCATATCCATAGGTACAGGGGGTTATGACGTCGATATGTCTTTTTGGCAGGACCCAATTTGACCCACAACGAGGATAAAACATGCAGGCCCCAGAGTGACCCAGATGGGTCAAGGAAGGGGGCCTGGGTCCCTGCAGGCTGGGGTGGGCAGTCCAGGGCAGGCCTCAGGAAGGGGAAGGTCTGGATGGTCTGGGAGGGTCCAGGTACATGGGGAGGAGGGTGGAGCATGAGCAAGCGAATGAATGAAAGATGGCAGAGTCGGGAAGGCACAGAGCACACACAGCCACAGGAAAGGGGCTCCAAGGACCTCTGCAGAGCTGCCTTCTAGAAGTGTGATCCAGTACAGTGAGGCCATGGCAGTTATGAAGCCTGAAGAGTATCCCACACGTCACTGTTTGCTCCTCCCCTGAAGGAGGCTCCGGGGGGAGCTCTGGGGTGTCCTCTGTGACCTTTTCCAGCTGCTAGCTCTGGCCTTCAGATATGGTGGCTGCAGACAGGGGAGAAGTCACTGTCACTTGGGCTCCTGAGATGGCTCCTGAGGCCAGCACGTGTCCCCAGAGCCCAGAGCCTCTAGCCCTTGATGATAGGCTCCAAACCATCCCTTCCTTACCATATGCCCACAAAACTAGCTCCTTTTCCCATCTTTTCCCTTCTCCCACTCTCGGGAGAAACCTGCAGGTGGGCTATGGGACTGTATCCCCACTGCCTAGAGAAGGGTTTGCTCGGAGGAGGCACATAAGAAATATTCTTTTGGGGGTGCCTGGGTGGCTCAGTTGGTTAAATGTCCAGCTTTGTCTCGGGTCATGATCTCACAGTTCATGAGTTCGAGCCCCGCGTCAGACTCTGTGCTGACCGCTCGGAGCCCGGAGCCCGCTTCAGATTCTGTGTCTCCCTCTCTCTCTGCCCCTCCCCCACTCACACTCGCTCTCTCTCTCTCTCAAAAATAAACATTAAAAAAAAGAAGAAATATTCTTTTGACTTAAACAACGACCACAGAGACACGAGAGGCTCCTGACAGCGATGTCCTCAGACCTTGTCCCTGCAGAGACCGAGATCCCCCAGCCCTTCATGCAACCACTGTGTCAGGAGGCTCACGTCCTGCCACTGCTGCTGGGCTGATGTGAAGCTTGGGTGAGGTGCCTCCCCGTCCTGGGACTCAGTTGCCCTCCCTGTAAAGTAGTAGGTGGTAGTAGCCCCTTCACGGGGCTTACGTGAGGAGATGTGCACAGCTGTCCAGGAGCTAGAATTGTGTGCTTCGATTCGGCCCGACGCCCTGGGCTCCTGCTCTGCACTCCAAGCCCTATGCCAGGCTCAGGGGGTTCGGGGTAGACAAGGCAGGCTGTGCCCTGCCCACAGAGGTTATGGGCTGTCTGCTGGGAAAACCGTATCTTGCATAAAGGGTTTACAGAAATGAGGAACAGTATAAGGAGGAGGAGGAGGTGTAACCAGGATTTTAGCTGGTGCAGGGGTCAGGTAAAGCCCTCCCAAGCAAGTGATACATAAGAGGGGAGTGGACTAATGAGGAGGGGTCAGTCAGGCAAAGAGCGGGAGAAGAGTTCTCAGCAAAGGGAATAGCATCTGGGAGACTGCAGTTCATGGCTTGTCGTAGAAATAGAGAGCAGCCTGGTATGGTGGGAGTGTAGAGAGCAAAGGGGGTATAAGAACTGAGTCCAGGGCCCAGGTGGACCCCACGTGAAAGGCCATTGTATTAGTTAGTATTTGCTTGGGTTCAAAATCTAGGTTGTTTCTCTCACCTGTTTGGAAGTCTGGAGGTAGCAATCCAAGGCAGGTATGATGCTCCCCATGATGTCAGAGAATCAGACTCTTTCTACTAATTGCTCTGTCATTCGTGACTTCCATTCCTGAAGTCACTCATGGCCCAAAATGGCTGCTAAAGCTCCAGCCCTGGCATTTTCATTCCAGCAAATACAGAGGAGGAAGAGGTGAGGATGCCTTCTCAAACTGAGGCATTTCCTAGAAATTACATGTACCATTTCCACGTAAAATCCTATTGGGCGGGTTGTAGTCGCAGAATCGCATTCAGGGCAAGTTGGGAAACAGCCTTTATTCCAGATTGCCATGGGCCAGCTAAAAATGGGGGAGGGGGGCTTCTATTAATGTGGAAAGAGCAAGATGGATATTTAGAGATAACTCACGACCTGCTCCATAGTCACCATGCTTAGTATTTCAGTTGATGAGGACACCCTGGATCCAGGAAATGAGGAGATGCATCATGGGTCCATGCACTGGCTTCACTGAGTGCCTTCCATGTCACTCCCCCAAACAGGACAATCCTCATCCCACTGATGTGGTCCATTCAAAGGCCATCTTCCTCTCCCCCGTGGAACCCTCACTCTCTGACAAGGGTGTTGAGAGTGTTGGAGGTCTTCCCTCTGACGCGTAGATTGGGAGGAGGGATGATGTATTTGGGGCCAGCCATGGAGGAACAGAGGGCGAATTCTACAGAGAGTGGACTAAAACTGGTAGTCAGGCTCAACTAGAATGCAGTCCTGCTGCTTCCGTGGGCTAACCTGGGAACCCAGGGCTCCCAAGGAGAATGCAGTTGGAATTTCCCTCACCTTGTTCACAAACAGACCCGGAGACCCAGGCTCCTTGTGCCCTGTTCTCGAAGACATTTCCATGGCAAGTCCCTGCTTTCCAGCCTTGCCCTGCTCTCTTTTGAGGCCAAAGCACCAGGCAGCACCAGACAAAGGACCCCAGAAGTAGGGAGTTATCGGAACTTCCCTGGGGGCCAGGAGGTGGGGTGCTATGGGAGAACCCTTCCCTGCCCCCAGGACTGCCTGTCACAGGCACGTGAGGTGGGTTGTGGAATTCTGTCTGGGGTTCTGCCAGAGGTCGGGCACTGAGGGCTCAGGCTGGTCCCAGGGCACTAGGCTGGGAGGGAGGTGAATGCCGTCCAGCCTGGGGGTGTCCAAGTTGCGCTTGGGGAGCCATGAGGACTGCAGCCCTGTGGAAGAGGGAGGAACCCATGGGCAGGGCTCACCATCACAGCGGGAGACTCCCACTGGCTTTCACAGGGGGGCTTTCACGACGTTGCATTTGAAGGAAGTCTCTGCAAATAGAAAAAGTTGGACTCCAGCCAGTCCCCCAATGAGCAGCTGATGGGAGATGGGTTGGGCAGGGCACAGTGACTTGCCAGAGACCCACGCTGCTGGCCGGCAAAGCTGGGGTGTGGGCACCCATTCCCGATGCTCGCCATATTGCCTGCAGTCGAGTTGGATTAGGTACTAGCTTCTTGACCTTGAGCGGGGCTTCCCTCCGGCTCCAGCTGGGAAAACAAAAAGGTGAACTGAACACTCATCCTTGCTCTCTGAGGTGAAATTTTGTGATTGTTATTATTTTTTGATATATCTATATTTAATTGAAGTGTAGTTGACAACAATGTTACTTTAGTTTCAGGTGTACAACAGAGTTCTAAAGCGAAATTTTAGCCCAATCCCTGTAAACTCGCTCTTGTAAAAAACAGAAAAAATCGTATTTATAGATTATGATATGGAAATCATTATATATGCATGCATATATATGTGTGTGTGTATATATATATACATATACATATGTATATATATGTATATGTGTGTATATACACACACATATACATATATATACACACACACATAATAGATATACACACGTATGTTTATTGATATTTGGTTGGGCATCATAGGCACATGACAGAATATCCAAAAGGCAGAGGGGGCACACAGTGAAAGCAGGGCTCCTTTCACTGTGTCCAGCCCCCCAGTGGCCCTCCAGAGATTCCTGTGGACTCTGTCAAGGACTGTCATGCTCATTCTGGTTGGCCTTCTTGATCCCTGTTAATGTTATGTTTCAGTGTTGGTACTAAGTATATATGGTTATGGAAGGAGAGGGGCAGCTGGCCGACTGTCCAGGAAGGGACCTGCCCCACTCAGGACAGGGCGTGGAGGCCCAGGTGTGAAGTCCTGCCCCCTACCCACTCGTGAGCTAGCCAACCCTGGGGGCCTCCAGCCCCTCCTCTGCTGGCTCCTGGGAGAATGACCCTCGGATGCTCCTTGGACCTTAGTCTACTGTACTAGCAAGCCAGGAGCCAGATCTCCAAGACGCCTTTCAGCTCAAATTTCCCTGAGTCTCTTATCTGCTTCATGCCCCATTTCCCCACTTAAAGGCATTAAGAAATAGGGCAGCATTGAAGATAATAGCTCACTTATGTCCCTGAAGGATTTCAAAGCATTTACAGAGTACAAGCAAAATGGAGCTCAAATTCGGCTGTGGTTGGCCTGCCAAAGTCACCACCTCCTGCCCCATCTCCACTCAAAGATGGGTGGTGTAGTGGGGAGGCCCCAGGCTCTGGGCTTGGGAACAGGTCCCAGGTGACAAGGGGCTGGAGGCAGTGGCTTCCCTTCTGAGACCAGTCTTTTCTCCACCAGGCCATAAAGTGGGTCCCAGTAGGCCCATGGGATGGATCCTTGAAGACACCACGTTTCCCTTCAAGGTTTATCAGGAAAGTTGGTTTCCACCCAAGATTCCTTAGACCTGGGTTTACTGTCTGAGAGCCAGCTGGGAGAGTCCCTGAGAACACTTCTAAAAGGAATAACAGACTTCTGACAAGATGCCTGCCTTACAGGAGGGGTGTGTGTGTGTGTGTGTGTGTGTGTGTGTGTGTGGAGAGGTCCCACTGGCCCCAGGACTTAGGCCCACTCCTTAGCAATGCCTGCAGTCCCATCGTGGGTATCCTCCTTGTGACTCATGTTCTATTCTTGAAAACTCTGAAGAGCATCATAGAAGCCACCCAAACAGATGGTGACACAGCTACACCCCACTCATCTGAACTAGTGAGAGCCTCAAAGCTCTGTTACTTACAAACTCCGGGCAACTCCACCTCGGCCAACAAAAGTTTGGGAACATGCTTTGGTGAACCGACAAGAGGAATCTCTGATAACCATACCGAGTTCAGCTGTGTTTGAAGTAGGTGTGTTCAAAGTGCTTGACAAGGTTTTCTTTCTGACGGTCCCCTTTGGACCCCTTTCTTTAAATGACAGAAGCACGGCACCCTAGTGCTGAAAGGTCTTCAGAGATGTGTTCACCCAGCCCTCCATTTTGCACAGGTGGAGGCTGTCTCAGAGGGGAAAATCAGAGGATGAGATACTGGCAAAGAGCCAGCCAGTGCCCAGGGCTCGTGTGTGGAGTTCACAGAAATCTTTCCACGTCTGCAGAAAGCGTGTAGAGTGAAGCCCAGGCTGGCCCCTCTTCTGCCCATGCGGAAGCTCATGAGGGCATGGGTTTTGCCCCATTTGATCACCACTGTATCCCCAGCGCCTGGCCCAGGACTGACACATAGGAAATGCTCGATAAATATTAGTTGAGCAAATGAATGGGAATTGCAACACATTCTCAGTCAGCGGGGTCTGAATAAATGTGGCTTTGCTGTGCCGTCAGCCGAGAAAATCCCTCGGTCTTTGGGCTCCGAATATGGCTCTGGAGATGAGCGTGCGGAATTCTTCCACCTCCTTCAGCTGCAGAGGAGGCAGAGGCCGTCTTCCACCTGGCAGAACAGACCGCTCTCTTCCAGGTGTGAAGAAGACGGAAAGGAACACGCCGCAGTGCCCCCAGCCCATCAGCCCCGGTTTGCAAAGCTCACGGGAGCTACGCCGGCCTGGGAGTGGAGGCTGACTCCGCTTCTCAGCCTGAGGCACACATAAGTCAGGATCCACCCCTTGGTGTCTGGGTCCCCGATTCACCCCTACACCCCGCCCTACCCCGCCATGTGCCAGTTGATACATACTCTGAGTGCAGCCCTGTGGTGGGCCCAGGGGAGGGCACGTGGGGGAGAGCAGGTGGTCAAGCCACAGCCCAGCCCGTGGTAGTGGTGACAGGGGGGTTATGGGCAAGTGGAGGGCTCTCGTTGTCATAGTGAGCTGGCCGTGTCTCCCCAGCCGGGCTGCATGCTCCCCGAGGACGGGGAACCTGCCCCTTGGTCTTGGGTTTCCTTGGACTTTCTGGGTAGAATTGAAAAGTTCACACAGAACAGTGAGGGCCACCAGTGAGTGCGTGACCTCCGGACTCACCTCTCAGAGGGCCTGCGGTCCAGTCTGCTCCCTGGAACCCTTTCCCACAGAAAAAGATCTTCTGGGATCTTTTTGCACTCCCCACCCCCTATCCAGGCACTTCCTCCCCAACCAGACGTTTGCTTGGGTCAAAAGTCCTCAGGAGTTACCCCGAATGTGTCTTGGTGTGTTCTAACAAAGCATCAGAGTGCAAGCTCCAAGGACACAGAGCATACACTCTAAAGTGACCACGGAGTGCCTCACTCTGGAGCGCTCGAGGACCCTTGGTGATGCCTGCCTCACACAAAGGAGGTGGGCACCTGGGCATGTGATTTCAGGTCACCTTCCAACCCTCACTGCAAGAAGCCCTCCTCCGGCTGCTGCTCCATGCCTAGATTTTAGGACTGGTTCACAGCTGAATTTTGTTTTCTTCAGAAGTGCCCAGAACAGAGGAGGCAGCGTGGAATCTCCTTCGGTGGTTTTACAAGGTTGCCCTGGGGCTCCCTCTGACACCTGTCCTTGAGTGCTGGTTGGGGGTGGCCTTTGCTGAGGACCACACGGCCCTGGAATAGAAACCAGGAGAACCAGGTTCAGTGGATTCCTCCGAACTCCTCCTGTCTGGGCTGCAGGCTGGAGGCCCCAGGAAGCAGCTGATGGGTTGGCCAGGTTTCCTGGAACTTCAGAGTGGCTTAGGTGGTAGAAAAGAACCCTGGCCGATTCGGGAGAGCTGGGCCCTCCTAGGCTCCCAGATATCTGTTTCTCTCTCTGTGGCAAGAGAAGGGCGAGTGAGTTGGGGGTCTCTGGGACTCCCCTTGCTTCTAACATTCTGAGTCTGGTTCTCCCAGATAGTCCTAATTTATCACCTTCCCTTGCTTCTCCTGCCATGTCCTCTCCAGGAAGCTTCCTGCCTTCTTGTTAGAGGACAGGAAGGGGAGTTGCTCTTTGTAACCAGACTTGGGTGGGAGGGGAGGGGCTTGGACAACAGGGGCCTAGATGATAGGTGGCCTGAACCCTGGCCTTGAGGCTCCCAGGTGGGCTCTTCAGAAACTCAAGTCCCTGGGGCATCTGGGTGGCTCAGTCGGTTAAGTGTCCAACTTTGTCTCAGGTCATGATTTTGCAGTTCATGGGTTCAAGCCCTGAGTCAGGCTCTGAGCTGACAGCTCAGAGCCCAGAACTTGCTTCGGATTCTGTGTCTCCCTCTCTCTCTGCCTCTCCCTCACTCACGCTCCGTCTCTCTCTCTCTCTCTCTCTCTCAAAAAATTGAGTAAACATTAAAAAATTAAAAAGAAAAAAAAAAAGAAATGCAAGTCCCCTGTCTGCATTACCCACTCCATACCCCTGACTCAGGGCCACATAAGGTCAAGGATTCAGGGGTTCTGTTCTTGGAGTGTCGGTGTCTGTCTCCAGAAATTTCTAGAGGAGATTTTTCTACGTTAAGTAAACACATATAGTTATTTCTTCACAAAGATGCTGGCTCTTGATATGCAAGGTCCTGACATTGAAATCTGGCCAGGTACCTTCTTATCTTGTGACCTTGGACGTCTCACTTCACTTCTGGGCTTCCACATCCTCCTTCGGTAATGGGGAGCTCTAGCTTTTGGCTAGAATTTCCAGAAAGTGCAGGGTGTGAGCGAGGAATAGGAATGATTACAGGGAAGGTATACAGCAAGGTTGCCTCAAGGGAAGTTACAGTCATTTGCAAAGGAAATGTCATACCTTGTGAGCCATACAATTTAGGGTCTTTAGTCCTCTGGAAGATTAGTGGGGGATGAGCTGGGAACAACTGACAGTGTTGTCTCTTCCTCCTCCCCAAGCCTAGCCCAGCCCCAAATCTGTTCTTCTCAAATGTCCCCTCAGATGCTGTGAGTCATTTTATGATGGGCCCCTGAGAACTTGATGAGGGGTCATGGAGACTTGTTCCCAGCTTCCTCTATGCTCTTAGTAAATGAGAGTGCCCAGCAATGCCTTGGCTGCCAAGGCGGGGCAATCCCTTGGCAGGGATTCCAGGAGAACTTCTCGAAATCACAGTGGTCAGTAAATGCAGGAGTCAGGACAGAGGAATAGTAGGATTTCTGAAAAAATTCTAGACTGTGCCTTGAGATTATATAGAGAAATATAGCTGTGCCTTGAGATTTTTCTCTACACCTCATAGTCCTGGAATTAGGTTGAATTCATTCATTCATTCATTCATTCATTCATTTACTCAACACACACATGTGGACCATCCACTATATGTCAGGTGCTATGCTAGAGGCTAGGGAAATGAGAGCAAACAAAATAGTCCTGGAGAGTGAAATGCAAGTCTAGCAAAAAGCCTTCTATGTCCTGCTGGAAAGAATGGATTTTCTGAAACTGGCTTAGGGCCCGGTCCTCCCGTTGGGCTTCTGGGATTCACACCAAAAGGAAATTCATCATATACTTAATTTCTAAGAAAAAGGAAATAAATCGCCAAGCAAAACAACACTGTGGGCCTTGTAAAGCAAACACAACAGGAAGACACTGGGATCAGGTGGGTGAAAGACTCCTCCCAGGCTGCCCATCTGCTGGGAGATGTGGGATCTCTTCTTACAGATGCAGAGTTTTGGGGGATTTCCAAGGACCTTTTGGGATTCAGCTTTGTATTCAACTGGTTCAACCCTCTCCAGATGTTGGATAGACCAGATGACCTCTGAGGTCTCCATGTGCTCTAAAATTCAACAGCTCAGGGATTTTCAGGATCTAAACTCATACTAGAAGATGTATTAACATTCAGCATACGTGATGGGGAACAATTTGTCCATAGCAATGACCTGGAAAGTGAGTGGGATTTTGCTTGGAAGAAAAGTGGCTCTCTGTTCCATGCATTTGTGCCAAAGCCTTGTGCTGACCCTCTTTGAAGCAGGGTTGAATTGGTTCTTGAACGACAGACCGGTCTGTTGGAACTGTTGCCTGGTATCTTCCTAGTTAGGCAGTGTCTTCATGATGAAATCTGGCCTCAACCTGGGCCTTAAAACCCACGTTGTCTAAAACTCCCAGAACGGAGTGAGTTGTGTTTGAATAAACTCTGGCAACATATGCCACCAAACTGGCCTTGGCTTTTCCCCCACCGGCAGCCTGTGACTTGTGCTTTAGTGGAGACCAGACCCCAGCTCCCCTGAGTTCTTGAATGTCAGAATCTCTTCAATGCTTTTAACAGTTCCGACTGCTGGGTTCTACTTCTTTGTATTCATGGCAGCTTCTCCGGGTTGGGAGCAGGTATCTATACATGTAACCACCTTCCTACACGGTTTTGATGGCTGAGCTAAGGTTGAGAACTGGTACTTGAGGTCAGTGAATCTCCCAAGTGGGGCAGCACCCTGGGCAGCACCCTCACCTGGGAGCTTGTTAAACATGCAGTGTCCTGGGCCCCTCCCCAGAGCTACTAAATGAGATCCTCCATGGTAACTCTGGTGTGTCGGGCCTTGTCTGCTTCCCTGGGTCTCGTACGGGCTTTGGTAAGCCCTGGTGCTCGTATGAAGAAACCCTTCCTAGGTGAAGCTTGTTGGAAGTTCACTAAGTGGGTTCACCCCTAGAGATGGAGGTTGGGTCTGGCTGATGTTCACCCTAGAGATTGGGTTGGGGTGTGGGGTCCTGAACAGAGAATAAAATATGTTGGTTAAATCATTTGCTCTTCCCCCATCTTCCTCCTTTCCTGCCCCCAACCTCCTGCTTACATCACCACCCTAACCCCCCAGGGACATTGCATGGGAAGCCAGAACTCCAGAACAGGCCTAGTCATGGGATAGAGGAACAGGAGGAAGCCCGTGAATGCCCCTGGCTTCCTTGTGGGCCAAAGGGACCCGAGTCATCTTGGTCAAGATGTCATGGGCTTTGTCCCCGGCCTCACCAGCTGTCTAGGGGGAGGCAGCTGGGCCTTCCCCTGTGGTGATTAGCTCTGTAGTTCTGTTCTCTTCGGGACAACGCTACGGAGCTGGGTCTTTTCTGTGGCGCGGAGGGTCGTGGAGCGCTTACCGTGCACCAAGGTCTGGCTGTGAATAAAGATGCGGGTCAGCCTGCCCCGAGAGTCTGCATGGTGCCTGGGGGCAAACCCGCTCTGCCCTTCACTAGCTGTGGGACTCTGGGCAGGTCACTTAACCTCCTTGAACCTCAACATCCTCATGTTTGTTGACTCATACCCGTTCAACCAATAGCGATTTATTGAGGGAGCTGGACTTGACCACGTCATTTCTGGGAAACTGGGCACAGTGTCCTGGCCAGACCATGTCAGGAGGCATCCCGGGGATGAGGCAGATTTCCTGTAGGGTGGGACCAAGGGACTGATGTCTACATAGGAGTGCTCCATGAAGGCAGTGTTGCTGGGCTGTGGGTTGGCTGCAGGTCCTTGAAGGTTGTTGCAGTGTCTGCTGTGTCTTAGCGATGCCAAGTTCACGGGCACGGGCACAGGTCCTGCATGGAGTCCTTTGGAGGGTGCTGCTGATCAGGGCGGAAGCAGAGTTTTCTAGAGAGAGAGCCTGGTTGAAGAACGAAGGGGCTCCGTTGTAGGGCCGCCCTTGTCGCGCATCCTTAGGCAGTGCACTTGGTTGCTTTCTGCGTGGGTGCTGGGAGCCATAAACCTACCAACGTCCCTCCCAGAGGTCCTGTGAGGACTCAGTAAAAGAGTGCACAGAGCAGTCTGCGAACAGTGCTCTGCGGTGTCAGGGCATCATTGTCCCTTCCACCGTCTCTGTGTGGGGCACCTATGCTCACTCCCAGCTCACGGCACATTCCAGCTTGCTTCAGTCCTGGAAGCGAGGGCCACGTTTCCGTGGCAACAGTCAGGAGCGGGTCTTGGGGGCTGGCTGGCCTGAGGGATCAGGGGTTCTCCTGTCAGGGAACGGTGGAGGAGAGGCTGGGCTCCCCAGCTACGCCCGCTCTTGCTCTGGCCCCAGGAACGAAAGGGTCTGTTGCCTCTGGCCAGGCTGCTTTATCCACGTGTCCCATCCTGTACATTTGCGAAGGACAAAATCCGTGTTTCCTTTATTCTAACCACACTGCAGTGCTGTTATGTAAGGGCTGCGTGGCGTCCAGGAGGCCTCCTGGGGGCACAGGGAAAATAAGATTCCTCACCTCTGCAGCCCGCACTCTCTCTTCTCGTCCCACAGCCTTTCGGGGGCACTGCCAACCCTGCTTTGGAACCAGAAGCACATGTGTGCGTGCATGCGTGTGTGTGCATGCGTGTGGGCGTGTGTGGAGGTTGTGAAATGGGTGGGCTTACAGCTCCGAAGGTAGCAAGTGCACAGTGGGCTCTCCCATCTTCTCGTTACTCAGGCCAAGCCTCCTGCGAGGGTACATTCTCTTCCAGGACCTCCAGGGCCGTGAACTTGATGCCGTGGCTCATGGGGTAGCCTGGCTAATGCTCAGCCTGGGGGAATGGGGATGCCAGTCAAAGGCTACGGATAATAACGGTGCACATTTCCACAGAGCTGCGTGCAGGCTTTCTAGGGTTGCGTTTGTCTTTCTTCCTGCCAATCACCTGTGAAAGCGGCTGGCCCGTCCAGAAAGACAAGAAAGTGAGGCCCAGCGGTGCTGAGGGTCTGGGCTGGGTGGCCCAGGGAGGGGTGGACTCTATCCAGGCCGCCTGACTCCCCGGCAGCCCATAGTGTCTCGGCTGGGATGACTGGCCTAATTGGACGCATCCCAGAGAACCTGTCAATGTGATGGTGCCTCTTGCCATTGATGACCCAATTCAAAGTGATTCGGGACAAGAGAGAGCCCAGTGCCAGGGACACAGGGGGCTTAATAAACCCCTGCTGCCGCTGCTCCCCAGTAGAAGCTCCACGGGCCCCAGGACAGCCTGCCCGTATCCGCTAGAGCAGACACATTTGAACGGCCCTGTGTGGTTCTTCCCAGGACAGGATGCTTCCCAGGATCCAAGCGGGAGGAAGGAGCCGTTATCTGCATCGCGAGCGCAGGGAAGCTGGGCTCCAGGTGGCTCCGTGCCTTGACCAAGCCCTGTGCTGCCTGCTTTCCCCCAGCAGATGGGCATTTGCTCCCACAAAGAGGGTGTGTGGTGCCCGTGCCGTGGTTCCCGTGGCAAACTCAGGCCCCTCGTGCTTCTAATTACCCCTGATGTTCCTTTTTTCCCTGGGTGTGAGTGAGGCCAGGCTGAGGCGTTCTCGTCATCCTGGTCCCCTCCCTGCCAAGTGTCGCGGCTGGAGCCCTTCCCACAAACAGACCAACTGGGGCCCAGGCACTTGTGCACCGGCCAGGTAGCTTGTGTTTTCTTTTAAAATTGCTGTGTTAGGGGGGCGCCTGGGTGGCTCAGTCGGTTAAGCGTCCGACTTCGGCTCAGGTCACGATCTCGCGGTATGTGAGTTCGAGCCCCGCGTCGGGCTCTGTGCTGATTGCTCCGAGCCTGGAGCCTGTTTCAGATTCTGTGTCTCCCTCTCTCTCTGCCCCTCCCCCGTTCATGCTCTGTCTCTCTCTGTCTCAAAAATAAATAAATGTTAAAAAAAAAAACATTTAAAAAAAAATTGCTGTGTTAGGGGTGCCGGACTGGGTCAGTCTGTAGGGCGTGCAACTCTTGATCTCGAGGTCCTGAGTTCAAGCCCCACATTGGGCATAGAGCTTACTAAAAAAAAAAAATAATAATGAAATAAAAGTTTTTTTAATTGGTTATTTTTTATGATGGCCAGATAAACATAACATAAAATTTTAACCATTTGAAGCACACAGTGGCATGAAGTACATTCACGTTGTTGTGCAAACATCACTACCATCCGTCTCCAGAGCATTTCCATCTTCCCCAAATGACACTGTTCCCGAAAGACACTAACACCCCATTCCACCTCCCTTCAGCCTCTGGCAAGCTCCATTTTACTCTCTGTCTCTATGGGTTTGACTACTCTCGGAACCTCACGTAAGTGGAAAAATACAGTATTTGTCCTTTTGTGACCGGCTCATTTCACCCACAACGAGGTCTTCCAGGTTCGTCCGTGTTTTAACATGTGGCAGAATTTCCTTCCTTAGCCAGGTGCACAGGGACTTTCAGACCCCACGGCAGGCAGGCGGGCAAGGGGGGGTGGTGACAGTTGGGGACGGGAGCAGCACACAGCCTGGATCCACTTTGGGCGTCCCGTAAATCCCTGCCTCCGTCACACTGCTGTGGATTGATCACCCCTCCCGTGCCAGGGAAAGTGCACCTGAGACCCTGCCCTCCGTGAGACTGTGAGTCTAGGCAAGTCACTTCACCTCCTTTTGCTTCCCTTTCCTTCTCTGTAAAATGGGATGACGACGTCTGCCAGGGCTGTCCAGGGGTGAGGTGAGAGAGAGCCTGTCGAGTGCTTGGGCCGGGCCGGCACAGTCAGGGCCACCAGGCGCTGGCCACTCCGAGTGGCACCCTCGCCTGTGGCCTGGGGCCAACGGACACCTCTCTGTACCTGCTGTGTGCTCCGAGCTTCCTGTCTGCAGCCCTGGCTTTTAGGCAGCAAAGCTGTCACCTGTCCTAACATCAGGGCGCGACAGGGAGGGACCTGACACTGCTTGGCTACCTTCTCTGTGCCAGGAATCTCTGCGAGGTAAGGGTCAGTATGCCCGCTTTGAAGACAAGGAAACTGAGGTGCAGGGTGGGGAAGGAGCATGACGAGGACAATATGGTCAGGACACGGCAGAGGACACAGTGTGGCCCTGGCCCGTCCAGCATTCCCTTTTGTTCCCATCAGGGGAGGGCAGAGGCGTACAGGAAACAGAAGGTGCAGCTCTGTGGGGTGATCATTTTGTCAGGGGTCTTTTGAAGCCTCCTGGATGGGACCCCAGACCCCACCGGTGCACCGGAGTATTAGGCCAGCCTTTGTGGGATGTTGCAAAGTCATGGGCCAGTGACTTCGAAAAGAATTTCCTTCGGGGCCTCAATTCAGTTCATTTGAAGTTAATTCAGCAAACACCGGGTGAGAATGTTTTATGTGCAGGGGATGGCAGAGGCTCAAAGACGCAACACCCAGCCCCTGCCCCAGGACGCGCCCTGGCCCCTGGGAGGAGGCGGCCACACTGGGAGCACTGGGAGAGAGGTTTAGATATGGGGACCCTGCCTGAGCTCCAAGTTAGCACGCAGCACAGTGCGGTGTCTTCAACTGTGAACATACGTATAGGAAAGGACTTAGGAAGGTGTAAATTGTATCACCTTTTGTTATATCTTTAGTAAATGGCCTTCAACGAAAAGAATAATGTTTCATAAGGCCGAGGTTGCGTATTTGAGACATGATGTCGTTCCTCCCTCTTTCTGCCCCTTCCTCCCCCCTTTCTTTTCTCTTCCCCTCCCTCCCGACTCTTCAACAGGTATTCGTTGGAACCTGCTACATGCTAAACACACAGGCTTATTCTAGCTATGGGAGCTATGGTGAGTTGAGGGAGGCAGACACAGAAAAGGCAATAATGAACCTAAAACTGCTCTGGAAATGTCTACTTGAAAAAAAAAGAAAGGGCAATATCAACATCGCTCCAGAATGGCTCTGCATGCAGGGGCTGCAAGAGCCATCGGGGGGTACTTCACTTCGTTCTGGGGCAGGCGGCGCCCGGATGAGGAAAAGGTGACCAGAAGGACAGCGCCATTTTGTCCAGTGAAGGAGGGGAGGATGAAGTGGGAGGTGGGGAGAAGGTATCAGGTAGAGAGAAAAGCAAGTATGGAGGCTCTAAGAACCAAATATATGGGAAGTCAAGGGAGGATGTCATTAAATTTGCTTGATGGCAGAGGCATGGGAGGTAGACAAAGGCTTCAGGGAGGGGCTGGTGTTTGGGGCATTGTGGGATGAGTAGGAGTTTGAGGAGCCAAGTTTGAGAGCACTCTGAGCCCAGGGAGAGGCACGTGCCGATAAATGCACGCTATATTTAGAGTGTGATCCTCAGGCCATCGTGTCTAGGAGAAGAGTACAAAAAGGTAGGACTTGGCATGATCAGGCATCTCAGAGAAAGATCTGGGGAGTAGGACTGCTAGTAAGTGATGGTGGGCTACATGAGGGAGGTGGTGCAGGAACGGAGAGGCGTTTGGGAAGAGGGCAGCAGGTCTTGGCAGCTGACGAGTCACAGTTGAGGTGACGCCCGTGGAAGATGGCCCTGGGCTTTGCGTCTTGAGCAGACTACTCTGCCAGATCCTCATGTGGACTTCATCAATGCTCCAAGGGACCCCCAGCCATTTATCAACTTGTGCTGGGGGAGCGAGCTTGAGGGTTCGGTTCAGAAGCAAGCTAAGGGCCCCACACATTCCCTGGGGCGGCCGAGCTCTGGTCCTCCCTTTGCCCATGCCACGGAGGAGAAAACTGAGGCTGTTGTGTGGCTTCTGAAGGCACAGAGCAGTCAGGGTCAGTGGCAGGGCTAGAGGCCAGGTACCCAGGGCATGTCCTCTAGAACACTCATCCCTCTGAGCATAGTGTGGGGGAGGGACAGGGTGAGAAGTGGGAGCCTTTTGCACCCCTCTCTCTATAACTCACCACGAAGGATGGAAAGGCTTCAGGGAGCTTGAGGGGAAGCCCTGAGGGGTCTTCACTGTCTGATGTCAAGCCTCCTCCTTCCCCAGCATGGCTCAGATGAGTAAGCGGCTGAAAGTAACCATCTGTCAAGGGGAGGGACCCCAGCGCCCTGAGAGGGGCTCACCTGCTCCTAGTTAGGCCTGGGGTGGGGAGGATAGGGCAGCACCAAAGGACAGCAGCTGGCGTGTGGTCCCCAGGATGCAGAAAAGAAAGGGATGGCTTTGGGACCTCACGTCCCTGCTGGAAGTTCCCGGGCCCGCCCCCAACCCCCGTTCAACCCCATGATAAGAGGAGGTAGAAATTCTACCGTCCCGGTGAGTCACTCAACCACTCAACTTCCCTGTCTTTTGGGGGGGCTTCTAGTACAGAAGATTTTAAGCTTGTTGTCCCCACTGGTCTCCACCTTGACAAACACAACATCTTCTCCTTTACGTTTAGCTTGACATTTAAGAGAACAAACCGATCTCATAGGGCAAAGTGCTGGTTTCCTTTCAGGGCTTATGCCTCATCTCTCCAGATTCTTAGAGGTCCCTCCCTACTCACTACCCCTCCCACCTCATTCCAGTTTACAGATGCGGGAATAAGCCCAGAGAGGTTGAGTCAACTGCCTGAGGTCACACAGTGCTTTGGCCTGGGACAGCTGCCCTGGTCCTCAGCTCTTTCTCCTGACCCCTTCTAGCTCCACCAGGCCCCCTAGGCAAGATTCCTCCTTTGGGTCACCTTCTGGATTTTTCTTCCTGCCCATTCCCCTCCTTGCTAACTGCAAGGGTGTGGCCTCTCTGGAGAGGCCAGGGTTTAGCCAGCTGCCCTGGGGAACCAATCAGCTTTCCAAACCTAAAGGGTGTGATTTCAGGACACACACAGGGGCCAAGGCACTGGATCCAGAGGGTCTATTCCAGGGTCGCTTTAAGAGAGGTTGCCCCGGCAGTACCTGTCACTGAGCTAACTGCAGAAGGGCCTGTCCTGCCCCCCGGGGTCCTTGGTCCCCTGGGAAGTTCCTGCCACTAGGAACGGGTGACCTGCTTGCTGACCTCATCTCAAATGGAATTGGAATGTGAGAGAACAAAAGATGAGGGTCCAAAGGCAAGAGACACCCCCTTCCCTGAAACGCCTCCTGCCCTGGTCCTCAAATTCTATCAAGGAGCTGTGCTGTACAGCTTTTTAAAAACAGCTCGCCCCACCCCCACCCTCCTGGCAGGGGGCAGAGGGGAAGAGCCTTGACAGGTTGTCTCCCTCTCCACCCCCTGCCTCCAGGCCTTGCTTTCTTCCATCACGCAGGAGAGTGGGGCTGAGGGTCTCTGCCGGTCTCTGACTCAGTGACCCCCAAGGAAAGGAAGAAGGGCCGACAGGAAGTATGGCCAAGAAGGGAGCTGAGCCACCGCCTGTGCGTGTGGCTTTGGGGGGGGGGGGGGTTTGTATCAAATGGCCAGTCTGGCCCTGCCGGGGCTGGGGGCCGGGAGGTGGACCTTGGAGTGCAGAGGCATCCGCTGGCCTGAAGGAGGCCCGAGGGACTTGCTTCACTGAGAGGAAGGTGTAGTAATAATGATGACGACAAGCACAATGTCAAGAGTAACGGCAGGGGTAATAGTAACAAGCAGCTCTTGGGTGCGGCTTCCACGGGCCACCTACACGAACTCTGGCTCATGGCTTGTCTTTCCTCAGATCCCCAAACTTCTGAACCGGTGGCCTAAGGGAGATGCTGGGCTCACCACTGGGTCCTGGAGAAGCTCAGGCGGGTGGGGGCTGGGAGCCGGTGGCTTCTGAGGTCCCCTGACCCACACTCTCCGGGGTCCTGGAGTTTTGAACGCAGCCTGTGCACCCTGGGCTGGCGGCCCCTGTGGTGTGGGCCCTCACTAGCTGGGGGAAAGAGAGACCGGAAGGCGAGGGGGGCCCTCCTGGGTCAGGTTCACATCATCACACTCTACCCAGCCCTGCTCCCCCGAGTCTTAGGGCAGCCCCAGAGCCAGCCCCATGGTGGAGAAGGAAGGAAAGAGATAGAGGGAGACTTCCCCAGAACACAATTATAGCCTGGCTCGGGTTTCTTTCTCTCTCAGAAACAAATCCTTCGTAGAGAACATCCTCAATCCTCGGGTTCCTCTGGCCATGTATGGGAGTGTGGCAAAGCCCGGGCTTGACACTTTACTAGGTCTCAGTCTCCCCATCTGTAAAATGGGGACAATGCCCTCACTCTGCCATCCCCCATGGAACGAGAGAAGGGAAGCAGAGTCGCCTTCCCAGGACGGAGGGATTGTTGTTACTTCCAGCCTGGCTCGGAGATAAGGCCTAGCACATTCTCTGTTGTCTGCAGCCAAAGCCAGGGTCCGTCCAGATTTGCCGCTCCGGCTCTGGTCTCTGATGAGCTAGGCTCCCCCAGCTTGGGCCACAGCGGCAGACCCAGCCACAGGAAGCAGTGGCCCACGCCAGGGCAGTGCTCTGCTTTTCCGCCCCCTTCCTCTTGCCAGGGCCTTCTGTCCCCGCAGTCACCAGGTGCAGACTGTCCCTCGTCGGGGCTTCCAAGGCTCTCAGCTGCATCAACGTTTGGCCCCTCTCGACGTCCTCCTATTTCCACAGAGCCCTCCTGAAGGGAAAAAGCACATCTTTTAAGACTCTTAGGAACAAAACGTTAGTGATGGAATTTCAGGGACCCCCAGCGAGAAGGTCTTTATGGAGAGATATGCTTCTCCTTGGCTCTCGGCCTCAGACGTACTGCAAAGCACAGAGCCCCCGGCCCGGCCCCGACGGCATCTGGGTTTCTGCAAGCCTGTGGCATTCAGAGATGTGAGTTTTTATTTTTACAAAGAGGAATCCCTTCTCTTGTGTGTCAGTTAATGTTTTAATAGGAATGCATTCATCTAGGGTCAGTCTCTTATCGTCCCGTTGTTGGTATTACCTACCCACTGAAGGTGAAACCCTGCTCGTGCCTAGAATCCTGCAGGTCATGTTAACACTTTGGTATCGTGAGTTCCCAGTTCTTCTAACCGTGCTCGTCTATGGCCTAGGCTGCCACAGCCCCCGGAGCCGTGTTTCCTCTGTGTGCAGGGAGAGGGGCTCACAGAGTGCCAGGGCCGGCCCGAGGCTTCCCTCCCGGTGAAGAGGCAGCAGAACTGGGCAGAGCTGAGCTGTCTGCCCCTCATGGCCCCCCCCCGGGGCTGGAACCTCACGCACACTCCAGGCCGCCTGACCAGCACGGCCTGATCGTGGCCCTCCGTCGTGCCCTGTGTCCTCTCCCCTGCTAGGCCGAGGTCGAGCCCAGGGCCCCGCACAGGCTGGCACAGGAGCCAGCTGCGTGAGACAGACTCCGGCGGATGGCTGTGCGAGAGCGAGCCACGGTCAGCACCCTGGAGCTGTGGGAAGCGGTTGGTGTTGGGGCTGAAGACAGAGGGTCAGGCTGAGACAGCATCAAAGTCAGATTTTTAAAATGGTGAACAGTGTAATTCTCCTACAAATATATGGTGATATACAGAGAGATATATTTAAGTTGTTAATGAGGGAATCAGCAGGATACACACACACACACACACACACACACACACACACACACATTAATGGGGGGGGGGGCAAAAAAAAGAATGCCGGAATAAGATTGCTAAATTAGATACAAAACTGGTATTCTCCATTGACCAAAAATCATTTGCACCTTACCTTGGATAATCTAACTTTACGGAGACTGGGTTCTCTCAGTAGTAACCAGTAAGTCAGGTAAAGTTACCTTGTTCCAGAAAGCCAGATGACTCTCAGGCAGGGCCGTTAGTGTTCTAGTATGACTTTGAAAGGATGTAGTTTCTTTTTTGCCTTATTTCAAAGTTTTGGGTATTTTCCTTAATAGCAGGCAGAAATAAGCAGGGGGTGAAACTGAGGGATTCCAGCCAGAGAGAGCCCAAGACAGAGATAGCACAGAGGATTTTTTTTTTAACCATCTAAGATCACTGTCCCCCTCTGCTGGTCCCATTCCACCTACTTGGTTGACCCCTCCCTTCATCTAGAACATTCCATTCTGGTTATTAGAACAACCTGGACTGGACACTTTATGATGGACATGAATCCAAGAGGCTCTGGAGACGCCCGAGAGCTCATGAGGACTCCCTGTGGGCACCCAGTCTTCCTGGGGACCTTCCTGCAGGCTGGTGTGTGTGTGTGTGTGGGGTTCCACTCCCTTACCACAGGGACCCTCTCCTTTAGGGATCTGCCAAGAACTGGGCCTTGAAAGCCTCTTCTTTCTTCAAAGAACTCTGCCCTTATTTTCTACTCTCCCAAATGCATTGCTCTTTCCTTGAGTTTTTCCCACGGACATATATTCGCCTATTCCTGCCCCACCACACAGGCCCACATGCAGCACCTCCCGTGAAAGCAAGCCCACTCACTCAGGAGCTCTGAAGGAGCACGGCTTTCTGATAGAAAAGGGGTCCGTCTCTACCTTTCACGTCTTTCCACTTGGGGCCAAGGCTAGCCCGTTCTGCACCTTTGCGTGAATTAGAAAATGGCTCCCCTCCCTGCTGGCAGATGTGGCCAGAGCCAGGGTGCACCCACTGCTGCTTCGGTCCTACTCCCCCCTTTGCGGGACATCTTTGTGTTTGGCACAGACAGCACATCTACATGTAACGGCCCCATTCCCTCCCCCTCGGAGATTTCCAGAGTAGTCTCCAGAGCCCCTTCAACCTCTTGGTTGGCAAACCTTTTGAAGTCTCAATGGGAGATAGTCCAACCACCACTGGCATATGTCCTCTGAGATCCTACTCCCCATACTGGTGCCAGCTCTTGTCTCTTGAGTTGGAGACTATGGTTGCCCAGGTGATGTGATGTCAGGGGCCAGGAGAAGCCCATTCTACCTCATGAGTTACAGGGCTTCTTCCTGGGCCCAAAATCAAATTGCAAAGAAATGAGACTTACAGAGGGCCAGGCCAAGATGTTGTACATTCTTTTGGGAGATGGGAGTGGGGGGTGCATCTTCACAGCTGGGCGTAAGTGACTGATGACAGATCGTCTTGTCTGGAGGTGCTCTGGGAACTAGGAACTTGTGTGCATGCTCACGAACACAGAAAGGGGTTGATGTACAAGGATGTTGAGCCCAAGACTGGGAGCTTTCCATGTTGGCTCTGATGACCCTACTGGACAGAGAACCATGCCTGGAGCTTCTAAATTCCCAGATGTTCTCCTCTCTGCTGATGGGTGAAAGGAGGAACAAGGAAAGGCACAGAGAGAAAACCTAAATACAAGCCCGACAGCCCTTCATCTGAACATGTCACCTTTGACCCTCTGGAGTGTGAACTGGGAGCCCACTACCTCCTTCCAGAGGTTCTCTGCCACTCCCCCAACCCAGCCTCTTGCTCCTCTCTTATGGTTTTGGCAGGACCCCCTGGAGGTAATTAATGAATAAATCAGTGTTTGCCTTTGACCTGGAAAAGTGATTTCTCCCCCCCGCCCTCCCCCCCCCCCCCCCCCCGTAAGTGACAGATGTTTCAGCCGGGCTCAACTGAGCCCAGCGAAGGGCCTGGGGCTGGAGGAGTTGTTTTTATGAATACGTGCCAAGAAGACTGTCATATCATCTCCATAAACTGAGAGGAGAGGGCTGGATGACATCATGATGGTGTCTGCCAGCTCTGGGGCTCTGGTGACATAGACCCCGTGTCTACAGGAGGAAGCTTCCAGGCCATCTGGGCTTTCCTCTTGGTTGGTTTGCCAAAAGGAGGTATTGGGCTCCACCCACAGCCTCATGGGCCTTGGCAGCAAATGCCTTGGCCCATCAGTTTGGGGGGGAATGTTCTCATGGGTGAGAAGGAAATGGGCTCCCACAGGTTGTCCTCCTTCTCCTGGCTGCCTCGGTGCCCACGCTGGAGAGGCAAAAGCTGAATGCGTCCCCCTATCCACGTACCAGGGCCTGTGGACTCTGACACCTCTTGAATCAACCACACTGTCACTGTCATCATCACCTCTGGCATTTGTATAATCTGGTGTTTTACTAAATAGCTACCATATATGTAGTCATCCTGCTATGATGAGGTCAGGACAGATATAACCATCATTATTTGACAAGAAGCAGTGGCTCAGTGGGGTTAATGTCAATTTTCTTCCAAGGCCAGCAAGTGTTGGGGCCCGAACAAGAATCCAACTCTCTTTCTGTGGCATCTTATGACTTGACCCCAGATGCATGCATCCATCCCTCCATCTATCCTTCCATCCATCCAATAGATAATTACTAAGAGCCAAGCATGTAGGTAGCGGTGGACAAAAACAAACCTGTTCCTTGTCCCCAGCTGCCGTCAGTTAAGTGGAGATTGTCTTTTCTGTAGATAGAAAGATCCAGGGTGTAGAGTGAAAGCCTGGGCATGAAGCTCTCAGAGGAAGATTTCATTTTCCCTTCCTACCACTTCCTCCTGCCTTCTACCCCCAGCAGACCGGTTTTTGGGAGCCCTCCACCTTCTGATTTCTAGAACCTTTGGCATGGTGAGCAGGGCTTGAGAAACAACAGAGCAGCTAAGCACTAGCCGAGGGGAGCAAGGACACTGATGTTTATGGGTACTGTTGGGTGCTGGTGTTGACCAGGCATTTGGCAAACACATCTCATCTAATTCATTTCTCGGAAAATCCCCAAAGAAGAGTGGGTCAGGTCAGAGAAACAGTGATTTCTGGTGGTCTCGCTGCAGTGAGGTCCTGATGTGCCTTTAAAAAAAATTTTTTTATGTTTATTTATTTTTGAGAGGAAGACAGAGTGTGAGGTGGGGAGAGGCAGAGAGAGGGAGACACGGTATCTGAAGCAGGCTCCAGGCTCTGCCGACACGGGGGCTCAAACTCACAACCACGAGATCATGACCTGAGCCAAAGTCGGACGCTCAACCGACTGAGCCACCCAGGCGCCCCCTGATATGCCTTTTTAGCGCAGGGCTCTGGTCTGGCCAGCTCAGCAGACAAGTTTCTTGATGACTGTGGTTCTCAACTTCAGTGTCCAGCCAGGGCACAGGTGAAAAAGACAGAACCCACCTCTGGAGAGTTCCACAGTGGGTGTGGGAAATTAAAATAAGCTCTTGCATTAAACCAAGTTGCTCCCTCTGACCTCAACGCCATGATTCCAGTGCCCCAGGGGCTACGCTGAAGTTGGGGAAGCAGCTCTCCTCAAGACAGTGGAGGCTTTGGGAGTGAGTCTGGCATGAAAATAGCGCTTACCTCTGCGGACGGGGCATTTGTATAGGACTTGAAGTATTCAGGGCTTCTAGCAGAGAGACTTGTGCTAGGTCCTCTTGAGGTTGTGTAAAACATGGAAACTGTGTGCTTCCAACTCCACCCGAGTGCGGGTCCGGAAGGTGGGAAGGAAGGACATCAGAACGGGAGGAGGTCTGGAGCTGAGCAAGCAGGTTGAGTGAGGGGTGCAAGGACCCACCAAATGGGAACAGACAGAAACCTCAGGCGGCCTCCATGACTGGAGAGGCTTCCAGTCTCTGCCATTGAGGGCTTCTGAAATCCAAGTTCAGGTCCCCCCAAAACAGACTCTTAGGTGTCCTTAGGTTCTAGTTACAGGGACAGCCAATAGGGGGCACGCCGGCTGCCAGCCCAGCTCCTGGGGTGGGGGCAGACATCCTCGGTGGCCAGGTGGGTATTCCTCCTGAGCCTGGAGACAGCTTTAGAATTCTTCCGACCGCACGGCAGCCCGGGATGTTCCCAGATTCTTGTTGGCACCTGCCACGTATGTACCAATTAGCGTCCCACGCATGCCTCCTTGCCATTCCCAATCTAGATGAACTCCCCCATTTGCCCCATGAGGACCAGGAGGCTGAGAGAGGCTTGCTCGATGGTTATTTGGAATTATTGCGGGGAGGTGAAGGAGGGTAGCTGCATGATAAGGTGGCCTTGTCGAGGGACGCTTGGGTCCCGGCTGGGTAAGTTAGACATATCCTGTATGCAATGTCCCCTCTACCTGGAAGATTCACCACTCACCTGTTACGTTGCAGGCTTGAATATCCGGGAACTTTTCTTTTACCCCTGTTTCCTGGACGCCTTTGGTCTTAGGACCCTTTCAGCGACATACAAGCCGCTGAGTCCTGCCGCACAATGTGTTCCTGAAACACACTTTGGGACCTGCGAGATGAGCAGAAAGACACGGCGGGGGCAAGATGCCTGCACTCTGGTTTCAGGGTCTGCCTCAGCCATGAACAAGGACACAGGAGGATGCGGGTTGGCACTAATTGGCGTTGCCCTCAGTTGGGGTCTTCGGGGGTCATTGACTTCATGGCTTCGTTTTGCTCTGGGGGTGTCGGCTCCTCAGGTGAGCGTGGGTGGGGTGGGGGTGGGCAACAGCCTGCTCACCAAATCCGAGTCATGAAAAAGCAGCTCTTTTGGAAGGTGGTTTTAGGATGAATCAAAGAAAATGTCATTTCCCCAGAGTGAGGGGTAAACCTGGAGAACCCAGAGACATGTTTGTGTGGAGGAGGTGGGTGTGAAAATTTAACACCCCACTTAGGGGCGGTCAAAAACAGATCTAAGAACACAGAGATAAAAAAAGAAAAAAGACACAAAACACTGAAATAGCATTCATGGAGCTCACGTGCTTAACTCTGGGGCATAGGGTCTTAGATTTCTCTCATAGTTTATTGACTCTTAGTTTACAAAGAGTTCTACCAGTCTTGGTGCCCAGTCAACAATAGATTGAAAGCAACCCGTTGGAAGGGGAAGGACAGGCTTGGGGACGGCAGAACCTATCACGGAGACAACTGTGTACACCCTCATCCTTATCACAACTCACCACTGGGTAATTCTGACCACTAGGAAATAGGGGAGGATACGTTATATTTAGCTACTAGAAGGAACTAGGAAACTAAGTGAGCATTTAGGAAAGATTTCCATACTGAATGATGGGGATTCAATGGGTAGGTTTGTGTCATGGGGAAAATTCACTTATGTGAATCTTTCTCAACAAGGCTGATAAGTGAAATGTCACTGTAAATTCTAAATGCTCTAGATACATTTCCCCTGGGACAGACACATACTATGTATAGGAAGCAGAGCATGTCAGAGTCATCTGGTTCAAGCCCTTCATTCTGGAGGCACAGAAAGGGAGGTGGGGTGGACAGGAGCCACCCAGTTAGACGCCCACAGCTGGTGGAGGGAGGGATAGTGTAACTCTCCCATCTTTCTCCCCTGGGACTAAGCCCCCTAGCCTTCCCTAACATCGCTAGACCCTATGGTTCTTTCTTCTTCCTGCCCCCCCCCACGCCCCTTAGGGTGGACTTGGCATAGGAATGGGGCACAGTGGGAGATTCAGCCAGGGTGGGGGTCTCTTAGGAAACCAACTGCGTTCGCCGTCACTGGTCTGATGGCAAGTGGCAGAGGTTGGAGCCGGGTCGCTGCATCTGTGTCCTCAGGTGGTGGGGCTGGTTTCACAAGGCTCTGGCATATAGATTCTATTTTCAGTGGAGCTTGATTTTAAAGCTTGTGGACTTCTGGCTTCCTGTGAAACGGAACACTAACCCTTCTCTGAGGGATGGAAATAGGCCAGTTTCTTCTATTTTTTTCACTATAGGACGATGAATCCATCCGCCCCCATTCACAAGCACTTCTGGTGTGGACTTAAGCACTTAAGGAGAGCCGAAGGAAAGGCGGGAGAATGGGACTCAGAATTCCAGGCTAGCCTGGGCTCGGGTTCCTGTTGCATCACTGCTGAGCCGGGAGCCCTCGGTCTTGGTAGCTCGTTTGCCTCATCTGTGGAATGGGCATATGATGCCTCATAGCGGTGATGGCTATGAATCATTTAGGGAGCCCACGGTGAATGGCAGATTATTGCTTGCAGGGGGATTTTGACCGATTTTGACTGACTTGCCATTGATGAGAGCCGTCGCTGGAATTCTTGAAAGCAGTGAGCACAATGGGCACACTTCACGTTTCATAACGGTCTCCAAGCGTGACGGGCTGGCTTTGAATCTGCTTTTGCCGGCTGGGGGGCTGCGGACGAGAGCTGCTGCCTCACAGGGCCGAGGACAAAACACGGGGCCGGTCATGGCTCCCTCAGTGGGGGGACCGACGCTCCCTGGTCATTTCCAGCTCGCCGCTCACTAGCACTTCCTTGTGGGGTGTGTTTCACGTGAGTTACATTGTTTAGTCTTGAGGCGGGAGACTGGGGTTCTAGACTTCGCGGTAGCGCCATGGATCCTGGAGCAAGTCGGGTCCCTGCTCCGCGCTGCGGGCTATGTCTCTGTTGGGGAATGACACGGCCGTGCCCGCGGGTCGTGAGAGGTAGAGACGAGGCTCACCGCGCGCTCACGCTCTCAGAAACGACGGCGCTCACGTTGCTGCCGTTACTCCAGCCCCGGTGTCTTCACGTGCGACGTGTATTGAACCTACTCCGTGCGTCCCCACCTGTGCCCTGGGGAGACACGGGGCTCCCGGGAGCCTCCTGGGCAGGCCCCGCGGGGGCAGAGGTGGCTGGCGCAGCCCGACTCTCCCACCTGCCCTGCGACCTAAGCGGCCCCGTTTGGTCTGTTGGAGTTTAAAATAAGTTTGCACAGCACCGACTGGGGCCACCGGCTGCGGGCCCGGCCGCGTCCATCTCCAACAGTGTCCGCTGCTCGCTTCCCTCCGCCAGCCTGGCCCCCAACACACACCTGCCCCCCACCCACGTACACCACACCCACACCCATACATACACACATCCCTCCTTTCGTTCCTGCCTCCACGCCATTGCCCTCTCAGCCCCTCACCTCGCTGGACTTCACCTTCAGCCTGCCTCTTCCCTAAAGAGGCTGGGCTCACACGGGCCCGCGCTCACCTCTCTCCTTCCTGACCGCTCAGTGGGGCATATGACTGGGTTCAGCCAGGGACTCCTTGCTGCCAGGAATAGCCCTACGTGTCCACCCCACAATAAGGCCCTCGGTGCCCTCCTGCTGTCCCTTGTTGACCGTACTTGGTGGGAGGGGACAACATTCAGTATGGTATTGTTTGCTGGGTCCTGAAAGCCACCCTTGGCACGTGCGAAGCCATTGGTGGCCGTAGCCCTGTCCTGCTGGGCCCGTGAACACAGACTTGGCAGAAGCTGCCCGAGGGAGCCCGTGCGTGGGGGGCTGGGTCAGTTCACAGGGGAGGACCCACGGGATGAGGTCAAGGCGGGCAGGTGCCCGGGCAGCCTCGGGGCTGATGGAGACACTGTCCCTGGCCACTTCGTTCTCTCCTTTCTGAGCGCCAGGGCCCTCGATTCAATACTCCGTTATGCCCCTGCCGGGCACCCAGCTTGGGATGGGGCCTATGTGAGGAACAGCCCCCAGCATCATCACGCCGTACGCAGGAGAACAGGGAGCCTCCGTGGAGCTGAAGTGCAGCGAGATGCACGGCCCTGGCCTTTAGGTGGTGACTCCTGGTCCTGTTTCCATCTGGGTCCAGCCCCAGGAACTGAGAACTGCCATGTTCGAGCTCCCTGAGAGCTCGAGGGAAAATGGAATCCCCGAAGCAGCTTCCTCACATCACTGGCACAGAGACCCAGGGGCCCCCAACCTCCCCCTCCCCACCCCCCCCACCCCCCACCCCCCACCCCCCGCCTAACAGCAAGGGCGCAGGATGAGCCCTTTCCAACGTGGGGAGCTACGTCCTCTCTGTCGGCCTCACAGATTCAGATTTTTCATGGGTCAGGTTTGCTTAAATTGTGCCTCTGAATTTAAAAGCAGAAGCACAAAAGGGCACCGTGTTATGAATTCTTGTATTTGTCAAGAGGATATGCCCACTGGTTTCATTCTGACAACATCCAGTTAAATTTGAGGAGCGCTTCACGGTATAAATCTTCTCAAACAGTTCTGGGCTGTGGCGGGCCTTCCGCCGGTGACAGGGCTGCCCCGGGGCCCCAGGCCATTGGCCAGGCAGCACCTGACCAGGTGACCTTCCTCCTTGCCGACAGCTCCCTCTAGGAGGTAGGATGCCTAACCAGAGCCTTCCAGAGGGCAGCCCCCAGGGCGCCCTGTTCTCCCTTCTCCCCAGGTTTTAGAAACACAGTCCTCAGAGCTGGGAGGCTTCCTCCTTCCGTGGTGGCTTCATGCCCTTCCTGCCACGGCCCCCTCCTCTACCCACTGGGTAGGACTGGAGCTGGCCCGTGTGCTATTGAATTCACCCAAGTGTGAGGTCTCAGACCTGCTCACCCCACTCCAAATGATTGTCCAACCCTGATGTGACCCGCAGGTTCTAAAACCTCCCACCCAGTGAAACCATTTCCCAATTCCTGGGAGTGTCAGCTACTCTGCAGAGGTCTACAGGGCGATGGCCCAGTAAGTAGAAAACAGGGCAGACTTGCAGTTTGGAAACTGGAAGGGCTCTGGAGTCTGACAGACCTGGGTTCAAAGCCTGTCTCTGCCACATGCTAGCTGTGCTGTTAAGCCTCTGAATCTTGGTTGGTGCAAGGCTTAGAAAAGATACGGTGCCCGCCGCCTGGTGGGGTTGTAGGCGTCTCCAGGAGCTGGCTCCAGGCATTATGGGAGGCGGGGAGAGTGGCCTTAGGTGCCCCCACCTTTCCCTGTAGCTTTCTGCTGCCTAGAAGCATCCCCAGGGCATGGGGAGTGCACACCCTGCTGCAAACCAGACTCGCACTCATTTCCTTCCTCCAGAAGCTTCTTCTCACTTAGATGCAAATGACTAGGGATATTGACATGATGAAGGGGCTCCTGCAGAAAGACAGACTCTAAATGGGGTGAGAATATGAACCTCAGGTGATCAAGCGCATGTCCTGATTTCACCACAGGAGGTCATCTTTCCGGGCCCTGACCTGGCATCCTTCGTGTGTCCCAGCCCCCCACACCAGCTCACTGCCCCACGCCGAGAGGGCTCCTTCCTTCTGGCCTGCCCGGTGTCCCTGACATTGGATTGGTCTCTGCTGGGAAGGGCTCTCCCCTTCCCTCTGTCTGCTGGCTGACACCCTAATGACTCTTCCGGACTTCCACTTCTGTGGGTCCTGAGTCCCCATCCTTCCCTGCACCCCACCCCCCTATCCACTTCCCCATTCGGCTCCCAGCTCATCTCCTCACATGGTTACAGTGGGGGAGGCTTCAGATTGATCAGATAGAATGCAGTCTCTCAGGTGGCTCGACGTGTATCCACAACTAACTATCCTGGGGGCGTTTTCCTACTTACTTCTATTTGGGGTTTAATGGACCCTCCGTAGCCCACCCAAATCCAAAAAGCAGGAGTTCCCGGAGGCAGAGTTTTCCCTTCACGTCCCTGACCCTGTGCAAGGACAACTGTGGATCCTAATAAGTGGTCCCACGATTATTCCTGCAGGAGCCAAAGGCCTTCTAATCAGCAAAGGAAGATTCCAGTGTATTTCATTACAGACTAGTTCTTTAAAAACAGATGCTCTAGCAGAGAGTACAAGGTATCTCTGGGAACCCGCAACATTCAGTTAACATTAACTTTCATGTGGGACTTTGCTCAAGAGTGCTATAAATCGCATGCACAACCTCTCACTTAGTTTGTGAAGACAGCTACCTTTTGGTCACAGACGGCCAGAAACTCAGAAATGTCCTCCCCCTGTTGGAACTCAAGCTGAAACCTAAACTCCATCCAGACTGGCTGGGATCCCAGGTTACAGACACACGGGGTAGATGGACTCAAAGATGGAAGGTGGGATAACTATCGTCTGCACCCAATTTGCTGCTGCCGCTTTGCCAGGAACCTCCCAGGAATACAGGGGACCTTGGACCCCGCTTCCCCAGGGGCTGTGTGACCATCTCCACTGCTGTTTGATGTGTGCAGGGACTGGGGCTGGACACCTTGGGGTTTCACTGTTGACATTTGGGACTGCATAATTCCTTATAGTGGGGGCTACCCCGGGCATCATTAAGATGTTTTCCAACATCCTTGGCCTCTCCTACTGGATGCCAGTAGCAGAACCTGTCCCCGCAACTTTGTGACAACTAAAAATGTCTCCAGATATTGCCAAGTGTCCCCTGAGGGGCTAGATCGCCTCCACTTGAGAACTTGTGGCTTTCCATATCATCACACATAGCCCCTTGAGGGACCAACTTGGATGATCACCTCCACTTTACAGATGAATTCACTGAGGCTGAGTTAAGCAACATTTCTGCAGCTGGTCAATGCCAAAGCCAGGACCCAAACCTGAGTCTGCTGACACCAAATTCTATTTTATTGCTTTCTAATTTTTTTCAGTTTAGTTTTTGAGAGAGAGAGAGAGAGAGAGAGAGAGAGAGACCGAGCAGGGGAGGGGCAGAGAGAGAAGGAGCGAGAGAATCCCAAGCAGGCTCCACACTGTCAGCGCAAAGCCCGATGCAGAGCTCTAACTGATGAACCGTGAGATCATGACCTGAGCTGAAATCAAGAGTCAGGCGATTAACTGACTGAGCCACCCAGACGCCCCAAAATCAATGACTTTAACCGTGATTCTAGCCATGATTCCTGCTGCAGGGGGTGAGATGAGATCTTGTTCACTCTCTGAAGCTCCAAGGAGCCAGGGGTCGCCTGGGAAAATGCTCAAGTTTTGGGTGTGAGAAAAGTGAGCTAACAGGTTCACTGCAAGGGTCCCAGCCCTGAATTCTCTTCCTTCAGAGGCTTTCTGGGGCCAGGCAGGGATGGGAAGAAGTAGCCGAGTGGTAAACCTACTTTCCTTCTGCAGTGGGGCTGGCTAGCTTTGGACCTTGTGTCGATCTCGAGTGCCACAATCACGCTGCGTACTAAGTCGCCCAACACCCGTAGCCGCGCACCGGAATCATTTGTTGGAGCTCGCGATTCCCCCGCAGTGCACCCGGCCTCATGAAGCCTCAGGGAGGCCCACGTGTGCGCGTGCGGTTTGCCGCCCTTGGCTGGGCTCTGTCCCATGTCTGTGCTCCTGCCTGGCCACCGGGGCTGTCCTGGCTCTGTTCCGTTTGGTCTCATTGTGCGGGAGGTTAGTTTTAACTTGCTCACATGGTGGGGCAGGAATCCGAGAGAGGGAAACGGAAAAGGAAGTGTGCAGGGCCCTATGAGGCCTAGGCTTGCAGCTAGAACAGTCACTTCTGCCTCATTCTATCGGCCACAAGTCACAGAGCCAGCCCAGATTCTAGGGTGCGGACATAGACTCTGCCTCTAATGGAGTGACTGCAGAGTCACAGTGTAAGAGAGGGGACAGCTGAGGCCTTTTTTGTGTTCTTTCTCTCAGAGAGTTCATCTGGCTTTCTGGAAGGCCACGGGAAGCCCAGGCCCTGCTAGTGAGAGAGGAAAGGGAAATGTCAGCAGGTTCAGGCTTCTGCAGAGAAATTGTGGCTGCCTGGAGGCAGAGCAGATCTCCTGTCACCCCTCCGGATGGCGAGCTCCTTGAGGATATGGCCTCTGTTCACCCCTGAGTTCTGAGCATCTAGCATGTGCCTGACACACAGTAGGTTCTCAGCTGTTGAGCGTGAGATTAATTCAACGAATTCACCTCACTGAAATCACATAACCTGATTTCAGTGGTCTTTGTTCTGTCCCTGCTGTCTATTGAGCTTAGCCCTACTTACTCTGAGAGTCAGATCTGCCCAGGTCTCCACCACAGACCGAGAGCTGGACGTGACTCATGGGGGACGTGACTGAGAAGGCATCCATTCAGCCTCGGAAGTGCTGGCCTTACAAACCACACCCATGTCGCGACAGCCTGGGCCACCCAAGGAAGGGCATGCAGAGGCCCGGGTCTCTGGAAACTCTTCCCAAGTTCTCGGCACCATGTGGGTTGGGTGGATTTTCTGCTGATTTTTCCGAGTGGTTCAGTTTAGCCAAATCCAGCGGGTGTCTCGGCAGCCTGCTGGCTTCCCTTTTCCTTTGAAAGCCTCAGAGCTTTGGAAGGGAAATCTGAGACTGTGCACGAGATTTACCACAATGCTGTCTGTGTAAGGGCACCCGGGATGGGACAGACTTTCAAAGCCCCAGATTCTTAGAAACAGGAAGCTGCCTTCTGCCAGGAGTCAACGAGGTTAGCCTCCCCCGGGCAGGCCCAGAGTCCCGGCTTAGTTTGGCCGAGCAGGCCTGTGCCTGAGGCGTCCCCTCTTCCTGCTCTCCAGCTTGGAGGAGGAAGGAAGGGGTCTTAATGAGATATCAGTCCTCCCTCTCATCTCTACCCATATCTCAGGAGTAGGGCCTAGGGCAGGAGGTAAAGTGGGATTCCTTCCAGATTGGGAAGTAAATCAGGCCGGTGTGTGTGGTTTCTCGGTGGTGACTGAGAGTGGAGATTACCATTATCAGTCACTTAGGTCAGGCTGTGTGGAATGTGTGTGTGTGTGTGTGTGTGGTCACAGGGAGGAGGCAGGTGTGTGTGGTTACAGGGAGGAGGCAGGTGTGTGTGTGTGAGTGTGTGTGAGGTCATAGGGAGGTGGCAGGGTGGGAGAGAGGGGACAGGTAGAAGGAAGAACAAATACCAGGAGACCAGGTGTTATATGTTGAGTGTGCATGTGGTGGCCTGAGCCTTTGCCAGCAGCTGTGGATGGCCAGGGAGAAGAAATGCAGCCCTTTGTCTCCAAGGTCCCCTTGTGAGTGGGGACAAGAACCTGGCACAGGGGAGACTGCTAGCCAGCAGGGATGGACAGTCAGATCGTGCGGCTGGGACACCGGGGCTGGGGGACAGCGAGGGCGGGTGGGGAAAGCTTGGAGAAGAGCGTGAGCTGTGGTGGCACAGTGGGCTGGCGGGTCTGGAATGGTGGGGGTCCACTGTGATCGTTGGACACAGATCGTTGTGTGATCTGTGTGACCCAGAGCACACAGTCCAGCGCTGGGGCTCCGTGGAGACCAGTAGCCTGATACCTGCCGTCACGGTCTCTGGTGCCCATGGCAGGAGAGGCCAAATACCCCAGATGCAGTGACCCCGGTCCTCTGCTTGATGCTCTTGGGTGGGGTGGGTGCTTACTACGCTTCCATGTATTATGATTGTAAAATACCTTCAACTACAGGGTTTTCCCCAGAACTCCCTTTTGCCCTATTATGTTGGCTGAGCAGGGATAGCTGTGCCCATTTCCTGGATGGGGACAAAGGAACTCCTGAAAAGAAGCATTTGTCCAGGGGCATGCGGGAATGGATGGTAGAACTGGGATGCCCTTTTCCATCAAATACTCCTCGCTAGACTGGGCCAAGCAGCGAGGCCTCCTGGGAATGTGTGCACTTGAACTGGGCAAAGACATGTGACTCCCCAGGAAAAGCCTGTTTTATCTGGTTACCTAATGTGCTGTGGTTGCTGATTAGTGGCAGAGAACAGAGTCCGGGGGGCACTGGGACACAGGATGGACAGGCTTTGACAGGCAGAGAAGGGGAGGCAACGAAAGGAAGGGTCAGCTGGCAATGACAGTGTCCCATGCTGCTTCAGACCAGTCTTAGCCAGTCCTAGAGGCAAGTATTGGCTCTTCCCATTCTCGCCGTTGGAGGACTCCTGGGGAGCTCCAGAATCATGGACTGTTATAAAACAGAAGGCATCTCATTTTACAGGTGAGGAAACTGAGATGCAGAGACCGGAAATGACTCATGCAATAACTAATCACAGTGGACTAGGGTGATGCCCTCATTAACAGCAGACAAGGGCACACGCTTAGATTGTTCCAGATTCAACAGGCACTCATCAACTCACCTCCTTTCTTGTCCGGGATCTACTCTTGTTCTTCTGTCTCATCTTGGACTGTTTCTCTGGTTTTCTCTCCAATTCCCTGATGCTGAGCCCTTGTATTCTACATTGTGATTGGCTTTTCCAAAGCACTTTTGTGTAGACCACCCTGAAAGGTGATCAGGGCAAGCAACCCACTTTACAGATGAGTAAACTGAGCCACCGGGTTAGTGGAATGCAGATATGGGACCAGACCCTGGCTGTTCTGATCTTCAGGCCCTCGGTGTTGGACACTCTGACTCTCAGAGAGAGCACCCCATGCTCACGTCTGGACCCTCACCCCACCTCCTAGCCTTCCCCTGGTTTCATTTCCCGGGGCTTGGATGTCCTGGTGTCCCTCTCTAGCTCAGACTTCTAAAAATGGGCTGGGCCTTTCTGACCCTCGTTGATCACCCCTCCCGTCAGCTCCTCTCTTCTGAGCCTCTTGCTTGGACCATATGGGCAGTCTCTGGGTGCCTTCTTTGTACTTGGGCTTGGCCAGTACATCGAGGGCAGGGTCCTGACTGCTCACTTCTCTGTGTTCCCTGGGAGAGGGGCTGGGCACCCAGCAGGTTCCCGGTGAATAGATGTGGCTTCATTAGGGACTCCAATGGCTTCTTCCTGGCCTGTTAAAAGAGTGCTGTTATGGCCTTCATCCCCTCTCCGACAGGCTCAGATCAAACGGGGACCCTCAGTCTGTTAATGGGCAGTTTGTAAGATTGTGTGACCCGCAGAAATGGGGGAAGAACCTTGCCTGTGCACTGTCGTTTCTCTGCAGTCAGAACGCCTCCCTGTTCTCACAAGTCCCCAGCTGTTCAGAACATTCCCTGACGCGTCAATGTGCCTCTTAGTGTGGTGGGCCGAGTCAGACAGTCTGTCGGGGATGCTCTGTCGTCTTCCTAGGTCTGAACACAGCCTGAATTGTGCCAGCTTTCAGCAGCCCTGTCACCGTGCTCCTGAGGGCCAAATCCTGTTTTCTCTGTTTGCATTTTTCCCTCCTTGGTCTTCTGCTAGAATGAAATGTGCTGGTGAGGGCTCGGGATCAGGGCTCATGGAGGCATTTACAACTCAGCCCTTCTGGGTCTACTGGGGAGAGCAGGTTCTAGATGGGCAGGTGGAAGGAATGGGGATGGGGATGGGATACAGCGAGGCCAAAGCTGCCAGAGGCAGAGATTGCCACCATCAAAGCTAAGTCTTGTACTGGAAATGCTGGGAGGCCTGGCCCTCCCACAAGGATGGAGGGACTTTGCATGCAGGCCGAGAGCCTCAGGGCCATGTGACACGGCAGGTGAGGGCACGGGAAGCCCAGACCTGGGTCCCCAGGGCCCTCCCTACTCAGCCCTGCACAGAGGTGAGGACAAAGGCTCACCCAGTGCTCCTCCGGGCTCTGTCTGAGGGAGAGGTCCTGGGCCAGTGGGTCCGTTACCTGGGGAGCCACTTTACCTGCCAGGCTGGCCCCGGCGTGGCCCAGGGTCTCCCAGCAGCCGGCCGGCTGGACAGGCCACACCAAACTCAGCAGGTCAGCGGCCCACATCCCAGCCGAAGTCAGGGCGGCACGCAGCATTGCACCCCACGTCCATTTCTGCAGCCACCGCCGTCACACAAGGACACTGTTTCCTTATTACGGAATTTTTCTGACCTCTCCGTGTCATCTAATTAAGAATGAAGATGCCATGTATTTACATTCTGTAATGGATCCAAGAGCATGAAGGCATGAAAGGAACTTAGCAAAACCCTTATCCTCTTTTGGACAGGCCAAGTGACTTGCCCATGGTCACCCAGCTACTCGGGGCCTTGTTCCTCCTGGGCCATGCCAGGGTCAGAGGATGGAGCAAAGGAACACACGAAGGCAGCTGGCTCTCCCTCTCTCCAGCCATCTTCCCACTAAACCAGCCTTAAGAGACGTCCACCACCTTCTGGGCTGCCCTTGCAAACCACCGGCATCAGCCCTGGAGGCTCAAGCCCCTCCAGGGGGCTTCCCGGTGCCATGGGCCTTTGAGTTGAGGAGGTTTTGGAAGTGTCTCCTCCTGCTCCTCAAATAGGCGGGGGTGGGGGGGGGTGGGGGGGAGGGACGCACATCCAGGTCCCGGAGTCTAGCTGACAGCACGCATCTCCCGCCACAGTGGGGGTTTTGCACTGTGGGAGGGCCCGCCTGCCTTCGGCTGCTCTTTGTGGGACTCTCAGCGAGATCTATTTACCCAGAGAAGAATTGGAAACTGCAGATCTGATGCAGATTCACAAAACCCTTCCTCAATTCCCAGCGGGAGGCTTTGGACTTAGCTTGCTCTGCAGGAGGTCTCCTCCTCTATTACAGAAAGACTTATCGAGGTATAGGTGATGCTCCATAAACTGCATGTATTTATTTATTTTTTTTTTTTTTATTTTTTTTTTTTAAATTTTTTTTTAACATTTATTTATTTCGAGACAGAGAGAGACAGAGCATGAACGGGGGAGGGGCAGAGAGAGAGGGAGACACAGAACCGGAAGCAGGCTCCAGGATCTGAGCCATCAGCCCAGAGCCCGACGCGGGGCTCGAACTCACAGAACGTGAGATTGTGACCTGAGCCAAAGTCGGCCCCTTAACCGACTGAGCCACCCAGGCGCCCCAAACTGCATGTATTTAAAGTGTAAAGTCTGATGAGTTTTGCCACGTGTATATACCTGTGAAAGCATCTGTTCCCTGCTGGTTGGTTCTTCTCGACTAATTCATTTATTAGATCAGCTGCTCCTTGAGAACACCCTCCATGCCATGGGCTTTTGCAAACTTATGTTCCCTCTACATTCTACTCTCCAACCCCAGTTTCATTAGGTGGCCAGATAAAACACAGGATGCTCAGTTAAATTCGAATCACAGATAGACGATGAATAGGGCTTTTTTTTTTTTTTTTTGGTATAAGTATGTCCCAAGTATTGCATGTGACATACTTCTACAAATACTGCACATGACATATTTATACTAAAAACCATTTGTTGCTTACCTGAAATTCTAATTTAACTGGGCATGCTGTATTTTTATTTGCTCACCCCGAGCTCTAGCCTCTTGTGTTGTATAGAATTCGTGTGTTCCCTCTGCCAAGGAACAGCCCTTCTGGTGTTTGAAGACAAATCTTAGCATTCCCTGATGTTCTGAACCTTCCTGGGGTTTTAGGGTGCTGCACAGCGGTCTCCCTGTCATGAATTTCATTACTGATGTTAAGATCGTGCTAGCCTTTTCGAGTCACGTTCATGGCTTCCGTTGACCTCATTGACTTGGGTGCCTTCAGGCAGTCCTCCCCTCCAGCCTTCAGGCGTTTTTGAACTGTCTTGGCTCCTTCATCTCTGCCTGTGTTCTTTCACCTTGTTGATTTGTCCATGCTTCTGGGCCATTGGAATCCAGAGTGTGTAGCCCAGCAAAAAAGTCTATCCCTCCCAGGTTAGAGTATGTTCAGACGTGATAAGCCTGACTGGTAGATCTACAGTCAAGTAGTTGGGGAAAACGGGGACCTGGCCAAGGCTAAGCACTGACATCTTTGGTGTGCCCCTGATGACAGCCTTCCCTTCCCCACTTCCTGTAGGCTGCCATTAACCAACACTCACTGGGCCAGCTTACCTGAGTGTAGTATCTATTACCCAGACTACATTTCTCATTTCATCTACAAACATTTTATAACAGTCTTCTTCCATTTTCTGATTCATTCATTTCAGGGAATATTTTTAGAACGCCTCCTTGTGCCATGTGCCAGATGCCTGGTGAAAATCAGATCCATTACATCTCCCAACTGAGGTAACCCCATCAGAAAGGCTCGTTCTTTAGGGAACTCTACTGGCCCCTAGTGATTGTCAGTCTCCTCTTGCTCCCCCTTCCCTTTTTAAGGGACCACAAACCATTTCGAAACCCATTAAAAATTTGTCAAGGTGTTTGAGATTCCAATTTAAAGTTTCTAGACTTCATCTTTTTTCCTTGTGGGAAAATTTAAACACAATTCATGGTCGGAAATGTCTGGCCCTCTGCTGCTATGCGTGATTCCTCCAAAATTGCTCAGCAGGTCTGTGGTCTCGTCTGCAAGTCCTTTCCCCATGCCGCACTACAATTTAACAGAGTTGAGAGACATGTGTCCAGTGAATGTGCTGAACGACTGGCTGCCTTACTTACTCTTCTTAACTTCTAACTCTAATGAATTCTAAGTAATTTGGTGGATGTAGGTCAAGGACAGGAGAAAGAGCGACAGAAGGAAGCTAATAGTAAGCACTTGTTTTGTGTCAGATATGCAATGTATTCAGCATTCATTATATGATTCCACCTTCCTCCAACTCGATGAAGGGGAGATTATCAGCCCCATTTCTGAGTTGGGGAAACTGAGACGTTCAGAGAAGTTACGTCACACGGCTGGAATGTCTGTGTGATATCTGCAGACTCCACATCCAGCTCCATTCAGCCTCAAAGTCTGTGCTCTTTCCACTGTGCTCCAGGATGCGCTTAACTTGCAGCGAGTATAATATGGCCAAACTCAAATGTTCAGAGAGATGAAGTTCATCATGTAATTCTTTTTTTACATAGGATCTGATTCATGAAACGAGTTGACTATTTCAAACACATCTATCGTGGGCAGTGTGGCAGCCTGGGTTGTCTCTCTCTGGGACACAGGGAGGTCGAGTGATTGTTCAGTATCCCAGAGAATTTTTAGCCGTGGGGGCAGCTGAGAGGCCAGGTTTTCAGCTCGGAGGGCTCCCCAGGAATAGCAGTGGCCGAGGGAGGTGCCTACGGCCAGGGAGGCAGGCAGGCAGCTGGTGGGAGCCGCGGAGTTCTGCGAGCCGGCGGGCTGGCACCCAGAGAGCGCAGGGTGGGGCCCACCAGGCAGGTGGTGGGGTGGGTGAGGGGTACGGTGGTGGCCCAGGGAGGGACCGTGAGGGCCGCAGGCACAGCTGAGGCAGGGGGCTGGGGTGTCGGTGGGAGGTGGCAGAAACAAGAGAAGTGGGTGGAGGATTGGACTGAAAGGGTGCTAGAGAGAGAGGGAGAGAGAGAGAGAGAGAACAAGGGGTGACCCTGGGAAGGTTCCCAGGCCCCTGCCCTGGCCATGGGTCCAGATGGGTTCTGTGTACCCCAAGGGGTAAGACAGGTGGAGGAACAGGTGGGAGGGGAAATAAATTTGATTTGGATGGGTGGCTTCAGACGTGTCATGGGACACGCTGGCTGGCGTCTTAGTGTCTGGGGCTGGCTGCAGAGATTCGGGGTTACTTCCGGGAGGAGAGCTGTTTTCTAGAGTTATTTGTATGTAAGACCTTCCCCGAAATGAATCTCCCTTTCTCCCACCCAGTAAGATTCCGCTGGGATTTGTGCACATGCGCATGCCCTCACACACTCATCCACACACACCACGCGGTCCCCTCACGTGTCCACACTCACACACGTGTACACAGTCACACCTACACCCACACGCGTGTGCACCTTCACACACTTATCCACACACACTTGTATATAACCACACACTCACATACGTACCCACACCCACGTGTACATCTTTACACACTCCTATCGGACACACTCACACACTGGAACACATTTACACACACATTACGTATCCCTTCGACACACATCCATAAACACATTCACAGGCCCCTTCCACGCACATGCACACTCCCTCCATACACACTCACGCACCTGTACATATTTGCACACTGACATACACATACCCTCACTACCCTCACATGCTTGTGCGTGCACACACTCCCCTCATATACATATCCACACACTAGTACACACACACACACATTGTGTACACCCTCAGCCACCCACACACTCATGCAACCCACTCACACACTCCCCTCATCCACACACACTCACTCCCGCTCACACACCCGTGCACACTCATACACTCATTTAAACACACAGCCTCACACACACGTGTCCCCTCTCTCATCTCCCTCCTGCTCAGAAACTGCTCCTTTTGCACAGCCAGCCCTTTACAGCCTCCTCAGAGAGTGGCCACCATCTGGGGACTGGGCGTCCTGGGCAGGGGAGCGGCTCCACTGTCAGGTGGCCCCCACCTGGGCTGGCTCCCCAGCTCTAGTCGCCATTGACCTCGTGGGTGCTGGCTGGGGCCGGCCAGCTGGAGCAGAGCCTCTCCAGGATGTGCAGCCCTTCGGTCCTCAGTCCCAGGCCTCTGGGAAACCAGGGTGTCCTTGCAGTGGGACGAAGCATTAGAACTCGAAGAATTCATAGAGAGCCTCTCATCTGGCTCATTTACAGAGGCCTGCCCTGCCCAGGGTCACCCTGCCAGGTGGTGGCAGGTTAGGAGCTAGAACACCAGCATCTGGGTCAGGGGGTGGTGCTCAGTGCCCAGGCTGACACGTTTGATCACAGTGGGATCAGAGGTGGGCCTGAGCTGAAGCCTGGGCACAGGGCCTACCAACAGCGGTGAGGCCAGATGTTGGGCGGGGGGGGGGGGGGGGGGGGGGGGAGGAGCCTCTTTTGGTCCTGTCCTGAGAAGCTGCCGTCCTTGGGGCGGGGCCTGGCTGGTGCCTGGGAGTGGGTAGTGAGGGCATGCGGCATGCAGCCCCCGGCACCCACCCAACCAGCCCAGAACCCTGAGGCGGACCGGGAGGCCAAACGTGCTTGTCTTTGCTGATATCACCCTCCTTCTGTCCCTGAACAGCCTAGTTTCCCTTTAAAAATGGCTATTTATGGAGCTCTTATTTAAGAGTTATCTAAAACCTTCTCAAACCTGACTTTTGCCCCTGCCTCTCCCAGCTCTTGGGGGAAATGAGGACTATATATAAATTGCATCCTACCGCATAGAGTTGGGCATCCTTTGATCTGCCTTGAATTCCCCAGCATTTGAGATCTATTTGAAATACTGGGCTCAGTGAACAGGGGCTACCGCCTCCCTTCCCAGGGCGTGTGTGGCCTTCACCCCATAGAGCAGGACACCACCTCTGGCCTGGGCCTCTGCTTCAGACCCCCCAGGCCTTTGGAGGAAGCAGGTGTCCCCTCTGAGCCAGTCTCCTGACACCCCACCCGAGTGTCGCCACTCGGGCTGGCCTGGCCTGGGAATTAGCTCTGTCTGGCTTGCTCCCGTGGGCTTTCTCTCTTTGGTGCATGCTATCTTTATTATCAGCATGTGCCTTTACTTCTCCTGTTATAAAATCATGTAACAAGACATTTGGAAAATATCATTCCTGACTCCATTCACCCAACAAGACCATGTTAACCTGTCCATGTATTTCCTTCTAGATTTTCTCCTTAGGCAGATGAGGTCTTGGTTAGTTTGTTGATTTTGTTGATGTTGTTGTTGTTGTTTGTTTTTGTTTTGAATTTGAAGGTTAATCTCTAATGCAGAGGCTGTTTCCAGACCCATGGCTCCAGCAGTGGCTTGCATGGGAAAAAAAATGAATCACAGCTGCTATTCATAGCTGGATTTTAAAAATTAAGGGCAGGGAAGCACTTGCTGGGCCTGGGCTCGATGTCTTGAGGCATGTCAGGGAACTCCTGCTTGGAAGGAGCATATATTCTAGGTAAGGTGACAAGATCCACTCAGGTAAAAAGTTGGGTGATATCACAGGCATTATGTCATCACAAATGTCATGCTGCTTCGGGGAACCTTGTCTTTTGAGAAACACAGAGATTGATCGTGCCTTCAACAATCCAGGGGGGCAAAGATCCGGTGAGGGAGTCAGAGAAGGCTTCCTGGGGGAGGTGGGATGGTGGCTGAACACTGAAGTCTTGGAAGATGGACGTCGGAGAAGGGGGCTGCATTTCAGTTTGGCGGGGGTGGGGGGGGGTGGATACCCTGGGGGGATATTTGGAGACAGGAAAGCTCCAATATGTATGGAGGCCTGGAAGTGGCTCAGTGAGTGGGAGCGGTGAGCTGGATTCGGGCGTGATGGGTGGCACCTGTCCTGGGCTGAGCAGGGAACCATGAAGGTAGCCGAACGAGGTGCTGTGATGGAGGCTGCTGATTCAGGGAAAGGTGAGTGGGAGGAATCTCAGGTCTGCTTCAAGGAATAGTAAAGAGGCCAGGAGGGAAATCTGCCAAGTCCTACCTCCTCTCTGCCCGGCCAGAGCTGGTCTCGGGCTGATCTGACTGGCATCAGCTTGGCCCACGGCATCTATAATGACAGCCTGGAGGCAGGAGAGGGTCTCTAGAGGTGAAACACTCAGCACGGAGAACCTGATTTCCGAGATTCAAATTCCACGTCTATCGCATCAAAACCCACCGGCCAAGACCAGTGGGAACACACCTGTATCCCAACCCAGTCAGGGGTATTAGCCCGCGGCAGCAAGTGAGGGCACGCATCCTGGGCAACTGCGGGGCACCTCCAAACAGGGCACTAAAGAAGGGGCGCACCCTCCTCGTTGGAATGAGCACTCCGTGTGGTATGGAAACCAATCTGACAGTAAATTATATCAAAAAAAAAGAAGGGGTGCACCCAGAGTTTGGGGGCTGGAAAGAATCCCAGCACGGTCTTGATGAGAGTCGGTAAACTAGTGGGTTGCTGAACAGTCAGAAGTCACATCTTTAGAACACGCAAGCCTGCTCGGATTTGCCGTCAGATCAGTTTGTCTGTGGGCTTCTCTTGGAACAGATGGGTGTGGATGAGCTGGTGTCAAAGCATTTGAGCTTAGCTAGTCTGCGCTGTGCCGTTTTTCTGTTTTATGAATCATCACACGGGCCTCTTTGCAATTGGTGGTTTCTGTTTCAAGTCGCAGTTCCCTAGACACTGCCTATCTGCCCGCAGGGCCACGTCCTCCCTCATGTTTGCCCTTGGGCTAGTTACTTGCCCCCACTGTGCCTTGGTTTTCTCACTGGGCAAGTGGGAATAATAGCGGCAGCCACACCGTGGAATCCTGAGGATGACACGAGTTAATATGTTAGAAGCATCTAACCGTGCCTGGCACACACTGGGTGCAATATACACGCCGGCCATCATTATCACTACAAACCTTCAAGATCGAGAAAAAAGAACATAGATATCCTTACTGCCCCTAAACAAAGGATGGTCCGCAAATTTGTTTTCCACTTAAGGGGGGAAAAAAGAGGTACCGTGATCTGAGATACCCTGACCACAACAAGACAGTGTGGAAGCCACCATAATCTAGAACAAGCAAGTCCTGTTTGACTGGTGTGATCTTCTGAGCAGTGAAGGAAGGGGATGGAAGGAGGCTTTGAGGTTTGGGGCACATCTATGTATGTGCAAGTGAAGGGGGGTGACACACACTTCCTTACTGTAGCCAAGGACAGTGCAGGAGGAAAGGCATTAAAGCAGTGACACTGAGGTTTGATTTCGATAGGGAAAGAATTGTCTGGCTCTGTGTTGTTATGTACTGGGTGGGGAGGCTAAGGGGCCGCGGGGTGGTGGCAGGGTGGTGGCTTTCTGCCACTCATTGTCCTCTCCTGGTCTTAACCTCCCCATTTACGAGACGAAGGATCCGGAGGCCTTTCAGACTCCTTGCTTTCTTCACTTCAAGGCGTCCTGGAGATCATGGTCATTCTTCCTCATGACAGCACAGTGTTCTCTGAATACACGTTCCCTATCCACGGACACCTGGTTGTTCACAGTCTCACAAGCTACTGTGCACATTTTGTACATGTATCTCTCTGGACTTGTACACGCTGAGCTGTAGGGTGCCGAGCGAAGCGGCCATTGCCAGGGGTTGTGCGTTTGTGATTTTCATGTCCATTTCCAGATGTCTCTCCACAGTGGCTGCACCAGTTATAATCCTACTGCTAAGTCGTGGGCCCTGCTACCTTACTCACGTGGTGGGGCGGTGGGTGGGATTCCTTGACGAGCCCTCCAATCTACCTGCCACCTGCCACCTCTAAGGCTACGTGACATTAGAGTCTTGCTGTGCTGCTGCTCCCATTTCTTAAGGTACCGAATGCTTAGCTGGGCTGGGCTTCTTATCAGGCTCCGTTCCTGGGATGCTTCCCACCCCAATTTCAGAAAGGAGAGAGAGAGAGATAGCGAGAATGAGAGAGTCTCTGGTGTTCAGTGTCTTACCAGTGATATGCCAGCAACTGACATCATTCCAACATCCGTGAACACATGCCTTGCCTCCCACGGTCAGGGTGGAGGAGGAGGAAAAGGAGAATAGCCAGCTGTGTGTGTCACTGGGAAGGTCAGAGCCCCTCAGGCCGTGAGACTGAAGGGCAAACTCACTGTCCAGGCCTTCGGTGAAGGATCCTCATCCTTAGCTTAACGAGGCTCTGATACTTATGGTAATTTCACCCCAGGAAGATGCTGGTAGGGCCTAGATCTTGGTGGTGACCTGGAGCCATGCCCAGAAACACTCAAAGCTGTCACCAATAACCCTCCAAGGGCTTAGCTAAGGGGGAGGGCCTCTCTGACACACAAATGGAAATCCGTCACAAAGGAAGTGTAAAATGACCAAGGAAAGGAAATGCCTCTTGTCCCTTCCACTCTTGTCATGGGCATAGCACACGGTGAGCCCACTTTTATGCATCGTTTCCTCAGTTGTCCAGGCTGATGAAAGTGGTCAGCAAGGAGTCCCTGGATCCTGCAACATGGGCTTGTGTAATGTTTACAGGGCCCTTCTCTCTCTCTCTCTCTCTCTCTCTCTCTCTCTCTCTCTCTCTCACACACACACACGTATTCTTTAATCAGACATCTCCTGGGCACCACTGTAAGCCAGATGCTGGCTGTGCATGGGTGGCAGATGACCAAATCCCTGCCTCCCCCCAGGGGAAACTGCTCAGACAAGACCTCTTGTGACAGAGCACAGGATAGAAGGTGACAAGTGTCATAGACAAGATGGGCAAGTCGTGCCCTACAGATCCCCCCTTCTCTCTCAGTGACAGCTCTCTTAGTTTCCATTTCCTGGGCATCCAATGATTTCAAGGGAGAGAAGCAAAGTACATAGGAGAGGACGGCTCCACAGGCAGGTGGAGTGAGGCTTGCAGGCGACAGTTTCAGGTCTAGCGTTTGCTGGTTAACAGGGTCACTGGCAAGCTGCTTCAGGTGGGGCCAGTTTGCCGAAAGATGAAACTATAGCGGCGTTGGCTGGAGAAGGAAAAGAGACAAGATTTCCTAGGGGCCTGTGCACTTGGCCTTTGTTGGTGACGTAATGCCATATGGCTATCATTAATAGGACCCGTGCTTCTGGATCAGTAGATCGTTTCTCACACTTGCAGTTGTGAGGAAGTTTACTACTGACCATTTCAACATACATTTGTGAAGTACCTACTGAGTGCCAGCAGTGAGCCGGACAACGGAGGTCCTGCCTCATGGAGTTGACACTCTATATGTGTCCTCAACTGTGATAAGCCACCCACCCCAGAGAGGCTCACTTGGATCTTAGTGGGGGAGTCTTGAAAAGGTCTTCACTTTCTGAAGGGCTGAGCCTATACTGGTGGAAACTCAGGCATGAGTCCTATATTTGGGCTGTTCACCCAGTGTGAATAAGACGGGGTGTGTTCAAGAAGGAAATCCTGGGGAGCCTTGGTGGCTCGGTCGGTTGAGCGTTCGACTTCGGCTCGGGTCATGATCTCGCGGTTTGTGGCTTCGAGCCCCGTGTCGGGCTCTGTGCTGACGGCTCGGAGCCTGGAGCCTGCCTCGGATCCTGTGTCTCCTTCTCTCTCTGCCCCTCCCCCACTCATGCGCTGTCTCTCTCTGTCTCCCAAAAATAAATAAATGTAAACAAAAAAATTAAAAAAAAAAAGAATGAAATCTTGACGGTTTGTGACAACACGGATAGACCTTGGGATTTTTTTTTTTAGATTTTTTTTTTTAAGTTTATTTATTTATTTCGAGAGAGAGTAAGCGTGAATGAGGGTGCAACAGAGAGAGAATCACAACCAGGCTCCGTGCACTGTCAGCATGGAGCCCTATGTGGGGCTCCATCTCACAAACCGAGGTCATGACCTGAGCTGCAATCAAGAGTGTGCAGCTTAACCAACTGAGCCACTCAGGCACCCCAGACCTTGAGGTGCCTTCAGACTTCACTATGCTAAGTGAAATAAGTCAGACAGAGAAAGACAAATACCATATTATTTCACTTAGAGGTGGAATCTGAAAAGCCAAACAGCACAACGAGAAAGAAGCAGACTTATAAACACAGAGAACAACTGGGGGCGGCAGAGGGGCGGAGGGGCCTGAGGCGTTGGGTGAAATACACGAAGGGGTTGAAGAGGTACAAACTTACTGTTAAAAAGTCAGTAAGTCACAGGGATGAAAAGTACAGCACAGGGAATGCAGGTAACGATATTTCAATGACTTTGCATGGTGACAGATGGCAGTTACCCTTAACGTGGCCATCATTTCATAATGTGTACGTTGTGCACCTGAAACTAATAAGAATATCGCATGTGACATATACTTTAATTACAAGGGGAGTCGTTCGGGGAAACCAGATACAGCCAAGTAGCCGGACGTGCCTAAGTTATGGCCTGGGGCTGAGCCACGTGCGTTTGTGATCTTCACATCCCCTTGGTCCCTTTCTCCTGGACTCTTGGAGGCCCACTGGGAGGAGGAGGGACCGGAGGGAACCATGGCATCTGGCCCCCTGGAGTGGCATCAAAGATGCCAAGCTCCCTGGGCTAAAAGCCTCTTGTCAGCAGAGTAATTGGATCTGACTTGCAGCAGGCAGGGAGCAGAGGTATTCAAGTCAGCCGTGCTATTTTTAAACGCCCTCTCTTCCCCGAGTGCAGATCTCAAGCTCAGCGGGAGAGAATGGCTCATCTCGGAGACTCGGGAATCAAAGAACAACTTCCCCCACCCCAAGTTTAACCAAAGTTTAAGTCTCCCCACCCTCGTCCTTCAAAATCACATCGACTGGGCAGCCGCCTGTGAATCCGGCCATGACCACCACATGTCCCGGATTGGGGAAGTGTGGACTCCACGGGCCGTGGGGTAGAAGGGATGCATCCCGGTTATTGGGCCGGCTGCCCAGCTGGCCGGAGGCAGCCCAGCAGCCCTGGTCTCTTGGTTGCCTGGCGGCCCCAGAGGCTCACCACTAGGCCAGCAGGCAAACATGTCCCTGCCTGTCTGCCATCTGCCACTGTCTTTGACTCTTGGTAGCAGCTCACAGCTGCCTGTCGGGCTTTGAAGACAGCGGGAGTCAGAGCAGAGAGCAGGCACCCACCTGTCCAGCGTCCCTCTGGGAGCTGAGCCGCATACTGCGTGCTGCCCTGGGTGGGGAGAGGGCTCCAGGGAGGCCAGCCTCTCTGAGTGGCACCACGGCGGAGGCACCCTCGTTTGTCTGGTTCTTTCCACTTGCGCACTTCCCCCCCCCCCTCCCCGCTCCCCAGCCCCCAGCAGCTTCAGCCATGGGCTGGCAGTGAAATGCTCCCCTTGCAGGGGATGCAGGGAAGACAGGAAGGGCCTTGCTGGTGGTCCTGACGACCCCTCACTCTCGGAGAAGGACAAGGCCACCTTAGGCAGGAGCTGTGGCGGATATGGAGTTGCCGTTACCAGCCATCATGGGGTGAATGCCTTCCATGCTCTACATATCACACCTGTGGGCCAAGTATCACTGTGCCCTGTTACAGGTGAGGACACAGAGGCCCAAAGGGGAGCCCCCCGGCCAAGGTCACTGGAAGATCCTTCGTCTCTCCCTGACAAGGATCCTCAACCCACCGCTCTCAACCTTGCCAGAATTCCTGATGTTCAGGAATTAGTGAGGCTTCAGCTTCAAACAGCACAGCTCTCTGAGAAGGTGGAGGTGTTCCAGACACCTTCCTGCCTTTGCTGAGGGCGGGGGGGGGGGGGCGGTGGGTGGGAACTGTGGCCGTGCTCTGTGGCACTCTGTAAAGGCTTGTGGCTTTGGGTGTCAGGTCTTGAACTCAGTTTTCAAAATTGTTTGGTTCAAACACTGCAAGCCGGGAATCCTGCCAGGACCTCTTCTGTCTAGAGTGGAATTAGAATAAGGTGGGTTGCCTCGACCCTTTCCAAGGGCACCGATTCTCAAGTTCACACCCAAAGCAGCACCTTTGATAAAGCAGCCTCACTCAAGCCCAGCCTTCTCTAGAAGCAGACCATGTGGTGATATCCAAGGGGCCCTGGGAGGACCCTCTCCACCCCAAAGTATGTCTGTTGCAGCCTGTCCCATGGGGTCTGAACTCACACCACTGTAAGGGCTTCCATTGGCTTTCTAGAGCAGTTCTGAGTTGTAGGTGCCACGTGGGGTCGGAGGGCCCCCCTGGCTGTGGAACTGAACCCCAATACACCTTGTGTTCACTCTGGGGTAATGTGATGGGCCGTTGTCGACTTTCTTAGTGCCTCAGTTTGCTTATCTTTAAATTGGGGAGAGGGGGAAAGCTGAAACTGGGGGAGATGGGGGAGACAGTGTGGGGCACCCTGGGAGCCTGGGGTGAGAAAGTGAATAGAAAGGGGGGCAGAAACAGTGCTGAAGACCAACCGACTTGCCCATTTTGCCGTGCTTAACATTTATTATTTTTAAATTTTTTTTTTTTTCAACTTTTTTTTATTTATTTTTGGGACAGAGAGAGACAGAGCATGAACCGGGGAGGGGCAGAGAGAGAGGGAGACACAGAATCGGAAACAGGCTCCAGGCTCCGAGCCATCAGCCCAGAGCCTGACGCGGGGCTCGAACTCACGGACCGCGAGATCGTGACCTGGCTGAAGTCGGACACTTAACCGACTGCGCCACCCAGGTGCCCCAACATTTATTATTTTTAAAAGCTACTTTGTGTATTTTAAAAACCACACAGTGTAGGGTACAAAGCCACATGGTAGAGAGGGTGTATATAGACCGAGAAAACCACATCCCCTTCCCTCCCCTGCCATCAGCCACCCGTGCTCTCTCCTCATGGGAACCACTGCCGTCAGAGCTCGTGTCATCTTCCAGAAATCATCTGCTGCGTGTACACTATAACCTAGTGGCAGACTTGACTTGAAGTTACTGCGGGACCCTCAGGCTCCCCTAAACGTCTGTTGTAACGCCCTTCCTACCCAGGCCTCCCTGCTGTGAGCCGTTGTATACTTTTCAAAGCACTTGACCCCAGCACATCTCCTCTGAACCCGTGACCATCCTGGATGAACAGACGGCAATATCCTTGTGCCGTTTTGTAGGTTGGGAAGCTGGAATTCAGAGAGGCCAGGCTGCTTGCCTAAGGCCACACTGAGAGTGAGGGAGTGAGACTGGACTTCAGTGAAACTCTCCTGAGTCCCAGGGCAGATGTACCCCACTGCTTCCTAGAGGGACAGTCTACTCCCCCTTCTCCTGTCCGGTGTGATTGACCTGACAAAGCAGGACTATGTGAAGCCACTGCCAACAAGTAGGCCTAATTCCATCAGGCCACGGAGCAGGCGATGGATGCAAGGGCACAGCTGCCCCCATGTGTGCACGCACGCACACACACGCGCATGCGCACGCTGCCCCCCTCCCCCCGACACCCCTCAGATTCCAGAAGGGCAAATGCAGCATGTGGAATCCCTTGCTCCTCTTGGCTTCTCTTGCCTTAGTGGAGAGGGAAGGGTGCAATGGTAACTGGGAAGGGTCATGTGAGAGGCCATATTAGGTTCTTCGGGGCTCACTTTGCACCCGGTAAACATCTTTACTCTGTGCAGTCATAGTATTGCAGATGGGGAGCACTGCAGATGGGGAACGTGCACAGAATTGCAGATGGGGAGCACCCCATATGCATATGGGGAGCACTGCAGATGGGGAACGTTCACAGAATTGCAGATGGGGAGCACTACAGATGGGGAGCCTGCACCAGGGCTGCATGAGAGTATGTGTGGCATCAGGAATTGATTTAAGCACCTCGGAAGAACCTGGTAAGATGGGTCTTTATTCTTGGCTCATGGACACCCTGAGCTTCAGGTGACAGCTAGAGCCCAGGAGATGGGGGCAGGGACAGTTTCAGGGCCTGGGAGAGCCTGCGTCTCTTCAGAGTGTCCCCTTCCCTGGGCCTGGAAGACTGGCCAGAGTTTAACTGACATCAGCTAAATGCCCACGTGAGACCTGAGATGGTAACCTTACCAGTGAATTGCTTATGGAGCCCCCCGCCTCAGTGTTCTTGGCCCCATATTTTGATGGTGCAGACAATGAAAGAAAGACAGGCTTGGAATGAGAAAACTAGGCTCCACATTTCCAGCCCTGGGCCAAAGGATGTTGGTAAGTCTTTCTAACCCTTTGAGCCTCAGTTTCTTCATCTCTAAAATGGAAGTCATGTCTACAATGCACTGTGCTGGATGGTTGTGGGGCTGAATTTGGGAAAGGCTTTGTGGGAGGTGACATGGTGCACTGAGATTACTGTCAGCATCACAGAGGTACCGAAGCGGAGTTCCTGAGGGATTCAGAGCACCTGGGGTGGAGGAAAGACAAGCAGGGAGGCAGAAAACAGTGCCTAAGGCACTGGAAATGGGCACCAACCTTGGATGGAAGAGTCAGGACGCCCAGTGCTGCACCAGCTGTCTACCCAGGGTTGGGAACTGTCCTCAGCCTTTTGACTTTGCTGTTGGCATTTTCCCTGCTAATTAGCATGTCATGGGGGTGGAGAGCAGGAAAAACACAAAACAATTGATTTGTCTCTTTGCCAGCACATCTGGGAAAAGGCTGGGTGTGGGAGGTCAAAAAGCAGGCTAAAAATCAGTGCTTCACATTCTCAAGGAAGCTCACGGCTCTGCAGGTTTCAGTTCTCCACTGCCATTGCCGGTGAAAGCACTATGAAATCAAGGTTCAACTGCAGACCCTCGGGGTAGAGAGAAGAGGCATTGAAAGCCCTTTTGGCTTTGTCAGGGGAAGGGTGATTCAGGGACCTGGCTGGTGCTTAGGGACCAATTAATAAGTCATCCATGCATGCACGCATGCATGCATCCATCCATCTATCCACCCATCCAGTAAGTGTTCAGTGTGCACCTAGATTCCATCTAGCCCCCTCTGAGGTGCTCTGGAAGAGATGAGGGAAGGGGAGGCTTTTGCTCTCTAAACATCCAGACTCATATTCAAAACAGAGCATAACTCAAAACTGGGTCCCCGCATCAATAAATCAATTATACCAGCTAGCTTTTCCTATACAACAACCACTCTAAAGCTTGGCTTTAAAACAGCAACCATTGGGCACCTGGGTGGCTCAGTCAGTTGAGTGGCTGACTCTCGATTTCGGTTCAGGTCATGATCCCAGGGTTGTGGGATTGAGCCCCACATTGGGCTCCACGCTGAGCATGGAACCTGCTTAAGATTTTCTCTCTCCCTTCCTCTGCCCCTCTCCCCCACTCATGTTCTTGCTCTCTCTCTCAAATAAAATAAAAAATAAAAAAATAAAACAACAACCATTTATTCAGCTCACAAGTCAGTGAGTTGATAATTTGGGTTGAGCTCAGCCAGGACCTTTGGTCTTATCTGGGCTCAGTCATACATCCACAGTGAGCTGGGACTGACTGGGGCAGGAGGACCTCCACTAGGAGAGTTTTCCCCAGCTTCGCAGGTCTCTCACTCTCCAGTGGGACAGCCTAAGCTTGTTTATAAGGGAGAAGCAGGAGTCCAAGAAAGTGCGAACAGGCAAGGTCTCTTAAAACCCCGGCTAAGAACTGGCATGATGTCACTTTCACTACATTCTAGTGGCCAAAGTCGGTCACACGGCCAACCCCAGATTCAAGGGGTGGAGAAATGGATTCTGCCTCTTGACGGGGCGGGCACAAATCGCCTTGCAAAAATCGTGTCTATCCAGAGCGGAGGAATTGGGGCCACTGTTTTGAACTGTCAACCACACAATCTTTGTTGCTCACAGAGGCTCTGGAGTCAGCCTTGTGCTCTGTCTCACCTTCCACATCCAATCTATTAGCAAATCTGGTTACCTCCACCCTTGACATATATTTTCCCTTCCTCCCTCTGCCCCATCCCCTCCAGTGTCCAAGAAACAATCACCTCTTTCTTGGTACCTGCTTCTTCCCTTTTATCCGTATAGCCTATTCTCAACATGGCAGCCGGAGCAAGCCAACGCATATTACTTTCTGCTCAGACACCCCTTTGGCTCCTAATCTCACTTGGGGTGAAAACCAACATCCTATAATGGCCAATGGGGGCCTGCACAATGTGTTCCCTGAACTCCCAATATCTATCTCACCTAAACTCCTACCACTGTCCCCTACCTCACTCTGCCTCACCCACACTGGCCTCCAGATGGTCCTCACCATGCCAGGCTTCTCTCACCACAGGGCCTTTGCAATGCAGACCCGTCTGCGTGGAAAGCTCTTCTCCTGGATATCTTCACCCCCAATCCTTGGCCTCCTTCAGCTCTTTACAAAAACCTCGCCCTCTCACTGAAGGCCCTCCTGGCCATCTTATCTAAAATTGACACATTCTCCCCACCCCTCCTCCTTCCCTGCTTCAGTTTTCTCTACAGCTCTTGGCAACATCATCAATGAATGATATATTTTCTTATATAGCCCCTTAGGGTCTAGACCAACATTGCCCAATAGAAATATAATGTAGGACACATATATCACTTAATTTTTTTCTAGCAGCCACATTAAAAAAGTAAAATGAAAGAGGTGAGATTTGTTTTAACAATATATATTATTTAATCCAATATATCCAACATCAGTCATTTCAATGTATACTTCATTTGAAAGTTAGCTTTTGGTTTTTACTAAGTCTTGGAGGTCTGGTGCACATTTCACACTGGCAGCTTATACCAATTCAGACTAGCCACATTTCACAAGCTGACAGTCACATGTGGTGACCACACTGCTGTCATACAGAACGAGACCACAGTCCCATGAGGGCAAGGGTTTTTGACTGTTTTGCTCAGGGCTGCATCCCTAGCATCTAGAACTGTGCCTCGCCCGTAATAGGCACGCCGTAAATATTTGGTGAATGAGTAAGTCGGGTTTGGAATCAGATACAAGTGTGTGGCCAGATAGTTTCAGACCCAGCGAAGAAGTACTGTCTGGCTGTTCTCATCCTCAGGGCGGCCAGGCAGAGAGCTGCAAAGGCCATGAAGGTAGTCTTTCTCTCTGAGCCCTGCAGCTCATTCTGTACCTCCCCGGCTTTCCATTCTCTGTGGACGACAGAAAGCCCTGCATGGCCTTCCGCATTAAGGACTTAAAGTGTCGCCCTCTTGGGGACATTTGCATCTTAAAAGCAGGAGTGTGAGAGAGCAATGCTTAACCCAAGGCAGTGCCTCTCTCCTGGGAATTTTTGGCTCCAGTGTCTTTGCTGGGCTATGAATCTCTTCCTTGTCTCCGCGTTCACCCCAGGAGTAGGGCCAGCTGTGGTGGCTCTGCGGGCAGGGAGCCCCGGTGCGGGGTGCCCTGGCCGCGCTCCCCTGCCTGACATCTCATCGTAGACCATGCTTGGGGCTTGGTGGGGAGAGAGGGGACCTGGGAGGAGTGGGTGTTCCCTGCGGCCAACCCCGGCCCCTCCCCGAGAGGGGTGAGAGGTGTTTGTCCTCCGTGAGGCACCTTCCGCAGTGATGTCTCATGGTGTCCACCCTGCCAGGTGGCCAGAGGCACTACTCGCTCATTTTGCAGACAGAAAGCTGCAGCCCAGAGCTGGGAAGTGAGGTGGCTCAGCCGGTCTCCTGAGGGCTTGTGTGGGGCCCTCCTCCGGGCGGGTGGAGTCCAGGGGCCGCTGGGCTCTTAGGGCAGCTGGGGTGACCCGGTCAGAGGGACACTGGCCTGAAATGAGTATGCAGGATACCACGTGGTGAGCTGGGTGCCCGGTGGCACGGCTGGCCCCGGCCTGCCTGGGGAGGCAGGTGCTGTCACAGGCCAAGCCAGTGGCAGCCAAGGGACTGACAGAGTCACTGGAGGTGACTTGAGATGCGCCTTGGTCGCCCATCAAGCAGCTGGGATCTGCGGGTTGTGAGACCCCCATAGCTCTGCTCTTCCCAAGTCCTCTCCCTCTTCCTTCTGCCCCTTCTGTCTTCTCATCTCCTTTCTGTTCTCCCAGCCTTCCCTCTCTCTTGTCCCCCTTTGTGCTTCCTCAAGCATTTCAACCAAGGTCTTCCCTCCCTCCCTCCTGTCTCTGTCTCTCTCTCTGTCTCTGTCTCTGTCCCTCTCACACCTCACAGCCCAGGGAGCCGGCCTGAGGTCCCCATGAGCAGTAATGGACGGGGATCTAATTTCAGTGCCCCTGGCTCCCTCTGAAAGCAAACGGATGCCCACCCACGCATGTGGTTTGATTTCGGGGGCACGGGGAGGCCAAGGACTCCCCCAGCGGGCGGACCCACAGGCTTCCCCCTGAAACCCCACCATTAGCTCTTCGCAGCGTGATCCCGCCCAAACGTAGCCGCTTCGGAGAAAGGCCTCCGTCTAAGCTCTTCTACACTCTTCTCAGGAGGAACGCGCAGGAGAACCAGTGGTCAGAGCAGACGGAGTCGTCCGGGTGGGAAACGGGAGGCAGAGGCACGGTGCTCCCCGTGGCCCTGGCCCGGATGTTCATAGGGCCGGGCCTCTGTGCCAGAGGCACGTATGTCCTGCACACCTGGGTAGGAAAAGTCCATGGAAGCAGCTGGCTGAACTTGGTCTGCCTGATGGGCACCAGGCGGTGCTAATGTGACCAGGTCCCGGGAGCGGCCTGGCACTTCTCGAAAGTTGTTGGGGTTTGGTTTCTGTTTTTTAAAAATGTACTGGAGCATTAAGGCCATGAGGAGAGTGTCTGAACTCATGACCTGGGATTCGCTGCGCGCAGTTTATGGAAGCTAACCAATGCCACCAACAGTGTGGACCCCTCCTCCCACGGCCAGGAGCGGCAGGTGTTCTGTTCTGGGTCTGAAACGACTTCTTCTTCTGAGGTATTTGCTTGTGATTCATGGTGACCGCCTCACATGCTGGGCCACCCCAGTCCTGGTACTTGCATCTGGGCCCTGGGATTCATGGAAAGAATCCTCAGTCTTTCTGTGGTGCTCACCGGGTTAGTCCTCCTGCCCTACTCTTGAACTCCGTCAGCCCCTTTGCTGCCATGCAAGCCCGCGGGTGCTGACTCGCTGGGGGCAGCTGATTTGCACACTACCAAGGCTTTTAGCAAGATGCCCCTTCCTACATATTCAACTGTTCTTTTTCATTCACTCACTCATTCATTCTTTCATTCAGCAAGTTCTTCCTGGGTATTAGGATCTGTGCCAGGCACCAGGAACATAGGTAAATGAGATAGACCCAGGTTCTGCCCTCAGGTAGCGAGGTCTCCTGACCATAGACGCCCTCCACCAAAAGCCCTTTTATGAGTGCACTGGGAATGTTTGCCTGGTTTTTTCACATTTATTCATGTTTGTGAGACAGAGAGAGACAGAGCGCGAACAGGGATGGGGGGAGAGAGAGAGAGAGAGGGAGAGAGAGAGAGAGAGAGAGGATCTGAAAGAGGCTCCAGGCTCTGAGCTGTCAGCCCAGAACCCGACCCGGGGCTCGAACCCACGAACCACGAAATCATGACCTGAGCTGAAGTCGGACACTTAACCGACTGAGCCACCCGAGTACCCACTGGGAATATTTTTATAGCCATCTTTGGCACTGGATGGAGAAGAGGTATCTTCGGGGCTAGAGGACACCTGGAAGATTACCTTATCCCCGTAGGCATTTTCTTCTGCAGTAGCAGCCTGCTGCTAGCTGGCCACTCCCTCCTAGGCTCCAGGCTCCTACTCCTGGCCCAGTGGGCAACTAGAGCTAAACGCTTGCCCTTTGCTGCTTGTTGGAAGCATGCAGTTTAATTGCTTCCTGTCCAAGGGCAAGTTAGGCTTCCTTAGGATGGAAATTTCCCTCCCATCAGTGGTTTCAGAGCCAGAATTCAGTTCCTTGGAAGAAGCTGAGCTTTTCATTAGAGATCAAATATTGGCCCTGGGGAAGCGTTCACAAAGCTGCTGCTCTGGGCTCCAAAGGACCCCTCTGGGCATATCACTTCCTTTCCTGGCTCTGTTGGTAAGGGAACCAAACCACGGAGTGGGAGGAAAGGAGACCTCTGGCAGCCCAAGGGGCTGAGCCAGGGGATAGGCCTCTGGGGGTTGATCGGACTGGAGCAAAAGGGGTTAAGCCGATTTACCTGGAGGAGGTAAGGAGGAGGGAAGAGCAGCCAAGAAGCTGGGTTCTGGGCAGATGGCTCACATTCCCATTCTTTATCTCTGATTTTATCCAGTCTGTCATCAAGTACTCAGCTCAGGAAGTATATCCCAGACTCCTGGTCTTGGGATTCAAGATTCCCCACAACTTAGCCCTCCCTTCTCCTTCCCGTGTCCCCCCCACCCCCAAGTGTTCTGCATCTGAATGGATCGCAAAGGATGCATTTCTTGTCACGTGGATCTCAGATGTGAGAAGTCAGTGTGGGCCATCAGGAGGCTCAGCTGCCGCAGGAGATGGGATTCTTCTGATATCAGCAGAGGGAAGAGGAAGCCCCTGGAGGGCCAGGTGGAGTAGTACAGGGAGTCTGACTTGTGGCTCACTCCCTGTTCCCCGGGCTCCGGCCTCCAAGCTCGGGCCCCGAGTACCCAGGCTTGGTCTCTCCTCGCTGCTGTGCTCCATACACCCTTCCCTATCACCCAGGCCAGCCTTTCTGTGCCTTCCCACAACAGTTCGGCATCACTACGATCAAGCACTGGGAGGTGTTGCAGTGAGTGTGCATCATGTCCTGGTGGGCCTAGAAGGGGTCCTGGAGGTGCTCCAGGCCATCTCCAGCGTCCACACACCTCTGCTGGGCAGGTAGTAGGCCTCTGCGTGGGCATCCCCCATGATGAGGAGCTTTGGGGGACATAGTGACATTCTAAAAGACATCCTCCTTATGTTGACCCAAATCTACCAGAAAGAGCTTAATCTCTTTGCCTGCAGCTATTATCTGTCCCAGAGTCTCCTCTTCCTGGTTCACACTCAGATTCTTCAGCTACTCCTTGTACCGCACAACCCAAGTCCCCGGACCATCCTGCTCTCGTCCTGGTTTACCTACGTGATTGTTCTTATAAGGCTTCCGGCGTTGGTGCTCAGACCCAGGGGTTTCCACCATCCTTTTTATTAGCTAAACCCCGTGAAGTATAGGGCTGAAAGCCTTCTGCAGAGGATTTGTCAGGGCTCCGTAGATTTGCCCTGTTACAGAAGCATCCGACGGGCTGGCAACATTGAATAAGCCCTTGGCATTTTCTTAGGCCGGGGTGGGAGGCGGGGGTTCCTGGGGCCCCTGGCCAAAGTGGATTGGACTGTGCCTAAGCAACCTCAATCAGCATGGCTTTTCCTCAGCGGGACACCACTCTCCAGGGACAGTGGTAGCTGGTCCCTTGTCATTTCATGGTTACCTCCATAGGCAGGAACAGGCTTTCTCCTGGGGGCATCTGGGGAGACAGATGAGGGTGAGACAGCGGAGGTGGTTCCAGCAGGGTCGTGTGCGTCATTCTCATCCAGCGGCCCACCGGGACAGGTGGGTTCCTCTCTGGGGGTACCATGTATGGTCATGGAGGGACATGCGGGGGCCTGAGGGCTGGCAGGGGGACTGAAATGGCAGAGCTGAGGGAGAGCACACTCTCAAGGCCCAGAGCCTTAGCCCCCAGCTCGGCCGTCACTACCCGAGAGCCCTTGGACAGGCCACCCCGCATTTACCCCTTTGGGGTTTTCACCTGTCCACTCACTGAGGATCATTTAGCTTGAATAGTCAATGAAGAACCCGATTTCCTTACTAGCTAATAACGTAATCTTTAACTTTCTGAGATAATGAAGGTCTTTCTTTTCCTTTTTTCTTCCCTCTGTCTTCCCTCTCCTCCTCCTAGATTTTTCTTACCCTCTCTCCTCCATTCTCTCATTTCCCTCTCCGTCCCTCTTAGAAGATTCTAATCCCCTCCCCCCTTTATTTTTAATGTTTATTTATTTTATTTTGAGAGAGAGAGAGAGAGAGAGGGCAGGCGCACAAACAGGGGAGGGACTGAGGGAGAGAGAGAGAGAGAGAGAGAGAGAGAGAGAGAATCTTAAGCAGGCTCCATGCTGATCCCATGACCTGAGCCAAAATCAAGATTCAGCCACTCAACCAATTGAGCCACCCAGGCACCCTGCTAAGCCCCTCTTGAGAACAAAAGACATCTACTGCATCGTATTTGCTTCGAAACCACTCACTTCACAGCTTATTTTTGGAGATAAAATGTGCCCACAAATGAAATGCCAGTGTATGAGGCGAAGGCCGCAAGTGAAGCGGAGAGGGCACCTCATGTGGCTGGGAAGGCGCTGGAGGGCTCCAAGGGGGACTGGCATCCGCCCTAGAGTCCAGGCTTCACAGGACATATGACAGTCTGGTTAGACAGGGCAGTAGTGCGGGGGCAGAGAATGGCGGCCAAGGGCTGGAGGCAGGCCAGGCCCCTGGGGGTCTGGGAGAGGTGAGAGGGAAGGTCACACAGGGCAGTGAGGGGTGGGGGCAGGAGGGGAATTTGGGCGGGGAATAGAATGCTCAGGGGTAGGCTTTAGAATAATGTGGTAGCCATTCGGAAGGTGGGTTTCAAAGGTCAGTGCTGGTCTGCTCTGCTCCTCACTGCTTTTAGCCCACTTGAGATGCTGGACATCACACAGATGTCAATAGGGGCCAGGGCAGCAGAGCCGGGTCTGGGCTTCCAGCTGTGGGCCCCTGGGGGAGCACAGATGTCAGTTCACAAACATCTTCCAGGGCTTTCTACTTGGCTTCCCAGTGAGCGAAATGAGAGGCCTGGCAGGAAAATGTTCATGGCCCCAGGCAGCCCAGACCTTTTAGCAGGTGTGTAGGATCAGGTGTCATCATCGTGGGTCACAAGTCTAGGAAACTAAGGCCTGGAGAAGCCCAATGTCCTGGCCAGGTCCGACTGCTAAGGGGAGGTGCCCTGGCCTCTAGGACAGAGGCTTCCACTGGATCACTCTGCCTGGCTTTGAAAGCCTCTTTGGTAGCAGAGGCCTTCCTCACTGGCCTCTTGTGGACGGCAATCTGCTTTTCTTTTCTTCTCTTTTTTTTTACTTGATTTTTTCTTAACGTTTATTCATTTTTTGAGAGACAGAAACAGAGTGTGAGTGAAGGAGGGGCAGCGAGAGAGGGAGACACAGAATCCGCAGCAGGCTCCAGGCTCTGAGCTATCCACACAGAGCCCGATGCGGGGCTCGAACCCATGGACCACGAAACCACCACCTGAGCTGAAATCGGCTGCTTAATCGAGGACAAAGCCACCCGGACACCCCAGCAGTCTGCTTCTCAAAGGACTGGTTTTCTCTGCTGCTTGAGAGCCAGCTTCTCAGAAAGGAGTAAATGCTGCCTCCAGCCCTAGCTTCTAGGGAAAGGCTCAGCAGGGACAAGGTTTCCAGCTGCTCCTGTCCCCTTTCTCCCCAGCCATCCTTGGCCCCAGGGCAGGGAGTCTCCGTGGTGCCCCTTCCCTCCTGACTCTGCCGTGGGCCTGCCTAGCGTCCCTCCCCCTGCCGGTTCTGCCCCCAGCTTTGAGGGAGGGTGACGCTGGGTCAGTGAGCTGAGGGACAGCAGGAACCTGACACCCTGGGAACAGGCCTGGGGAGGATGGGACACGCCAGGCTGGCTTCCCTGGGGACCTGGAGGGTTTGGTTCCCACCCTCCTCTCCCAGGGTCCCGGATCCCCTGGGGGAGCAGGCGAGACTCCGCCAGCTGGTAGACTCTGTGCACCCACGAGCACAAGGGGACTATCACCAGGCTGCGGGCAGCAGCCCAGACTGCTGCTGGGGACAATGTCAGTTGTCCTACTGCACGTCTGTTCTTCCCCCTTGCCTCTTTGTCTGAAGGCTTGAAGGTGGTGCTCCTGGGCCCTGGAGTCTTGGGGATTAAAGCCCCTTTGCCTCCGGGTGACCATGCTGGTCAGGTTCGAATACAGCTAGAACCTTCCAACATCTCTGGGGGCTGCCTGCGCTGAAGAAGCCTCCGTCAGGCCTCAGGGCTCTGTGGTCTCAGTCACCATCCCTGGCATTCTGACATGTGGGCCTGGTTCCTCTGTGCTCCCACCTAGGCCCAGCCCTGAGGCTCCCCCAACCCCCTTGGTTCTGTCCCCAGGCCAGAAACCGCAGACAGGCCCGGTGTGTCCTCTGGGTGTCCTGGCCCCATTTCTGTACCACCTTCCTCCTTGGTAGGTCCCCTCACTGCCACCTCTGCTTTATTTATCAAGCCTCCTAGTTCCCTGGGCTCTGGGCCCTCCTTCCCATTGAGGATTTGCTTTCAGGAAAGACCTCGGTTCAAGTCTCTGCTCTGTTTTTTACCAGACGAGTGTCCATGAGCCTTTCAGAGACCCGGGACCTCTGTCACCGTTGCCTCCACTCACCTCACCCACCATCCTTAGCCCCACAGTCCTCTGCTTCTCCTTACCTTTCCCTCTGCTGTGGGGTTGTATGGTTTCTTCTGTCCCCTGGTCCACCCACTCTCCAGCTGCCAGCCTGTTCAGGCTCCCTGCCCACGAGGCACAAATCAGTCACCAGTCCCCAGGCTTGTGTGGAGTACCTGTTGTGTCCCGTGTGCCAGGTGGGCATCAGGAGACCCCCGCACCACGTGCCTCCCCTGCCCCAGCTGTGAGGGGCCAGCCCGGGGCCTCCCTCCCCAGCTCTGCCCTACCTTGTGCATGTGCCAAGCCCCCCGCTTGAAGATATGGCTCCCTGCCAGCTCTCGGAGGGGGTGGGGTGGAGGGTTGCTATGAACACTGATTTTCTGAATTCAGAGATGCACATGTTTCTCTTCCATTTCCCAAACTAATTTGTGTCTTATACTTGATGTGTTTCTTTAGTGGGGTGCTTTGTTTCGGGGAGCTCCTTCGTTCTCCTCACTCCCTAAAAATGTTATTTAGCTCATGGCGGATCTTGCAATTGATGGCATATCAGCCCCGAGGAAGTATGATAAATGGATAGTGTAATCAGGGACATCTGGAGATTATGTTTTAACCCAAGGGAGTGGCTCTAATGGGAAAAATTGTGGGTTGTCTATTGATGGGGCCATTTGGGGATGTAAGAGCTGTTCAGACGTCATTGATCATTGGCTTGTCATGGGCCCAGATATTCTACCCTGAGAACTTCACTCCTCTGGTCTTCGAGGCCAGATAGGATCGCTATTACGTGCTACTTTCACAGACCCTACATGACATAGGCTTGAGGAGAGCCGGGGGTCCCTGAATGGCTGTCTCCTGGCTTCAATTCCCTCCTGAGCAGGGGTGTTGAGACTAAGACACCGGGGCATGGAGGCAATGGGGAGAGGGACCCAAAGTCCCAGAGCGGGAGTCAAAGGGTTCTTGCAGGTAGAAACTGCCTGAAATATGGGACAAATAGACACTTTGGTTCACCTTTCTCTTGCCGCCCCTCCCGGAGGGAAGGCACCTGTCCTCACTTCCCAGTGCATCAGTGTGAGGGTCCAGGCCGCAGGGAGCAAAGCCTCTCTAGGCTAGGACAGTCGCTCGGTCCTCTTTCTAAGAAGGAGGAAACCTGAAGGCTCCCCTGGCAGGGTGGGCACCCTGGCGGCAGGCCTCTGGCCAGCCCCGCCTGACCTGTCCCCGCCCAGCTGCCGAGTTAAAACCCGGGAGCTCACCCAGGCCCTTCTTGCCGTTCTCTCTCCCTCTCAATTTGAAACCAGCTTGCCACCAACCAGTCTCAGCGCACCAGTTTCCTGAGCTACTGTTTCTGCCTCAGACCCTCCAACAATCAGCCAGTAGGTCTCCACTGAATGCAGCTCCCAGAGACGTGCGTGGGGATCCAGAAACAGTAAGACACGAAGCTCAGCCAGCTGGGGGTGGCGAGTGTGAAGAAACAGCTCAAGGTAGCCCCTGCCAGGTGCCAAATGAGTGATAGAGACGGGGCGTTCTCCACGAACTCAGGGGAGGCTGGTGGGCAGGGGAGACGTTTTTGGAAGAGCTGAGAGGTGACCTTTAAAGATGGGGAAGGCAGCCGGTGAGGTGTGAGCAAAGGCCCCTCAGTGGGAATACGCGTGGCGTGTCTGAATTTTGAGTTGACCAGTGCAAACGGCTGGTGGGGGGGGGGGAGGTTAGTGGAGTTAGCAGGGATCAGGAGGATGGGGCTTACTTTCTGGCAAAGGGGTGTGCATCTCACCTGTAAGCAATGGGGAGCTCCCCATTTGAAGGCAAACCAGTTAGGAAACTTGGCTCAAATGCTTTGCTCTGTGCATGGAGTTGGCTTTCTTCCTTCACAGCTCACTGTCCAATAGGGGAGGCACTAACCCCAAGGGGCAGCTTGGGAGGGGGCTAGTCGGAACTCAGACGCTTTATAAGTGCAAAATGCACACTTGGTTCTGAAGACTTAGTGCACAATAAAAAAACAATGTACTAGGGGCGCTTGGGTGGCTCAGTCGGTTGAGCGTCCGACTTCGGCTCGGGTCATGATCTCGCAGTTGATGGGTTCGAGCCCCACCTTGGGCTCTGTGCTGACAGCTCGGAGCCTGGAGCCTACTTCTGATTCTGTGTCTCCCCCTCTCTCTACCTCTCCCCCACTCATGCTCTGTCTCTCTGTCTCTCAGTCTCTCAATAATAAATACACATTAAAAAAACATTAAAAAAAAGCAATGTACTATATCTCATTTTTTTTTCCTGGAGTACCTGTTGAAATAATAACACTTTGGATATATTGGCTAATGTAGCATATATTATTTATTTATTTTAATTTTTAACGTTTATTTATCTATTTGGAGAGGGGGGAGGGGCGGCAAAAGAGAGAGACACAGAATCCCAAGCAGGCTCTGCGCTGTCAGCACAGAGCCCGACGCCGGGCTCTATCTCGCCAACCGCAAGATCACTACCTGAACCGAAATCAAGAGTCAGGAAGCTGAACCGACCGATCCACACAGGCGCCCCTAGATATATTATTAAAATTAATTTCACCCATGTCTTTTTACTTCTTTTAAGGGTGGCTACTGGAAAATTTTAAGTTACACACGTGGCTCACGTCATAATTCTTTTGGACAGGACTGGATTAGAGTCTCTGTATTTTTTACGCAATTCCCTTTCCCTGCAGTCATGCCGCCTTTCACTTCTTTCCATGATCTCTCAACAGCCCTCCTTCCTTCTTCTTGCCCCTGTCCTCTGTCACCTTGGCCTTTTTCTTCTCTTTTGATGGTCAGGCGTGAGTGAGGGAGAAGGGGGAATCCAGGACCTACTTGCTCAGGCCACCGCCCCTGGACTCAGCAAAGCCAGAATTCAACAGGCAGAGAAGTCCTACTTACCCAGAATGTTTGTAGAAATAAACCTTCTAGATAATTCTTTCCTGGCTCATTTGAGGGCAGTCAGAAACTCTTTTGGTTTTCATTTGGATTTGCAAAGAGTTATTTTTAAAAGATTAAAAACGTCTATCAACGGCATGGCCATCATTTACAGAGTCAAAAGGCACCAGTATGTAAGATACATGTAGCAATGTATCTGCCTCTTCCCCTCTCCTACAGCCCAAAGCCCAATTCATGCCACTCGTCTTTAGCTGTTCACTTCCTGAAACACATAAATTACTAAGTAAATTCTTATAATGCTATTTGTTGATTTTTCAATTTTGACATTACACATTTTCTTTTTATTTAATTAATTTAAAAATGTTTATTTATCTTTGAGAGAGAGAGAGAGAGAGAGAGAGAGAGTGCGTGAGCAGGGGAGGGGCAGAGAGACAGGGAGAGAGAGAATCCCAAGCAGGCTCTGTGCTGTGAGCACAGAGCCAGTGACGCGGGGATCTGTCTCATGAACCATGAGATCATGACCTGAACCGAGATCTAATCAACTGAGCCACCCAGGCACCCTTATAGTTTCTTATTAAGAGAGAAATGTCTTTTTCTGTTCTAATATAGCTTATTAATGTTTGCTTTATTATACATATAATATAATATAATATAATATATATGTAATAGAAATCTTTTTTACTGCTGAACCAAGTAGTACATAATAATTACACTTTCTTGCATAGCTTTTTCTTTCCTGGGAGGTAATAACTGCCTCTTTTTGTAGTTTAGCATTATTTTTTGTGGTTGCCTTGCTTTTTATGACATTTGCACAAATTCTTACCAAATTCTGTCAAACTGCAAAATTCTGTCAAATATTATAAAATTTTTTAAATTATTTATTTATTTTGAGAGAGAGAAAGAGTACATGTGTGAGTGGGGTAGGAGAAGAGAGAGAGAGGGAGAGAGAGAGAATTCCAAGCAGCCTCTGAGCTGTCAGCGCAGAGCCTGTTGTGGGGCTCGAACTCACAAACTGGGAGATCATGACCTGAGCCAGCGTCAAGAGCCTAATGTTTAACCGACTGAGTCACCCAGGCACCCCCTTCAAATACTGTTTTTATGTGGCTAAATCTCTTGGTAGTCCTATCCTTTCCATCTCCACCCCAGGACACCCTCTCAGAGCGCCTCCCTTCCTGCTGCTTTCCTGTGCAGTGCTGGAGCCACTGCACGGCTTGGGAAACCCCATCTCTTTCAGGCCGCACCCCCCAGTGTCTGCTCCTCTTTCTTGGTTTGTGTCAGTCCCTCTCTGAGAAACGTGCGGAGAAGGTTGATGTTTTTGAGACCCAGCATGTTTGAAAATGTCTCTATTCTATTCTCATGCTTGATCAATCAATAGTTGGCTTGGGCATAGAGCTCTAGATTGAAATCTTTTTCCCCCTCAGTATCCTGAAGGCAATTGCTCTACTGTTTTTATGCTACCAATGTTGCTTTTGAAAAACCTCATGCTATTTTGCTTCCTGACCCTTTGTGTAGCCCCTGTTTGCTTTCTCTCTGGAAAGTGTTAGAATCATCTTGGCTCCTACAATTTGGATATTTTACAGTCAAATGCCTCAGTACGGGTTCTTCTCCTATCCATTTTGCTGGGCACTCAGAGGACCTTTTCTATCTAGAAACTCAAACGGTCAGTTTGGGAAACTATCTTGTACAATGTTTTTCATATTCTCCTCCCCCTTGTTTTCTCTGTCTTTTCTCTCTCACGAGTCACATGTATGTAACCTTCCCACCCATCCGTCTATGTTTACATCTGTTTTCTCCTATTTCCTGTCTCTCGGTTTTCTCGTTCTGCTTCCTGGGAAATTTCCCCAGCTTTGTCTTCTGACCCTTCTGTTTTTAATGTCCAAGAGCTCTGGTTTTCTCTTAGCTCCTTTTAAAAGAACTTCTTGTTTCATAGATCCAACATTTTATTTCTCGGAGGATGTCAATTATAGGGTTTTTCCTTTGCATGGCCTCTGTTCCTTTGGGTTCCTTTTGTTTTGTTCTTTTAAAAATTTGCTACATTGTCTCTCTTTTCACTCAGTAATCTTCCTCAGAGACTGATTACCCTTGGGCTATCTGTTCATGGTGAAGACTAGGTCACTAAAAGCTATCCAGAAAGTGGGAGCGATTGTGTGTGCCTGTATGGACTTTTAAATGTACAGGTTTCATTGCAGAGCGGCTAGTTGGGGACCCAGCCATTTTACTGGGCCCTCCCAACCAGAAGTATCTGCAGATGTAGAAGTATCTGCAGATGTCCTTCTGGGACCAGTTTCCAGTGCGCTGCTGGGTGACCGTGCTTTCAGAGCCAAGTGGCAGAAGGGGGCAGGGGCTTCCAAAGTTCCGTGCATAGACTTTCACTTAAACCCCCCCGTTTGAGCACGCTGCTGCATTCTGGCTCAGTTTCCCTACAAAATGCCAGGATGAGGGAGGGGGTAGTCAGTGCCTCCGTGGGAAAGGGGAGAAGCCCCAGGCATTACTGGTCCTCATACAGACTTGTCATCAGTGTCCCTCTCCGCAGCCTTCCAAAGTAGCCACCACCTCCAATTCCTGACCCAGAGGGGGGGCAAAATCTGTCTACTTCCTGTTGCCCGCCCCCTCGGGCGGACACTCATTTCCGGTTTCACAGCGCTGCAAATTCCTCCATTTGCTTTCCATCTTCCAAAATCTGTCGACATCTGCTGTCGGCTCGTGTCATTTCTACTGTTCTCTCTGTCCTTAGCTGTTTATCTTCTCTTTACAACTTTGCTCTCATTTCAGTGGGGTTAAGGAAGGAGCAGACATGTGCTGAACCTGCCACGTTTAGCAGGAAGCCCCGGTGAACGTTTGTGAAGTGCCAAGTTCTCTCCCTTGTCTTCATAAAGGGCCTCCAAGCTGAGAGCTGGCTCTTTCCTCATGGAGAATCTGTAAGGCTTTCCTGTCATCAAGGTCAATGTTATTTAGAAAAGTCGTGGAGACTAGATTAAGCGTACCCTGAACCCAGCTCGTTCTTGGAAACGGTTGCTTTTAAATACATTGTAACACTGTAACAAGTTACTTAACTTTTATGGAACGAAAAAATGACTTTTCGTGGATTAGTCTTTTTCCTGAAACTGCATGGAAAACAATGTCTGGTTGTTTCATCTCTGGAAATTAGGGCTCCCCCCGGGGTTGGGTACTTAGGCTGGACTCCCTGTTTTCTAGGTAGCATCTATGAACACGGGCAGGAGGGTCAGTGAGTGTGCACGGCAGCCGTCGAATTCAAGGCCAAACTGCCGCGAGGGGCCTGACACCTCCTCCAACAAGTGTGTTGATTTTTAAAAGGACGCTTGCGAATCGGGTCAGTAAACGAAACGCTCCTCTCTCCTCCAACACACACGGCACAGAGCCTCTACCTGGCGGCATTACAGACGGCCACGTGTGTCTAAGAGCAACGACACTGCTGCGTTCCTGCGAAATCGAAATCCGGGCGTTTCACCAGCTGCCGGAGCGGCCCCTCGGTGGGGGAGGGGCGCAGGGCGGGTCCTCACCGGGTCTTCTCCGTCCTTCCTCTCCAGGTGCCCCCTTTCAAAGGTCTCAGCATCCTCACGCTACCTCCTGCCGCCACTTCCACCTGGGCCCCCCGCAGCCGCAGCAGCTGGCCCCCGACTTCCCCCTGGCGCACCCCGTGCAGTCGCAGCCGGGCCTCAGCGCCCACATGGCCCCGGCCCACCAGCACAGCGGCACCCTGCACCAGTCGCTGACTCCGCTGCCCACCCTGCAGTTCCAGGACGTCACAGGTCCCTCCTTCCTACCTCAGGCCCTGCACCAGCAATACCTCCTGCAGCAGCAGCTCCTGGAAGCCCAGCACCGCAGGCTCGTCTCGCACCCGAGGTGGGCGCTGCAGCCGGGAGCGGAGGGGGGGGGCGGGGGTGGCTGGGGGCGGGGCCTAGAGCGGGACGCCTGGCTTCCCCCCCCCCCCCCCCCCCCCCGCCCCGCGGGCTGGGCAGGCGGTCCTGAGTGGGTTTACCCGCCGTGGCTGGGGGGGCGGGGACAGCTTTTGCTCGTTAGAGGCGTTGGTGTCAGGCAGGGAACACCACCTGGACCCCACACGGGTTCCCTCAGTAGCTAGTGTGTGTCCTTGCCATACCACCCGGGTGCAGGGACGGGGACTGAGTGACTGGTGGTTTCTGCTCACGGTGGGGGAGATGGGGTCCTTTATGTCTCCTTGAGCTCCATGGTCACCTGATTCTAACACCTCGGTTCTCTAAGGGACACCAAAGGACGTGGCTGCTTCCGCCCTGGAGCCCGAGGTCTGGTTGAGGTGACTAGCTCCGAAACAAATGGAGAGTAAAATTAGATAATACTAATCAGATAGGTCCGAAGGGCTGTGGGACCCTGGGGAAGTCACTTCACCTCTGTCAAGAGAAAGAGATTACACTGGTGCTTCCCAAATATTTTTGCCTTAGGACCCTTTACACTCTTTAAAAAAAAAAAGAATGTTTATTTTTGAGAGAGACGGAGACAGAGACAGGGCATGAGCAGGGGAGGGTCAGAGAGAGAGGGAGACACAGAATCTGAAGCAGACTCCAGGCTCTGAGCTGTCAGCACAGAGCCCCACGCGGGGCTCAAACTCATGAGCGTGTGAAATCATGACCCGAGCCCAAGTTGGTCGCTTGACCCACTGAGCCATCCAGGGGCCCCAAGACCCTTCACACGCTTCAAAATTGTTGAGGATTACACAAGCTTCTGTTTGTGTGGGTTATGACTATTAATACTTACCATGATGGAAGTTAAAACTAAGAAATTTTAAAAATATTTATTAATTCACTTCAAAATACAATAACAAACTCATGCTAACACTAATAATATCTTTTTTGGGGAACGAGCTATATATACATGTAGTGAGAAGAGGGGCCTTTTTTTTTTTTTTTTACATATTTGCAAATCTCTTTAATGCCTGGCTTAATAGAAGACAGCTGTGTTCTCATGTCTGCTTCTGCATATTCAATCTGTTGCAGAATCACATTTGGTTTCTAGAAAACCTCACCATTCACTTATGAGAGAATGAGAGTAAAAAAGCAAATAACATCCCAGTATTATTATGAAAATAGTTTTGACCTCACGAACCCCATGACGGAGCCTCAGGAATCCCCCGGGGGTGCTTGGAACACACTTTGAAGACTGCTGGACCTGATGGTCTCTAAGGCTCTGAGTGGAGTCTCATCCATGACTGTAGGGGTGCAGGTGCAGGGGCAGAGATGAATGTTGTAGCAGGTCGGAGGGACAAGAGGTCACCATGCTTGGAGTGTTCAGGGAGGCCTTCCTGCAGGCGGCGGCTTTGACCGGCACTACGAAAGCTGGGAAGAGTGTAGAGAAGGGTGGAGGAGAGGGGTGCACAGGTGTGCGGAAGCCTGCAGGAGGCGTATCTGTGTGTCTTGGGGACAGCCTACCAAATTCAGAAGGAAGAAGTAGGAGAAGGAGCAGAGGAGGGGAGAGAGTTTGGGTGGGATGGGTGGCCTGCTGCAGGCACACCCGGGGAGAGGCCTCAGAAAAGTGGACAGAGCCGGGGCAGCAGGAATGGTCAGGCTGCTGCCAAGCTGGGGAATGTCCTCGGAGTTTGGGAAGGGAGGCAGAGCCCACTGCTCTGTAGGCTGCAGGCTCAGGCAGACGACGGCTGCTCGGTGGTCCTGGGAGCTGGGCTGGCCGTGGGCAGCCGTGACACCGCGGGCCCTCCTTCCCTTCCTGTGCAGGCGGAGTCAGGAGCGTGTGTCTGTCCACCCCCACCGCCTCCACCCCAGCTTCGACTTCGGCCACCAACTCCAGACGCCTCAGCCTAGGTATTTGGCTGAGGGTACTGACTGGTGAGTCTTTGGGGCCCCTGAGCGAGGGAGGGAGGAGGGTCGGAGGAAGGTCTTGCTGGTCCGTGGAGACCCTGTTTCCTTCACTTTGAATGGGGCAGGAGGCCTAGTCCTCAAGCTCTTGCCTTTGCCTGTGCCCCCAGTCACCCTCAAGGCCAAATGGCCCCCAGTGGGCCTGGTTTCAGCAATTAGCTCATTATGTGGCTGGATATCATCATGCACCCGGCTTGGGGCTCTGTGCTCATGGTCCTGCAAGGGAGGAGGGGACAGAGTTACAAAACATTTCCCAAGGTCAGTGAGGGCTGGAAACCAGCCGTTTTGGGGAGGCGGGCAGAAAGGAGAGTCTCAAGAGCTAGCTAGTCAGGGAAGGCTTCCTGGAGGGGGTGGGCCTTGAGGGATCCACAGAGAAGAGCCAGGGCCAGTCAGCAAGACCAAGCACAGGCTCGTAGAGGCAGAGCCAGCAGGGTTGGAGGTAAGGACTGGGGAGAGAAGCTGGGGAGAGAGATTAAGAGCTTTGCCTGATGCCTTTTAGGCACCAGGTCCCTACGAGGCCTTCCACTATCTCTTGCACTGGAGACAGATGTCTTTGCAGTGTTGCTTGGTTTTGGGTCCTCTGCCCTACCTGACTCTCTGGTTCTAGCTCAGAAGTTGGCTGACCTAATCTAGAGTCAGATCCAAACACCCAAACACATGAAAAAGACGTGTAGTTTACTGAAGCACTTAGGCTTAAAGGGCATCATGCTTGTCATTTATTTTTAAATAGTTCAGAAAAAAAAAAAACCCTGGAGAAGCGTGTGTGTAGATGTGTATATGTATACATGGAGAGAGAGAGAGAGAGAGAGAGAGATAAGAATGCAGTAAACAGTAAAACATCAACACATGGGGAATCTGGGTGAAGGGTATCCAGGAATTCTTTGTGCTGGTTTTGCAACTTTGAGGTCAAAAATGTTTCTTGAAAGAATGCAAAAGCAAACAAGAAACTTCTATGGAAAGGGATGGACTATTTTTTTTTAATTTTTTTTTTAATGTTTATTTATTATTGAGAGACAGAGAAACAGAGCATGAGCAGGGGAGGGGCAGAGAGAGGAGGAGACACGGAATCCGAAGCAGGCTCCAGGCTCCGAGCTGTCAGCACAGAGCCCAACGCGGGGCTTGAATTCACAAACCGCGAGATCACGACCTGAGCCGGAGTTGGACGCTTAACCGACTGAGCCACCCGGGGGGCCCCAGGGATGGACTATTTAAAAAAAAAAAAAAAGACATCCACTGTGTCATTCTTCAGTCATTGGGCGAACTGGACATCCAGGAATGAATGATGCAAAAACTGGAAAGTTCTGGTTGGTTACATGTGCAGGATGCTTCCAGGGGCAGGAAATTGTTGTTCTGGCACATTCCGATGTCTCTCAGCCCTCTGCTGGTTCTTGGGGACACTGTTAAATTGAACACTTCCTTAAAAGACAGGCTGCATGGTGGCCAACTTCAGCCCAGGCTTTTTCTAATTAGCAGATTCAAATCAGGAAGATTTAATTGCAGTTTGGATTGAATTCTGTCCCTCGGCACTCAAGCCCATCCGATTGAATTCAATTCAGCACACACCGAGTGATTTGAACAAACATGTCGGGGCCAGTGCAGCAGGTTGGGACCGGGTAGGTGACACGGGTGAGTGGAGAGTGGTGGCCTGGAGAGGTGTCAGGTGCAGTGTGGGTGTGAGCCCTGCCAGGCTGCTTGCTCTAGCCAGACCTTCCGTCCTCCTGCAGCTCAATCACGCTGCCCTCCTGACCTCTGTCTGCCTAAGAAACATAAAGACTGAGGCCCTGAGAGGCCTTAGCGGGGGAAGAGGGGAGGCCCCTGCCCCGAGGCACACCTGGGTCCACCCCGGGCTTTCTCTGCCTGGCCTGTCACCCTTACTTTAGGATATGTGAATCCTACCTAGGCAGCTTCTCTTAGCTGGGCACCTTGGCCCCAGAGTGTGTGGGAGCAGCAGGCCTTGGGGGATCAATCCCAAATATGCCCCCTTTTGGGTCCATGCCTGATAACACGACCCTGAACTTGAGCTCCAATGTCTCTGTTCTCATGGTGCTCCTTCTCTGACTCAGTCCCGGTTTCAGAGTTCCAACTCTGATGCCCTGTTCTGACTACCTACCCCCAGCCCTAGCCCTGCCCAGGCGGAGCCCCCCAGGGGTACCTGGGACCTGTGAGGCAGGGCAGCGAACAAGAGCCTCCTACTGTCCTTCCCCTGCAGGCAGCTGTGCCTCTGCCAAGCCTCCAGATTCCCCTGTGAGACAGTCCAGCACGGATGCTCCCCCAGGGAAGAACGTAAGGGTCTGTGTAGCAACTGGACCACAGCATGCTTCAAGGCCATTGATAGTGGAAAATAAAGTTGAGCTATATGTATATATTAGTTATATTAGCTATATATATATATTAGTTATATTAGCTATATGTATATATATGTGTGTGTGTGTGTGTGTATATATATATATATATATACACGTATATATACGTATATATACGTGTATATATATAAATTTTTTTGAGAGACAGAGAGAACATGTGTGAGAAGGGGAGAAGGACAGAGGGAGAGCGAGAATCCCAAACAGGCTCCACGCCCAGTGAGCCCAACATGGGGCTCAGTCTCACGACCCTGGGATCATGACCTGAGCCAAAATCAAGAGTCGGACGCTCAACCAACTGAACCACCCAGGCACTCCAAGTTTAGCTTGATAGTTAGACAGAGCTGACATAAACTGTGCATTGAGACAATGCCCACAGGAAATCTCCAGAACACTGTTCTGGGTTAACCCTGTGGCTCTAGGGCTGTAAGGTATTTCTGTGACCCTGTTCAACCCTCAGCCAGGTTCTCACAGTTTGGGGCAACAGCAGAAAGGTGGGAGACACTGCTTTTCCAGGAGCTGATGTGTCCTAGGGTAAGTCCCAATCCAGGTTTCTTTTGCACCCAATGAGTGTCCCCTTTTCAGGGATCCTGGGTTTAGGAAGGAATTTTCTGGTGAGATGGTAAGAGGGGTATCCCAGAGACCACCCAGGGCCAACCTGGGCAGGTTATCCCACTCATTGAGGGTCAAGGTGCCGTTGCTCCCCCAGTTAGCATTCTTGCAATTGGGTCGACTCTGTTCTAAGTTCCTTTGGACATTGCTCTTGGTAGAATTCCCTGAATATCTCTTTGTTGCTTTGAATTGGGTGCCCCACCCCGCCCCGAGGCTGCTAAGTAAATACTGACAGCCAGAGCTTCAGCCACATGAGGGTGCGCCATGGAACACCTTCCCCAAGGCAGGTCAATGGAATGGGCCCAGGCAAGGCTTAGAACCCAGGTGGCCCAAACTGCCTCGCCTAGGACTGTGGATCAGGCACGGCCACTCTTCAGGCCTCAGAAGGACCTGGGGAGCCTGGGGGCTGGATTAGTGGGTTTCTAAGTTTGCTTCCAACTGGATCCAAGAATTTAGCTCATTTCCCAAATGATAGACTCATGAAAAGTTATCCCAGGGATTTGGGCTAATATATTCAGGAAATACAGCACTACATGTACATTGTAATATATATGTATATCACGGCTAGAAATCCCTTTAATGCCAAATGCCCCTCATATTGGTTGTTTGTTTGTTTGCTTGTTTGTTTTTGTTTCTTTTGATGTATTTGTTGAAGAATTTGGCTGCTTCTGTGGAGTTTCTCCTTTTCTGGATTCAGCTAGTTGCACTTGTACTCTGGTGTATCCCTTAAGACCTCCCTCAGTTTCTCTATGTTCCCTGTGCTCTGGTGCTTAGATCAAGGTTTGAGCAGATTCCGGTTCAGCTCTTACTATTTCTTGGCAAAAATCCTTCACAGGGGGTGTGTTTTTCCAGCAGAGAGCTGGTTGCCTTTCCTTCTGTGATGGTAACATCAAATGATCTTTGCCAGGAGCCTCTATTCCTTTAGGGGCTGCAAAAAGGTGACAATTCAATCCTTGCTTCCTCATTTATTACCTAGGAAGCTTTTATAACGAGAAATTTCCCTTCTTCAGCCATTTGGTTACCCTCAAGTACAGCTAATAGAGGAAAGGCAGGATAAACGTTGTGTTCTTTCCCTTTCTTTACTAGTTTTCAAAATGAAGTCTGGGTTCCCTGACATGCTTCAAAGGGCCCTGTTTTCCTTAGCGTCACATAACCTATGCGATGGGTTTCCATCCATCGTAATTATGCTCACTGACTTGCCAGGTGTCCAGACTGGCCAGGGGGAACCTCTTCAGGATGGTTCCTGAATCCTTTTCACCTCTGACCTGGGGTAACTTCCTTACTCGCAGTTATGACAAGACGTTTCAAAACATTTTGTGCATTTTCTGCCCCAGACCTGAAATTAGCCGTTTCCCAAGGACCTGGTTCCTTTTCAGTCACATTGACAGGTTAAATTTTTTTTAAATTTTTTTAAAAAGTGTGTTCACTTATTATTTCTGAGAGAGAGAGAGAGAAAGAGCACAAGCTGGGGAGGGTCAGAGAGAGAGAGGGAGACACAGAATCCCAACTTATTATTTCTGAGAGAGAGAGAAAGAAAGAAAGAGCACAAGCTGGGGAGGGTCAGAGAGAGAGAGGGAGACACAGAATCCCAAGCAGGCTCCAAGCTCTGAGTTGTCAGCACAGAGCCCGATGCAGGGCTTGAACTCACAAGCCATGAGATCATGACTTGAGCCGAAGTCAGACGCTTAACTGACTGAGCCACCCAGGCACCCCATTGACTGGTTAATTTTTAAGGGAAATGAGTTTTCCTGTACTTGCAGGAGTGGGGGGCAGGGGTCCAGGATAGATTTTCCAACCTCACCGCTCTAGAGGTCCGTCCCTCTTCTGTGGTTTTCTCCAAACACTGCCTCTGCTCCCACCTCTGTCTCTGCCTCCCTTGTCTTCCCTTTGCTCCATATCCCTCCCTGAGCAGCTCTATTTGAATTCTTCTTTCAGCATTTCTGCCAGGGCCGGGCTTTATCTTGGGAGGGAGCCTTGGTGCACTAATTTGAAGAAGCTTTGTGAGGCATAGACCGTCCCGGCCCCTTCAGGCCTGGCAGACCCCTTGCCTCCTCTGAGTCTCCGTTTTCAGCACTTTAAAGAGAGGCGACGGGGTTGGTGATGCCAAGCCCCTTGCAGCCTTGGTGGTTTGTGACTCTGACTCTTGTCCCTGGGCTTGAGGTCTGAGGTCCGTCCTCCAGACCCCCTTCAGACGGCTGAGTCACACCGCCCTGTGGCCTCGTCCCTGCAGGGATCTCAGCGTGGACGCCGGCTTGAGCCCTGCCCAGTTCCAGGTGCGGCCCATCCCTCAGCACTATCAGCATTACCTAGCGACTCCTCGAATGCACCACTTTCCCAGAAACTCCTCCTCCACGCAGATGGTGAGTGGAAGGGCCCTGCTGGGAACAGACCCCCCCTTGCTGCCGGCGGGTGCCGACGGCTGGGTGCCGAGGGTGGGCCAAGGCCAGAGGCTCCCGTGGGTCCTGCTGTCATGCCGCCCTCCCCTCCCCACTCCTGTTCCCACCTGCCCTGCTAAAGTCGGTACTGCGGCAGGACTGAGTGGAGCGCTCGAGGAGCCAAGGGGGTGCGTGGCAGGCTGTGGTCTGTGGGGAAGAGGCCGAGGATAGAACAGTCCTGGTGGTCCCTGGCCTCACTTAATTAATTTCTTGGAGTCAGTGCCTCCCTGGGCTTTGATTTTGCTTATCTGTGGGATGGGAGGAAGAAGCCTGCCTCGTCCTTCTCACAGGGCTGTTGTGAGGGACAGAGGAGACCTCACAGGTGGCCCTTGGGCCCTGCCTGCTGATCCAGTTCTGCTTTCTGCAGGGGGCTGGTCTTTGTCAGCACAGGCATCGGGGTGGCAGAAGGGGGCAGGTTGGGTTTGGGGGCCTTCTGGTCGGTCCCTGGCGTTGCGAGCTAAGTGGAGCGAAGTTGGATATTCCATCAAAGCGGCAAAAGACAGATGGCAAAGTCTTATCTCCACCCAGCTGCTTCACAGTTCCACCCTTCCAGCCCTTGCCTGTGTCATTAGCCACTCAGTTCCTCAGTCTCCGTATTTGTCAAATGAGAGGCCTGGAGCCCTCGTCAGCTCTGAGGCGCGATGGTTCGTGTCATGAAGCACCATCTCCTGGGGAAAAAAGCTGACGTTTATCGAGCACTTACTGCATGGCAGGCCCTGTTCTAAGCACTTTGCATGAATTATCCATAACCTTATCCAAAAGGGCATTGTCCCTATTTCACAGATTGGCAAACTGAGGTATAGGGAGGGTTAGCTAACAGGGTTCATGTAGCGAGGAGCTGTGATGGAGATCTGGCCCCTCTGACACAAAGCTGATGCCAGAGCGAGGTGAGGGAGGCAGAGCCCTGCCAGCACAGGGTCAGATTCTGTCTTTATGTAAGCTTTTGATATTTTGTTCACTGTGGACTTCCGCATTTGATTTCAATTTAAAAGATACTGCGTGAAGATATTATTTACCTTGATTACTGAGTCTTTTGTGTTTAAATTTTGTGCTCTCACCTGCATTTCCCAGTGAGGACCCTGGCCCCAGCTCTTCCCCGTCTAAGGCAGTGCAGAGTGGAGAGGAAGGAAGTGGCCATGGCCACCCAACTGCCTGGGTTTGAAATTGTGGTTCTGCCACTTGGTTGCATAACTTGGGCACTTACTTTATCTATTTGTGTCTCATTTGCACCATCAGGAAAATGGGGATTTTCCTATTTGTCCTATCAGGAAAATGTGTAATTGCACCCACATTTTAGAGCAGATGAGACCATTAACTTAATCATGTGAAGTGCTTAGATAGTGCCTGCCACGAAATAAATGCCCAATCAGCTTGGTTATTTTTCTAATTATATTAGTATATGGTATATATATTTACTAATTTATATATATTTTTAGACGTTTATCCATCTATTTTTGAGAGAGAGAACATGCGTGTGTGTGAGCGGGGGAGGGGCAGGGAGAGAGGGATAGAGAGAATCCCAAGCAGGCTCCTTGCTGTCCGTGCAGAGCCTGATGCACGGCTCGAACCCACAAACTGCGAGATTATGACCTGAGCCAAAATCAGGTGCTTAACCAACTGAGCTACCCAGGTGCCCCTAATTTAATTTTTTGTAATGTTTATTTATTTCTTGAGAGAGAGAGAAAGAGAGAGACAGAGTGTGAGCAGGGGAGGGGCAGAGAGAGGGAGACACAGAATCTGAAGCAGGCTCCCACCTCTGAGCTGCCAGCACAGAGCCCGACACGGGGGTCAAACTCACACGCTGCGACATCATGACCTGAGCTGAAGTCAGACGCTTAGCTGACTGAGCCACCCAGGCGCCCCCAGGTGCCCCTAATTTATACTTACTTCATTGATTTTGTTATTTTTTTTCTGGGGCTGGTCTAGTACAGGCTTTGTTCTTGATGAGGAGAGGAGGACAGAGGAGCAGGAAAGATAGAACTTCTGCCTGAAGAATCTTGAGGGTGTGCAGATTGGTGGTTATGAGGGTGGTGAGGAGTTGGATGCCGGGCTCATGCAGCCGGGAATCCCATCTGAGCGTTTCCTCCCCAACAGGTGGTCCATGAAATCCGAAACTACCCTTACCCTCAGCTTCACTTCCTTGCTCTCCAGGGACTGAATCCCAGCAGACACACCTCTGCAGTGCGGGAGAGCTACGAGGTATGCCTGCCCCTCTGTCCGGCTCCAGCTGGGTTGGTGGAGACACCATTATTGTTCACTGTCCCCTCCCTCTTTCCCCTGCTGGTGGGTAGGGGATAGGAGGTTGCAGGGAGCTTCAGGGTTGAGAGTAAGAGAGAGAAAAAGAGAGAGTGAGTAGAGATGTGGGGTCTTTCAGTACCAGGCAAGTTCTTCCTGATGGCTATGTGAATGGCTCCTGTTAACATCTTTCAGTGCCCCTCCACCTTATCCTCTGTGTGTGTGTGTATGTGTGTGTGTGTGTGTGTGTGTGTATGAGCTTGTACATGCAGAGTGCACATATCCACATTTTTCTCTTTGCAGGAGCTGCTGCAGCTTGAGGACAGGTTGGGAAATGTGACTCGGGGAGCTGTACAGAACACCATCGAGAGGTTCACCTTCCCCCACAAATACAAGAAGGTGCGTCTGCAAGCAGGTCAGCCTGCATAGTTGAGGTGCTGTGATTAGATGCTCTGAAGCTGTGATGCTTTCCCAGGGTCTTCTCCCTTGTCTCTGTCAGGTGTGACCAGGAGGGGAGATGGGGGTGCCTCTCATCATAAAAGAGGAGGGCTGGGTGTGTGGTACACATGGACTTGTGAGTGGGTGTATTAGGTAGGGGTACAGGTATGTCAATGTTTGTATCTGAATGAGGTGAGCCAAGGGAGCACCTGCAGTGAAGGCTGAGATTTGCCTTAGAAGAGAATTCCAAGTCCAATCCCTTGTGTGGACAAATAGGCAAGTAAGCCTTCAGAGCAGGGGTTTCCAATCCTCACTGACCAGCAGGATCAGTTGGGGAGCTTTTAAAGCCACATGTTTACAGGCTCTACCCTAAGCCTGTAGAGGTAGATTCTCCAGGGTTATTGCTCAGGAATGTGGAGTAGGATTAGAACCCAGGGATTTGATTTTTAAAACATTTTAACATTCAAATAAATAAAAAATTTTTGGAAGCAACCAAGATGTCCTTCAATAAGTGAATGAATAAACAAACAAACTGTGGTACATCCATACAATGGAATATTATTCCATGATTTTTAAAAATGAGCTATTAAGCTATGGAAAGACATGTGGGCACCTTAAATGTGTATTACTAAGTGAAAGAAGCCAGCCCGAAAAGGTGGCATACTATATGATTCCAACTATATAGCATTCTGGAAAAGGTGAAACTAAACAGTTAAAAGATCCCTGTTGCCAACGGCTTTGGGGAGGGAAAATAAATGAGCACGTGGGTGACTGGGTATTTTTAGTGAAACTATCGTACGTACTGTAATGGCGGACACATGACATTGTGCATTTGTCAAAACCCATAGAATTCTACAACACAAAGAATGAACCCTAACGTAAACGAATGTTCTTCAGTTATTAACTGTGTATCACTATTGGTCCTTCAGTTGTAACAGAGATACCACATTAATGCAAAATGTTAATAATAGGGAAAATGTGTGTGTGTGTGTGTGTGGTGTTGAGAGAGGGGGAGGGATTTGGGAATGCACTGTGTTTTCTGCTCAGTTTTAATGTAAACTAAAACCGCCCTACAAAATAAATTCTATGGAAACAAGTATTAAATAGTTTTTTAAAATTTAAGAATTAAAAGCTTGGCAAGTGCTGAGAAACTTGGAGTGGGAAAATGCTCATGGTGGTCAGGCCAGAGCCCATCCTCACTTCTTCATGAGGTGCTAGGGTGCAGTGGTTGTGATCACCCGGCGTTGAAGTCAGACAGGGCCAGCTTTTAATTTCAGTGTTACCACTGTCTTTGGGCTGCTATAACAAAATACTACCAGCTGGAGGGCTTAAACGGCAGCCATTTATTTCTCGCAGTTCTGGAGGCTGGGAAGTCCAAGATCAAGGTGCTAGCAGATTTAGTTCTTGGTGATGGCCCTCTTCCTGCCTTGCAGACGGCCGCCTTCTGCTGTAACCTTACATGGCAGAGAGAGGAAGCTCTGGTGTCTTTTCCTCTTTTTATAGGGGCACTAATACCATCCCAGGGGCTCTGTCTTCATGGCCTCATCTAAACCTAATTAGTTCCCAGAGGCCCCATCTCCTGGTACCATCACATTGGAGGGTAGGGTGTCAATATGTGAATTTGGGGACGGGAGGCACAGACATTCAGTTCATAACCACTGCTGATAGCTAGGTACTCTGGACAACTTACTTGGCTTTTCTGGCCCCTTCTCTGACCTTTATAATGCAAAATGGGAGTGATGTGTTAGTAGCGACCATAAGGGATGCTCCAGGGATTCAGTGGGACAATGCATAGAACAGCTTAGTACAGTGCCTGGTATCTGGTGAGTGACCGGGAATGGTGAACCACTCTCACCTTGATACAAGGCTCACTTGTTCTAGGCTTGCCCAGGTGTCCATGCAGTAAGTGTCAAAGACTATGAATCTTGGTCTCTGCAGACCAAGATAGAGGCATTGGATTCACCCGTAAGTGATTTCAATCAACATTTATTAACCTCGATGTGTCCTGTATGGGTAGTGTGTTCGTAGAGGAAATGACAGTGTTTCAGTAACTAAAGGTGTCATCTCCAAGTGGAAAACGATCATTCTCTGTAGGGAGAGCTTTAGGCTACTGGAGGAGAACATGGAAGAAATGAGTGATGTGTTCAGGAGCCCGGAGCAGCTTCCGCATCACCGATTAGGGTGTCCTCGCTCCTGCCAGGGCCACACTCTCACCTGCCCTCGTGGCAACAGGCCGTGAGGAGACAGGAACAGAACATACATTGAGAATGAGAAGGGAATGTGGACCAAGCCAATGATATAAAGAATTGAGGTAAAAATGATGAGACTAAAGGGACAATTAGGGGAATAGAATATTATAAAAAAGAAACCAGAAGAATTAAAAATATGAAATGATAAACTTTAGGATCCACCCAAATAAATTGTGAAAAAAACTTTGAAAATGTGAACTGAGAGGGGTGCCTGGGTGGATTAGTCGGTTAAGCATCCAACTCTGTCTTGGCTCAGGTCACGATCTCACGGTTCATGGGTTCGAGCCCCACATCAGGCTCTGCGCTGATGGCTGTCTCTCTCAAAAGAAATCAATAAATACATTTAAAAAAATTTTAACTGAGAGTCAAGTAATACAAAACAAAATGAAAAATATTTTACAATGGTGATATAAGAATAGAATATATAAAATCTATTCATGTAGAAAAATGTAAAAAATAAGAATTAGGCAAAGACATGAAAGCAATAAGGGGTGCCTGGGTGGCTCATTGTTTAAGGGTCTGACTCCTGATTTAGGCTCAGGTCATGATCTCATGGTTGCTGAGTTTGAGCCCCGCTCAGGCTGTCCACTGACAGTGCAGAGCCTGCTTGAGATTCTCTCTCTCTCTCTCTCTCTCTCTCTCTCTCTCTTTCTGCCCCCCCCCACTTGCACACTCTCTCTCAAAAATAAAATAAACACTTTTTAAAAAAGATATGGAAGCAACATACAGAATTAAAACCAATAACACTGACATGAAAAGGTATTGTGCATGAGGACAAAGAGGGACAGACAGAAGGAGTAAAATAAATATGAAATAAATAAATGCTGAGAAAAGTTACTGTTAAAATAAAAGTTACATGGATGAGAAGAGAAGAAAAAACCCAGAAGACCTAAAAGATTACAAACACAAAAGAGAAAATAGGAAAAGATTCGAAAAGAGACAATCATTAAATATAGATTAGACATGGTAAGACAATTAGGTTTAAATCATTAGCTATAAAAAGGAAATCATGAATAATGGTCGGGAGAAACAATAGAAAATAGGCAAATAGTGACTCTTATTAGTGTCATTTATGGAATATCCCTTTTCTCAAAGGACCAGCTAAAAGAAGGCCACTCCCCACCAGAAACACAGCTGGGCTGTTAGGCAGGCCGACTGTCATTCCGTTCAGACTCAAAAGCCACGGTGGTTATATGTGACTAAGGGCGTAATTTTGATTTTCTGGATTCTAGATAAGGGCACACTTGCAGTGGCCATCGCATGGTTTGCAGTTAGCGTGTGCAGGGCACAGGGAGCCTGAGAGCAGAAGCTTAGAGTTTCTTCAGTGTTCCAGGGAGGCTACAGTACTCTGGACACCATATCACACTAGGGATCTCCAGGGCTTTGGACCAGGGACCAGAGTGGGGAAACCTGGCCCCCAAGCCTGGCATGAAGCTTACAGTCATTCTGTGCATGTTGCTTATCTTGTGACTCTTCAGATTTTTCTCTTGGCAAGAATGGCCTTTATCCCTGCTTCTCTTTGGAAAGGGGCCAGAAGGGCTAGTTTTCTTCCCATGGATATTATCAGACTGTTTCACTGCACAGCATGGAGATGAGGACAAGAAACATGGCTGATTTCATTCAATGATTAGATTCCTTGGTCTCCAGAATATTTTTTTAAGCACCAGTGATGTGCCTTCTACTCGGCCAAGTGTGGAACAGTACCTAAAGAAGGGTAGACCATGGTCCACACCATCTAAGAGCTTGGAACTTCCTATAAACTAGTTAACTATTTTCAAGTAATTAGCATAGAATTTAAAACAGGACAACTAAAGTCAGTAAGTATAAACAGAATGTTTGATGTCCAAACTTGTGTTTGGAGCTGTTGCCTATGCTAAAGGAACTTTCTGGATAGGAAGAGATCCAACAATATAAAATTATAGGAGTTAATGCCAGGTTGAGGAATTTTGCCTTCATCTAGTAATAGATGAATAAATGAGTAGACGTTAGTTGAGTGGAAGAGAGGAAGGGAGGGAGGGAGGGAGGGAGGGAGAGAGGAAGGAAGGGAGGAAGGAAGGGAGGGAGGGAGGAAGGAAGGAAGGGAGGGAAACAGGATGGATCGATGGATGGATAGATGGATGGATGGAGGTTTAAATGGGTGGATGGATGGGTGGAGCTTGCTGGACCTGAATGTGAGGGAAAATCCTGGAGGCAGGGGTCTATGTTGGAAAGGATGTAAGGAGGATGGAGAGTATGAGGGGAATAGAGCAAACCGTTCATGCACAAACCATTGTTGTGCGAAGGATCGATTCATTAGGCACCCGCTTCCTGTCCAAACCCTATGTGCCCTGGGCCAGCATACCACCCCTGTATCCTGAGGCAAGGAGGAAGAGTTGGAGAGGAGGCCAGGAGAAGGGGCTAGCGACAGCACACCAGCCTGGGGTTTCCTTAAGAACTTAGACACTGACTTACATGTAAGGGAGGGGAGGCTGTGGATGAAAGACAGTAGGCACCAGGTGCGTCTGCTCCAGGTAACTAATGCCCCTCCTCTTCTCACAGCGAAGACCCCAGGATGGCAAGGGCAAGAAGGAAGAGGGGGAGGAGTCAGACACAGATGAGAAATGCACAATTTGCCTGTCTATGCTGGAAGATGGAGAAGATGTGAGGTAGGAGGCCAGAGTCTTCTGTTCCCCCTCCCTTCCCGCACAGGCATTTGCGATCAATCACCTGCTGTATGTCAGGGGCGTGGTGCTTGCTCACTTGTGCATGTGTGTGCTGGGCGTGCCACAGTGTGCCGCGTGGTTGCTCCCGGCAGGTAGGCATGGAAGATGTGCGATGTCTATGGTGTGGACTGGTGGACACAGAGTGTAAGAGAGCAGGGTGATATTTGGCCTGGATGGGTCTAAGACAAAGTCATGGCTTTGTTTTCGGCTGGTCTGAAAGGGCTTCGTGGAGGAGGGCCTTGTCATGACTTCCCATCCCAGCCACAGCCTCGCTCTGGAACAGGGCTCCCCACACCCTCTTTGGCCCATCCCCCGTGGCGTTGGTGTGGTCCCCAGTCCAGTGAGAGCCGGTGTTGCTCCGCCTCTGGCCCCGCCCCGGGCCCCTCTCTTTCCACCAGTCCTCTGACCCTCCCTTCTCTTCCAGGCGCCTCCCCTGTATGCACCTCTTCCACCAACTGTGTGTGGACCAGTGGCTCGCCATGAGCAAGAAATGTCCCATCTGCCGAGTGGACATTGAGACACAACTGGGAGCCGACAGCTGAGGGAGGAATTAGCCAGTGGACACCCCATTTTCCTTCACCAGGTCCCCCCCACGGCCATAGCCCTTGCAGCCAAACTTTGCCTTCTGAGCCATTTGATGTAGAGGAGAAGCCTGCAAGCACATTTTGTGGAAAGAGGAGTTGGCGGTATCAGTGTCTGAGGGAAAGGAGGGGTGGGGGGGCGACCCCCCCCATCCAGAGCGGTGACTGCCCCCATCCACTTCGCTGCGCGGGAGGGAGCTGGCCGTGCCCGGAGCAGGGGTGGGAAGGGGGGGCCCACGCTGCTGAGAATCTGGATGCGAACTGGAAGGTCCTAGCTGATAGACAGGCCCCTCAATCCTGTCCTTTGAAGGATTGTGTATATACCTCTCGACCACGTAGAAACCATGTAGGGGTCTCTAGCTATTTCTGTGGATGGCAGCCGGAGCATGTTAGCTTAAGAAAAATGTTGTGTGTGGTGCTCTAGTCATCTTGTGGTGGACATGTCGCTATTACGAATTCGCACCAAATATTTCTCATTGAGTTCCTTGTTTTGGTGCCTGACTGAACCAACCAACGACAGCCCAGATCTTCCCGTCTTTATGAGAAAAAAGGAAAAAGGAATCAAAGGTGGAAAAAAAAAAAAAAAAGCCAAATCCTGTTTCTGGTGAAAAAGGATGATTTTTTTTTTTTTTTTTTCACCCGGGTTGGGAGGCGGGAGGGGGGTGGTTCTTGTTTTGTTTTTGGTTTTGTTTTTTCCTTTGCTTTTGTTTTTCTCATGTTTACAGTACACGGAGTGTGGAAAGGGAGCGTCTGGGGAAGGGGAGGGCAGGAAAAGGGGGAGACGGCGGCTTCGCTGGGCACCCGAGGGGCTCAGCCAGGGCGAGGAAGGCAGAGTTTGGGTCAGTGAAAGGGGAAATTCTGTCTTGAAGGAGGGCCCCCCAGTTCCAGGGCACATGTACTTAGTTCCAGCCATGTCCCGGGTCCCGCGGTCCCCTGTGGAACTAGGGCGGAGCTAGCTTTGCGCTCGAGTTGCCCCCGTGTTCCTCAGAGCCAGGATGTCCCTGTGTATGCCACCTTCTTCCTTCTGGCTGTGTGTATGCCCTGTCACAAAGAGGCGATTTGGCCACGGCCTCCCTATGCAAAAAACTCACTGGATGATGAAGATATGATAGTGCAGCTCGTGGTGGACCCTTGGTCTTGGCCAAAGTGCTCTGGCTGGCACTCAGGGGCTGGGGTCAAACACCATGGACCTGGGGGAGGACTTCTGCTTCCTATGGGATGTCTCAAATCCCAGTGGAGTCCCTCAGAGATGGCCCTGGCCCCGAGACGGTGTCGGCTGGGCTTGGGAGGCCCTGTGTCCCTAGTCTCTGGCTCTTTCTCTCTTTGATGACCTTGGGCAAGTCCCTCTATTTCCCTGTGCCTCATTTGCCTTCTCCTGAGAGGGGGGAGAAACGACAGTCCTCCCCATCTCCACTTCTTCGCCCTCACCTACATGTTGTGAGGACTGATAACCATCCACTCCACACATTCGTGCTGTCTCCTGGGACCCTCCTGGGGGTTTCGGGATGGGAGTGGTGAGAGACAGAGATCCGGAAGTTCGAAGCGACACCACCCAACGTGTCTTTCTGCACCACCCCGCAACTTTTCTGAACCTCAAAGGGAGCAGGGAGATGGGAGGACAGAAGAATGGAGATGGGAAAATCCACCAAATCCCAACCCCAACCCAGCTTTCTTTATCCATGTGCAGAACACCCCAGCCTAGCTGAAATTCTGCTCTCTTCCTTTACCCCTCCCCCTCCCTTATTTGCACTGTCCTCGAAGCCTCCCCCTCTCCTCGCCCCTCCCCCAGTCTCAATGCCCTCATATCAGTAAGCGAAGACTAAGGAGGACAGGATACTTATCCCCTATATGAAGAAATTCTGTAAGGTTAAGGGTACGACCAGTACCAATGGGTTAAAAATGACTGAGAGGCAGATTTTGGCTTGAGGTAGAACCTTCTAGCACAACCAGAGCTGTCGGGCAGAGGCATGGCTGTTCTGGACACCTGCAGGCACAGAATGGGGATGTGGCTTCTGGTGGAAGGGTTACTCAAGGATCTTACTCAGACTGAAGCCTCTTCCAGCACCAATACTCTCGTGTTCTATAAAATCTTTCCTGAGTGCCTGCTCAGTGCTGGGAGAGAGGACAGTGTCCTTGCCTTGAGGAGCTTACGGTTTAGCCGAGGAGGCAAGACACATACAATAGCACAAAAGTGGTGAATCACTGACACAGGGTTAACAGCAGCGAGCATTATGTCGTCCAATTCCATAGTTCGGTGCGTGAACTGTCTCCAGGGCTGAAGGCTGGAGAACCCACCAGTGCAGAAAGTGCTTCCCAATCAGGATTTGGGGGGGGAAGCTCATCACTAGTAGCCACAGGAAGCTGGGACTTCTCCCCAGCCTGCTTTGGACCGGGAGGCAGCCAGGGTGGTCTAGGGAAGGTCACTCCCCTCTTAGTCCGGGACTCTTGTTCTCTCTGAGGCTGGTTCAGAAGGCTAGCAAGTAGAGGGAGTCGGTGCGGAGCCAGATGGCACGAGGGCTGGTGTCCGCGGGTTCTAGTCTTGGCTCTTCAGTGACCAAGCACGTAATGCTGGAAACCTCCTTCTCTCTGGGCCTCAGTTTCCTCAGCTGCGACGCAAGGAGTCTGGATTGGATGCTTGCTAAATTTCCTTCCGACACTCACATTCTCTGATCCTCCCTGACATCAACACATCCTTCAAGTGGTAGGGCCACGTGCCTACCGAGCTGTTGAAAACAACTTCCTGTGGGCACCAACATCTGTCTCAGGGGCTGAGAGTGGGAGTGCGGTCCCCTCCTCCTCCCTGTTCTGGGCACGCTCTGAGTGCCCCAGGCCAACACTAGGCACTAACTGGGGTGGGGATCACCCAGTGGGGAGAGGTCAGCCGCTGACTATGGGGGTGGATCCTGAAGCCCTCCTCCCCTCCCCATCTCTCTGGGGCCCTCGCACCTTGCAGGGGGGGCACAGGAGAGGACGTGGACTCAGGCTCCTGCCAGCTCCAGGCTCCTTAGCCGGGCAGCTCTCTGGGTGAGAAGACAGGAGAGGGGTCTGTGCTTCTGCTCCCTGGAAGCCCCCTCTCCCTCGCCCGGAAGCCCGGGAAGACGGAGAAGAGGCAGGCTCGGGCCTCAGCATCTTGTACCCACCACCTCCGGGAGGGGAGACCCCCGGTAGTCCTCCTACTGCTCAACTCAAGGGACTCAGACCCTTTCTTGACTGAGACGCATGAGTGCCTTCTGGGGCGAGAGCCACCCCAGGATTCAAGTTGGGCCTCCCAGCCGCAGTGTAGCCCTGGCCGCAGCGGGTTGCAGAGGACGCCAATCAACGAAACCAACGCCACAGCCACAGCCACAGCCACAGCCAGCGCCGGCTGGCGCCAGCAGGGGGGCGGGCCAGGGCACAGGGCTCCTCTACTGGCCCGGACACCTGGCCCCCGTGGCCCTGGCCCAGCAGTCGTGACAGGACTCAAGCTACTCTTCTGCAAATGCCCCAGCCTCCCTGCAAGTATTCTCAACTCTTTACGCCTAATGAACAAGCACAGTTTTTTCAATGGTGAAGAAAAAGCACCAGATCTTTCTTTCTTTCTTTTTTTTTTTTTTCCTGAAGAAATCCCCCAAGCCCCCCGCCCGCCGGCGGGACAAACACTCCCCGCGTGGGGCTGTAGCAACGTCTGTCAGGTCCCCTGTCGTGTTTCATCTCCTGCGCGTAGAGCAAATGCTAGAGCGATTTCAGCTGATAGAAAAACAAAAATGAAAAAAAAAAACACAAAAAACAAAAAACATGGCACGTTGCTAGTTTACAGGGTTTTGTGAGTTTAAATGCCTTATATTTAACAATCATAATTTATGACTAACTTGTAGATATCGTGGGTTCTTATTTAATTATTTTTATAGTTGTTTTGCATTTTTAATTATAATTTATTTATTTAGAAAGGATACTAATTTTTTTTATTACTCCTATTACCTCATTTTGGCGTTGTTTCTGGGAGTGGAATGCTTTGCATGCATTGGTACGATGACAAACAACTATGAATACGAAAAAAAAATTTAAATAAAATTCCGCGAACTTTATTTCGTCCAAACTATCAGGGTGTGTGATTGCAAGCTGTCCTACTGTGGTGCTGGCCTCTTTGGATACATTCCATACGAAATGCAAACCTTTGATTCTGTATGCTGTGACCTAGTGAAAAACTCCAATATAGTGACTGTATTTAGCACATATATAAATATAATTTGCACTCGTCAGCAGACTGGGGTAATCCTTTCACTTGCTACCCCTGCCCCCTCCCCAGCCCCCTCACCATTAACCTATTTTTCTTTCTTCCCTAACCCTTCCCACGACCTCAGCCGATCCTGCCTCCTAGGAAGGTCAGGGGCCCCTAGGGGTCACTCTCTCCACCTGGGCTCCGTATCTCTCTGGTTCCAGAACTGGGCCCTTCAGACATTACCAGCTGGGGCATCTGAAAGCCAAAATCTGAAAGCCTGATTTATTAGAAAGAGCCCTGGACTGGGGGGGGTCAGGAGGCTCAGGTTCTCAGACCAGTTTTATTGCAAACTTGTCTGTGACCTTGAGCAAGTCACTTGGCCTCCCTGAGTCTCAGGGTTCTGGGCAGAGGTGAGGGAGGCAAAAGGGAGGGTGTCTAGGGTCCCTCAGACCCAGATAGACTAGGATACAGACCCAGTGGGGACCCCTCGCTGGGCTTTCTCAACCTCTCAGGAGAGAAGGAAGGGGAAGACAAAGGATGGAGGGGTGGAGAGAAGGAGATGAAAGAAAAAAGGAGAGAAAGCGTCCTGAGAATTTATTCAGTGGATTTGCTCACGGTAGACACCGGGAAAGGGTTTTGTCCTTTTATACGCAGCATTCCTCGGGAGTCAGGGAGGCGGGATAGGTGGACACATCCCCAGACGCAGGACGCGTGCTTTCACGGGGTTCCGTGGTCATTTGCAGAGCGAGCTGAAGGCCACATCTCATTAGATGTGGGAAGGGCATAGGCAGAACAGCAGCCCCGAAGTGTGGTTTTGGGGATTGGCACCTGTCCTGTCCTCTCTTGGAGCCTCTGTTGTTGAGCAGTACCCTCGACAACAGATTGGGACAAGGATTTCAGACCCATGGTCTCTCCTCCCAGCGTCGTCTCCACCTCTGCCCCTGTTCCACGGCTGTGGGGAGGGGAGGAGCTGCTGTGAAGGACAGGAGGGCCTTCCGGTCTCTGAGGACCACGAATGCTAGGGGAGGCTTTGGGGGAAGCAGTAACCTCCAAGGCTGGTAATGCCGTGAGCCCAGATGCCTCTGAGCCAAAAAGAGAGAGAGGAGGTCCATGCCCCCTGGGGGTCCTCTGAGCCAGGGCTGTGACCCTGGCCGGGAGAGGGAGGACCCCTCCTGTCCTCCTTCCCTTCTTTCCCTTCTCATCCTTCCCTCTTGCCTCTTGACATCACTGCCTTTGCCTGGTGGAGAAGTCCATCCTCCACATGAGGCCCCGGGATGGTGCTGATGGGGGAGGAGGCGGAGGCCCAGACCCACCACACTGCCGGCCCAGGCTTGCAGGAGTGGCCGGGCCGCGTAGGGCCCCTGAGCCCCACCTTTGCGCCTGCCGGACTGTGGGCCCCGTTCCCTGGGCTTCCTGCCTGCTGCCTGCCCAGCTTCCCTTTCCGCCTCTGCCCCAGGAGCCGTGTTCTCCTGCTTGTTCCTTGGAGACGGCATGGCCACCACACTGCCAGGCCTGGCGGACACGGCCCCCTCGGCAGGGCTCCTGGACGGACATGCCTTACGCCGCTCTGCGGGGTCAGAGTGGGAAGGGGCCCTTTGCCCTGGCTGGCCTGTGCCCCCCCCCTCCCCTCCTCCCGGCCCCTCGCCTTTCCCTAGCCCCACCCTGGCCTCGGACGTGGCTCATTTCTCAGCTCCAGAGCCAGCCACGCCCGGCGCCAGGCCCGCTGGGGTAATTTGGTTGCCCCTGGTAAGTGAAAGGATTATCCTCAGTGTTGATTGTCCTTTTTTGTAATCCTCCTGCTGTTCTGTTCTGTTGTGCTGTGCAACATTTTGCTACATAGACTATTTTATAGCAGAAAGCTAGAAGAATATTTATTATGAATATTAAAGCAATAGTGCATCAATGAAAAGGCGGAGACATTAGGAATTGTGTAAATGCTTAGATTCACTTTTGGTGGATTTTTTGTACTTTATTTATAACTAATAAAAATGAACTGCATTGCTAACTACACCTCGCTGGTGCAGGGTGCTTATTTCCACGCGTACCCAGGGCGTGTCTGTGGGAAGCCTCTCACAGACCTGTCTTGTGTAAGAAGTTAGGTAACACCATCCCCATCCATTTTCCTCACTGTCCTTCACCTGTTTCCCTTCTCCTCCCCCTCTCCTCTCCCCATCTCTTCCTCCTTCCTCCCCCCTCCCCTTTCCTCCCCCTCTTCCTTGTTCTTCACTCTTCCTCCCCTCACCACCTCCTCCCCCTCTCCCTTTCTCTTTCTCCTCTCCTCCTCCTCCTCTCCCTCTTCCCCCCACCTCCCTCCCTCCTTCCCCTCTCCTCCTCCTCTATTACCCCCACCTCTTCCTCCTTCCTTCCCCCTTCTTCCTCCCCCCTCTCCTCCACCTCCCTCTTCTTCCTTCCTCCCTCCCCTCTCCTCCACCTCCCTCTGTCTTCCCTCCTAGTCTTCTTCTTCTTCCTCCTCCACTCCTTCCCTCTTATCATTCTTTTTTACCTTTTCATCTCTCAAGAAATTTGTTCAATGCCATGGATCTAATTAACCTGTTTCCTAAACTTTAGTTTATGAATCTTAAAGGGGAAAGTTCTCATTTTTGATCAAGTTTCAAATGTAGCCTCTGGTGTTCTGAACGAGAGGGCTCCCCAGTTGCTCTTAACAGAGGAGTCGGCTTTTCAGCGGTTGTCATGGATTTCTCATTTCTTTGTAAGAGCCCAAACCCAGATACTCTGCATCGTCTAAAGTCCGTTTCTCAGTGTGTGGATTAGCAAACTGAAAGGTGACTCTCTTGCATCACCTGGAAACAGAGCCCACATTAATAAGCCTTTTTGTTGTTGTTGTTGTTGTTGAAGTAACGGACTTCACTGTTCAGAGCAGGTTTGGGTCGACAGAAGAATGAGCAGAAAGTACAGAGAGTTTCCGTGTATTGTCTCACCCAGGTGCTGCTGTTATTAACATCTCTCCTTAGCGGGGCAGGTTTGTGACAACGGATGAGCCAATATCGAGACATTGTTATTAACTAAAGCCCGTGGTTTACATTAGATGGATGAATGTTCAAATCCCTGCTTGCTGTGCCGGTGAGTGATCCAAAATGCTGTAGCTTTCCACGTATTTCCACGTATGTTTCTTGGTCCGTGGACCGGGGCTCCGTAGTCCTTAGCTCACCACTCACTACTAACCATCAGGTGCACAGGGGAGAGACGTTTCCCTTCCCTGGTCTTGCAAACTATAAAAACGTGGATGGCGGACCCGGCTCCTTCCAGTGTTTGAATTCCACGGGTTTCTATTTACAGGCCCTGCGTCCCTCCGTTATCTTTGTTCAGTCTCTGTTTGTACCTGCAATGGAGGTGACCCTGGGAGGACAGGCCTGGGCTAGCTTTGGGGTGGGGGCAGGGGGCTGGGACAGTAATTCTCTTTCTGTGGATTTCATGCCTGCCCCCCCCCCCCCATGGGGAAATGTACACCCTTCCTAATCCCCTCCAACCTCGCTTCCCCCCGCCACCTTTCTAAGGCAGTGCCAGGGAGGAAAGAAATATCTCAGAGAGCATCTAGGCTCACACTCTGCACAGGCCTGTGACTCCCAGGCGCTGTGACGCTCCCCCAGGAGGTCAAGTGAAGGAAGAAGAGTCTCTATTAGTGTTCTCCAGAGAAACAGACCAGTAGGAGATATATTCAAAAGGAGATGTATTGAGCAGGATTGGCTTGTGTGTTTCTGGAGGCTGAGTCCGGCCCCTGCTGCCCGTGGGCTGGAGGCCCAGGAAAGCCATGATGGAGCTCCACTCTGAGTCCAAAGGCCTGAGGACCAGCAGAGCCGATCGCGAGAATCCCAGTCCGACGGCAGGAGAGGACCCAAGTCCAGCTGGAGCAGGTGAGCAGGAAGGGGACAAATTCTTCCTTCCTCTGCTTTTTTCCGTTCAGGCCCTCAAGGTGTTGGAAGGGGCCCACCCACACCAGGGAGGGCAGTCTACTTTTATGAGTCCAGTACTAATCTCATCTGGAAACCCTCACAGGCACGTCCCAAGTAACATTGAACCGGGGTACCCCACGGCCAACCGAATGAACCATCACATCGCCCTCACCTCACCCCCAGGCTCCTGGCTGTCTCCCAGCTGCTTCTGTCCTCCCTCCAAGCCCTGCTCTGCAATGAGACCTCTCACATCCGGCCTCCTGTTTCTCCCCAGCACTCCCTGTTCTGGGGGGTGAGGGTGGGGGGGAGACCCCCACCGCTCCTGGGAAGTAGGAAACAAGGAATTCTCTTGCCAGAGCATTATCTTCCCCACTCCCCTTGCCCTCAGTGGCAGGCCCTATGCAGCCGCCTGAAGCCCAGCAAATAACACTTCTCCACACTTGCCCTGCACGGTGCTGATCTGCCTCCTGTCTCAGAACCGCCCCGTTGTCCCCACATCAGTCAGAGCAGCTGTTCTTTCATTTGGTTTATGTACCCAGCTCTCATCCAGCATTTTGTTTTCTTTTTTTTTTTTTTTTTTTTTTTGAGGAAAGCCCTGCCCTTGGGTTTCCTGTGCCACCTGTTAGCTGTGTGCCTTTGGGCAAGCTACTTAAACTGCCTGTGCATCAGTGTCGTTGTCTATGAAATGGAGATCGTAACAGGACCTCCCTCGTACGTCTTTATAAGGATCTAATGAGCTAAAGTGCTTTAACACGTGTCTGGTATATAGTATGCGCTATATAAACAGCTACAATGATGATGATTTAAAAAAAATCCCTGGGGCCTGGGTGGCTCAGTCGGTTGAGCGTCCAACTTCGGCTCAGGTCATGATCTCACAGTTCATGAGTTCGAGCCCCGCGTCGGGCTCATTTGCTGCTGTCAGCACAGAGCCTGCTTCAGATCCTCTGTCCCTCTCTCTGTGCCCTTCCTCCGCTCACGCTTGCTTTCTTTCTCAAAAATAAACAAACATTAAAAGAAAAAAAAATCCCTGTGTTCCATAGTCTTTCTCCTTGGTCCTCTTGTTCTCCCCTCCCTTTCCTTTTCCTAGAGAGTTTTCCAGGCCCCATCAATGTGCATTCTTCCCCGCTGGCCGACCCCCCCCACCGCCCCCGTGGTCAGCCACCAGCAATGGCTTGTCCAGTAGGAGAGCCGGTAGCCGAGGCCTCAAAGCCAAGACTTCTGGAATCACCGCTTTGTAACAGTCTTTCCTCATTCAGTTGGGAGATTCTAGAAGAAAAGCCACATTGAGGCTCCTAGGCCAGAAGCACAGAACTCCTCTTTTCTCCAGCTCACAAGCAACCCCACCTCTCCCACCATCCAGGTGCCCCATCCAAATCCCCCCTGTTAAATTTAGGACGAAAATGCTCTTTCCTCCCTTACTCTCCAGGCCCATCTGTCCAAGACTTCCTTCTTTCTCATAAGCTCTCTAAAGAGAGCTTCCTTTGTCCAAAACTTAGGCTCCCTGATCTGTTCTCCGAAGCCCCTTACCTTGCCTTTGAAGGCTCAGGGCATTTTCTTCTCCTGGTGCCCGCCAGGGGTCGACGCCTGGTGCCATGCTCTTTCAAGGGGCTGGATAAATGGGGGCCCCTGTTCAGGATGCACACACAGCACCAGGGGTCCTCGGGGCGGGGGGTACCCACAGTACTTCTGACCTCATCTAGTTGGACCCCGCACAATCAGAATTCAGAAGGCGCGTAACTGAACTGGCGTATAAAAGTAAACTGAGTTTACTTTTCTCGAAATCTTGGAAGAAAAAGGTTGTTCAACCAAAAAGCTGAGAAAATAAAATTGGAAGGTTTTTGTTTAACCTACTTAAGAGCAGAAGTGTTTTTTAGACTTTGGTGCAACAGTTTGTATGTAAATAGCTTGTGCTAACTGCAAATGAGTCTTATCTTTTCTTTGATGTGGGCCCCTGGGGATATTTATTTGGAAATACTTTGTTAGCAGTTACTCGAAAGCAGTGCAATTAAGTTTCTCTCCAAATATTCTTTAATGGAGACTTGTCTCTAAATCAGGAGAGGAAACATGGAGCTGGTAGAAAACCTTGTCACTCAAGAAGCCAACCTTATAAGGAAGAAGTTTCTAACAAAGCAAGCTGTGGGTGCCAGGGGGATTTGGGGAGGGAAGGAGCAGCTCTGGCAAGATCTGAAGGAACGGAAAGGAGGCTCTGGGGGAGGCAGAGACCATTCCTTCGTTTCCTTCACCCTGAGCTCCAGTGAGGGGCTCTGTCTTGGCTGGAGGGTTGACGTGTAGCGCCTCCTGCCCATGGCCGACTGCCCAGCAACGACCTGGGACTCCGGTGGCAGCCCGGCCTCGGGCGAGCTGGGTTCAGGAGGGACCGTCCCAAGAGGGTTCACCCTCGCCATGGCTGGCTGCTGGGTCTCAGCCTCAGAATTCGGACTGCTGGGGTGCAGAGCTTGGCCACTGCTACGGGTAGAGTAACTTTCTGCTTGGGGCCAGGACTAGGGGCAGGCAAGGCGGGTGCCCGGGGGGCAACATTTAAGGGGCCTCACTTTCAGGTACAGCCCTACCATTGCACGAGCCTGAGGCTGAGCTCCCTTAAAGCTTCTTGCTTGCTTTATCCTAACCCCAGCCTTGCCTTCTGCCCTCCAAGAGGAGGATTCCTGGGACAGCCTACAAGGAAAAGACCGGACTTGAAAGGCAGAGCATCTCGTGGGTGTCCCTCGTTCCTTCCTCGGGGCAGAGTGCCCTTCTCCCCAACCACCTTATAGGGGGTGCTCCCCACCTTTGCCTGCATCCTCAGCACAGCCTGATGGAGAAAGGAAGGCGGTACGACATGACTGGCCGGGGGCCCCAACACTCCCTCGGGCAAGGTGGTGCCCACAGAAGCAGGGCTGTGGAGACTGGACCCGCCAGGTGTTGAATTCTGCAAGCCCCTGTGTTCCCCTGGCTATCCACCTCTCCCCCCACCTCCTCCACCTCCTCCACGGAGTGTGAAGGGCGTCAGACGGCCTGGTTCAAGCCCCGCGTTGCCCCTGGGGACCCGTGGGTGAGTCAGAGGCCCGCTCTGCCCCTACAGAGCAGAGAGCGTGGACTAGCATGAGGCCTGGGAACATGGTGGAGGGATGGGTGGCTGGGCGGGCTGCAGGAGACCTGAGGCAGACGGTGCCGTCTCAGCAGGGGCCCAGCAGGGAGGACAGTGTGGTGGTGCTGGAGGGGAGCCCGCGGGACCTGGAGCTGTGGGCATCTCGCCCCTGATGGAGATGGCCCAGGTCCCGGCACTCGGGGAACCGGGCTGGGGGGAACGTGCCTCGTGGGTAACAAAGTGCGTCTTCGTGCACCAAAGGTGTGACCACTGTTTACTGGGTCTTCACAGCAGCAGGGTCGTGGGTCTCAACAAGCCACCTGTTAGGGGGGCAGAGGAGGCAGGCAGGGAAGGGGTGGAAAGGGCTAATGAGGCTGTGGGGTGTGTTGGCAAACCAGGCCTGCCCCACCTGGGTAAGAGTGAGCCCACCCTGGACCTGGCAGCAGCAGGATGATAACACGGGCTGTCCCTGTGCCAGCTCAGGAGGATCAACCGGACGACAGCTGCCGCATTCCACAGCGAGAGCACACGGTGCTTGCCGGGGGCATGGCGGAAGACTGTTTTCAACTTTGAGCTGGTTCAGACACAATGGGGAGGCTGAGGAGGAGGCCGTGGCCACGGGAACAGGACACTCAGAAATTGCTGTCGGTGGCCTGGGAGTACCCCCTCCCTCCTGGCTGCCCTTTTACCCAACGCTGCTGACCGCGACTTCCACAGGGCTACCCGGAGAGGGGATGTGTCCACCTCGCTTGAAGGCATAGCATCCTGCCCCATCCACAGAAACCGTAGGGATGAAGGATGGGCTGGCTGGCCACTGGTAGCAGAGATGAGTGGCCTGAATGCCCAGAGTTCGTCAGAGCAAAGGATGCCGCGGGAACTATCTGGGTGTCTTAGGTCCTAAAAACAAGGCAGGTGGAGGCTGAAGCACGGAGAAAGAACCCCCGTAGGCATCCTTCCCTTCCTTCCTTCTCCAAGGGATCGGAACCCGTGGTCAGCAAGAGGGGGGCAGGAGTGACAGTGCAAGGTGGGGGAGGGGCGCCCCCATGCACCCACACGTGTGGACACACGTACCTGCACACACAGTTGCACTCGTGTGCACACACACGCATGTCCTTCTCCTTCACTTCTGGTCCCCCTGTGATAGCACTGAGTTGGGGGATGGCAGAAGATGAATTTTGAGCCTGACTTTGGCCTTTACATCAAAGCCAGACATTATTTTTTAATATTCATTTATTTTCAAGAGAGAGACAGAGTGTGAGTGGGGGAGGGGCAGAGAGAGAGGGAGACACAGAACTCAAAGCAGGCTCCAGGCTCCGAGCTGTCAGCACAGAGCCCGACGCCGGGCTCGAACTCACGAACTGCGAGATCATGACCTGATGCTCAACTGACTGAGCCTCCCAGGCACCCCCAGAGCCAGACATTTAAATTGCACAACTGTAATGGGCTTTGTGACTTTTAAGGTGGTGGTTGCACTTTTTACGACTAAGAGAGTTCAGAAGAGCCGAGGCCTGGCTAAGTGTTCATCGGAGGCATGAGGGTGCTGGGGAGGTGGGGGCTGGGCGGAGGCCAGTTCCACGGAAAAAGATACAAATAAAGGTGTTTCATGATTACTTCTCCCCCACCCCCACCACCCCAGCTCCCCGGAGGCCCACTTGTTCAACATGATGGACATACCCTTCAGTGCAGGTGCTGAATTAAAACTGCCCGCAGATTAACTCATTTAGTCTGTATGACGACCTATGCAGTAGCTACTATCATTGTCCCTGTTGGACAAGTGAGGAAACTGAGGCCGCAGGAGATGAAATAATGTGCCCAAGCTCACCCAAGCTCTCTGGCTGCCTCTGAGCCAGCGCTTGCAAACTCAGCCTTTCTCCAAGGGTCTCTGGGAGCTCCTGGAACTTGCTTTAGACCCATCAGCCTCGATAAGAATTTACACCTGTCTAGGCTACAAGACACAGGGTGACGGGGGTGGGGGGGGTGCCCTCCTATAGGAAGACTTCCTTTCCACTCAGTCCTGCTTCGGCAGGAAAATCAGAAGTCAGGTGCTGAGACCTGAGGCGCTCTTGCTGCCTTGCAAGGATCTTTCATTGCAGATCCCTTCGTGACTGCCCACGAGGGAGGGAGGGTGTGTGTGTGTGTGTGTTTCTCCTGCAGCCTCGTCATCAAGGTCATATCCCTTGGAGGGCAGAGACTGCACCTTTATTTTGTGTCCCTCTCTGTCCACCCCCCCCCCCCCCAGCCCCATCACCTTCTGTTCAGGTCTGTGGGTCTCAACTGTGTTCTCACAGGTTAGAACAACCAGTGGGCACCTGGCACAGAGTTTCCCATAAATGATGGACAGAATCACGTACCTTTTTGCAGGCTTATAAACCACCCCCCGCCAGGGCTAAAACACTTCCTCCTGCTGCTTTTCTCTGTTTGCCACTGGCGTCATTGAAACTGGGGGAAAGGATGCATTTCTTCGTGAGCAGATGCCAAGATGAGCTCTTCGTGGGGTGTGGTCAGTAAAAAATTTAATTAGCCCAGCTTTGGGGGGAAAAACGTGTTAATTAGTTTTCTCTTCAAATACACCACCTCGACGGCCTCCTCTTCCCCACTTCTATCCCCTGGGTGAAGCCCCAGTTTCCCAGCTACACTTGGCAAGTCTCAGCCTGGCCACTGCTGTCACTGGAAAAGAAAGCGCAGAAAGTTATTTTTGTGCAGCCAGGGATTCCGACACGCGTTGATCGATTCCTGTAGGTCCAGGGGACTGAGGAGGGGCGGGGCCCACAAGTAGTCCCCTGCAGCGGCCTCCGGAGAACCGTGAAGTTCCGGGCCACCGCGCCACCCATGCCACCCTTCTGGCGCCCAGTCCCGGCCCCGGGAGGCTCTGAGAAAGTCCTGCTGAAAGCCAAGGTGGAGGCAGCAGGCTGTGGTCAGGCGCACCTCGGCGAGACAGGGGGATCGAGAGCCTCCGGCCCCTCAGACGGAAGGGAAGAGGTCTCTCCAGGTGAGCCCGTCGCCCCGCTTCTTGTCCAGCCACCGGCCGCAGTTAAAGATGGTGGCCACTCCGGTGCTGGTGTTGGTGACTTCCACCTTCTCCACCAGCCAGCCCGAGTAGTAGCCGCTGCTGTCGTGCTCCACCCGCACCTTGCGCAGCTCGCCCAGCTCTAGCGTCTCCAGGAAGAAGCGGTCGGTGCTGCCCCGCTCGAAGAGGTTACGCATTTTCTGCTTCAGCTCCCGCTTGCCCGTGTCCCCGTTGGCCCCGAAGATGGTCACGAAGACATTGGCGTCGGTGCCTGCACCTGGCTCGTAGCCCGTCGTCACAATGACCTCGTACTTGACCGGCACCAGGCTCTGGACCTTGCTGGCAAAGCTTTCGGTCGTCTTGGTGACCTCGAACACCTTGAAGTACTTCCTCTTCCTCTTGAGGGGGATGAGGCAGTCACAGTTGAAGAAGTACCTAGCAGGGACAGAGGAGGCTCAGTGGACACCAGCCAAGGCTCTCACCCTCCCCCCGGGCCCCCTGGGCCATGAATGATCCCTTCTCCAGGTGGCAGGAGATGGGGTTGGAAATGTCTGCATTAAAATATGAGGATGGGGGGGCGCCTGGGTGGCTCAGTCGGTTAAGCGGCCGACTTCGGCTCAGGTCATGATCTCTCAGTCCGTGAGTTCTAGCCCCACATCGGGCTCTGAGCCTGGAGCCTGCTTCAGATTCTGTGTCTCCCTCTCTCTCACCCTCCCCTGTTCATGCTCTGTCTCTCCCTGTCTCAAAAATAAATAAATGTTAAAAAAAATTTAAAAAAAATATGAGGATGGGGTCTTGTTTGTGTTAGAATCCACGGCGAGAGGCATCTCTACCCTTCCAGTGTCTCCTTGATTCTTTCATTTCCATCCCCCCCCCCCCCCACTCCACATCAAATCTACCAGCAAATCCCACCTTTAAAATAGGTCCAGAATCAGCCACTTGAAAAAGTATGCAGTATTTCACTATCTGTCCTGCCACTCGTCTGGTCCAAGTCACCACCACCTCCTCCCTCCTAGATCAGCCTCCTAGCTGGTCTCCCTGCTTCTGCTATCTGTGGTCCATTCTTTCCACGGCAGCCAAGTGACCCCGTGGACATGTAAGTCCAAGAATGTAATTCCTCTGTTCAGAACCTTCCAATGGCTTCTTAGATTAAGTAAAAATCACCACCTTACCAAGGGCTGCAAGACCCTATGTGGTTGGACCCTCTGCCTGCCGTTTGCCTTTCTGACCGAGCACCTGGCCTTGTCTAACTAAGCTCACTCCGTGCCAACCGTGCTGGTCCCCTTGCTCTTTCAAAGGGACTGATGAATGTTTGTACCTGGTATTCTCACCTTCAGGGACAGCTGCGGGATCCAGGCAAAGCCAAGTGGAAACGTCCCAAATCCCTCACACTGGACTGAGTTAAAGTATGAGTGTGTGTGTGCACGCACGCACGTGTGTGCGTGTGTGAAAACACGTACATGCACGTGCTCATGGTCTGAGGGGTGCAAGGGGTAAGAGAAAATCCTCTACTGAAGCAGCCATAAGCAGAAGCAAGTATAGGGCCAAGAAATGGTCTTGGACCAAAATGTCCCCTCTCTATCCCCACCCTCCACACCCCCAATTTTACCCTCTGGGTAATGGTAGTTAGTCTAATAATTAATTACAAGGGAGGAAGTCAGGAGGCACAGTGGGAAAATGCTGCATGGAGTGCAAGGGGGCCTCGGGTCTACGCCAGCCCTGCCACCTGCTACTCTTGTGACCTTGGGCAAGCCACGTCTCCTACCCAGACCTTGATTTTCCCATTGGCAATGCTAGAGGTTTGTACTGAACAACTGCTATGGTTTCTTCCCACTCCCAACTGCTAATATTTTAACAGCTTTGGAAATAAGCTGTCCTGGCACTGACTGATGACTTCAGGAATGCATCCCTAAAAGGGCGTGCCCAGTGGTGCAAAATCAGACCCCCTTTAGATGAAAATCCATAACCACAAAAAAAGCAGGATTTTCTGCTTGCTTCCTCAGTGCCGACCGGGGCTTTGCACCCTTGCATCTCGTCGGCTCCCATGACAACCCGGGGCTTCAGGCATCATCCTCCCATTTCACAGAAGGGGAAACTAAGTCCCTGCCCAAGGTGAGCCAGAGCGGGCCCAGAGCCAGCCTGCCTCGCCACCTGAGGAGACAGCTACGGAAAGACACTGGCAGGAAATCCATATTCTGTTTCGAGATTTCTCTTCCCCCAGTTCATCACTTGATAAATTCGGATTGTTGTTACATACCACACTTTCTCAGAGGGGGATATAACTTCAATCTTTGTTTAGACGTTCTTTAAAAATGTATTTCTTTATGCAAATGCTGACTGATATACATAATTCTCTATAAATGCACAAATCATGTGATCACATGCGTGTTTTTCTAAATACACTCTTCTTCCCCTTTTCGCTTGGCTCTCTCTCCTTTTTCCCTCCTTCCTTTCCACTTCCACATCCCACCTTTACCTCAGATAACCCATGGAACAGTTGCGGGTGTATCTTGCCAGATTTCCTTCCATTTCACCCAACCATGCACAGACCCACACAGACACAGACATATGTGGGATGTCAGTGTTCCCTTTACAAAATGGCATCATATAATATGTGTTTTCCCATATCTTGCTTTTCCCGGGAATCACTCCAAGTCATCTGGTACATATTTAATTCATTATTTTTAATGGCTGAAAAATATTCCCTAGTAGACCCATAAGGAAAACGTTTCTCATACATATAAGATCACCAAGATGTGGGACCCTAGGGCTCCGTGGGGTCATGACTCTAGGTGTGGACCCACTGGAAAGGAGGGTAGGGACATCAGAAAGACTAATGACAAAAGCAAAAAATAACAAATGAAAAATTAAATATATTTGAAAACATGTAAATAGGATCACACTTCTGTGAACAGCGTTTGTGAGATGTTAGAAAAGTGTCAGAGAGAGCGGGGTCACCAAACACTCATGGTGGCTGTCTCTGATGGGTAGGGCTTTTGGGAAGTTTTACTTAAAAGACGATTTGTATTATTTGAATTTTTATAATGGCTGGGTATTATATATGGTATTGAGATAAAACAATGAAGTTATATTTGGTTAAAAAAAGAAAGAAAGAAAGAAAGAAAGAAAGAAAGAAAGAAAGAAAGAAAGGAAAGCCCCTGGGTGTGGCCTTCCATCGAATCCGGAGGATCTCAGCGCAAAGGAGAACCTTAGAAGGTACGGCACACCCTAAGGAGGAGTCACAACTGGAACCGGCTGAAAGATGAAAACTGGAGACTCCTGTGTTTATAGGAGAGTGAGATTAAATTCATTTGTAACTCCTGGAAGTCCGAACGGTACGGTTAATGTGGTGGCTGGAAAGGAACTGTGGACGCATGTATGCCATCCACCAGGAAGGAACCAAGCTCGAGACCTGCACAGGCCGGTGCACTATGACCTCCGAGAGCTCCCTGAGCTGGACCCCTGTCGTCCTTCCCCCGGCGCCAGACTCCAGTGAACATCCAGCTCTCTTCACGGAGGGAGACAGCACAGAGAGGTGACGGGTTACCGCCTGAGGCCACACAGCTGACTTGGTGACAGTTCTAGTATTCGGGGTCTGGACTCTCTGCACCCCTTTCCCTTTGGGCAGAGCCCCCATTCCACCGACATCCCTTCCTCCCCCTCCAGGCCTAGTGACATACTGACAAAAGGCCACCCTCTTTTGAGGGTGTGGGAATGGTGGTTTCTTTCCCTGGATGAGAAATTCTACAACTCGGCCCCAGGACTGTGGGGTAGGAAGCTCCCGGGCTGAGCTTGTATTTCCCCTTCCTTCTGAGACTGGAAGGTGCTTGGTGGTACTGAGATCTTTGGCTCTGTGTCTTTCTTACAGCCACCATGGCTGGTTTAAAGCTAACTCGAGGGAAGACTATTTCTTATTATTGCATAATATTGCACTGTATTATATTGTATTTTCTTGTACCGTTTGGTTTTTTGGGGGGGTGGGGCTTGCAGAGGTGTGGTATTGGTAGCAATACTCGATGTGGTTGGCAGGCAGTGCTGGGTTGCAGAAGGGGTTCTGCCCAGGCTCGACTTGCTGGGTGAGGTGGTAACTCCTCTGGGCCTCTATGTCTCAGCTCTCGTCTCCATCAGTAATCGCTCCAGGCAGCCAGGACCAGAAAGTCTGGCAGGATTTACTGTAACCGGCTGGTTTTTCACTAAAAGAGCAATGGATAACACACACTCTCTCTCTCTCTCTGCCATGACGACGCGGCAAGCCAGGGAGAAAGGCCTCACCAGCACCCAACCATGCTGGTTCCCTGACCTCTGACTTCCAGCCTCCAAAACTGCGAGAAAAAGAGGTCTGCTATTAGAGTCACCCGGTCTGTGGGATTTTGATACGGCAGCCTGAGTTGGTCAAGACAGAAGTTTACAAGTCAGAACCCTTCCTGACCGATTCCCAAAGGGGAAGCTTGGGCATCCCAGGGAGCCTACTGTCACAGGTGGAGCGTGGACAGACACTGCTTTGAGCAACTTGAGCTCCTGAGGCCAGAGAGGGCAGCCGAGGGAGCTGCCCGGGTTGAGCCTGCACCGGTCTGCTGTGCTCACCGTGAAGGCGTCGCCAGGGGCAGGGCCAGCTCGGGGAGCGGGTGGCAGCAGCTCTGGGGGGTGACCCAGCGAGCAGTGGCAGGCTGGCCCCGGGAGCTGCACGTGTCACCTGTCACTCACTCCTCGGGTCTAGCCTCCCAGAGGCAAGCACTGCCCTCGGCTTCCCCTTCCTCCTCTCCCGGTGCCTTCACACTGTTGTTCCTGCCTTCCAGGGCCTCGGGGCTCTTTCTGGCATCCAATGTGGTAACCAAGTGGTTTTAATTAGAAAAACTGATGGCTGTGGACTGTTACCCAGGTAACTAAAACCCTTAATCCTTCAGAAATGCCTGAGTCTCCAGAAGGCCCTGGTGGGGGAAATGCAAAGCTCCTTATCCGGGGTCCTCAGAGGCAGGTGGGCCATGGGATTACTCCAGTTGGGCTCTGATCCCCACTCTGCCCACAAGGATGGCAGGGCTTTCACTGTGCCAGTGGAAGCATCAGGCTTCAAAGCTGTATTTCTTTGTCATCGCACAGTGATGGGAGGGGGAGGGAAGGGAAGCGTCCGCTGTCTGGTCTTGTTTGGCTTACTTCTTCCAAGGAAGCGTCCCTGGATTAAAAGGCTGGAGCCCTCAAATTCATCTGGTCGAGTCCCTGCCTCTGAGGGTAGGCCTATGGCTCAGAAAGCTCCAAAACAGTACGGCTGCCTTTCCCTCCCTATCTTGTAAGTTTCCTTAACAAGGTGGCCTCGAAGGGGACAGCTCCCTGGGTCCTGGTGTCTTGCCCGTGGTCTAGCCCCATCCCTCTGTGCGGAGGGAGCAGCCCTTCCTGGGCGAGGGGTGGAGGCACGGTACATACACGTTGCCGAACTCCATCTCGGTGATGGTGATGGTCTTGACGTGCCAGACCAGCTCTCTCTTGGGGATGAACCGGTCCTCCCTGGCGAGATGGCCCACGCAGAGGGAGGCAATGTCCCCCAAGTAGACGCTGTCAAACTCGAATGTGTCCGTCGTCCCCCTGCAGGACACAAAAGCATGGCCTCTAATAAGAGATGCTGATGTCCACTGTAGGAAGTGAGCCTTTATTGAAAGCCTATTGCATTCCAGGCACTGGTCTAAGGAGGAGGGATAGAATGGCAACCATGACCTGATGTCAGCCCTGCATTCTTGGAGGGGTTCAGTGTCATTCTGGAACAAGACAACCACAGCCTGGTCCCAGCAGGAGGGGGTGGTAACATCACGAAGCAGACAGAGGTGGGAGGAGGGCGAGGCCCTGAGGGTTAGGCTGGGGAGGGTGGTGGGGATTCAGAGAGCACAGCAAAGGGAGGGAGGGAAGAGGTCCCTGAGGTGGACTTGACTTGGCGAAGTCACGGGATGGGGACTGAGGGCAAGGAGGCATCTGTGGGGGGCGTGTTGGCTCGGCTGCAGTTGGGGTCCAGTCAGGGAAGCAGCCATGGAAAAGGTGGGGTGCGGCCATCTGTGGTGGTCTGCAGGTGCCAGTCTAAGGAGCTCATACTTCATCCCAATGCAGAGGGAGTTCAAATGCAAGGTGCAGTGGGTCACAGGAGGGGGAGACTTCTGTAAGCAGTTCTGGGGGAGCGGGGAAATGAAGTGGGCATCTGGGAAGTTCAGGGGTGGCTCTGGTGTGGAGAAGTTGAGGTTTCCCGGCTGTGCCTGTCAACCGGGAGGGGTGAGAAGCACCTTTTCCCGAGACCTGATTTTGATTTTCGTACAAAGCATCTAACAGGCTCTCTCCTCCCTTCCTCCTCCTAAGTAGAACTCAGTCTGTGCTGTCTTACACGGCTCTCTTGCAGACTAGACTGTGCGCTCTGCACGGACTTGGATGGGGTCCGCAATGATTCCTGGTCCTGCCGCACAGCGGGCTCTCTTTAATTAATTAATTACTAATGTTTGCTGTAGCTGTCCATTAACTTTTTAAAACTGAAATATATTTGACACAAACCTGCGTAAATGTAAGGTGTACGATGTGCTACTTTAATATATTGATATATTGTAGTAGGATTGCCACGGTGGTGATATTGGCACCTCTGTCTGGTTACAGAATTACCCTCTCCTTTTAGTGGTTGGAATAATTAAATTCTCCTCTCTTATACTGGCCTCTCTTTGCGTGGCAATCTCCCCCTTTCCCTTTTATAAATCTCCTGTTTCATCCATCCGTAGGAGTTCGCATAGGATTGGCACAAAGTAGGTACTCAATTAAGTGCTTGCAGTTTAGGCCCATTTGCATACTTAGGGCACCCACCAACGGGGTTGATTTGGGGGGTCCCTCTCTTACCCACCCCACCCCCCTCACTCCCCAGTGGGAACCCCCTCTTCCTACTTCCTAAAGGCCCGCTGTCGGGAAGAATTTTCCACGAGAAACTCTTTGGATCGGTTCTTTCTGCCCTCCAGGATGAGCCAGACGTTCTCCCTGGTTTCGCCTCCGTTGCCCGTTTCTATGACGATCTCGTAGGCTGCAGCGGAGAAGGTGGGAGAAGGTCAGCTGGGGGAAGCAGCTTCTCTGTCCTCCATCTGATCTTAGACCACAGCCTGGGGATAGGCTGGAGTCCCCACAAGGAGGCACTACAACAAAAACCTGCCTCAGTCTGGCCACCATAAGCATGTCTTTTATTTATAGAGCAGCCACTCTGCCTGGTGACCATGGAGCCACTGGGAGTAAAACACCAGGAAGCAGGGGGTGGGGAGTTTTTTGGGACAGGTGCTGGGGCCTGGCTCTCAGGAATAGACAGCACCCCCCTACTCCGAGATGCAAAACGGAGATCCTGTGCAAAAAGAGGGCAGAGAGGGAGAAGTGAGGGGGAAGCTACAGGCAGTCCAGACTCCAGGAGAGCCCTGAGCCCTATCCACATGCAGTCAGGTTCTGCCCTGTCTCAAGGCCGAGTCGCACCCAGCACCACCGCACCCCTCCCCTGTGCCTCTTTTGAGCATGTCTGCATTCACTCAGCAACATTTGTTATGTCGGTGCTAAGGGTCAGGATGGGGCTAGACTCGGGGGGGGGGGGGGGGGCCTAGAGCTCCACCTGCAGCCCCAGGCACACACTGACTACCACAGGCCACAGATGGGATGTGCTAACCTTGCAACAAAGGATGTGCTAACCTTGCAACAAGGGGCTGAAGTAGCTCCAGGTGAGAGGACAAATGAGCTGCCCATTACCTTTCCCAGCTCTGTCTCCTCGCATTTGCTCTCCCCCTTCCCCCCCCCCACTCGGCCCCTCTGCCCCCCTGCTGTCCCTGGAGCCCTGGGGTGACTGTTCCCCTGGAGTGCTTCCAACTTCTCTCACTTTGCTTGTGGAGATCGCCCCACCCACCCTAAGATGGCAACTCGCCTGCCCCCAGCGCCCCCGGGTGGCCTTAAGGGGCTCCATGACATTCTCTTTATCACCTGCTACCTCCTAACATGCTATGTGGTTTGCTGCTTATTTTGTTTCCTGTACTCCCCCTCCCACCTGAATGTGAGCTCCAGGGGGGCAGGGGCCTTCGTTTTGCTCACTGATAGATCCCAAGTGCCCAGAACAGTGCCTGGCATGCAGGAACTCAATAAGTATTTGTGGAGTGAATGAATGAATGGTTGGGCCACAGGAAGCTTCAGGAAGGAGGTCGCGTTTGAGCTTGTGCTTGAAGATGGAGCCAGGATTACCGTCTGCGGAAGATGAAAGGAGGTTCTAGGCAGAGGGAGGAGCACAGGCAAAGACTGAGGGGGGAGGGGATGGGAGTTCACGGGACCCAGCTCCCACTCCCAAGGGACCAGGCCAGACTCGGAGCTGGCACACGGGACACAACCAATGTCGGTCAGAGTGTCCCCTGTGCATATGGCTCTTGCCACAGTAAAGGACTCGTTGAGGGGTTGGGACTCTGGATGCACAGGACAGCTCTTTCCGCAGGGCTCTCCCAGGGACGTGATACAGACAAGGGAGACGAGGCGCCGCTGTGTCTGTAGCTCAGTGAATCGCTAGCCCTTCTGCCCTGGCGGCTTCTCTCCAGGACAGTCCGTGCTGCTGAGACGTGTGGAAGCAATCCTGACAAAGAGGCAGGTCACCGACGAGAGGGCAGGAGAGCCACGGACAGCACAGAACTCCTGAAGAAGGTGGGGCTCTGTAGGTCCGTATAGACACCAGCCCAGGAGGCTGGGGCCGACCGATGGCCGAGCCACGGTCAGGTCTCACGCTTTCCCCACAGAGGGCGGGGTGAGTTCTGCAAACCCAATACCCGTGAGTTCAAAGTGGGTCCTGGGCTTTGTTGAGGACGTGGTTTGTCAGCGCCTAGGGGAGGAGGCAGGGGCGCTAGGAACCCACGGGCTCACTAGGTGAACTCAAGTCTGAGATTTGAGAACCAATGCGGATGGAGTGCAAACAGACCATTCTTCCCTGATGGTCCTGGGTTAAGGTACATCAGCAAAGACGTTTAGAGAGATTAGGAACAAATGTTGCCAGGGGCATCTGCGGTCTTTTGAGGAGAAGAAGTTTCAATGAGCGTAGTTCACCTTGCCCTCTTTCCCAGTATTTCATCGACAGCTTGATACAAATGTGGAAGGCGTGATTCTCAACTTTGTGTCTATGTTGCTGGGGGGAAACGGACAGAGGAGCATCAGGGACCTGAAAGAGTGGGGGCAGTGGGGAGCCCAGGCTAGTGGGGATCAGTGTAAGGTCATCCGTGGGGCCAGCACACCCACAGGACAAGCTCAGCTGGAGAGAGGGGCTCAGCAGCCATCGTGTGAGTCACCAGCACTGAGGGGCCGCCAGCAAAGCCACCACAGGCTCTTGGGGCACGAGTGTAGTTCAAGTGGCAAGACAGGAGAGAGGAGAGCAGACCACCCTTGAAATCTTGCTCTGGGCATGGCATCTGCAGAGGGAGATGAGCAAATAGTCGAGGGCCCCCCATCATGTGGGCAGGTGCTGGATAAACAGGTGTTCGTCCCGAGGCAAGGACTGCAGGGGCACATGACGCTGTGGAGTGCCAGCAGGATGGCAGTGGGCTTCCGGAACTTCCTGCTCCAGATCACCTTGCCCACCTCACAGTGTCAGGAGTGTCTTCACTCTAAGGAGCTCCTGCAGTGTGGCTTGCATGGCCAGTCAGAATCTTCCCGTGGGAGACACTCTCCCCTTCCACTGAAGCTGTTAAGAAGGCTGTGGGGCTGGGGCTCCCAGTGGCCGTCTTCCCACGATGCACAGGAAGAAGCAGAGCTGAGACGAAAGGGGAGACGGGGATGTACTGAAATGACTGGAGCCTCTGGAGACAGCCAAGTGGAAACCAGCTCCGCCCGAGCCTTGGAGTTCTGGGAAACAACACGCTTCCTCTCTGCTGGAGCCAGCTTAGGTTTGGGGTTCAGGCACACACAGCCACGAGTCCTGGCCGCTCCTGAAATTTTCTGTTTGACTCCACTGGGACTGCCAAAGAATGGAAGCTTCAAGAACGTGAGTATAAAGATGGATTTTCTAGCATCTTCCAGAGCTGCCCGGTGATGCGGTGAAGTCCCCCACCCCCTGGGGAGCTGGCCATCAAAATGGACTATATTTGGGCTGGAAATGTTGCAGAGAAGGCTGACTGAGCAGCCCTAAAGGTGTCAAGGGAGGGAGAACAGGGAGGGGAAGGGCTGTAAAGAGGGAAGCACCGGTCCTGCTGGAGGACGGCCCAGCGAGACAGATCTATTTTGTCCTCCCAAGGGTGTATGTGTGCACGCGCGTGAGCGTGACCATGTGGGCACATGTGCAAGTGTGCATGCATGTGTGTGTGCACGCATGAGCAGGTAATCCTATTGCCCAGGCCTTACTCTGGATTAATCGCAACAGAATTTGGGAATAGGACCCAGATGTCAGTGTTATTTAAAGGCTGCCAATGGCTTTCAGCTCTGCTGCGCATTGGAGTCATCTGTAGAGGCAGGTGCTTGAAGAGGGCTGGGGGCAGCTTCTGGAGCTGCTAACGGGAGTTGGAGGTGAAGGTAGGGAACAGGGGGCCGAGGCAGGTGGGGCAATCGACCCATCTGGAGTAGCAGCCAGGCCCCAATAAAGACAAGGCAGCCAGCAGTGGTGCAGCGAGCCCCGGTCTAAGAATCAGGTCACCTGGGTTGTACCAGCTGTGAATGGGCCTTAGATGTGTCACTTCGCCTTTCTGGGTTTTTGTTTTCCTTACCCATGGGATAGAGGTGTGAATTTGTACCCTATCTAGCTCACGGGGTGGAAGTAGGACTGCGAGGATGTAATGAGAACAGAGGTGTAGAGTGCGTTGCGCATATGAAGCCATTTGAGTATGAGAGGCTGTTGTTCTCACAAGCTGAGTGCTCAGAGGCGCCCCAGGGGTCACAGACACTGAGAGTCAGTGCCACAAGGGCAGGGTCTTTGTTTTATCCACTGGTGTGTCCCAGAACTCAGAATAGGCTGTGGCACTTAGTAGGTGCTCAGTAAATCTTTGCCAAATGGTTAAATAAAGGTAGCTGAGGATTGGGATGTTTGGCTCCGGCTGTGTCCGTGGCTCTCCCCAGGATGACCCTCCAGTCTGAGGACACAGGTGTGGCAGTCTGTCCCTCTGTGGACTCCTAGAGGGTGCCCCTCTGCCCTCCACAGCCTCTCAGTAAAGACCAGTCATCCGGGCCGGCTCCCGGGCTCCGTGCCCTTGCCGTCCAATCTCCAGTCTGTGACATCCTTCCGGAACTAACGCAAGTGCCGCCTCCCCTCTGCAATCTCCCTGCCAACTCAACCCTCGCAGGTCTTAGCAGCTGTTTGGCAGGAAATCTGTGAAGGAGACTCAGTGATTATGCTCTGAGCATCACGAATCTCTCCTCCCCTGGACGCCAGTGGCCCGAGGAGCCTCTAGTGCTTATCTTGGCACGTGGGTCAGGGGCTTAAGCATTCCTACTTAAGGTAGGAATTCCTAAGGTAGGAATTCCTTCCTCCTTAAGGAAGGTAAGGGGCTTCAGCGTCTCCCTCTAACGGGATTATGAGGCTCCAAGGAAAAGGACCGCCTCTTCTTCCATCCCCTGAGCAGTGACAGCACACCGAGTCCCAAAGCCTACAGAGCTGCAGAAGGCTACAACAATGAGCGACTCTGTCCCTGACCTCTGGGAGCTTATAGTTGTACAGGGAGACTTACCATGTGCAAAGGTCAACACAAACTGGAGGTCACAAAGGGGTGTGTACCACTCACAGCATCTACAATGAAACTGGGCACCCAGTAATTCCTCAGCTGAGTGTGGTTTACAGAAGCTGGGAGCCCACACTCTGAATTAGGGCAGGAATCCTTGTGCAGTAAGCCTGACAAGGGGGTGCTTGGCCCCTCCTTTGGATGCTCCCTGGGACACGGGGCTCACTACCTCTGAGAGCCGCTAATCTCATCGTTGGGTAGTTTGGGTGGTGTGGCCAACATGGAGGGGGACTTTCTACCAGAGATCCGTGCTTCCTTTCATTTCCCCCCACCCCCAGGGGCTGTCCACCTGGGCACTGCATTTCCCTGCATCTAGATGGAGTCAAGTGATTAGTTCTCACCAATAGAAAGTCAATCAATTCTTTAAGAAGGTAGGGGAGTATGCCTACTCCACACTCTTTTCCCTTTTCCAAGAATGTTGAAAATGGCAGAGACACAGATCAAAAGAGCTTGGGTCCCCCAATCACAGCGTGGAAGGTCTCCTGCCAACAACCACACTGTATGGTTTATCGCATGAGTGAGAAATACATTTTGGTTTGTTAAGCCATTGAGATTTGAGGGTTCACCCCTTACTGCAGTTAGTGTTCCCTTAAAAACTAAGGTTAAAAAATCCTTTCTTTACACCGGGCTCTGCCTTTGATAAGGTTTCTTTGAATCTGTTGGACCCAGACGCCGGCATCTGTATTAAAGAAACAACTCCCTAGTCCTGGATGGCCAGCCACTTTAGGGATCAATTTAAACTCTTTCCCTTTAAATATCACCTGAGGAAGGATCAAAGAAAGTGGCCGATGGGGATGCTGGCTCCCCCTGCAAATTCTGTTTCCAGAAGTCTTGATCTGTCAGCTGTGGCCACAGGTACCAATTGTATGGAGCCCATGATATAAAAACAACCCAGAGAAGGCTTCCCACCAAAGTGCCCAGCCTGGCCCTCGGGACAGGGTAAGCCTGTCCCCAGTGTTTTTCCTGCTACCTAATTAATCCCCGTGATTGGGGCTAAGATTTGGTAGCAGTGTCCTGGCTGTTCCAAGTTCACCGAGTAACATTTAGGGTGTTTATTTATGTACCTTCCCAAGACTCTTTCCTTCACTGCACGTCTGATTCCCCTCCAGCTATAAGGGTCTCTCCTTCAGACTTTCCAACACCATTCCCATCCTGTCCTGAGCTACCTCGCATTTAACTCTGAAGCTTCAGCCCAGGAATCACACCTGGGTGCCCACCCCCACCCACCCCGCCACGTACTGGTCTCCTCCAGCTCATCACGGATCTCGTTGTTGGCACAGGCAAAGTCACGGAGTGTCTGCCTGTCACCCTCACTCCTGGAGAGCCAGCAGTCACATTGGAAGCGGAAGGTCTCATCACGTGAGTTGTCCTTCACGTCGATGTAGCTCACGTGCCAGCCAGGAAAGATCCCTGGGGAAGAGACGTGATGGGGATTGGGAGCTGAATGTGCTTTCACCTCTCTGCTACCCCAGCCCACTGGCCGTGTGGCCCCGCACAAGTTCTCTGTCTTCTCTGGGCCTTGGTTTCCTTGTTAACGAAATGAGGAGGTGGGTTAGACGATCTCTGAGGGCTCCTCTAGCCCTGAGCACATAATTCTCTTTGCAAAATCCTTAACCTGGGGTTCATGGGCCCTTGGAGGATTTGCGTATGAGCATGAAGCAGTCTAAGGGCCCTGAGAAATTGTGCTATACATAATTCCACATTCACCAGGGAGAGGGCTCATGGCCTTCGTCAGACTCACAGTGGGGTCACTGACTTCCTGGGAGTTCACACAGCTGAAGGATGAATCCTATTGCTTCCTGACACCAGTATCCACCTAGTTCATGCCCGTTATCCTTTCAGAATCACTGCAGGCATCACTTCCTCTGGGGAGCCTTCCCTGGTGTCCCCTGATTGCTCAGGAGGCCTGTATCTGATATCCTCCTTGCTCTTACAGCACCCTGCACCTGCCTTGGCCACATCCTGACCACCCTGTGTCATCACTGTTTACATGTGTCTCCTCTCCTGACCATGAGCTTTTGGGGACAGGGACCTGATCTTACTTGTTTTTGTTTCCCTAATGCCTTGCATATCGACTGGCAGGTAGTACCTGCTCAGTGGATGCTGAATGTGTATGTTAGGACTTTGAGGACCTTGGCTGTTTGGTAGTCACAGAATGAATAAGAAGCTGCTATTTCTTCAGGGTATATGTGAAACTTGAAAGGTCTTGGCCTAATATTGAACATACAGCTACTTCTGTTCTGACTGGCAGGGCGTCCTTCAAAAGTGCTCCCCCCAAATCACAGCCGTCAAGTATAAGTCCGTGTGCATTTGCTGTGGCAGCTGCATATTATTTGTACCATGCACCAGTTCAGTTACTCTCCACCCTTCCAAGTCCCTGAGCACTTTGAGAGCCAAAGCACCTGCCACCAGTGGGGGGAAATCCAGTGGTGTGACAGGTTATGGTGATGATACGTGCTGCTCATCGTATGTTCACAAGGCAACCTCACAAGGAAGGCTTGTATATGCTCTACTCTAATGTCTTGCCCTCTAAGGTCACCAGGGGGTGTGGGGACCACCCCAATGTCCTCACCAAAAAGCCAGTCTCTAGGACTGGACACTGCCCACAGCAACATCTGCTGACAGCAACATCTGTAGATCCAAGAGCATTAAGGTCTTACAAGCACAAAGACACAGAAAGATGGCCACACACTTCAGTCACGGGACTTCTGGGGTGGGTGACAGATGTGGAGGCTCTGGGCAGGGCATGCATATTGGCAGTCCTAGGATACTTCAATTCTGGGTTTAAAAAGTACTTCATATATTTTTTTAAATGTGAATCTCAACTGAAGTGGAAAACAATGAGTGCTAAAACAATTATGCTAAAATTTAAAACACTTCTGTTGAGTTAAAAGAGTGGTGAGTTACTTTATCAATAAACTTTTAAAAAAATCTCAATAATCGTTTTACTTTTCTACACTAGGGCCAGTTCCGCCCATAAGGTTATAAATTGGCTGCTTTCTGAGATGATTCCTGATAATATCACGAAACTAATTAAACTGCTTAACAATCCCCAATGTGTTCAGTCTGGAAATGATGTCCATAAGACCTGCTGGAGTAGTTCTTACAGGATTCCAGAGTGGAACAGAGAAAGGGCGAGGCAAGGAAAAAGGAAGGCAGAGAATGAGAAGCCAAAATGTTGGTCCTTTGGAAGGTGTGTGTGTGAGAAAGAGAGAGAGAGAGAGAGAGGCTGATTCTACTATCCAGGCCTTACCCAAATCACCTACAGTAGAATCTCTGGAGTAGGACCCAGGTATCAATAGCCTTTAAAGCTGCCCAGTGATTTCCATGTGTATCCAAGGCTGAGAACTAGCACCTGCACTGCAATCACCTGGAAGGCTTGTGGAAATAGATTACTGAGGCCCCCCTCTCCCAGAGATTCCGATTGACTGGGTTTGTGGTGAGGTCCAAGAATTTCCATCTCTAACTAGTTCCCCAGTCATGCTGATGCTGCTGGTCCCAGAGCCACACCTTGAGAATCACTGGCTTAATGCCATCTCTTCTGACTCCAGGATGATGGTCTTTCTATCATATCACATCATGACAAAATGACCAGTGGGAGTCAATGGGAATTATAAGTGTGTGAGTGTGTGTGTATGCATGAGTGTTGGTGGAGAGGGATGGCATTCATTGGAGAGGTGGGTCATCATGAGATCATTTCTGTTGCTGGAACACACTATTCATCTTGCCTTACACCCCAGGTAGGTTTCACTCCTGAATTTCATCTCCTGGATTCCAAGCAAGGTGGTGACAGAGGAAAGCCGTGGGCTGAAGGGAAGGGTGGATTCTGGGCTGGCTTTAACTCTATCCATGGACAACCAGAGAAGGAATCTTCCTGGCCCATGTCGCCCTGGTGCTCGGTGGCAGGTTGCTTCCCACCCCACTGCACCTCCCTTCACCTTGTCCTCCGAAAGCATGGCATCGCCTCACCCATCCCAAATTCTTTTCTCAAGTTAGAATTCTATGAAAACAAACAAACCGTTCCTTTCATGGTAAATACCACAGTAAAAACTCTAACTCCTTTAAGATGAAGCACACTTCATCCTCAGCTCTTTTTTTCATTGCTGATTTAGTTGTCTTGTTTTGAAAATATTGGATGTGATTGACAGGGATCCTACCACAACTAGCTCCACGAAGAACTTATCAAACATGTAGCTGGGAACAGGTAGCTCCGGGAAGGCTGATATCACATGGTTGGCTTTCACTAGTGAAGACAAACCCACAGTTACAGCTTGGCTAACTGTGTGGCCAGCACTAGCCTGAGAGTGGAGACCCTGGGGATCCACAGCGAGTCATCTGAAACCTATTATGAGCGAGTCTGTTTCTTAAACAGTCTCCTCTTGTAAAGTTATATTTTATTTATTTATTTTTTACAAAAGCATTCTAGCTAGTAAGTGGATAAGAAAGGACAATTAGAAAATCACCATTCGTAATCCTAATTGATCATTACTGGATGAAGCCATTAGATGAAGAGTTACGGGACTGGTGGTGGGGGGCGGTGGTTGGGGTAACCAGGCTGATAGTCCCTGCACCCACTATTGGATGGGAGAATCAGGAAGAGTAGAGCTGCTGTGGTGTAATGTGAAATACACGATTCCCATTGTAAAGAAGTCCTGATATCACCTATAAAGTATTCTTGCCAAAGAAAGTTGAACCTGAATCCAGGCAAGCCTTTAGAGCTGACTTCCAGATTGTATGAAACATGGGGAATAAAGAGGAGGTGACACCATGAAGAAGTAGACAGGCAGGTCCAGAATAGAGACATGCTACAGATCATTGGGCCCACTTCCTTCGACAAGCCAATAGCATGAAAAAAAAAATAAAGGGAGTCAGCATGCTCTGCATTAACAGATACTAAAGGGAAGTCACAGATAAGGTCCGCAGTGTGTGGACCTTATTTTCATCCAGATTCAAGCAAAATCAAAATACAAAGACATTTTTCATATTAAGGAAATTTGCATACGGAGTGGAAATTGGACGACACAAGGAAGTCACGCTTAAATGTAGTGGCACTGGATTTCATTTCGAAATGTGCATTTTTGGGGCGCTTGAGTGGCTTGGTTGGTTGGTGGCTGATTTCAGCTCAGGTCATGAACTCACGGCTTGTGGGTTTGAGCCCCGCGTCAGGCTCCATGCTGGCGGCTTGGACCCCGGGGCCTGCTTCGCATTCTGTGTCTCCCTCTATGCCCCTCCCCTGCTCATGCTCTGTCTCTTTCTGTCTCTTGGAGACGGAAAAACGTTAAAAAAATAGAAGTGTCCATTTTTGAAAGGGAAACATAGCAACCAAAAAGAAAATAAGAAAGAAAAAGAAAAAGTGAAAAGAGGAAAGCAAGTATGACAAGTCATAACTGTTGAATCTACGTGATGGGTATGTGGAAGTTGATTATACTATTTCCCTCACTTTTGTGCAGGCTTAAATCTTTTCATTAAAAATTGCTGGATAAACAGAAAAGATGGAAAGGTAGAATCAAGGAAAGAGATAACTGCCATACTATTAAGTTAACTAAATGTTTGTAACTTATGTGGTATCTGTTCAGGGATCCACAACTTTTTTTGGTGGAAGGCTCTCAAATGAAATATTTTTGTCCTCATAAATTGCTATGCAAGGGAAGCATAATGTAGCTTGAATATTTTTAAACTAAATATGAAAAAATGTGGCATAGAGAGAGCGCTTAAGGACATATTTAGCTGTCTTGGCTTATATTAACATTTAAGCTTCCATCTATGGAGGAGAAAGTTACTATAAAGAGGAAGCTAGGCACAGAACCTGGACTTCCCTGTACCTCTCCTGACCCTAGTATCCCAACCACTTGGGTTCAGTGAGGATACAGACATCTTCCTTTCCCTGCTTTCAGATCCAAATTCTGGTTGGAGGCGAGGAGGCCCACTTCTCTGCTTTCAAAGGAATGAGGATAATATTGGTGCCTCTGGGTTTCTTTAAGCCCAGGAGCCATTATAGGAAGAAGGCAATCAGATAGTCTTGAGTTACCAAGAGAGGAACCAAGCTTTTTGAAGAGTCTGGCATGTAATAAACCACAGTAAGCAGCAGCCAACAATACAGTAGGACCTGTGTGCAGCTGTCCGTGGTGCTGAGGGGCCTCCCTTTTCTTTCAGGGTTTTGACTGAGGAAATACGAAATAATTGGCAGTCAAGTTTTGGCATAAAAGAAAAATGCACCAAGAAAAATGAGCAAGTCTAGATATGTGCACAGTCAGTGCTGGGGAAAAGGTGGGGAAGCTGGTATTAGAGGACCTAATCATGATCCTGAGATTCATGGCCAGGACTCAATTTTTGAAGTATTAGGCATGGGGAAAACTCTGTTTCCAGAGAAATGTGGGTTTCCTGTGACTGAGGCATGAACAAATCAGAAATGGATCTGAGAGAGTGAAACATGGCTATAAATAAATTCCATTAAAACTACACCAAGTCCCTACTATAGTACAGGCAATGTAATAGGCATTAGGGGAAGAGCAATGAACAAGAAAATGGTGTTAGGAATGAAGCTTGATTTCTAAAATTTGTCCAGAAACATAGGACATTTTCTAACTGATGCAAGTGTAAAAATGGTGACAATCGATAGTTTTTAGTTGCCTGTCACCTTGCAGTAAAAGGTCAACATGCAGCCAGGGGGACGGGAAAGGGCTCAGGTGGAGAGCTGGGGCCTGCCGTCCCCACCACCTCTGACCTTGAGCAGGAGTTACCTTTGTTGTCATGCCAGACCCTCAGCTTGCAGAGGTGGCCCAGGCTCAGCATGTCAGAGAAGTTGAACGTGTCCGTGTTGTTCCGCTCAAACTTGTTCCAATTGGCTGACTGCTTCAGGGCCAGGGTCCCACTGTCCCCATTCTCCCCAAAGATGATGATGAACACATTGGCATCGGTGCCTGCTCCTGGGGTGCAAAGACAGAGGCTCTAGGTGCTAGCCTTTCCAACGCACAGCCCACTTACTCTCCAGGTCTCCATCCTGGCTTCCTCGGAAGCACCAGCGGTGCGGATGGGAAGTTTAATGTTGACGAGGCCAAGGGTGAGGTTGGAAAGGGCTGGTTAGTTTCCTGGGACCCTTGGGTCTCCAATTCTATCCTTCGTCCTATCTCTGTACCTTGTAAATGCTGTTGAGCTAACTGGAGTCCTGGTTAGCAAGTATGGTTTTAGTGCAAGAACTCATTTATTTCTGGGGGAAATGCACCCATACTTAAAAGGTATGCCATGAAGACTGGCTTTGTGGTTTAGAAATACAGACTCTTTCCTGCACAATGTGGGTTCAGAGGGAAATAGGAAAGTTCCTTGCTCCCCATATCTACGCTTGGTTGACAGTCTACACTAGAGCTTCATAGCATCTGCTTAAGCCAAATAGAGGTATTGACCCTAGTTTTAAAAAAAGAGATGCTTCTGGAAGAGGTGGCTCCATGAAAGTTTCCTGACACACACCCCCTATGGTTATTAAGGAACTTATCAACTATTTTCTGAGAACACATCATGAGGAGATGGAGGGTGCAAAACATGTGGACACTTGGAACTTCCACCAAAAGGAGTGAAGGTTCCACTGTCAAGAGCAAGGAGGAAGGGAGGTGCCAACAGATTTACCAGCTATACTAACCCATCACTTGTGCCTGAGACCCTACCAGGAGAGCCTAATTTCTTTGGCTAAATGCTTCTCTGTTGAACATGTAAGCTATTAGGACCAAACAGGCTCATCCCTCACTAGTCATTTATAATCAGTGTGAATGAGTTTGCCATATTCCTCGCAACAGCTCCTGGAGAGCAGGTTTGATATAGAGAAGGGTAGGCGGGAGACACTGCCTCCATAAGAGCGTGTTCCCTCTCAGCTTCAGGCCTTTGCAAACACTAGCATTTTTGCTCGTAAGACCCTTCATCTGGTGTTCCATCTGCCTCAGTGGCTTCTGTCTGTATTTCTGGACTAGACTTTGGTATTGCCCCTGGGAGGCCCTCCATGACCCTTGCCCTTTATCCCCAACCGGGTAAGGCACCCTCTTGTGAGTTCCCCAGCTCCTATGCAGACCTTGGGCAGAGCTTCATGTCACGGCTGTGCTAGAATGTCAGATTCATAAGGGCCCAGGGTCATATCTCCATCCTAAGACCCAAGGCCTAAAGCCAGCACACAGAAGATGGCTGCCAAGCACACAGATGTGGGAAGGAACCCAAGGGCCTCTGAGATGCACAGCATCTGCGTGAGGGGCATGGGACAGCAGTAGGAAGACAGAGGGCCTCTGAGTTAAGCTCCTGCAGAGCTTTCAAAAGTCCTGACCACACTGCCTCATCATGTTCTCCCAGACTGCCTTGGGGGATGGGGGACAGAGCCAATTCAGTAACTGGGAGAACTACTTTGTTCAGACAGACAGTGACATATGGTGGAAAGGACTTGTGTTGACTAACATTTGGAAGGTCATCCAAAGAAAAGTGCCCTGGCCTGGGCCCGAGTTTGAGGAAGGGCAAGGGTAGTGGGATGTGGGACTGGGAGACGGGAGGGCCCCACCGACTCACCCAGGATGTCACTGGTCTTAACTGAGACAGTGTAAGAGGTCCACTCCATCATCTCCTCCCCATCGATGACAGCGCACATTTCACACACCAGGGTCTTCTTGCCCTTCCGCTGGGACAGCCAGTCTCCATAGTAGAACATGGTCAGGTCTCCAGTATTCATGTTCTTCAGTAGGATCTGGGTGAAGGAGCCAGTGTGGGAACACCTGCCCTCACTTCCATCAGCTGCCCACCTGCTAATGCATCCCCCTTGGCTGAACCCCAAAGACCCACGACTCCAGACCTGAGATGAGTTCTTTTGACCTAGACGCTCCAAACAAAGACCCTGCTCTGTATGACTTGCACAGGGTCTGAAGCCCCTACTGTGACCACCTTAGTTTGGAAATTTGGAAATGGAGAATTAATCCAAACGTGTTTCTGAGAGGTACCTATCACTGTGCACAAGGAACGTTTGCAGAGCGAATGACAGAAGAACGGACGAACCAAACCACTGTCAGCCATAAACACCTGAAGTCTGCCAGACTGTCCTTGGTGTGGGCACCATATTGTTGGTTCAAGGAAAATCTGTTAATGGCAGAACAGGGACGTAGGGGCCTGAGGGGACTCAAAACAGATAGCTTTTGGTGGATGGGAGAGGAGAAGACTGAGTGGGGGAGAGCAGAGCCCAAGATGGAGAAAGAGGCAGCTACCTAATGTGCGATCACAGGGGCAACCGAAAGCTTCCTGCCTTCCTGCCTGAAGTGCCCACCATTAAAGCCTCTGCTGCCCCAGTTCCTGCTGGGAGCCTGGCTCGTGTAATAACCCTCTAAAGTGACATCTGCACTTTAACCAGGTCCACTGACAACACAGAAGAGCAGGAAGAAGGGCTGGGCAGAAAGGGTGGAGGGAAGACATTTTACCCTCTCCAGGAACCACTCAGGCCGGCTGCCCAGGCCATCAATTCGGATCCGCATCTTAGTGAATGGAGCGATGTCCAGGATCTCCATGATGAAGGTATCATTCTGCTCCCGCTCAAATCTAGGGGAAGAGAGGAGGGGCATAAAGCGGGGACCTAGCTACCATGAGGGGCTGGGCAGGGGTGAGGAGGGTACAGGAGGCCCTTACTCAGCTCCTATCTCAGCTCCCAGTGACTCCCCAATAGCCTGTCTCTTACACCCCAGATGTGTTCCTGAAAGCCTGGATTAAGTGACTTTGGCTGACAGCAATGGCCCTGCATCAAGAACTACCAGCTCTGGTTCCTAATCTTATTCTTCTAGCCACCTAGAGCAGTCCAAGCTTCTCTCTGGGACTTGGTTTCCTTATCTGTAGTCTGGGGGAAACGACACGGACCCTGCAATCTCACAAAACTGTCAGGAGGACCGAGTGAATGTGAAGTCAGCTTAAAATGTAAAAGGGATTCTATACCTGCAAAGCTTTAAATGATATTCTATGAGTGACGGGGCTGCCCTGAATGGTGGGGCAGGTTAGCCACTGCTCAGCTCTAGATGATATATTTCTATACACAATCTGCAAAACTAAAAGTAGTGGCCTTAGATTGGGTAAATAACTATTAAAAGGCAGGCAAACAGAAGGTACATTGCGTTTGTTGCTATTACTGCTTTTCTGGTGAATGACCTCATCATCTGTGAGATGCTCTATCTTGATAATCTTACTCCTCTTCCCACAATGCTGCATGTGTAATGCAACCTTCCATACTGACTGATTGCTTGACTGCTGACTGACTCCAGATGCTGCTGTTGATAAGCCCCTGGGGTATGCAAGTGGCACTGAAGATATGACGCTGCATGGCAATTATGCTTCCTTGTATACAAGAAGTATTTTTAAAAACAGAGGCCGCCGCCAGTGTGGCTGGGACTGAAAACCAAGAACTACTCCTTGCCTTAAAGGCAGTGGTGGGCCAGAGGCCTAATCCTTTTCGATAACATACTCATGTGCATTTTATGATTATTAGAAGTGAAAACATTCTCCAGAAGTCTGCCCTAAATCCCTCCTGCTCTAATTTAAGCCCTGTCTGTCCCTCTGGTCTGCAGAAGCTAGGAGGAGGTGCTCACTAGTTCCCTCGTCAGGCTCATGTCACATACTAGAAATTCCCTCAAATAATCTTTCAACTAGTTGACTCCTCACCAAGTGTATAATTTTGCAGATCAAAGGAATTTAGAATTCTTGGCTTTATGCTTCTCGTTAATTTACGATTTAGGTACAAATGTATGTTATACATGCCACATTTGTTATGCATATGTGAATGGATGACTGGATACAAATAAATACAACTATATTCTCTGATCAATCTGTGCCAAAGAGGCATGAAGTCATTAATGTATACAGGTCATCGAAGGAGATGTATCCCCACCCATATATGTTTCAAAATAAAATTCTTTTGAGAATTAAATGTCCCTGGAACTTTTGACTATTTCTTACATGACAGGGTTTTCAGATCCATGCTCTGTGGGTCATGGCCCTTGTGGTAGGCTGACAAATACCCAAGGACGGCCCTTAACGCAGTCCCGAGTATCTTCGTAAGAGGGAGGCAAAGAGAGATTTGACACATCCACAGAGGAGGAGATGATGTGAAGATGGGGAGGGAAAGAATGGACAGATGCTGGCCTTGAAGACTGAAGAGATGCGGCCACAAGCCGAAGAAGTCTGGCAGTTTCCGGAAGCTGGAAGAGGCAAGAAAAGGATTCTCCCTCAGAGGCTTTGAAGGGGGTGAGGCTGGGCTTGATTTCTGCCAAATGACACTGATTTCAGATTCCTGGTCTCAGGAAACGTAAGAGAATATGTTCCTGTTGTTTTAAGCCACTAGATTTGCAGTAAATTTTTGTCACAAGCCCAAGAGGCATGGATGGAGCACTTTGGGGCCTAAAGGGGGGCAGATGATCTGCATAGGGGGAGCTCCAAAGAGCGGCGAGTAGCAGGACAACTGCCTTGGTGGTGGTGTCAGTGTCCACGGGTGCTGACGTGCCTGGGGGGGTAAAAGGCAAAGCCAACAGTCCCTGGCCCCTCAGATCCCTCCTCAGGACCACTGAGATAAAAGTGAACACAGCACATGCCCCCATGAGATAGAAGGTGGCAACAGGGAGCTGCACCCACCTGCCTGCATCCATATTGCGTGAGTATGCTTACAGAGGTTTGAGTGCAGACCAAAGCCAAAGAAACCTCAAACAGATTTTAAATATTTATCATTCTCAAATGCCAGAATCAGGCTGAGTACCTGTTCAAATCTGCCAATGCCCTCTTAAATTGTGACCTCCAAGCTGAAGGTGATGTGTCAGGAGGGGTCACCCAGCAGCGGGCCTGGGACTTTCCAACTGCCTGACCTGGGTGTTCTCGAAGGCAGCCTGCATTCCTTTTCTGTCCCCTGAGACTTGTCTCCAAGCCCAACTGAGAGAAGGACTCAGCCTCACCAGTGACTCCTCTGCCCCTGAAGTCCCCAAAGATGGGCTCTTTCCATTCTCAGAGTTTTAATGCTAACCAGGCAGTGTGAGTTCCAAATGATAAAGATATGGAAGGAAGACTCGAAATTTACAAGCTTATCACCACCCTGGCCATGGTCACTGGTCAAATAGTTCCTAACTGCGTCCTGAAGTGGCAGCTAGAACCCTAGCATTCCCTTGAGCTCAGCTCCTCCTCTTCTTTGCACTGAGGGCTAGTGAAAGCCATGGGGCCATTCTGTTGGTCAGACCCAACAGAACTCTGAATTCCCTTTGTTTCCAGACCAAGGAATCTCCCAGGACATGAGTTCTCTACTAGACCTAGGAATGATTCCTTACAGGCACTTACTTCCCTAAAAAAAAACCTCACATACCTTTGTCTAAAAATAGCACCTATGCCCACTGGACATCAATTGACTCTAATTCCACCATTAGAGACTCATTCCTTGGTTTTCATGTTACCTTTTGAGGATGACCCCTCTTTTGGATGCCACATTAATTCACCAGCATCTCAGTGTGAATTAGTTTACCACAACAGCCTCCCCCAAAGTGGCAAGATAA